>NW_028301061.1:4771460-5461947 GCF_049000335.1 Polistes dominula | reverse complement strand
ATTTAATTTATATAATTAATACGATCGTAAGATATTCTAAATCACCCGTTAAATTAGATTGATATACGTTCGTTACGAAGATTCGAAAATACCCTTGACCTTATTTACCCAACTTTCTCCTATCCTTTGTTTTCCTTTCAAACGTTAAATCCCCAACGTTCACAGATTTATCTGTCAACGTTGTTTCCTTCCCCTTTCCTTCCCCATCCTCTTTCGAATCTTCGTAACGTGTGAACGCGTGCGTTTTATTTATTTATTTATTTATTTTATTCGTTTTATTTATTTAAAATACGCTGCGTCACACGTGTCACTTGGACACGATTAAAAAAAGGCAAGGAAGGCGGGCTCTGTACCGACTGGGTAATTGTTCGTCTGCCGGTGGATGCCGGCTATCCTACGCGACGCCGTGAGCAAGACTTGTTTTATCGTCGACGATAAAACATATTTTAAATTATCGACTGTGGCCACCGGTGGCCACTAATACATTTTATTAATTTATTTTATTTTATTTATTGACTTTTTTATTTATTTATTTAATTTATTTTATTTTATTTTATTGACGTTTTATTTATTTTATTTTATTTTATTTATTGACTTTTTCTATTTATTTATTTATTTTATTTTATTTATTGACTTTTTATTTATTTATTTATTTTATTTTATTTTATTTTATTTATTGACGTTTATTTATTTTAATTTATTTTATTTATTAACTTTTTTTATCTATTTTAACTTATTAACTTTATTTATTTTAATTTATTTTACCTTTTTTTTTATTTTATTTAATGACTTAATTAGTTATTTTATTTATTGACTTTTTAATTTTATTTATTTTTATTCTATTTATTTATTGACATTTTATTTATTTATTTTAACTTATTTATTAACCCTTTTTTCTTTTTATTTATTGACTATACTTAATTTATTTTAATTTATTAACTTATTTATTTTATTTATTTTATTTTATTTTATTTATTTTTATTTATTTTCTTATTTATTTTATTTATTATTTATTATTTATTATTTATTATTTTATAAATATGACATCGCTCACGGCGGCCCAGGTCGGTGCGGAGGACGTTAGGGAGATAGTCATATTAAACCCTACCGTCACAGAGCTTCGGTGCGAGCTCTGTCCTGCCGAAAAAATAGGCAGGATGCACCGCGATGGTCGTCGAGATGGGATCTTTGCGGGGGGGAGGAGGCACGAAGATTATATTAAACATTTAAAAAATTATCATAAAGAAATTAATTATAAAATAATACATAAATGTGCGGTGTGTGGTTACATTGGCGACGGGGTATATGCCCGTCGTCAGGTAACCATGCACCACAAAAAGATGCACATGCCTCCGCCCCCCCTCGAAATGCGCGTGTTCCCCCCACGAACACCCTCACCACCACCGCGTATACCCTCTCCAGACTCGGACTCCGGGGATTCATTCGCCAACGTCGCGCGGAGGCGGGCGAGAAACCCCGAGCCCACGGTCCCCCCAACACCACCCAGAAGGAGGACCCCACCACCCGCAACACCCTCTCCACCAGAACCACCAGCCCCCGAACCCCTTCCAGAAGAGGAACCACGGAGGCGGGTGACAAGGTCTCAGTCAAGGGGCCCCCGCACACCATCCAGGAGGACCCCGTCACCCGCCCGTCACCCCCCAACACGACCAACCCAGTTGGAGCCCCTCCTGGAGGAGGGGGAAAGATCCGTCGGCCCGCCCCTCCCCACGCCACGGAGTCCGCCTCCCACAGCAGCAAGGAGGGTCTTCAGGGGGCTTCTCTCCCTACGTCAAACGGGAGCCCGTCGAAGGATGGTCTACTCACCACCGCAGTCGCCGGAGCAGGAGGTGGCCACGAGCTGCGCTCCGGCGACCCTCACTACGGCAACGACCACCACCACAACCTGCACGGGCTCCCTTCCATCGACCAGGGCAACGCCACCACAGGGAAGAAGTCCCCCTGTACAGCCGCCAACACCACCCGGGCGGCCACCAACACCACCCCAGCAGCTGCCAACACCACCGGAGCACCTGCCAACACCCCCCCTCGGCCGCAAACACCACCTGAGCGGCCGCAAACCCCGCCCCCGCAGACAAACCCTGAACCCAGGAGGGCGGTGGTACAAGGAAGGGGAGCAGACCCTCAGGAGCGGACTCCGCCCCCATCAAGGGAGGGGGAACAAGAAGAGGAATGGAGGCTGGTGGGGAGTGGAAGAAGAAGTGGAGGGGGAAGAAGAGGAAGAAGAAGAGGAGAGCCGACGTCCCCCGGGTCCGAGTCTAATCCCGAGAGACCCGCCGGAAACCGTCCTGACCCTGGGGGTGATTCCCCCCATAGCCCTACACATCAGCCCGTACCCCTCACACAGAATCCTTTCCTCTCCCTTCCCACAGATGATGCCGGAGGGAGTAGTTTAGATAATGGGGGGGAGGGGGCCCTCCCCTTTGTGGGCGCGGGGCGGCCTCGTCGTCCGTCGGGCGGTCAGTCTCCTCCTGGTTCTGCTGGAGGGCGTGGGGGGGTTGGGCGTCGTCGCGCCAATCCCTCCTCGCCCAACAGCGATCAGGGGGTGCTGATCCGTCTGATTGAGGCGGCGGGAACCGTCCAGGAGTTGGAAAACGCCGCCCAAAGGGTGGCGGAGTTTTTCAGCTCTCGTGCGCAGCGAAGGGGAGGGGAACAGGGGGGGCCTGATACCCAGACGAGGGGGAGGAGACGTCCCAACCGAGTCCATCCTACACCTATCCCGCCGGAAGGGAGTCAGGAGAGAGTGCGTCGGGCGACCCGTCTCCAGCAACTCTACCGAACCAATCGGCGGCGGGCCATAAGGGAGGTGGTTTCGGGCCCGCCCACGGCATGTTCCATTGACCGTGAGCGGATCCGAGACCACTTCGTGGAGGTCCACCGAATTAGAGAAGCTGGGGGCGGCGACCCCGACGTACTCGTGCAGCAGCCCACAGATCCTAAATCTGGATGTGGCCCTGACCGCTCCCCTGGGAAGGATGGAGGTCTCTGCCAGGCTCAGGAGGATGAAGAACTCATCCCCTGGACCTGATGGGGTCCTCTACTCCGACCTAGGACGAGCGGACCCAGGATGCCACATCCTAACATCAATTTTTAACGCCTGTTTGAGGCTGGGTGCTGTCCCTGACTCCTGGAAGGCTTCCATTTCCATTCTCCTCCCCAAGAAAGATAATCTGGACTCCTTGGACAGCTGGCGCCCGATAGCGATGGGGGATACAACCCCAAAGCTATTCGCGGCGCTAGTTGCCCATCGCCTAACCGTCTGGGCTCAGGAGGGGGGAAGCTCAGTGCGTCTCAGAAGGGCTTCCTCCCCTACGAGGGTTGTGTGGAGCACAACTTTGTGCTCCAAGAAATTTTAACAGATAGTAGGAAGAAGGGGAAAGAGGTAGTGGTCGTGTGGTTGGACCTGGCCAATGCTTTTGGTTCGGTCCCCCACACGACCATCTTTGAGGCCCTCCGGCAACATCATCTGCCTCCTCTTTTCCTAAACATAATAAAATCCTACTATGAGGGGGTCACCACTAGGTTCAGGACGGCGGATGGCTTAACCGATCCCATCCCTATCCGCTCAGGGGTACGTCAGGGCTGTCCCCTGAGCCCAATTGTATTTAATCTTATGCTATGGAGTTTTTGTTGCGACCACTCGCGGGCATCAACGTCGGCTACCGGATCCATGATCAAATCTTCAACAGTCTGGGGTACGCGGACGACGTCGCCCTAATAGCTAAACTCCCGGGTCGGCATGGAGACGCTGTTAGCGTCTATTGAAAACTCTGCGCGCTCCAGGGGCTTCAATTTTAACGCGAGAAAGTGTGCCTCCCTCCATATTGGTGAGGGAAGGCGAAGAAATAGAGTTCAGGGCACGCGTTTTAAAATCTGCGGAGATTGGATGAGGCCCCTGGAGGAGGGGGAGGCTTACTCCCACCTCGGCACACCGACCGGATTCAACTGCGCACAGACGCCTGTGGAGCTTCTCTCCCAGGTCATCAGGGACATCAGAGCGGTGGATTCCAGCCTCCTTGCCCCTTGGCAGAAGCTCGACGCGGTAGCTACTTTTGTACTGCCGCGCCTCGACTTCTGTCTGGGGGGATCACACGTGGAGAAGGGTCCGCTGAAAGTCGTGGACAAGGTCATCAAGCGGATGGCAAAGGGGTGGCTACATCTCCCTCAGCGTGCGAGCGCGGAGGTAGTGTTCCTGCCCCCCAGGGAAGGTGGAGGAGGGCTCCTCCCGCTCGGGGACCTCGCCGACATCCTGACAATATGCCATTCATTTAAATTATTAACATCTAAGGATCGCGGCGTCAGGATGTTGGCGTGGGGCTCACTGAGGGAGACAGTGGCCTTCCGTTTAAAGCGCGATCCTCGCGGTGATGACCTTGCCCAATACCTGTCCGGGAGCGTCGAGGGAGACCTCTCAGGACCTTCGGCGGACACTTCCTCATTGTGGTCGAGGACTCGGAATGCCACCAGAAGAGGAGCCAATACATTTGAAATCCGGTGGGAATGGTGTGGGGAGAGCCAGGAACTCTCCCTGGTGTGTCGGGGTGGCAGGGGCCACCCAGTTAGAATCACTCCCGCGAGTAGAGAGAAGGTCGTGGGTAGGTTGAGGGCTGCAGTGATATCCTGGTACCGTGAGCGTTTGCTCGCCAAACCCGACCAGGGCAAGGTGTATGAGGTCACCTCACGGTCCAGGATAGCAAATCATTTCATGCGGAGTGGTAGAAACACCCGCTTCGCCGATTGGCGCTTCGTCCACCGAGCCCGCCTTGGTGTTCTCCCCCTTAATGGGGCGAGACGCTGGGGGGACGGTGACAAGCGTTGCCGGCTATGCGGGGATGTGGAAACCATTCCGCATGTCTTGAACCACTGTGGCCCCCACTCTGCCGCACGACAATTTAGACACGACGCCATTGTCGAACGCCTCTTCAAGGCAAACCGCGCGCGTGGGGTCGTCCGCGTGAACCAGGCTGTTGAAGACGCGAGCCCCCCCAATAGGTTATTGCGGCCCGATATTGTTATAAGAAACGAAGACGAAAAGAAAATTGTAATTATTGACGTATGTGTGCCGTTCGAGAATAGAAGGGAGGCCCTGGACATAGCCCGCGAGCAAAAAATCAATAAATACACCCCCCTAGCTAATGACCTGCGTGCTCGCGGGTATGAAACAGTGGTCCTCCCCTTCGTAGTAGGGGCATTAGGCGCCTGGGACCACCGGAACAAGGAGACCATCAACCGCCTCAAAATCAGTAAATTTTATAGCGCAATGATGAGGCGGTTGATGGTCAGCGATACGATTAGGTGGTCCAGGGACATTTACGTAGAACATGTGTCCGGTAACCGACAATACTAGCGGCGGTACCTTGCCTTATATATAGACCGAGTTGCGACCAATGTTATTTGTATTTATTTATTTATTTATTTATCTTTATATACTATGTCTATTTATTTATTATTATATTTATGTTACTATGCATGTATTATATCTATATGTATATTTATATTTTATATCATTTTTTTCATTTTTATATACTTAATTTGTACGTCAAAAGCTGATAAATATTTATTATATGTACCACCCTTTGGGGATAATTTTGTATTTTTCACCCCTTAACCGGGGAAGTTTTTGTAAAATTTTATAAATAAATCTGTTCTTATCAGCTTAATATCTGATACGCAATTCATAGAATTGCCAGAATATTAGCTATATTTTTGTAACTGGGCGGAATTCCGGAGCTTGCTTCGGGTCCGCCGCGGGTTGAGCCAGTATTGCAGTACCGCTGGATTCAGCCCAATAATCCTATTTAAAAAATAAAATACTTAAACAGGTCCTACACTTTGGTCTTAGTCGAAAAAGTGTCCAAGTGTCCGGAGAAAATTTCGTTAATTTAGTTTTTTCGAGTTTCGCGGCGTATAGTTAAGTTTTTCGCGTGTTATAGTGTTCTGTGTTAAAGTTCTTTTGGATTATTTATTTTTATTTATTTTATAACGTATGTTAAATTTTATTTCAACGTGTCGTGTTGTCCGTTGCCGTAATTACGGGAAATTTATCCTTTGTATATATATTTATTTCTGTAAAATTCAAATTTCCGTAATTACGGCAATACCAACGTATATCAATCTAATTATTTGACGTATTGCGAGTGTTCATATATTTATTTATTTATTTAATTGTTTAATTTATTTATTTATTAATTTATTTATTTATTCTATTTATTTATTAATTAACGTTTACTTAAATTGTTAGTGTAACGTTAATTAATTAAGTGTTTTATTTCTTTTTTTAATTGTTCGTCTAACACTCGCAAATACGTCAAAACTCGTTTATTCTATTTATTTTATTCTATTTATTTATTTATTTATTTATTAGTTATTGTGTATATTTGTTTTAAACTGTTTTAATTAAATTAATTAAAATCGGTTTAAAACAAATATCCACCGGGTGATTAAAATATCTTACTCGGCAAGCTAGGGGGTTTAAATCAATTTATTTAACTTATTTATTTATTTCTTTATTTAATTCTATTATATCTTAATTAAATTTAATTTAATTTATATAATTAATACGATCGTAAGATATTCTAAATCACCCGTTAAATTAGATTGATATACGTTCGTTACGAAGATTCGAAAATACCCTTGACCTTATTTACCCAACTTTCTCCTATCCTTTGTTTTCCTTTCAAACGTTAAATCCCCAACGTTCACAGATTTATCTGTCAACGTTGTTTCCTTCCCCTTTCCTTCCCCATCCTCTTTCGAATCTTCGTAACGTGTGAACGCGTGCGTTTTATTTATTTATTTATTTATTATTCGTTTTAATTTATTTAAAATACGCTGCGTCACACGTGTCACTTGGACACGATTAAAAAAAAAGGCAAGGAAGGCGGGCTCTGTACCGACTGGGTAATTGTTCGTCTGCCGGTGGATGCCGGCTATCCTACGCGACGCCGTGAGCGAGACTTGTTTTATCGTCGACGATAAAACATATTTTAAATTATCGACTGTGGCCACCGGTGGCCACTAATATATTTCATTAATTTATTTTATTTTATTTATTGACTTTTTTACTTATTTATTTAATTTATTTTATTTATTTTATTTATTGACGTTTTATTTATTTTATTTTATTTTATTTATTAACTTTTTTATTTATTTATTTAATTTATTTTATTTTATTTTATTTATTGACGTTTTTATTTATTTTAATTTATTTTATTTTATTTAACTTATTTATTTTAGTCTATTTTATTTATTAACTTTATTTATTTTAATTTATTTTACCTTTTATTTTATTTTATTTAATGACTTAATTAGTTTATTTTATTTTATTTGACTTTTTTATTTATTTATTTATTCTATTTTATTTATTTTATTTATGACTTTATTTATTTTAATTTATTTTATCTATTTTAATTTATTAACTTTATTTATTTTAACTTATTTTACCTTTTTTCATTTTATTTATTGACTAACTTAATTTATTTTATTTATTAACTTATTTATTTATTTATTTTAATCTATTATCTTATTTATTTTATTTATTATTTATTTTTATTTATTTTCTTATTTATTTTATTTATTATTTATTATTTATTAATTTTATAAATATGACATCGCTCACGGCGGCCCAGGTCGGTGCGGAGGACGTTAGGGAGATAGTCATATTAAACCCTACCGTCACAGAGCTTCGGTGCGAGCTCTGTCCTGCCGAAAAAATAGGCAGGATGCACCGCGATGGTCGTCGAGATGGGATCTTTGCGGGGGGGAGGAGGCACGAAGATTATATTAAACATTTAAAAAATTATCATAAAGAAATCAATTATAAAATAATACATAAATGTGCGGTGTGTGGTTACATTGGCGACGGGGTATATGCCCGTCGTCAGGTAACCATGCACCACAAAAAGATGCACATGCCTCCGCCCCCCCCCTCGAAATGCGCGTGTTCCCCCACAGAACACCCTCACCACCACCGCGTATACCCTCTCCAGACTCGGACTCTGGGGATTCATTCGCCAACGTCGCGCGGAGGCGGGCGAGAAACCCCGAGCCCACGGTCCCCCCAACACCACCCAGAAGGAGGACCCCACCACCCGCAACACCCTCTCCACCAGAACCACCAGCCCCCGAACCCCTTCCAGAAGAGGAACCACGGAGGCGGGTGACAAGGTCTCAGTCAAGGGGCCCCCGCACACCATCCAGGAGGACCCCGTCACCCGCCCGTCACCCCCCAACACGACCAACCCAGTTGGAGCCCCTCCTGGAGGAGGGGGAAAGATCCGTCGGCCCGCCCCTCCCCACGCCACGGAGTCCGCCTCCCACAGCAGCAAGGAGGGTCTTCAGGGGGCTTCTCTCCCTACGTCAAACGGGAGCCCGTCGAAGGATGGTCTATTCACCACCGCAGTCGCCGGAGCAGGAGGTGGCCACGAGCTGCGCTCCGGCGACCCTCACTACGGCAACGACCACCACCACAACCTGCACGGGCTCCCTTCCATCGACCAGGGCAACTCCACCACAGGGAAGAAGTCCCCCTGTACAGCCGCCAACACCACCCGGGCGGCCACCAACACCACCCCAGCAGCTGCCAACACCACCGGAGCACCTGCCAACACCACCCCTGCGGCCGCAAACACCACCTGAGCGGCCGCAAACCCCGCCCCCGCAGACAAACCCTGAACCCAGGAGGGCGGTGGTACAAGGAAGGGGAGCAGACCCTCAGGAGCGGACTCCGCCCCCATCAAGGGAGGGGGAACAAGAAGAGGAATGGAGGCTGGTGGGGAGTGGAAGAAGAAGTGGAGGGGGAAGAAGAGGAAGAAGAAGAGGAGAGCCGACGTCCCCCGGGTCCGAGTCTAATCCCGAGAGACCCGCCGGAAACCGTCCTGACCCTGGGGGTGATTCCCCCCATAGCCCTACACATCAGCCCGTACCCCTCACACAGAATCCTTTCCTCTCCCTTCCCACAGATGATGCCGGAGGGAGTAGTTTAGATAATGGGGGGAGGGGGCCCTCCCCTTTGTGGGCGCGGGGCGGCCTCGTCGTCCGTCGGGCGGTCAGTCTCCTCCTGGTTCTGCTGGAGGGCGTGGGGGGGTTGGGCGTCGTCGCGCCAATCCCTCCTCGCCCAACAGCGATCAGGGGGTGCTGATCCGTCTGATTGAGGCGGCGGGAACCGTCCAGGAGTTGGAAAACGCCGCCCAAAGGGTGGCGGAGTTTTTCAGCTCTCGTGCGCAGCGAAGGGGAGGGGAACAGGGGGGGCCTGATACCCAGACGAGGGGGAGGAGACGTCCCAACCGAGTCCATCCTACACCTATCCCGCCGGAAGGGAGTCAGGAGAGAGTGCGTCGGGCGACCCGTCTCCAGCAACTCTACCGAACCAATCGGCGGCGGGCCATAAGGGAGGTGGTTTCGGGCCCGCCCACGGCATGTTCCATTGACCGTGAGCGGATCCGAGACCACTTCGTGGAGGTCCACCGAATTAGAGAAGCTGGGGGCGGCGACCCCGACGTACTCGTGCAGCAGCCCACAGATCCTAAATCTGGATGTGGCCCTGACCGCTCCCCTGGGAAGGATGGAGGTCTCTGCCAGGCTCAGGAGGATGAAGAACTCATCCCCTGGACCTGATGGGGTCCTCTACTCCGACCTAGGACGAGCGGACCCAGGATGCCACATCCTAACATCAATTTTTAACGCCTGTTTGAGGCTGGGTGCTGTCCCTGACTCCTGGAAGGCTTCCATTTCCATTCTCCTCCCCAAGAAAGATAATCTGGACTCCTTGGACAGCTGGCGCCCGATAGCGATGGGGGATACAACCCCAAAGCTATTCGCGGCGCTAGTTGCCCATCGCCTAACCGTCTGGGCTCAGGAGGGGGGAAGCTCAGTGCGTCTCAGAAGGGCTTCCTCCCCTACGAGGGTTGTGTGGAGCACAACTTTGTGCTCCAAGAAATTTTAACAGATAGTAGGAAGAAAGGGAAAGAGGTAGTGGTCGTGTGGTTGGACCTGGCCAATGCTTTTGGTTCGGTCCCCCACACGACCATCTTTGAGGCCCTCCGGCAACATCATCTGCCTCCTCTTTTCCTAAACATAATAAAATCCTACTATGAGGGGGTCACCACTAGGTTCAGGACGGCGGATGGCTTAACCGATCCCATCCCTATCCGCTCAGGGGTACGTCAGGGCTGTCCCCTGAGCCCAATTGTATTTAATCTTAGCTATGGAGTTTTTGTTACGGCCACTCGCGGGCATCAACGTCGGCTACCGGATCCACGATCAAATCTTCAACAGTCTGGGGTACGCGGACGACGTTGCCCTCATAGCTAAAATCCCGGCCGGCATGAGAGACGCTTTTGGCGTCAGTTGATGAATCAGCGCGTTCCAGGGGCCTCAAGTTTAACGCGAGCAAGTGTGCCTCCCTCCATATTGGTGAGGGAAGGCGAAGAAATAGAGTCCAGGGCACGCGCTTTAAGATCGGCGGAGATTGGATGAGGCCCCTGGAGGAGGGGGAGGCTTACTCCCACCTCGGCACACCGACCGGATTCAACTGCGCACAGACGCCTGTGGAGCTTCTCTCCCAGGTCATCAGGGACATCAGAGCGGTGGATTCCAGCCTCCTTGCCCCTTGGCAGAAGCTCGACGCGGTAGCTACTTTTGTACTGCCGCGCCTCGACTTCTGTCTGGGGGGATCACACGTGGAGAAGGGTCCGCTGAAAGTCGTGGACAAGGTCATCAAGCGGATGGCAAAGGGGTGGCTACATCTCCCTCAGCGCGCGAGCGCGGAGGTAGTGTTCCTGCCCCCCAGGGAAGGTGGAGGAGGGCTCCTCCCGCTCGGGGACCTCGCCGACATCCTGACAATATGCCATTCATTTAAATTATTAACATCTAAGGATCGCGGCGTCAGGATGTTGGCGTGGGGCTCACTGAGGGAGACAGTGGCCTTCCGTTTAAAGCGCGATCCTCGCGGTGATGACCTTGCCCAATACCTGTCCGGGAGCGTCGAGGGAGACCTCTCAGGACCTTCGGCGGACACTTCCTCATTGTGGTCGAGGACTCGGAATGCCACCAGAAGAGGAGCCAATACATTTGAAATCCGGTGGGAATGGTGTGGGGAGAGCCAGGAACTCTCCCTGGTGTGTCGGGGTGGCAGGGGCCACCCAGTTAGAATCACACCCGCGAGTAGAGAGAAGGTCGTGGGTAGGTTGAGGGCTGCAGTGATATCCTGGTACCGTGAGCGTTTGCTCGCCAAACCCGACCAGGGCAAGGTGTATGAGGTCACCTCACGGTCCAGGATAGCAAATCATTTCATGCGGAGTGGTAGAAACACCCGCTTCGCCGATTGGCGCTTCGTCCACCGAGCCCGCCTTGGTGTTCTCCCCCTTAATGGGGCGAGACGCTGGGGGGACGGTGACAAGCGTTGCCGGCTATGCGGGGATGTGGAAACCATTCCGCATGTCTTGAACCACTGTGGCCCCCACTCTGCCGCACGACAATTTAGGCACGACGCCATTGTCGAACGCCTCTTCAAGGCAAACCGCGCGCGTGGGGTCGTCCGCGTGAACCAGGCTGTTGAAGACGCGAGCCCCCCTAATAGGTTATTGCGGCCCGATATTGTTATTAAGAAACGAAGATAGAAAAGAAAATTGTAATTATTGACGTATGCGTGCCGTTCGAGAATAGAAGGGAGGCCATGGACATAGCCCGCGAGCAAAAAATCAATAAATACACCCCCCTAGCTAATGACCTGCGTGCTCGCGGGTATGAAACTGTGGTCCTCCCCTTCGTAGTAGGGGCATTAGGCGCCTGGGACCACCGGAATAAGGAGACCATCAACCGCCTCAAAATAAGTAAATTTTATAGCGCAATGATGAGGCGGTTGATGGTCAGCGATACGATTAGGTGGTCCAGGGACATTTATGTAGAACATGTGTCCGGTAACCGACAATACTAGCGGCGATACCTTGCCTTATATATAGACCGAGTTGCGACCAATGTTATTTGTATTTATTTATTTATTTATTTATTCTTTATATACTATGTCTATTTATTTATTATTATATTTGTTCTCAATGTATGTATTATATTTATATGTATATTTATATTTATATCATTTTTTTTTCATTTATATAATTAATTTGTATGTCAAAAGCTGATAAATATTTATTATATGTACCACCCTTTGGGGATAATTTTGTATTTTTCACCCCTTAACCGGGGAAGTTTTTGTAAAATTTTTAACAATAAATCTGTTCTTATCAGCTTAATATCTGATACGCAATTCATAGAATTGCCAGAATATTAGCTATATTTTTGTAACTGGGCGGAATTCCGGAGCTTGCTTCGGGTCCGCCGCGGGTTGAGCCAGTATTGCAGTACCGCTGGATTCAGCCCAATAATCCTATTTAAAAAATAAAATACTTAAACAGGTCCTACACTTTGGTCTTAGTCGAAAAAGTGTCCAAGTGTCCGGAGAAAATTTCGTTAATTTAGTTTTTTCGAGTTTCGCGGCGTATAGTTAAGTTTTTCGCGTGTTATAGTGTCTTGTAAAAGTTCTTTTGGATTATTTATTTTTATTTATTTTATAACGTATGTTAATTTTATTTCAACGTGTCGTGTTGTCCGTTGCCGTAATTACGGGAAATTTATCCTTTGTATATATATTTATTTCTGTAAAATTCAAATTTCCGTAATTACGGCAATATCAACGTATATCAATCTAATTATTTGACGTATTGCGAGTGTTCATCTATTTATTTATTTATTTAATTGTTTAATTTATTTATTTATTAATTTATTTATTTATTCTATTTATTAATTAATTAACGTTTATTAATTTGTTAGTGTAACGTTAATTAATTAAGTGTTTTATTTCTTGTTAATTGTTCGTTTAACACTCGCAAATACGTCAAAACTCCTTTATTCTATTTATTTTATTCTATTTATTTATTTATTTATTTATTAGTTATTGTGTATATTTGTTTTAAACCATTTTAATTAAATTAATTAAAATTGGTTTAAAACAAATATCCACCGGGTGATTAAAATATCTTACTCGGTCAAGCTAGGGGGTTTAAATCAATTTATTTAACTTATTTATTTATTTCTTTATTTAATTCTATTATATTTTAATTAAATTTAATTTAATTTATATAATTAAATACGATCGTAAGATATTCTAAATCACCCGTTAAATTAGATTGATATACGTTCGTTACGAAGATTCGAAAATACCCTTGACCTTATTTACCCAACTTTCTCCTATCCTTTGTTTTCCTTTCAAACGTTAAATCCCCAACGTTCACAGATTTATCTGTCAACGTTGTTTCCTTCCCCTTTCCTTCCCCATCCTCTTTCGAATCTTCGTAACGTGTGAACGCGTGCGTTTTATTTATTTATTTATTTATTATTCGTTTTATTTATTTAAAATACGCTGCGCCACACGTGTCACTTGGACACGATTAAAAAAAAGGCAAGGAAGGCGGGCTCTGTACCGACTGGGTAATTGTTCGTCTGCCGGTGGATGCCGGTTATCCTACGCGACGCCGTGAGCGAGACCTGTTTTATCGTCGACCGATAAAACATATTTTAAATTATCGACTGTGGCCACCGGTGGCCACTAATACATTTTATTAATTTATTTTATTTTATTTATTGACTTTTTTATTTATTTATTTAATTTATTTTATTTTATTTTATTACGTTTTATTTATTTTATTTTATTTTATTTATTGACTTTTTTATTTATTTATTTATTTTATTTTATTTTATTTTATTTATTGACGTTTTATTTATTTTAATTTATTTTATTTATTAACTTTTTTTTATTCTATTTTAACTTATTAACTTTATTTATTTTAATTTATTTTACCTTTTCTTTTTATTTTATTTAATGACTTAATTAGTTATTTTATTTATTGACTTTTAATTTTATTTTATTTATTTTATTTATTTATTGACAATTTATTTATTTATTTTAACTATTTTAATTTTTACTTATTTATTATATTAACTTATTTTACTTTTAACTTATTTATTTATACCTATTTTATTTTATTTATTTATTTACTTATTTATTTATTTTAATTTATTAACTTATTTATTTTATTTATTTTATTCTATTATTTATTTTTATTTTCTTATTTATTTTATTTATTATTTATTATTTATTATTTATTATTTTATTAATATGACATCGCTCACGGCGGCCCAGGTCGGTGCGGAGGACGTTAGGGAGATAATTATATTAAACCCTACCGTCACAGAGCTTCGGTGCGAGCTCTGTCCTGCCGAAAAAATAGGCAGGATGCACCGCGATGGTCGTCGAGATGGGATCTTTGCGGGGGGGAGGAGGCACGAAGATTATATTAAACATTTAAAAAATTATCATAAAGAAATTAATTATAAAATAATACATAAATGTGCGGTGTGTGGTTACATTGGCGACGGGGTATATGCCCGTCGTCAGGTAACCATGCACCACAAAAAGATGCACATGCCTCCGCCCCCCCCTCGAAATGCGCGCGTTCCCCCACAGAACACCCTCACCACCACCGCGTATACCCTCTCCAGACTCGGACTCTGGGGATTCATTCGCCAACGTCGCGCGGAGGCGGGTGAGAAACCCCGAGCCCACGGTCCCCCCAACACCACCCAGAAGGAGGACCCCACCACCCGCAACACCCTCTCCACCAGAACCACCAGCCCCCGAACCCCTTCCAGAAGAGGAACCACGGAGGCGGGTGACAAGGTCTCAGTCAAGGGGCCCCCGCACACCATCCAGGAGGACCCCGTCACCCGCCCGTCACCCCCCAACACGACCAACCCAGTTGGAGCCCCTCCTGGAGGAGGGGGAAAGATCCGTCGGCCCGCCCCTCCCCACGCCACGGAGTCCGCCTCCCACAGCAGCAAGGAGGGTCTTCAGGGGGCTTCTCTCCCTACGTCAAACGGGAGCCCGTCGAAGGATGGTCTATTCACCACCGCAGTCGCCGGAGCAGGAGGTGGCCACGAGCTGCGCTCCGGCGACCCTCACAACAGCAACCACCACCACCACAACCTGCACGGGCTCCCTTCCATCGACCAGGGCAACTCCACCACAGGGGAGAAGTCCCCCTGTACAGCCGCCAACACCACCCGGGCGGCCACCAACACCACCCCAGCAGCTGCCAACACCACCGGAGCACCTGCCAACACCACCCCTGCGGCCGCAAACACCACCTGAGCGGCCGCAAACCCCGCCCCCGCAGACAAACCCTGAACCCAGGAGGGCGGTGGTACAAGGAAGGGGAGCAGACCCTCAGGAGCGGACTCCGCCCCCATCAAGGGAGGGGGAACAAGAAGAGGAATGGAGGCTGGTGGGGAGTGGAAGAAGAAGTGGAGGGGGAAGAAGAGGAAGAAGAAGAGGAGAGCCGACGTCCCCCGGGTCCGAGTCTAATCCCGAGAGACCCGCCGGAAACCGTCCTGACCCTGGGGGTGATTCCCCCCATAGCCCTACACATCAGCCCGTACCCCTCACACAGAATCCTTTCCTCTCCCTTCCCACAGATGATGCCGGAGGGAGTAGTTTAGATAATGGGGGGAGGGGGCCCTCCCCTTTGTGGGCGCGGGGCGGCCTCGTCGTCCGTCGGGCGGTCAGTCTCCTCCTGGTTCTGCTGGAGGGCGTGGGGGGGTTGGGCGTCGTCGCGCCAATCCCTCCTCGCCCAACAGCGATCAGGGGGTGCTGATCCGTCTGATTGAGGCGGCGGGAACCGTCCAGGAGTTGGAAAACGCCGCCCAAAGGGTGGCGGAGTTTTTCAGCTCTCGTGCGCAGCGAAGGGGAGGGGAACAGGGGGGGCCTGATACCCAGACGAGGGGGAGGAGACGTCCCAACCGAGTCCATCCTACACCTATCCCGCCGGAAGGGAGTCAGGAGAGAGTGCGTCGGGCGACCCGTCTCCAGCAACTCTACCGAACCAATCGGCGGCGGGCCATAAGGGAGGTGGTTTCGGGCCCGCCCACGGCATGTTCCATTGACCGTGAGCGGATCCGAGACCACTTCGTGGAGGTCCACCGAATTAGAGAAGCTGGGGGCGGCGACCCCGACGTACTCGTGCAGCAGCCCACAGATCCTAAATCTTGATGTGGCCCTGACCGCTCCCCTGGGAAGGATGGAGGTCTCTGCCAGGCTCAGGAGGATGAAGAACTCATCCCCTGGACCTGATGGGGTCCTCTACTCCGACCTAGGACGAGCGGACCCAGGATGCCACATCCTAACATCTATTTTTAACGCCTGTTTGAGGCTGGGTGCTGTCCCTGACTCCTGGAAGGCTTCCATTTCCATACTCCTCCCCAAGAAAGATAATCTGGACTCCTTGGACAGCTGGCGCCCGATAGCGATGGGGGATACAACCCCAAAGCTATTCGCGGCGCTAGTTGCCCATCGCCTTACCGTCTGGGCTCAGGAGGGGGGAAGCTCAGTGCGTCTCAGAAGGGCTTCCTCCCCTATGAGGGTTGTGTGGAGCACAATTTTGTGCTCCAAGAAATTTTAACAGATAGTAGGAAGAAAGGGAAAGAGGTAGTGGTCGTGTGGTTGGACCTGGCCAATGCTTTTGGTTCGGTCCCCCACACGACCATCTTTGAGGCCCTCCGGCAACATCATCTGCCTCCTCTTTTCCTAAACATAATAAAATCCTACTATGAGGGGGTCACCACTAGGTTCAGGACGGCGGATGGCTTAACCGATCCCATCCCTATCCGCTCAGGGGTACGTCAGGGCTGTCCCCTGAGCCCAATTATATTTAATCTTAGCGATGGAATTTTTGCTACGGCCACTCGCGGGCATCAACGTCGGCTACCGGATTAACGATCAAATCTTCAACAGTCTGGGGTACGCGGACGATGTTGCCCTCATCGCTAGTAGCCCGGCCGGAATGAGGACGCTTTTGGCGTCAATTGACGAATCCGCGCGTTCCAGGGGCCTCAAATTTAACGCGAACAAGTGTGCCTCCCTCCATATTGGTGAGGGAAGGCGAAGAAATAGAGTCCAGGGCACGCGTTTTGAGATCGGCGGAGAGTTTATGAGGCCCCTGGAAGAGGGGGAGGCTTACTCCCACCTCGGCACACCGACCGGATTCAACTGCGCACAGACGCCTGTGGAGCTTCTCTCCCAGGTCATCAGGGATATCAGAGCGGTGGATTCCAGCCTCCTTGCCCCTTGGCAGAAGCTCGACGCGGTAGCTACTTTTGTACTGCCGCGCCTCGACTTCTGTCTGGGGGGATCACACGTGGAGAAGGGTCCGCTGAAAGTCGTGGACAAGGTCATCAAGCGGATGGCAAAGGGGTGGCTACATCTCCCTCAGCGCGCGAGCGCGGAGGTAGTGTTCCTGCCCCCCAGGGAAGGTGGAGGAGGGCTCCTCCCGCTCGGGGACCTCGCCGACATCCTGACAATATGCCATTCATTTAAATTATTAACATCTAAGGATCGCGGCGTCAGGATGTTGGCGTGGGGCTCACTGAGGGAGACAGTGGCCTTCCGTTTAAAGCGCGATCCTCGCGGTGATGACCTTGCCCAATACCTGTCCGGGAGCGTCGAGGGAGACCTCTCAGGACCTTCGGCGGACACTTCCTCATTGTGGTCGAGGACTCGGAATGCCACCAGAAGAGGAGCCAATACATTTGAAATCCGGTGGGAATGGTGTGGGGAGAGCCAGGAACTCTCCCTGGTGTGTCGGGGTGGCAGGGGCCACCCAGTTAGAATCACTCCCGCGAGTAGAGAGAAGGTCGTGGGTAGGTTGAGGGCTGCAGTGATATCCTGGTACCGTGAGCGTTTGCTCGCCAAACCCGACCAGGGCAAGGTGTATGAGGTCACCTCACGGTCCAGGATAGCAAATCATTTCATGCGGAGTGGTAGAAACACCCGCTTCGCCGATTGGCGCTTCGTCCACCGAGCCCGCCTTGGTGTTCTCCCCCTTAATGGGGCGAGACGCTGGGGGGACGGTGACAAGCGTTGCCGGCTATGCGGGGATGTGGAAACCATTCCGCATGTCTTGAACCACTGTGGCCCCCACTCTGCCGCACGACAATTTAGGCACGACGCCATAGTAGAACGCCTCTTCAAGGCAAACCGCGCGCGTGGGGTCGTCCGCGTGAACCAGGCTGTTGAAGACGCGAGCCCCCCAATCAGGTTATTGCGGCCCGATATTGTTATAAGAAATGAGGAGGAAAAGAAAATTGTAATTATCGACGTATGTGTGCCGTTCGAGAATAGAAGGGAGGCCACTGGACATAGCCCGCGAGCAAAAAATCAATAAATACACACCCCTAGCGAATGACCTGCGTGCTCGCGGGTATGAAACAGTGGTCCTCCCCTTCGTAGTAGGAGCATTAGGCGCCTGGGACCACAGGAATAAGGAGACCATCGACCGCCTCAAAATAAGTAAATTTTATAGCGCAATGATGAGGCGGTTGATGGTCAGCGATACGATTAGGTGGTCCAGTGACATTTACGTAGAACATGTGTCCGGTAACCGACAATACTAGCGGCGCTACCTTGCCTTATATATAGGCCGAGTTGCGACCAATGTTACTTGTATTTATTTATTTATTTATCTATTTATTTATATACTATGTTTATTTATTTATTATTATATTTATGTACTATATCTATTATATTTATATGCTTATATTTATATTTTTATCATTTATAATTAATTTAATATGTCAAAAGCTGATAAATATTTATTATATGTACCACCCTTTGGGGATAATTTCTGTATTTTTCACCCCTTAACCGGGGAAGTTTTTGTAAAATTTTATTCAATAAATCTGTTCTTATCAGCTTAATATCTGATACGCAATTCATAGAATTGCCAGAATATTAGCTATATTTTTGTAACTGGGCGGAATTCCGGAGCTTGCTTCGGGTCCGCCGCGGGTTGAGCCAGTATTGCAGTACCGCTGGATTCAGCCCAATAATCTTATTTAAAAAATAAAATACTTAAACAGGTCCTACACTTTGGTCTTAGTCGAAAAAGTGTCCAAGTGTCCGGAGAAAATTTCGTTATTTTAGTTTTTTCGAGTTTCGCGGCGTATAGTTAAGTTTTTTCGCGTGTTATAGTGTTTAAAAGTGTCTTTGGATTATTTATTTTTATTTATTTTATAACGTATGTTATAATTTATTTTCTCTACGTGTCGTGTTGTCCGTTGCCGTAATTACGGGAAATTTATCCTTTGTATATATATTTATTTTTGTAAAATTCAAATTTCCGTAATTACGGCAATACCAACGTATATCAATCTAATTATTTGACGTATTGCGAGTGTTCATCTATTTATTTATTTATTTAATTGTTTAATTTATTTATTTATTTATTAATTTATTTATTTATTCTATTTATTCATTAATTAACGTTTATTAATTTGTTAGTGAACGTTAATTAATTAATTAGTGTTTTATTTCTATTTCTGTTAATTGTTCGTTTAACACTCGCAAATACGTCAAAACTCGTTTATTCTATTTATTTTATTCTATTTATTTATTTATTTATTTATTAGTTATTGTATATATTTGTTTTAAACCATTTTAATTAAATTAATTAAAATCGGTTTAAAACAAATATCCACCGGGTGATTAAAATATCTTACTCGGCAAGCTAGGGGGTTTAAATCAATTTATTTAACTTATTTATTTATTTCTTTATTTAATTCTATTATATCTTAATTAAATTTAATTTAATTTATATAATTAATACGATCGTAAGATATTCTAAATCACCCGTTAAATTAGATTGATATACGTTCGTTACGAAGATTCGAAAATACCCTTGACCTTATTTACCCAACTTTCTCCTATCCTTTGTTTTCCTTTCAAACGTTAAATCCCCAACGTTCACAGATTTATCTGTCAACGTTGTTTCCTTCCCCTTTCCTTCCCCATCCTCTTTCGAATCTTCGTAACGTGTGAACGCGTGCGTTTAATTTATTTATTTATTTATTATTCGTTTTATTTATTTAAAATACGCTGCGTCACACGTGTCACTTGGACACGATTAAAAAAGGCAAGGAAGGCGGGCTCTGTACCGACTGGGTAATTGTTCGTCTGCCGGTGGATGCCGGCTATCCTACGCGACGCCGTGAGCGAGACCTGTTTTATCGTCAACGATAAAACATATTTTAAATTATCGACTGTGGCCACCGGTGGCCACTAATACATTTTATTAATTTATTTTATTTTATTTATTGACTTTTTTATTTATTTATTTATTTTATTCTATTTTATTTTATTTATTGACGTTTTATTTAATTTATTTTATTTTATTTATTGACTCTTTTCTATTTATTTATTTAATTTATTTTATTTTATTTATTGACTTTATTTATGTATTTATTTATTTTAATTCTATTTTATTTATTGACGTCTATTTATTTTAATTTATTTTAATTTATTAACTTTATTTATTTTAATTTATTATACCTAATTTTATTTTATTTATTGACTTAATTACTTATTTTATCTTATTGACTTTTTATTTTATTTTATTTTATTCTATTTATTTATTTATTATCTTATTTTATTTATTTTAACCTATTTATTAACTTTTAATTCTTCTATTTATTACTTATTTTAACTTATTCTATCTATTAACTTTTTATTTATTTTAATTTATTAACTTATTTATTTTATTTATTTTATTCTATTATTTATTTTTATTTATTTTCTTATTTATTTTATTTATTATTTATTATTTATTATTTTATTAATATGACATCGCTCACGGCGGCCCAGGTCGGTGCGGAGGACGGTAGGGAGATAGTCATATTAAACCCTACCGTCACAGAGCTTCGGTGCGAGCTCTGTCCTGCCGAAAAAATAGGCAGGATGCACCGCGATGGTCGTCGAGATGGGATCTTTGCGGGGGGGAGGAGGCACGAAGATTATATTAAACATTTAAAAAATTATCATAAAGAAATTAATTATAAAATAATACATAAATGTGCGGTGTGTGGTTACATTGGCGACGGGGTATATGCCCGTCGTCAGGTAACCATGCACCACAAAAAGATGCACATGCCTCCGCCCCCCCCTCGTAATGCGCGCGTTCCCCCACGAACACCCTCACCACCACCGCGTATACCCTCTCCAGACTCGGACTCCGGGGATTCATTCGCCAACGTCGCGCGGAGGCGGGTGAGAAACCCCGAGCCCACGGTCCCCCCAACACCACCCAGAAGGAGGACCCCACCACCCGCAACACCCTCTCCACCAGAACCACCAGCCCCCGAACCCCTTCCAGAAGAGGAACCACGGAGGCGGGTGACAAGGTCTCAGTCAAGGGGCCCCCGCACACCATCCAGGAGGACCCCGTCACCCGCCCGTCACCCCCCAACACGACCAACCCAGTTGGAGCCCCTCCTGGAGGAGGGGGAAAGATCCGTCGGCCCGCCCCTCCCCACGCCACGGAGTCCGCCTCCCACAGCAGCAAGGAGGGTCTTCAGGGGGCTTCTCTCCCTACGTCAAACGGGAGCCCGTCGAAGGATGGTCTATTCACCACCGCAGTCGCCGGAGCAGGAGGTGGCCACGAGCTGCGCTCCGGCGACCCTCACAACAGCAACGACCACCACCACAACCTGCACGGGCTCCCTTCCATCGACCAGGGCAACTCCACCACAGGGGAGAAGTCCCCCTGTACAGCCGCCAACACCACCCGGGCGGCCACCAACACCACCCCAGCAGCTGCCAACACCACCGGAGCACCTGCCAACACCACCCCTGCGGCCGCAAACACCACCTGAGCGGCCGCAAACCCCGCCCCCGCAGACAAACCCTGAACCCAGGAGGGCGGTGGTACAAGGAAGGGGAGCAGACCCTCAGGAGCGGACTCCGCCCCCATCAAGGGAGGGGGAACAAGAAGAGGAATGGAGGCTGGTGGGGAGTGGAAGAAGAAGTGGAGGGGGAAGAAGAGGAAGAAGAAGAGGAGAGCCGACGTCCCCCGGGTCCGAGTCTAATCCCGAGAGACCCGCCGGAAACCGTCCTGACCCTGGGGGTGATTCCCCCCATAGCCCTACACATCAGCCCGTACCCCTCACACAGAATCCTTTCCTCTCCCTTCCCACAGATGATGCCGGAGGGAGTAGTTTAGATAATGGGGGGAGGGGGCCCTCCCCTTTGTGGGCGCGGGGCGGCCTCGTCGTCCGTCGGGCGGTCAGTCTCCTCCTGGTTCTGCTGGAGGGCGTGGGGGGGTTGGGCGTCGTCGCGCCAATCCCTCCTCGCCCAACAGCGATCAGGGGGTGCTGATCCGTCTGATTGAGGCGGCGGGAACCGTCCAGGAGTTGGAAAACGCCGCCCAAAGGGTGGCGGAGTTTTTCAGCTCTCGTGCGCAGCGAAGGGGAGGGGAACAGGGGGGGCCTGATACCCAGACGAGGGGGAGGAGACGTCCCAACCGAGTCCATCCTACACCCATCCCGCCGGAAGGGAGTCAGGAGAGAGTGCGTCGGGCGACCCGTCTCCAGCAACTCTACCGAACCAATCGGCGGCGGGCCATAAGGGAGGTGGTTTCGGGCCCGCCCACGGCATGTTCCATTGACCGTGAGCGGATCCGAGACCACTTCGTGGAGGTCCACCGAATTAGAGAAGCTGGGGGCGGCGACCCCGACGTACTCGTGCAGCAGCCCACAGATCCTAAATCTGGATGTGGCCCTGACCGCTCCCCTGGGAAGGATGGAGGTCTCTGCCAGGCTCAGGAGGATGAAGAACTCATCCCCTGGACCTGATGGGGTCCTCTACTCCGACCTAGGACGAGCGGACCCAGGATGCCACATCCTAACATCAATTTTTAACGCCTGCTTGAGGCTGGGTGCTGTCCCTGACTCCTGGAAGGCTTCCATTTCCATACTCCTCCCCAAGAAAGATAATCTGGACTCCTTGGACAGCTGGCGCCCGATAGCGATGGGGGATACAACCCCAAAGCTATTCGCGGCGCTAGTTGCCCATCGCCTAACCGTCTGGGCTCAGGAGGGGGGAAGCTCAGTGCGTCTCAGAAGGGCTTCCTCCCCTATGAGGGTTGTGTGGAGCACAACTTTGTGCTCCAAGAAATTTTAACAGATAGTAGGAAGAAAGGGAAAGAGGTAGTGGTCGTGTGGTTGGACCTGGCCAATGCGTTTGGTTCGGTCCCCCACACGACCATCTTTGAGGCCCTCCGGCAACATCATCTGCCTCCTCTTTTCCTAAACATAATAAAATCCTACTATGAGGGGGTCACCACTAGGTTCAGGACGGCGGATGGCTTAACCGATCCCATCCCTATCCGCTCAGGGGTACGTCAGGGCTGTCCCCTGAGCCCAATTGTATTTAATCTTAGCTATGGAGTTTTTGTTACGACCACTCGCGGGCATCAACGTCGGCTACCGGATCCATGATCAAATCTTCAACAGTCTGGGGTACGCGGACGACGTTGCCCTAATAGCTAAACTCCCGGCCGGCATGGAGACGCTGTTGGCGTCAATTGAAGAACTCTGCGCGCTCCAGGGGCCTCAATTTTAACGCGAACAAGTGTGCCTCCCTCCATATTGGTGAGGGAAGGCGAAGAAATAGAGTCCAGGGCACGCGTTTTAAGATCGGCGGAGATTGGATGAGGCCCCTGGAGGAGGGGGAGGCTTACTCCCACCTCGGCACACCGACCGGATTCAACTGCGCACAGACGCCTGTGGAGCTTCTCTCCCAGGTCATCAGGGACATCAGAGCGGTGGATTCCAGCCTCCTTGCCCCTTGGCAGAAGCTCGACGCGGTAGCTACTTTTGTACTGCCGCGCCTCGACTTCTGTCTGGGGGGATCACACGTGGAGAAGGGTCCGCTGAAAGTCGTGGACAAGGTCATCAAGCGGATGGCAAAGGGGTGGCTACATCTCCCTCAGCGCGCGAGCGCGGAGGTAGTGTTCCTGCCCCCCAGGGAAGGTGGAGGAGGGCTCCTCCCGCTCGGGGACCTCGCCGACATCCTGACAATATGCCATTCATTTAAATTATTAACATCTAAGGATCGCGGCGTCAGGATGTTGGCGTGGGGCTCACTGAGGGAGACAGTGGCCTTCCGTTTAAAGCGCGATCCTCGCGGTGATGACCTTGCCCAATACCTGTCCGGGAGCGTCGAGGGAGACCTCTCAGGACCTTCGGCGGACACTTCCTCATTGTGGTCGAGGACTCGGAATGCCACCAGAAGAGGAGCCAATACATTTGAAATCCGGTGGGAATGGTGTGGGGAGAGCCAGGAACTCTCCCTGGTGTGTCGGGGTGGCAGGGGCCACCCAGTTAGAATCACTCCCGCGAGTAGAGAGAAGGTCGTGGGTAGGTTGAGGGCTGCAGTGATATCCTGGTACCGTGAGCGTTTGCTCGCCAAACCCGACCAGGGCAAGGTGTATGAGGTCACCTCACGGTCCAGGATAGCAAATCATTTCATGCGGAGTGGTAGAAACACCCGCTTCGCCGATTGGCGCTTCGTCCACCAAAATAGCTTGGACACCTGAAGTCAGTAAAGCATTCATAGTATGCAAACAAAGAATAGCAAACACAACTTTACTCGCTTATCCATCTCCAATTGAACCAATGGCCCTCACTACTGACGCGTCATCATCAGCAATAGGAGCAAAACTGGAACAACTCGTCAACGATATCTGGCAACCATTGGGTTTTTTTCTCACGAAAACTCAGTGAGACAGAAAAACGCTACAGCACTTACGACCGTGAGTTGTTAGCAATTTTCACCGCTGTTAAATTTTTTCATTATCTTTTAGATTGCTGAAATTTCATCATAAAAACGGACCACAAACCACTAATCTATGCTTTCAAGCAAAAGCTCGACAAATCATCAGAACGACAAATCAGGCAACTAGATTACATATCTCAATTTTCTACGGACATAGTACACGTGAAAGGCGGAGACAACGTGTTTGCAGATGCACTTTCACGCATTAATACTATCACTATGCCAACAATACTGACGCCTGAAGCCATTCACGAGGCTCAACGCGCTGACGAGGAACTACAGAACATAGTTCAAGGCTCCATATCACTCAAGCTCCACGAACTCGAGATTGAACCAAAAACTAAAGTATACTGCGACATTTCTACAGGAATTGTTAGACCATACATTCCATCGTCCCTCAGAAAGACAGTCTTCCAAACAGTTCACAACACTGCACATCTAAGTGGCAGAAACACGTCGAAACTTATTAGGGAGAAATACACATGGCCTGGAATACGCAGGGATTCTCTACAATGGTCTCGTGAGTTCATAGCATGTCAGAGAGCCAAGATTCATCGACATACAAGAACTGAACCTAACCACATTGAAGTACCCAGCAACAGATTCAACCATCTACATATTGACATAATATTCCTGCCAAACGTTCGAGGATACCAATACTGCCTCACAATGATTAACAGATTTTCAAGATGGCCAGCTGCGATGCCGATAAAAGACATGTCAGCGGACACAGTCGCAACAGCATTATTCAACGAGTGGATATTCCACTACGGAACTCCAATCACCATAACGTCGGATCAAGGCACACAATTCGAATCAGCTCTTTTTCAATCTCTCGTCCATCTCGTAGGTGCCAAGAAAACAAGAACGACTCCTTTTCATCCTTAATCAAACGGCATCGTCGAGCGCATGCATAGAACCTTAAAAGCCGCTTTAATGTGCTTTCCAAAACCTTGGCTCGACATCTTACCCGTGGTACTACTCGGACTTCGAACTTCATTCAAGAAGGATATCCAAGCCACTCCGGCAGAAATGTTATGCGGAACATGCTTAAGAGTGCCCGGAGAATTTTTCACTTCGACCGATAAACCTCTCGACTCACAGATCTTCGTGGAAAAACATCGAGAATACATGCGGGGCATACGACCAACGCCCACCGCACACCACTCCAAGGCAAAAGTATTCATACTCAAGGACCTAAATACCTGCACGCATGTGTGGTTACGCTGTGACCACGTAAAGGCACCGTTAGAAGCGCCTTATCAAGGTCCATACAAGGTGATTGACAGAATCTCCGATAAACTCTATAAAATACTAGTAGAAGGTGAAGAAAAAAACGTCTCAATCGAAAGACTAAAGCCTTGCTGCATTAACAAGACTGATCTTGACAACTAGTACCTGAGAAGATGAAACCACATCATTGGGGATCTTCAATGGATATACCAAAGAAAACGTACAAACGCACCGTGACTTTTAAGCTTCCCGCGCAAAGTCACTCGGGGGGAGTAGTTGCAGCGGACGCGTATCTACAGTCACGCCTCTACAGACCGCTTATACAACTATACCTCAAATGATAAAACAGATCAACAACACATAAAACAAAGAGAACAATAAAGAATGGCATTATACACGCTACACGACACACAACGCTTTGCATCCACAACGTGTTCCTAAAACTTACTTCAACTAGTTGTTATACCTATTGGATACGGTTTTATTAATAAAGTTTTCTATACACGTTAACCATTTTGTATATCTTTTATTTCGTGGTATTAATAAGCACTGATACCACACAACACTGAACTTAGTGCACTCTGCTAGTGCACTTGAAAACTAATTCATGTTCCAATTAAGCATTAGCACAATGCGGCATTGTGTGACACTGAGTCGCATTATGCTCTGTAATTGGAAAACGGGGTACGTGTCCACGCTTTATAGTATGCAGTCGCACACAAACACACACATATACAACCAGGAGCGATAGCTACGAAGCATAGCATAAAGAGGAGACCGAGAATAGGAAAAACTGTATAGCTATATTTCGTCTCATTCTCTCGCAGGCTCAATCCTATATGTTTGTCTCTATTTCTCATCTTACTAAATATCGTGGCCATTGCATAGCGGCCCGTCGCTCCGTTGCCTATCCGTATACAGGCTCCGCTGCCTATCCGTATACAGGCTCCGCTGCCTATCCGTATACAGGCTCCGTTTCCTCGCCATCTTCCGCTTCGTTGCCTGAACCAGCGTTTCATTTTTTTCAAATCAATCCCTATTCGAAAGAAGTTTTCACTTCAAAAGCACAGGTTGACTGGGTACTTTTTTATCATATTTTTTTGTACGGCATTCTTACCACCGATAGATTTATCAAAAATAATGAGAAAACACGTAGTGCCATACAAAAATAGTAGGCCACAAAGTCGGAAAAAGTTTTTGATTTTCCGGAAATTTCTTGGTCTATTATATCATTTGATTTTGTACGGCGTCGGTTCCATATAATTTCAATACCTATTCTTATTAATTATTCCGCAATGCTGTACAAAAATCATGCAACAAGGGAGAAAAATCGAGGGTTTTAACCCACCTTTTTCTACAGGTCAAGGGGGGGGGGGGTAATCTGGAAAAGTACGGCATTG
Organism: Polistes dominula; assembly: GCF_049000335.1. Classification (NCBI taxonomy): domain Eukaryota; kingdom Metazoa; phylum Arthropoda; class Insecta; order Hymenoptera; family Vespidae; genus Polistes; species Polistes dominula. Next base: position 5,434,581 of record NW_028301061.1, on the reverse strand, counting down.
CTTTTGCATCATTATTTACCATTTGAAAGTACTATTAAAAATAATGCCGCCGAAAAATTATTGTTCATTTGAATCTATATCAATAATTAACCCAATTTAATCGTATATTTGATTTTTACTGCTGTAAAATCATTTGATTCTGTTCGGAAACTTGTTTTTTAACATGATATTGCTAAGTACAATTGTTCTATATTATTGCCGTTCAAAAAAAACTGTTCTAAAAAAATATATAGAGAAAACAAAAAATGAATTTTTTTCAATTTTTGCAAAAGTTTAAATTATCGTACAATAATAAACTAAAGCAATTTTTTTAATTTTATTATTGGGTTATAGGGGATATAAAAAATACCCTTTCTTATAACACGATTTTCTCTTTATTTTATATGATAAGGTGGAAGCACGTCTTTACTCAATCAGCAGTAGAAAAGGAATAATCGAAAAACGAATAACGAATAAACCAAAAGAAAAATATTTCGTAGCCAAGCGCTTAAGATGCAGCTGCCCCTTGGTAGGGATAAAGAAAACAAAATTAAGAAGGACCGCCCTTTGATAGAAAAAAACACTCTGTGTCCCACACTAGATATCGGATATTATTTATATACATAAAAGTATCGATTGCATTTTGTAGATATGATTATATAAACGCAGAATAAAGAATACTGCGTAGAATTCAACACGCCCCCTCAAAATTCAATCGATTAAATGTTTACATTAAGTCGCTTTTATGTCGTTTTAAATAAGATTATACTATCAACAAATAAATGATCTAAGTAAAGACGAAACTTCCACTAAGTTTGACTTTACTTTTAGGAACAAATACATATGGTCCAATATTCATTGCTAAGGAGTGGGGAAACCCAGAAAAACCCATTCAGACCACTTAAAACGATAAATGAATATATAATAAATGAACTTAAGTTTTCTATCCATATAACTACTTCAGTCCATTCCATCTCTGAATTCCAGGAATTTGACTGCTGGCACTGGCTTAGTTAAAGTGTCTGCTACTTGGTTACCTGTAGGAATAAATTCGAGTTTTATTACACCTTTTTCAACTTGTTCTCTTGTGAAATGGTACTTGATATCTATATGTTTCGATCGTCTGTGATTGCCTGGATTATTTGCTATACTGATGCAGCCCATGTTATCCTCGTATATTACAATCGGTTCGGAAATATGTATATTAATACTAGACGCTAATGATTTTATCCAGAGTGCCTCTTTTACAGCTTCGAAGAGAGCCATATATTCCGCCTCTGTAGACGAAGTAGCTACCGATGCTTGTCTTTTCGTATTCCAACTGATGGTACATTGTTCGTATAACTTAAATAAATATCCAGTTGTACTTCTCCGATCCGTTTGTTCACTACCTCCCCAATCAGAATCGACATAACCCCTCAATATGTTCTTATAGTCGGTTCTAGTGTAAGTTAATTTAATATCAGCTGATCCTTTAAGATATCTGAGAACTCTTTTAAGGTTTTGCCAAAGTTCTTTGTTACTTTTATTTGAGTACCGACTCAGGGTATTCACAGCAATACTCAAATCGGGTCTTGTACAAACCATTATGTACATCAAACATCCAATTATATTTCGACAGGGTGCATCATATTTTTCATCCGAATTCAAAGCTAAATAATCTAATACAGTAGGAAGGGGTGTACTAACGGGCTTGCAATCTTGCATATTAAACCTTTGAAGAATAGTTTTGATATATGAACTCTGATCTAGTGTTTTTTTTTTTTTTGATTCTCTGTATTTTAATTCCTAAAAATAATTTAATTTCATTTAAGTCTGTCATGCAAAATTTATTCATTAGATAACTCTTAAAAGCTCTCATTTTCTCTATCCCAGTAGTTACAATCACAAGATCATCCACATATAGTACCACATATATATTCTCCAATATATTCTTTTTATCCAAAATATAAATGCAACGATCTACTGGCGAATTTCGGAATCCTTTTTCTACAAGGGCCTTATCAAACATCTCGAACCAACATCTAGCAAATTGTTTTAGACCATATAAAGCTTTATTCAATTTGCATACTTGATTACTATTGCTTTTTACGCCTTCAGGAACCCTCATGTAAATTTCTTCTTTTAACACACCGTTCAAAAATGCGGTTTTCACATCCATATGATGAACTAATAAACCATGATGATTTGCAAAAACAATGAGGAATCGAAAACTTGAAATCCTAGCAACTGGTGCAAAAGTTTTATTATAATCTATCAAATACTTTTGACTAAAACCTCGAGCAACAAGTCTAGCCTTGTATTTAATTCGATTCCCAAATTCATCATTTTTAACTGCAAATACCTACTTGCAATCGACAATGTTCTTATCTTTTGGCTTCGATACCAAATTCTAAGTTTTGTTTATAATAAGTGAATTTATTTCATCTGCAATAGCTTGTTCCCATTTTTCTTTATCATTTCTCGTCTTAATTTCTTCAATGACATGGGAATTGAATAAACTATAGATTGTGTAGTCAACAGATAATCATTGTCAATCTCCATTTCATCATACGAGATAGGAGATCGTTGCCTAATCCTACCAATCCTTCTGGGTCCTATACTATCCTTAGATTTCGGTTCTACAGCTATATCTGTTTCAGGTATAATTTTACTTTTTATGGGATCTACTATTACTTTCTCTTTCGACCTTACCATATCTGATTTCTCACTATCAGATTTATTTCCTTTACATACATCTGATTTCTCACTATCAGATTTATTTCTTTTACATACATCTGATTTCTCACTATCAGATTTATTTATCTCACCTCTCATTTCTACTGATTTTGGCATCACACTTGACGCATCAGTTTCATGTGAATCTTTTTCCGAATTCACTTCTTTCAGTACCGGTCGAAAGTTCAAGTAATTTATTTCATCTACTATTACATCCCTTACTATTTCTAATTTTCTATACTTAACATTCCAAATTTTATATCCATTCGATACAAATCCTACTAATATAGCTTTGTAAGATTTTTCATCGAATTAGGACTTTCTAATTTTATTATGCACATAGACTGTGGAACCAAATACCTTCAGATATTTTAAACTCGGCCTTTTATTATGCCATAATTCAAACGGAGTTTTATCTATTGTAAGAGCCCACGTTGGCGTTAAATTAATTAAAGAGGTTGCAGTTAAGACTGCTTCTCCTTAAAATTTCTTTTCTAGATCAGCACTATTTATCATAGCCCGTGCTTTTTCGGTTATAGTTCTATTCATGCGTTCTGCAACGCCATTCAATTGAGTAGCACGCGGAACCGTTAAATGGTAACTTATTCCCTTTTGAACGCAATAATCTTTCATTTCATTTGATAGATATTCTCTACCATTATCACAATACAAATTGACTAACTTTAAATTAAACCGAGCCTCACTCTTTGCAGCGTAATCTTTGAAAACTATGTAAACATCGGACTTATGTTCTAATAAATAAGTTACGCCATAATGCGTATATTCGTCAATGAATGTTATAAAATAATTTTTGTTATTGACCGTAGAAGGAGTGATTGGACCGCAAACGTCTGTATGAACCATAAGCAATGATCGTGTAATATGACTCTTATGTTTTTCCTTATTGAATGGTAATCGTGCTTGTTTACCGTAAATACAAGCTTCACATAACTGATCATCCGGGATGACCTTTTCTAAGTGAGTCATATCCTGAATCATTTGCTTATTTTTTAACTGTAAAAATTTTGTCTTTCCAATATGCCCTAAACGCTTGTGCCATAATTCATAACTATCATTTTTACTGTTACTTACTTGGGTATTAATTAAATTTACCTTTTTTGCAACATCTAATTCTATAGATATTAGATTGTTTGAAGGTTTACCACTCATCACCGTTTTACCATTTTTAACGATTACCACGCCGTTCTCATCGAAGATGATACTCATCCTTTTCTCCTGCAGTTTCCTCACGGATAGTAAGTTGTATGGTACGTCCGGGCAGTATAACACGTCTTCGAGGACTCCACTTGAACCCATGTTACTCGTCACGTGTATCTGTCCCTTCTTGGTGGCCGTGACGAATTTCCGATTCTTCGCTACCAAAACTTTAATGGGAGGATGTAATTCGACCGCACTTGAAAACACACTATCATCGTTTACAAAATGATCCGACGCACCAGAATCGAGAATGAAAACTAGTTTTCCTTTTCAGGTGACTTGATACTCCCCAGTCATAAAGGCAAATCCAGATATATGCTCATCTGTTGTCTTTCTTGTCGTTTAAGCAGTATGCACATTTTTATTCTTCTGCGTCATTTTGAATTGTTGGTTTTTCTTGCAGTAGAAACAATCCTTCATTTTATGTCCTTTTCTTCCACACTGGTGACACTTCCCACCAAATGAGTTCCTATTCTGCTTAAAACCTGCCCCTCTCCGATTTTGACTTCTATGTCTGCCTCCTTAAAACCTTACGTTGTTAAAATGATTCCACTTAGAATTTCTTGTTACTGGAGTCCCAACTTGCAACACCTTTGTACTGGTGTCCATTCTCTCGCTATTAATATTTGTCTCACGGTCAAGCAGTTTCTTTTTCACAATGTCCAGGGTAACGTTGGTTTCTGTCATCATCGTTTCGATGACAACCGAGACTGTACTATACATCTCGGGTAAACTTGACAAGAGAAGTGAGATTACCTCATTCTCCTTCACGGTAACTCCTGCAGCTGATAGTTCGTTTATTAATTCGTCAAATGTCTCGAAATGCTGCTTTAATTTTGTGTCATTTCTCATTTTTATGTTTAATAGCCTCTTTCTAATAGACAATTCGGTGGCCGTACTTTGGCTTTCATAAATTGCGTCTAAACTCGCCAAGATGGACTTTGCTGTACTACCAGGTCTATCATACTTGAGATGAGTATCCGCTAGATATTGTACAATTGTACATTTGGCAATACGTTCAGCTTTAGACCAACCCGTAGTAACTAATGACGGAGGTTCTTCGTCAACCACTTTCAACACATCGAGTTCTTGCAATAGATTTCTCACTCTATGTTTCCACGCATTGTATCTTGTACCGTCAAACTGCGGTATGTTTCTTCTGTCTTTAGACATATCCATTTTCACTAATTATATATATAAGTTAATCTAAAATGAACAACACACAAAACTTAAACACAATTAATGCACAGCGTGATCTGGGCCCATAACCTATTGGGTTATAGGGGATATAAAAAATACTCTTTCTTATAACACAATTTTCTCTTTATTTTATATGATAAGGTGGAGGCACGTCTTTACTCAATCAGCAGTAGAAAAGGAATAATCGAAAAACGAATAACGAATAAACCAAAAGAAAAATATTTCGTAGCCAAGCACTTAAGATGCAGCTGCCCCTTGGTGGGGATAAAGAAAACAAAATTAAGAAGGAGCGCCCATCGATAGAAATAAACACTCTGTGTCCCACACTAGATATCGGATATTATTTATATACATAAAAGTATCGATTGCATTTTGTAGATATGATAATATAAACGCAGAATAAAGAATACTGCGTAGAATTCAACAGTTATTGTTGTTTTAAATAGTATTAGGGTAAATGAATGAAGAAAAAAATCATGCTCTACATTTTAATGCAGACCATATTTTTTGGCAGATAAAAATAACATAATTGTTTTAGGGGTTACTTTATTGTCATCTAATACTGTACGGCATTAACATATTTTTAAAAGAAACAGTTAATAATATGTAAAAATCATTATGCCGTCTATTTGAAGTAAAACAGTGTGAATATTATATTTAAAAAATAAAAACTATTTAACTCAGTATTAACATTTTCCTATAATTTTTGATGAAATATACTTCAAACATTGTTATAATTGGTTTATATAGGAAATATTATTAAAAAAGAAAAAGTACTGCAATTTTATTGAATAATTTCACATATGTTTAATGAGTAAACAATAAAATTGCTGACAGCTGATTTAAACTACACGATATTTATGTGGAATTATTTATATTTTTAATTCTATGACTTGCTTATTTATTATTGAAAGTAGAATTGAAAATAACTAGTATCATTAAACTAAAATGTTGTTGTAAGGAATTTTTTTTTATAGAGTTCCCAGCAAGAAAAGATAAAAGTAAAGTCTATTGCTGTGTATTTGGTTGTACAAGCATAGCTTGTCGTGATAAAAAAATTAGGTTTTTTTCAAATTTCACCTCTTAAAAAATAATTTGCTTATCGAATAAACAAATTTGGTGAAAAAGAAATAATTGATAGACATATAGCTTGGGTACGAGCGCTAAAAATTAGAAAAAGTATAACTCTCAGTATGAAAGTCTGTTCACTCCATTTTATTAAAGATGATTTTTTAGCATTACATGAGTATTTTCAACAATTATTTTTTCTGGTTATTATAAAATGTTAAATCAATAAATTTACTCATGCTTATATTGTTTTTGTGTACTGTTATTGCTATTGATTCAACTCGAACTTATTTAAAAAAAACAAATATTCCTAGTCCAAATCTTCCTTTAGGATCATCTAAAGAATGTGCTTTTCTTGAAGATCAAATAGATTCTCGAGAAGAAAGAATACGTAGAAGATCAATTGAATTAGTGACAGTTAATGATATTGCAATACTGCAACAACATGTTTACAAATACCACTTAAACCAGCCTTGCATGAACAACTCATTCTAATTATTCAACCATTTTTTAATATTTCACCATTTATTTCATGTGGATTATCTTTAATATGTGAAGTTTGTAAATAAAAAGCTAAAATACTTATAATATTACAATCGTGACTTGGTACTTGCCCACACTTAATCACATGTCCAGCATTTAATACACTTTCACTACCAACAAAATTTTTATTGCTTGGTTTTGTAATATGTTTATGTAATATACACATACACATACATATACAATATGCGTATATATTATATTGTATGTATACTTCGCGTTCATACTACCCTCCTGAACAGTATATGTAAGTATCAAAAATGTAAATTAAAAAACAGACAAGTATTTTAATAAAGAAAACATTCATTTAATAATTATTATTAATTATTTGATTAATAATAATTTTAAAGGAGAGTTCATTTTACGAAGCAAACAACATAGAATAACAATTATATAATTTACTAGGGGTGCCCCAGCCACGCGTTGCTGTGGCTTTTTGACGTTAAAACTTCTTTAGAATCACATTGATTTAAAAATCGTGAAACGGAAGAACGTAAAACCGATGAAACAAAGATAATTTATTAATTAATAAAATTTAATATATAATTTTTTATTCTATATATTAATTATAAATAAAAGTCTGTATATAAAAATTCAGTGTTAAATTATGTTTGTCCACTAATAATTTTGAAATTACTTATCTTATCTTCATGAAATTTGTTTTATTGTAAGAGTTTTTTTTTCAACTTATCACCTAGCACCATTTTTCTTGCGATTTTTTTATTATTTTTTATAAAAAATTTAAATATTTTTTTTTAGAGTTATCTAGATTCTGTAAGGTTCTTTCATTAGATAACGTTGTATTACAAATCGACTATTTGTTTGTTCACGTATCAAAGCTTGGTTTTCTTTGAAGATTTCACTTCTTCCTAGTCTTATAATATGTTCATTTAATATAATTTTAAACTGTTCAATGGAGTCTAATTATTCGCTTAGAATTTCGGTGAGTTTAAATTAAGCACAAAAGAATATCAAATTTTTAATTTTACATTTAAATCATATCATATTCGAGTATAAATATTTAAAAAAAGTTGTTTAATAAAATTATATGAATATATAATAATATGGTAAAAGGAAAAAATGGAAAAAGCAACATTATGTCGTATGTAAATTTGAAAAAAACTTGTAATGTAAAATCAATTAAAATAATTAAATTAAAATACAGTACCAACTTTGGAATACTTAAAAAACCTAGATATCTAAATAACGATAAAAAATAAAAAATAATCGCTTTATAAAATATTCTAGTAAAAGGAAGTAACTTACTGTAAATGTGTGGGGATGTGATCAATGACTGAAAGGGGAATGGAGCGCTATGAATAATGACGACCTATAAAAATACCAATACATCTAACATCCATTTCTTTAATTTATTGTACTTAATACCATTAATTAATCTATTTTATATGTACATATCGTAATAATATCATAATCACTAATCATAAGAACACAGAAGGAAACATTATCAGTTCGTTAGTGCACTGGAGTGTACGATGTTTTTCCATCCGTATTCTCGCACGAAAGTCATAGCTTCCTTTATATATTCTTGCATGTGACGTGGACTGCCTATGTACGATGATGGTAGAATGACAGAATTACCAATTTCTGCGGTGTCGTCGTTGTTTACAATAGCGTTACGCAAGTGAATGTATTCTTCCGCACGCAGTTTCTGTTGATTAAATCGTAAGTATCTTAGTCGTTCGCACTCTATCTTCACGTACATGTCTACTATGAATTGTTGGCAAAGCTCACGAAGTCGTAGAATGATGTTGTCCAGACCGCGTCTAATCATCAACCGATACGCATAATAATCCTTCTAGCTAATGTTCTTGTTTGTTTCAGCTCCTGTAATAATATATTCAAAAATATCAAATTAAATGAAGTAATGATGTTTATAATGAATGAAGTAACTGTTACGAGATGTCGTTGTTTAATATTTATGCAATATCCGTCTTGTTATATGATATTTTTCGCAAGGTTATAGCATTAATCGTTCGACGGCTAAAATTGGATTTTCTGCGTTTTGCTGCCATTGAAAACTGAAAAAAAAAACATAAAAAGATCAAATTAAAGTACTTAATGATGAAAAAGAGAATACTGATAATATTTTTGTTCTTTTATTATTTTACCTCCTCAGATATATCAACTAAATAAATGTGATTCTATAACAGATAAAGACTTCTGGGGCTAGTGATAAATTATGATCGGATAAATATGCTAAAATTAATAAAGAAATTGAACATGTAAGCAACAATACTGCTTTTATAATAAAACATTATTTATCTTTCAAATGAAAGGTATGCCTAATAAAGAATTCTAGTTTATATATTAAAAAATATAATGTTTTCTAAGTAAAAATTAGACAATCAAATTTACTTACCTTGCTTTAATCTCGCTTGTATGCAAATGCAACGACAAAGTCTTGGTAACACTTAAGGGGTTATATGGGTTTCACGGATTCAAAAAATCGATTTTTTTTTGTTGCTTATTAAAATCGACACCATCTCTAGAATATTATCCGAAAATTTCAACTTGATCCGAGTAATAGTTTCAGAGATACAGTCTTTTAAAGTTGCGCGCTCAAGGCTACCTGCTGGGCTCCGCTTGCCGTAGGTATAAAAGAGCAGCTGCTCGCCTATTGTTCATTCGGCCTTGGTTATTTTTCTCATCTTCTAAGGGTAATTAGTTGAAATACTTCATTTGGTGATTACTTGTTGAACCACGAGGTTTATTTTGAGGTTATAAGTGTTCAAAGTAAATTATATTAAAAAAATGCCTAAAGTTTCAAGATCTCAATTAGTGGACGGTGCTCGTAGAAAAGATCGACCCAAGAATCGGAGACAGTCGTTCAATCCTAACTGGTGTGCTTGGCAGCGAGGATCAGCAACAAACACTCTTTCATCGTTCAAACACGATTATACACCATTACCAGATGATGTTTTGACTGCAATAAAACCTATTTACGAAAATCTGAGTAAGGATGAGCTTTTGGAGCGATGTGTTGGTGGTTTTACACAAAATAGCAACGAAAGTTACAACCAGTTGATCTGGAAAATTACTCCGAAAATACTTCCAGCTGGCTCTAAGATCGTTGATATTGCTGCATTGACTGCTGCTTGCATTTTTAATGAAGGAACATCATCATTATTATTAATCATGCACTGTATGGACTTAAAACTTGGCCCAAATTTCCACAAATATGCCCGAAATGCTGACGAAAGCCGTATCTGCGCCGCCGAGAAAAAATCTGCGAAAGAGACTCGTGAAGCCAGGATTCGTCATAGACAGGAACAAAAGGATTTATAAAGCAATCTAAAGAACAAAAAGTCGCTCTCTATATCGGCGACATCTATGACGTCATCTGATCTCCACAGCATGCAAGTGTATACGTGTTAAAAAAAACTATGGTTTTCTATATAAGAAAGAAGAGAACCAAAGAGATTGATTTTCGTTCTTGAATCTGAGTTATATATTCCAACACAGAATAAAGACGTTACGAAAAACATAGTGGAGAATACTGCTGGACTGAACGAAGGCTCTGGTACAAATGCAATGAGAGATCTAATAGAGATATTTTCGAGAAATACTTTTTCAACTCCATAGCCTGCCACACTTCTCTTTAGATCCTATTTATTTATAACATATCTCATCATTAATCTTTATACCAAAATCTTATCTTCTCTAAATACTCTCGTCTGATTAAAGATCTGAACCACAAAAAATCCAAATAACGCATTGAATCGTATCGCCTTTTTAGCTTATGAATCTGTGTAAGCAACGAGTCTTAAATTTGGGCCTCGTAGTAGGCTCCATCGATTCACGCTGGGCGTTCAACATCTTAAAAATGTTTTTATTTTATTGAAACATTACCATAAATTTCTTCATTACGTAATTATTATAATGATTAATATTATTTTCTTATATGCCTAGTGTTATGACCAAATTCCTCAATTAAGAGTCCTCTGGCAATTAGTTGCTGGGGATGAGGAAGAAGGGATTAGAATAAAATTAATCAAACACGTGGTTGAGCCAAACAAAGAAACAATGCCTTTTTTATTGGCTCGTCAGGGAAAAGCCTTGCGGTATAAAAACCCTGGATGTTATTTAATCATAACAATGAGAGTCCACCACGTGGTGTTACCACGCGGGAAAATACCGTCGATGTGAAATGTATATAATGGAAAAGAGCTCGAGAAGAGCTGAACAATTTTTTTATCCATCATGAGGAGGACTAAAAATTATTGACCTTAACTTGTTGTGGAAAACGTTAACCAATTGTTTCTAAACCTAAGGCTTTAATATCCTTTTTTCTAGGTTAGCCTTAAAATTTTTGAGCCTTTTCGTATTTGATTCAAAACTTTTATACCTGCTAAAATATATTCTTTCTAATCCTTTCTTTTTTAATAAAAAATACTTTTTTATCTGAAACGAATCAGCACTTAAAAATTCATCTGAGATTTCTTTCTACATTTTCTTTGAAATAGTTTAGTATTAGGTCTTAATACATGTATAGTTTATGATTCTGATAGATTCCTAAAACTGGAAAATTCTGAACAATTGATGTCCTGTAAACATGTCTTTCTCTTTACAAGTTTCAGAATAGTCTTTTATTTTGTCTGCTAATCATCGACCTCAAATTTCTCCTAATTATAACTATTTTCTTCACGTTTCTTTAGGTCATTTCTTGGAAAAGGGTAAAAATCGGATTTACCCTTTATTATGCCACAGGACAAAACAATAGAAAAGTTTTAAATAAGTTTAGGTATTATATTAATAAATAGGTATTATATATTATATTAATAATTAGGTATTATATCAATAAAAATATCATTAGTCTTATTTATTTTATCAGTATTTATTCAAATTGTATCATTGATTGCCTTTATAATAAAAACTTGGTTTTAAATTAACTATAGAATTTCAGTATTATCTTAATCATAATTTTTTTTGACTAGATGTTTCATAGTTTTCATTTATATGAATGTTCGTAACACTGATAAATATGCCATTGATGTCTTTACTATCTGTATAAATGATAAGAAACAAGAAATAATTATTTTCTTATATCGCAATATTTAAACATACAAAAAATAAGTAAATTAAAAATAAATATCGTTGTTCCAGTACGTTTTCGTCCCATTTTACAACAATAATTTTTAATCTTACAAAATTTTGAACCCTACTGATGCCGATAATGGTTACAAGCATACTGACAAGGTCAATTGTAACCAGAAAGCAATCACATTATGTGTTTACATTATGGTTTATATACAAACTCTTTTGCAAATAGTTCGAAATAAGAACTGTACGAATACTTATTGCTCATATTTTTCTGCCGATTTTTTGTTTTCCTTGTCAATTTTTTAATTTATTGAAAAAAATTTTTTTTTATTTCATTCATCTATTTTAGAAACTTTCAAGAATATGTACATATTCATTATTTATAAAAACTTAGGTAATAAACTGCAATTTTACAACATTTTATTTCAAATTGATTTGTGTACAAATACTTTTTAAATTCACTGTATATACAATGTAGAACCTTGAGTAATAGGACAAAATAAAGCTTATAATTTTAAAAACAATAAAAAAAGGCTAAAAGAAATTCAAGTTATAACAAGACAAAATATATATAATAACCACTTACGTCAGTAAATGTCCGTAAAGACACAGTGCAAAATTTCGCAGAAGTCAATCGCAGCGGTTTCCTTGCGCGTATCATACAAATGCAAATAAATTTTGAATCGACCGTCGATAGCTTATACCATTTGCAATAATAAAGTGCCTCACACAAGCTTGTGCTCTAAATAGAAAAAATGAAAAATTTTTACAAATAACAGTAAAATCAAATATTATATAATATATTAATTTTATTTATTACTTCCTCAATGAGGCACTCTCCGATGTAACAATAAGTAAACAGTGTGCTTGACAAAACACAAACATAGATAACAAAGGTTAGTATACTAATCCCTTCTACGACTGCTAGGCTCTATAAATTTAAGAATTATTAATTAGGAAAGAGTTCAACTTGTCAAGAAACATATACGTACAGAGAGCATTTGATAACTTGATATACAAAGTTGAATCGTGGTTCCTAGCAACTGTTGAAAAATCACGATATTAAAACTATCTTCTAAAATATCTGCTAATCTGAAACAGATATAAGAAGAATCAATAATTTTTTATAGTTCGTTTCTCCCTGACTTCAAAAATAATATGTATGTAAAATTGCACTAAAGGAAAAGAAAAAATTATGAGGAAATGAGAAATGTTTGGAAGTGAAAGTATACAAAAACATAAAAACAGGGAACGGTTACAACTAACATGTTATAGAACAATAGTTATTTAATATGTATCTAGGTATTTCTAGAATAAGGTAAAGAGGTATTTTTTATAAGTAAGTTTATATGGATACTAGGTGTGTCCCGCCACGCGTTGCTGTGGCTCACAATCAGTCCGATACAAACGTCTTTAATTCGAAAATTTCAAACTTTTTGGAATAAGCTGTAATAATCTCGACCGTTTTAATGAAAATTTTTAATAAAAAGTTATTACAATATCTAACGTCATTACATGTACCAAAATGAATGTACTCCTCAAATGAAGTTTTGTTTGATTAATTTTTATATATATCATAATCTCTCACTTTCGATTTTCACATACATATCGACAATGTACTGATGAAATAGCTGTCTGCATCGGAGAATGTTATTATCTTCATTAGCACGAATCATCAACCAGTATGCGTAGAAGTTCATTTCACTAACTTTCTTATTCAGTTCTTCTCCTGCAAATAAAAATATCTATAAGATAAACAGAAATTATTGATTAAAAAAAAAGAATAATAAAATAATCTATAAGTTTTACCTGTGAATCGTGTTTAGTCATTCGATCCGATCGGTCGTGTTTGTAATAACTGCGCAGTAGTAGTGAAAGTGATTGGGAAGCTTGTGTGTACATACATGTATACATATAATACCTACGAATATACATATACATATACATATACATATACATATACATATACATATACATATACATATACATATACATATATACATATATATGTATACAAGCGAGCATAAAAGTTTAACCGTCAATATCTTTTAACTGACTCGACTGCCATATGGCTAGTCCAATCAGTTAAAATGGCGGAAATATCAAAACAAAAAGATCTAAAATTAAAAATTACCAAGACCGGTACTAAATTCCGAATAAGCAAGGTTAATTCAAAAAACAATAACAACAGCGATCTTGAAATAGAAACAAAACACGAAACGACCGTGGCAAATGTTCCCACAACAAGCAGCAGGAAACGTAAAATCGAGGGACCTGTAAACTTAAAAATAGCATATTCAGCATGGATTACGACTCAGAGGTGCAAGGTAATTGGCTCTCGAAAAAAATACCGACCTCAAACTCATTCAATCTGTTAACCGAAGAGGCTAAAGAACCTTTAGAACCTGCTAGCCAAAGAAGTACCCTTCTAATAAAACCACCTCCAATATTTATCGAAGCCCAGGTGATAGAACCACTGATTGAATTCCTAAAAATAACTGTAGGCGATAAATACACGCTCAAAAAACTCTAAAACAATCAAATTAGACTGCAAACCGATACAACAGAAATTTATAGAAAAATTGTAATAGCTCTAAAGAATAAAAATACTAATTTCCACACGTATCAAGTAAAAAAGGATAGAAGCTACAATGTAGTGTTAAGAGGGATTCACCCTACAGTGAAAACTGATAGAATAATTGAAGAACTCAAGGTGCATAACCATAAGGTAAGAAGGATCAATACCATTGTCAAATACGACACTAAACAGCAGTTACCATTGTTCTTTATCGAGCTAGAACCCAATAATAATAACAAAGAGATATACAAAATCGTAAGACTACTAAATACGGTTATTTCCTTCGAATCGCCCAGAAAAAAAGGAGACATTCTCCAGTGTTTGCGATGTCAAGCCTATGGTCATACGCGAAACTATTGCTTTAGGATTCCTGCTTGTGTTAAATGTGCTGGTAGACATTTAACCAGCAATTGCCCAGTACAAGGTAAAATAGAAAATGCAAGGTGCTCCAACTGCCAGGGCAACCATCCCACTAGCTATAAAGGGTGCATTGTTAGAAAACAACTGCAACAGAAATTATGTCCTCCTCTTAGACAAAAAACTATCTGACGGAAACTATCTCGCAAAATCTCAGTTCTAACCTTGACAATAACAACACAAACAAACAATATATTACACCTAACAAAAGTTATGCCAAAGCATTATCACGGCAAGCTAAATCACCCTCTTTAAACCAAAATAACAATTAGCACAATGAAATCTCAGAAATAAAACAACTAATCATACAATCAGCTAAAAATACGGAACTTATAACAAGTATGCTCGTTGAGCAAACTAAGCAATCACAGCAACAATCACAACAAATTAACACATTGATACAACTATTAACAAACATGTTAGCTATGATCAATAATAAAAATGGCTAAAGAGTTAAGGATAGCAATCTGGAACGCCAATGGACTCCACCGAAGAACTCAGGAATTAAAAGTATTTTTACAAATCAACGAAATAGACGTAATTCTCATCTCAGAAACTCACTTAACAGATAAGTACTTTATAAAGATTCCTTACTATACAGTTTACGATACCAAGCATCTGTCTGGCAAAGGCCACGGCGGTTCAGCAGTAATTATCAAAGATAATATTAAGCATCACTTTCATAGTAACTGGTGCCAGGTAAGATTGCAAGCGACCACGGACACCATTCTAACTAATAACGGTCCTTTCAAACTCTCTGCTGTCTATTGTCCTCCTAACCACAAGTTAACTTATGAAGACTACACCGAGTTTTTTAAATCCCTAGGAAATAAATTTTTAGTTGGCGGGGATTATAACGCTAAACATTGTTTATGGGGCTCAAAAAAAATCTCGCCCAGAGGAAGAATCCTTGAACAGGTCATACTAAAATTACACCTCAATGTCCTCACTACAGGCGAGCTAACGTATTGGCCAACTGCACTTGACAAAACACCTGATTTAATAAATTTTGATAGATTTCACAAAAAAAACGCCACAATTGAACAAGTTCACAGACTTACAAATAAAATTACAGAAGCCCTCGAACTTAAACAATACTGTGCGGCATTATTCCTAGATGTAGAGAAAGCTTTCGACAAGGTGTGGCATGAAGGCTTATTATATAAGATTAAATTCAATTTTTCAATCAGCTTCTATCATTTAATCAAGTCATATTTAGAAGACAGAACATTCATAGTAAAAATTCAAGACAGTACCTCTGATATCTACATAATAGAAGCAGGCGTCCCTCAGAGTAGTGTACTAGGGCCTACCCTATACACTCTTTACACAGCAGATATCCTCACCACACTAAACACTACACTATTCACATTTGCAGACGATACAGCTATACTAACCAGACACGAAGATCCAGCGATAGCATCTCAAATATTACAAAACCATATTCAGCTGCTTGAAGAGTGGTTAAAAAAATGGAAAATAGCAATAAATACGGATAAATGCAACCATATCACCTTCACATTAAAGAAAAAAGCATCACCTTATATCACACTGAATCATATCGTAATCCGACAAATGAAAGCTGTCAAATACCTGGGATTGCACATGGACTCCAAACTTACCTGGAAACAACATATATAAAAAACTTCAGCAAATTAAGCTCAAAAGGAGAGATATGTATTGGCTTACCAGCAGGCAGTCTAAACTATCACCAGAAAACAAATTACTGCTATACAAGGCAATAATCAAACCCATTTGGACTCATGGTATACAACTCTGGGGTATGGCAGCAAAGAGTCATATTCAAAAACTAGAATCACTACAAGCTATACTCCTTAGAACAATAGTTGATGCCCCGTGGTACATACGCAATGACGAGTTACGTAAAGATCTAAATATATTATCGGTTTCTGATGAAATAGCCCGATTATGCGAAAACTACAAAAATAGACTTGATCAACATCCCAACGCTGCTGGAAGTAAATTATACTCATTCGATCAACCCAGAAGACTACATAGGAAACATTCGATAGACCTACTACGTAACACATAATTAGTGCGTAATCCATTAACTCAACTGTACTAACAGATATACTCGATACTTCTCTGCGGGTTAAGTATCCTCGTGCTATATTTACATGGTGATAAACTAATTTACCGAATGTCCAAGCTAGACAAATTGTAAAGAAAAGTTGTCGTAATAAAAAAAAGTTTTACTTCTAGTTGGATTCCTTTGTTTGATATTTAAATGATATCCATCTTCTCCTTCCAAAAATATCAACTTACTGCAGTGCAATGTAAGAAAGAGGATTGTCTTGAATTATTTGTATCGTATTATCTCTGCGTTGTATGCGAATATCTCGACGTTCTCATGGGTCACCAGCCATAACAACTAAAACTTCATTAATAGTTGGAATAATTTTAAATAAATACAATTGAAAAAATTTGTTATGAAATCAATTAGCTACACAAATAAATTCGTAGGTTAAGGTGGTTGTTAATCAACGCACGTGTAAATTTGATAGAAAATTATATAAAATACTTACTTTAATTCCGCACTAAATTTGCAAAATGTATAGTTTTTTATGCACACTTCAAAACTCTTCAAACACTAGTTAGATCTTAATGTAATATTTTAATTACCACACGATTTTTTGTAACACAATAATAACACGAAGTTACAAAATATTTTCCTGAATGTGATCGCAGCACTAACTGTCGGGACAAACTGGAATCGAATAACTTCGATTATCGACTTGAATATTCTCTATAACTCGAATATCGACTAACTTCAACCAATAAAATTTTCGTATAACAATTTATAAATAAAAAATAAATTAAATTAACAATTTAAATTGGACCGAATTGTAAATCTAAACCATTTTCGAATCCACCTAAAGACACACAAAAAATTTCATTAAAATCGGTCCAGCCGTCTAGGAGGAGTTCAGTGACATATACACACACAGAAGAATTAGGTTGTTCTATAAGTTTTTCGGTTCGATAAGAAAAACACAATTTTATGGTTTGAAATACACTTTATTATTCAGTATAGTCTCCCTGAACATCAATACACTTGTTCCAACGAGATTCCAATTTATGAATTCCATCCCTAAAGTGAGGATCTGGAAGGACTGCAAAATACGCTTCCACAGCTGTTATGACCTCATCATTTGATGAAAAACGCTTTCCACGCATCATTTTTTTTTAAGTCTGGAAACAAATGGAAGTCGCTTGGGGCCAAATCTGGTGAATACGGTGGATGCTCCAACAATTCGAACTTTAATTCATGGATTTTAGCCATTGCCAAAATGCTTTTGTGACACGGTGCATTGCCCTAATAAAAAATGATTTTTTCTTCTGCAAACCGAGTCTTTTTTCACGAATTTTTTCCTTCAGCTGGTCTAAAAGGTTACAATAATATTCAGAATTTATTGTTTTACCAGTTTGCAAGTAATCCACAAACAAAATTCCTTTCGCATCTCAAAAAACTGATGCTAACACCTTCTTGGCCAATTTCTGGACACGAACTCGTTTCGGAGCTGAAGAACCAGGTTCACACCACTCTTTAGTCTCTTGTTTTGATTCAAAATCATAGTGATAGACCTAAGTCTCATCTATAGTGATTAATCGACGCACAGAATCCACTTTATCCTTTCGAAAACGCTCTAAAAGTTGCTGAGAAAGTCGCATTTGAATGTGTTTTTGTTCCATTGTTAGCGAATGCCTAACCCATTGTGCACACAACTTTCTGAAACCCAATACTTGAGTCAAAATATTGCTTATACTGCCTAATGAGATGCCTAGATCTCTTTCAGTCACTCGATGATTTTCCAATGCAATATCCTGTATTTTTTCTACGATTTCCGGTGTTGTTGCTGTTTTTGGACGTCCTTGATGTAGATCGTCTGTAAGACTTATACGATCACGTTTAAATTCAGCAACCTATCTTTCTACTGTACTAATTGAAGGCGAAGAGTCCTTATACACTTTCAATATTCGGGCATAAATTTCCTTTGCTTTTAAACCTTCAAAAAAAAAAATTCGTTCACTGCACGATACTTGTTTTTTTCAATTGTAAATTGAATCGTCGATACTAAATGGCTTGCAAACAAAGAATGAATTAACAGGTTAACATGAAACTTCACATGTGTTCATATGAGGAGTGTACCAACAAAACAAAACAAAATTTAGGCTAGTAGCAACGCCCTCTCTTATCGAACCGAAAAAATTATTGAACAACCTAGTATATATAAAGATTTCTAGAATGAGTAAAGATTATTTTTTCCAAAGTTTAGTTGTAAGAAATATTGTCCTTTATTTTCATGTTATTAAGAAATAAAAGAATATATGAGTATTTATGCTTTCGTGCTTTTAACGTAAGTGATCGTAAAAACGTCGATTATAGTATCTGTTGCTACCCGCTATTGTGCGAAGTAAGGATTTCAAAAAGTAGCGTGTGTGACTTTCCGCCACGATAATTCCATTTGTTTCCTTTTAATTGTCCTCTCCTTTTTCAACAAATGGACTTCGAATAAAAGGCACCCCTCTTTCTCTTCGACTTCGATAGTCGCTCAAGCGTTAACAAAAAATATCATGTGTGCAGATCACACGTGTTAGAAGTGAAACCTTATTAAAATCAAGCCTCGAGAGAATGAGTCATATACAGAGTATCAGAAATAAAATAATTGCAGGACTTATTTATTATAATATAAATATTATATATAACAAAGGGAACCGGTATGATAAGTGGGTGGAATAGCCGATACAAACTACTTTTCCAAATTCAAGCAATAAAAATCGAATGCTGAATGCGATAGTTATAGATAGACACCACAATCGTAGAATGTCTATCAAAGGAAATATAATTTGACGGAAACTAAGTAAATATAAATTATCCTTTTTGTAAAACTCAGGTATAAAATTTTATTTGTTAGGATGGTTTTCGATTTTTCACTTTCATCTACATTTCTGCGATGTCTAACAAATATTTTAGGAATGACGAAAGAAGGACGATACGAGAACATATGGAAAATACTGTTGGACTGATAGAAGGTTCTGGTACAAATGCAATGAGAGATCTAATAGAGATATTTTCGAGAAATACTTTTTCAACTCCATAGCCTGCCACACTTCTCTTTAGATCCTAATTATTTATAACATATCTCATCTTTAATCTTTATACCAAAAACTTATCTTCTCTAAATACTCTTGTCTAAATAAAGATCTGAACCACAAAAAATCCAAATAACGCATTGAATCGTATCGCCTTTTAGCTTATGAATCTGTGTAAACAACGAGTCTTAAATTTGAGCCTCGTAGTAAAATCCCCCGATACATGCTGAGTGTTTAGAGTATTAAAAATGTTTTTATTTCATTAAAAAATTACCATAAATTTCCTCATTACGTAATTATTATAATTATTATTATTATTTTTTTAAATGCCTGGGTTAATAAATGTCTTTGGATATTTTTTATAAAAACATATAAAAATCAAATTCAATAGAAATAATTTGATCTTTATGAATCACATATATTTTATGAAGAAGCAAAATAAAAATGTGATAGTAATTTACTTGCTTTTGAATAGAGTTTGTTAGCTACTTCTAATATGTTCTACAGTGTTGTCTTATTCTTTTTCTCTGATGTATTTTGTAGCTTAGTAGCCAGGAGTGGGCACTACAAAGCAGCCCACAAAGAGGAGACCGATCATAGGAAAAACTGTATATCTTATCTATCTGTTTGTCTCTCTTTCGTTGCGTTTCGTTGCATTTTTTGTTCCAGCATTTTATCCGTTTTCAAATCACCCTAATTTTAAAGAAGTTTTTACTTTAAAAAGTAGGATAAACCTGAAGAAGTTGTAATTTTATTTGTGTGAGAAAATTAAAATGAGCAAGTATACTCTATTGTATAATGTAATAAATACATACTATAGGTACTACAAATACATACTAATTCAGCTACAAATGTATTGGTCATAAGTCTCAATAACCGTTGCTTCGATGAGATAATTTCAATGATACTTATCACCAAAGGTGAACATAATGAATAAACCTGTTTTTACGCTAACTTTATCTCGAGAACGCTAGCTGAACAATAGTTGTATTTGAGTTTTAAATTGCTGCTGAACACCGATATAAATAATGCAAATAAAAATAATCGTTTTTGGATTCTTTGTATGTATGGGAGCATATAACTAGAGCCAGCTGGTACAATAAGCAACGTCCGTTTCTAATATAATAAGACCGCGTAAAATACTAAATTATGAAAGCTGATATAAGCATTCCAAGGAAACTTATTTTATTCAGATTTTAAAATCAACTACAAATCAGATACCCAGAAAACGAGAAAATATACGTGAACAGTAAAAACGCATAAAAATTCAATGTAATACGATTTTCCTTGTTTATGAGCTTTACTGGCAAATGTTTTAGCTCCCTGGTGATAAATCGAGTTAAGGAAAGCCGGCAGGGCTTTCAATTTTCAAACATCACATTACTTATCAAAAAATGGAAAGTAAAAGAAGATGAGTAGCTGTTGAGAAATACGGAAAAAGAGCTGGAGTAAATAAGAGAACTAATAAACGCATAAAGACAATGCGAAAGTGATATGTTATCGTAAAGTAGTATTAATGTTGTGAACTGAATTTATGTACAATAGGTATATGAAATGTTATTGTAAGGATATATACAATGAAACTTTACACAATTTTTATGTAAATATTTTCTATGTACAATATCTTTTTATATTTACTATCTAAAAGTGACAATTTAGACAAATACAATCTAAGACAAAAGGTTATTCAAAATACATAATTCTTTTGTTTACGAAAGATGTTCCCGATTATATGATGTCTCATTCTCAGGATTACAAAACACGTAGTACCGCTGCTTGCGCTGCGATGTCACCACAATTTCAGAGTAATAATTCAGATTTGTGCTCGATAGCATCACATCATCAGAGTAAAAAAAAAAAAAAGAAGAAGAGTGATTAAAAGACGGGAAGAAAAGTGATTAAGAAACGGAGAAGATGTCCAAAAATAAAAAGAATAGAGAACGAGTAGAAAGAGAAGAGAGAATGTGGAAAAAAATAAAATAATTGGAGGAAGCTTTTCGTGGCGTCAAGAATAGCGTAGCGCCATTACAGGATTTAACACAATCGTCTGGTAAGTTTGGTTTTTTGTTCCGTGTAAATTTTGAACGTATGTTCAAAAAATGAAAATGCGCCCACACGAGGGGTGGGACATATTGTTCTAAAAAATGGCAATACGCTACACGAGTGGTGAAACATATTGTTCTAAGACACCCACACGAGTGGTGGGACATATTAAAAAAAAAATGGCAGTGCGCATACACGAGTGTTGGGACATATTGTTTTACAAGATTGGGTTAGTGCGTGTACGAGAGGCGCGTCATAACTGTTAGTTGCTTTTGCTTATAGGAACTACAAACAGGATAGAAGAGTCGACCAGCAAGGACACTTTCTTACCGACGGAAAGAGAGCAGTTAGTAAACTTATCGCTAGGGGCGTCGACAACTGAAACGCTACCTGTTAACAAATTCACCTCAAGACTCCGAGTCTACCCATGACTCCAAAACGCCTGAAAAGGTAAGGGAGTCTGAAGAAAAGGAAAACCTTTCGAAGAAAAATAGTAAGAAATTAGAGGTGGAAATTTTCGAAATTTTAGGTTAAGATCCTTAAGCAGACGATTCACTAGTTAGGATATATGTCTGACATACAAAATATGTCTATAAAATTTGATTTTTATATGTTTTTATAAAAAATATCTAAAGACATGTACTGACCTATGCATATAAGAAAATTATATTAATTATTGTGAAATTTGCGTATTTAAGAAACTTATACTAATTTTTCAATAAAATGAAAACATTTTTAAGATGTTGAACGCCCAGCGTGAATCAGAGGAGCTTACCACACAGCTGAAATCTGAGACTCGTAGTGTACACAGTTCGATAAGCTGAGAGAGCGATACGATTCAATGCAATTTTTAGATTTTTCGTTGTTCAGATCTTTATTTAGACGAGAGTATTTAGAAATATAAGTTTGTGGTCCAAAGAATAAAGATGAGATATGTTATAAATAATAAGGGTCTTGAAGTGTGGCAGGCTATAGAGTTGAAAAAACATTTCTAAAGAATATCTCTAGTAGATCTCTCATTGCATTTTACCAGAACCTTCGTTCAGTCCAGCAGTATTTTCCATATGTTTTTCGTAACGTCTTTATTTCGTCTATCCTAAAATATTGTTAGCAGCGCAAGAATGTATGATGAATGGGAAATTCAAAATCATACTAACAAAAAAATTTTATACCTTAGTTTCAAAAAAAGAATTATTTATATTTACTTAGTTTCTGACGAATTATATTTCCTTTGATAAACATCCTACCATTTTGGTGTCTATTTATAACTATCGCATTCAGCATTCTATTTTTATTGCGTGAATTTGGAAAAGTTTACATTTTATAAGCTATTGCACCCAGAGACCATACCGGTGACCTATTATATATGGCAATAATATTATAATAAATAAATCCTAAAATTATCTTACTTTTGAAACTGTGAATTCGTCTCATTCTCTCAAGACTTCGATTTTTGAAGGTTTCACTTCTAATACGTGTGATCTGTATACACGTTTTTTTTAAAGTACCTGTATTCGCCTAAACAGCCAGTATTAAATAGTAGATATAAAAATTTAGAATTGCACGTTGAAAAGTAGAGGTTCATTTAAAAAAGAGATAAATGAGCTAGTAAGATCGAGAAACTCTTAGAGAGACGAAAAAAATTCAATTAAAAAAATAATACTTGATAAAGGGTAAATAGAAACTTATATTAAGCAAATAATAACAAAAACTAATGTTATTATAGTATTAAAAAATAATGAAGAAAACATCTAAAATAAACTCATCAGATGAAAATAAAAAATTGATGTTTGCACTTTATTATTGAAAGATTCTTTGAAGCTTTATGTTTGTATATAATTTTAAAACAATTCCATAATTTTTAATATTTGTAGTATTTAAAGTATTTACATTTTTATCAAGAAAGAATAATATTTATAATATTTTTTAAATAAAATATAGTTTTCTTATAAAGATATTCTGAAAATCTTAGAAGATAATATTTCAACAAACAAAGATAACAAAGAAAAAAACAAAGTAAGGTAAAGAACACATGGTAAATAATTTACAGCTTTTTACATATTTCTATTATTTTAAATAAATCAACGTTTTCTTTAAAGATGTTGTTTGAATGGAAAAACTATTTGTTTTACCTAAAAACTAAAGTCACCTTATTAAATGATGATGCCGAAGAACCATTTTTTTAATTCCTCGTCGAGAACCATCAGAATCTTCTAAAACTTTATTTATTCTATATTTCAGTATGGCTAATTGTCCAGTAAGATGAAAACCGGTAGAAGCTAATAAACAATCAGTTCCAATGTATCCGGAAACAACCATGGTAATACGAAAAAATTCATATATGCAACCAAAAGCATAACTCTTGATACCGTCTGGCTTTAATAACGGTTTTATTTTATAAGGTAATTTATACTCCAAGGAAGAGTTACCCTTAACTGAAAAATAATAATTAATATAAATAATAAGTTTTTAAAAAAATTTTTAAAACTTACTAGTTGTTTGAAAACAATAAAAAATAAATATTAAATCAATATTTTACAAATTTACCATGTATAGGTTCACAAATATTTGATCGCAAAACTGCAATGACATAATCTACACTTATAAAAATGATAAAGTTAAATATAGAATTATAAGAAAAGGTTTTTACAAAATTTTCAACGAGGTTTGTCTATCTAACCCTTGTCTATAAACCCTTTAACAGGTGTTTAATGATAAAACGCACAGTGTTTTTTAATCCCAAAAACGTGCCAAACTCTTGATGAAAAGTTCTTTTGGGAATATTCAATTACAGAAATATTTTTATTAAGATTCTTAGAATCTTTAAACTCCATTTTTCACGGATAAGTTTTTATGCACATTTGTAAATTATTTGTAAAAATACAAGCTTTTTCTAAAATTGTAAAGAAAGTTAAATGCAACTATAGATACAGTGAATACATCCTAATATACAGCGGAAAAGAAAAAAATTAAAGAGATACATCAGGAGGGGGCATATTGATGAATAAAAGGTACGAAAACACCATATTAGACATTAAATACATCAGTGACAGAATACTACAAGTAATCCTAAAACTCCAAAAGAGGAAATCGACACATATAAAAAGTGTGTATGCTCCAGATATCGTCAAACAACAGAAGAAGAATGTCGAGTTTTACGAAATGCTACTAGGGTATCTAGACAACATGCCTAGACAAGAAGAGACTGTAATAGTTGATGATTTCAAAGCAAGTATAGGCAACAAGATTATCAATGGTATAAAAGTTCATTTTAACGAGAACACCATTAAGAAGAATGGGGATAGATTTACTAATTTTTAAACAATGAACAAAATACGTACTAATAACATTCATAATTCTCATAAACGATAACATAAATTCAGGTATGAAAACACCAAAGAAGAGAAATTAATAAAAGACTACATAGGGTGAAGGCACCAATCGTTGACCATGTGCCAAAAATTGATCATTTTCCATTAAAACGTGAAAAATGAACTTTCTTTAAGTATTAATCTTTCAAAACAAATGTGGTAGATGAGCTATTTCATTTGTCGATGCGATGATATTATACGGTTGCTTTGATACGATTGTTTATCATATCTACGAACGATTAATATATCGGTAACGACAGTCATATTCTTTCAGACTGTCACTTTCTTAACACTTTCGTTAAGAAGACGTAAGTAATTGACGATAAGTAATTTCTTAGCTTTTGACTCTTTATGCCTGAAATTTTCACTATTCGAATAGCTATTAAATTTCTTATTCATTAAACACATTGTTTTTTACATTCCAAGATCAAAAACGTAATTTACCGGGGTCAACTACCGAATCGTATTATTTGATATTTTCTAGAAGTTGACACACATTGGGAAGAAGAGGAATATTGAACAAGAATAAATGGTTTAGCGTTAAAAAAGATTTTAATGAACATGCAATATTTTTATAGGAAGGCGAATATTTTACTGGAAAAACCCTTTTTGTTACTGATACTAGAGCTACTATATCTTCTATGCAAAAGCATGGGCGATTGTGAAAATGGCCAGAAACTCCTGAAGTATTACATTACAAATGGGAAAATATACTTTGTATGGGCCTTAATTTCTCGATTAGGAGTCCTCTGGCAATTTCGTATATGCTATGATGTGGAGAATAAAGGGTTAGGTTTAGGTGTAAAACACGTGATTAAGCCAAACCAAGATGCAATGCTTTATTGGCTCGTTAGGGAAAAGCCTTGCGAAATAAAAACCCTGGATGATATTAGATTATAACAATGAGAATCCACCACGTGGCGTTCCCACGCGGGAAATTACCGTTAACATGAAATGAATATAAAGGAAAGATCTCATCTTTTGTTACGACTTAAACTCCCTTGACTTAACTATCTCAACTTAACTCCTTTGACTTAGCACTTTGCTTTCTCGTTTCGACTTGGATGTATATTTACAGGCGTCCAGTGGTGAAATAGTAAGAATGTCCTTTTGTACTCGCCCAGCAGGGCGCATACGCTAGGGATGTGAGAAGTGGGGATGCGAGAGGTGAGGGTAACTATAGGAGCGCTTCGATATTCGCCTGTAGTTTTCGATACTCCTAACGAGTATCGATCAAGAATATTATATTAATCGATAGAATCGCACGCGCGCGATTTTCGAATACCGCTAATTACCGTACGATCATTTCGGATCGTACATACTTTTTCATATTAATGAGACTAACAAAACGAGTAAAACGCTATATATTTACTTTATACCTAAATTAAATGTGATATAGAATTATATTAGGACCTCGAATAAGTTCTCGCTGTTTTTTTTACAAAATAAAAACTTTATTTAAAATATAAGGCACAAAAACACTTTATTGAAAGTATTGTCCATCGTTAAAGACAACTTTCTCCCATCTTTCTGGCAGTATATGAGTTCCGCGTTGGATAAACGACATGTCTTTTAAGGCTATCCAAGAATCGACCCATTTTTTAGCTTCTTCGTAAGAATGAAAAGGCTGGTCAGCTAAGCCATGTGCTATCGAACGGAATAGATGAAAATTAGAAGGGGTTATGTCAGGTGAATACGGCGGGTGGGATAGAATTTCCCATTGAAGCGTTTCCAGATAGGTTTTCACTGGTTTCGCAGCATGAAGCCGGGTGTTGTCATATAACAAAATCACTTTGTCGTGTCTGTTCTCGTATAGCGGCCGTTTATCTTTTAGGGCTCGACTCAAAAGCATCAATTGAAGTCGATAGCGATCTCCCGTAATAGTCTCATTCGGTTTAAGCAGCTCATAATAAATTACACCCTGCTGATCCCACCAAATATAGAAAGGAAGCTTCGAACCATGGATATTTGGTTTGGCGGACGATGTTGATGCATGGCCAGGCTTACCCCATGATTTTCTACGCTTTGGATTATCATAGTGTATCCATTTTTCATAGCCAGTCACGATACGGTGCAAAAAACCTTTTTTTTCTGCCGTTGAAGCAGAAGTTTACACATGACAAAACGCCGTACGATGTCTCTTAGCTTCAATTCATATGGCACCCAATGTCCTTGCTTCTGGATCATTCCTAACATTTTTAAACGTTTTGAAACAGGTAACTTATCAACTTGTAATGTTTTTCCAAGTTCTGCTAGCGTCTGAGATCGGTTTTCATCGAGTAATTCCTCCAATTCTCTGTCTTGAAATTTTTTTGGTGCGCCAGAACGTTCTTTATCCTCAAGTTCGAAATCATTATTTTTAAAATTATTTCCAAACCAGTCTCTGCATGTCGTATCCGACAGAGCATTGTTACCATAAGTCTCAACAAGAATTGTATGTGCTTCAGCTGCCGATTTCTTTTGAATAAAGTAGTGCAATAATATTCCCCGCTAATACACTTTAGTTGGCACAAAAGTAGACATTTTTAAAACTAATAAAAAATTACTTTGTTTACACTAAAGTGAACTATCATACACTGAAATTTCAGGTTAGATACAGTACTTAGAAAAAGCTATAGAATTTTAAAAACCAATATTCAGGTGCTTCGTTGATCTCCAGCAAGCATTTGACATAGTTAAGTTAGAAACCGTACTATAGCTCTTGAGAGTCAAAGAAGTAAACCGCAAGATCATGCAGACAATAAAAGAACCTATTACCACAAACGCAACATAGGTAGGAACAGGTAATTTGACGACGAAAAAGATTCCAATAACGAGCGGAATCAGACACAGAGACAGTCTAAGTCCGATTCTTTTCAACCTGATAATGGATAAAATAATCAAGGAGATAAAACAACTGGAAAAGAAGTAAAGCGAGGAAAGAAAAATATAAATATATTATGTTACGCTGACGATGCAATCATCATTTTGGACGATAAAGATGATCAAGAAAGGATGTTTTATAGATTTAATAAAACCTCAGGAAAGCCTAATATGACTATTCTGGTATAAAAGATCGAATAACTCACCATCTTAAAAGAGCACGAGCGATTCAAGTTAGCTGTATACAATAAAAGTATCAACAAATTTATGCTATTTAAATACCTAAGAGTGACCATTACGGGCGATGGAAATCTAGAAAAGCAGGTAAGAGACCAAACAACTAAAGCCTTTATAATCTGTTTATATCTTAGAAATATTATATAAAGAAAAAAACATATGAGCATTAAGATTAAGATACAAATACAAAAAACTTGCTTTAAACGGATAATAACAAATGCAGCAGAAACAAGGGCAGAGTCCATGGTAAGAAAGCATATCCTGAGAACTACAGAAATGAAGACGCTACGAGCTATAACAGTTAACTTACCAAGAGACAGTAGAAGAAACAAAGAAATAAGAAAAGAATGTGAGATCCAAAACTTTTTAAAGTGGATAAGAAGAAGAAGAAGAGAATAACGAGATCATGTGAATAAGATTGACGATAAAAGACTTTTGACAAAAAGTTTATTTGAAAAGAAAATGGGAAAAATAGGAAAAATAGGAATAATGAGTCCAGCAGGATGATGACCGAAACGATGTCATAAAAACTGTACATGATGGCGATGACGATGATATTGATGATGATGATGTAGTAAGGGAAGAAGGAAGTAGTATAGAAAATGGCACACAAATTTACCTAATAATAATTATTTTTTTAGTCTCCTTTTTTCAAAAATTAGCTTACTAATGCAAATAATTTAGATCAATTAAGATCGTCTAGGCATTCTATAGCATGAATAGACAATCTATACAATGTTTAGAACTTATAAATTAACTCTAAAATATTCATTATAAATTTTTAAAAATTTGAAAATGATTCTCTTTTGATGAAATAAGTGTCAAAAGCTAGTATTATTCGAAAAAGCGGACAATCCATTTTACTGTTCTGTTCTACTATTCTTCACTTAATCACATTAAAACGTATGTTTACAAATATTTATATATTAAAATTATTTTTAATTTTTTGATAGGAATAAAAAAGTTTTAAATAACTTAAAAAAAATGAAGGTGAGAAAAATATTAAGAATTGTTATATTACCACTTAATATACTCGGTACGACTGTCTTAAAATAATATAAGAGAAGTATGAAAGTCATCGATGGAAACGCTGTCATTATAAATCGATATGAATTTTTGTTATATTTAAGAAAAATTAATCGTTCTTCTTCACTTTTATAATTTTCAACGATGTAATCTGCTTCAGTCTCCTTCAAAAATTGTGACAGAGATCGACTCTTCATTCGACACATGCTAAGTTTTGTCAGTGTCATTACCATTAGCAAATTCTCCATAATATTAGTAAGCACATAACGAAAATTGGTAATATAATCGATTAAATCCAGAAGTCCTAAGAAACTGTAAAGACATCCATATAAGAAAAAGAGTAGGAATAATGAGTCACGAATTTCCAATGGCCAAATTCCAGAAAAGTAGAGCAATCGTCTACTCCACGTAATTGCTTTCACAGTATTCGAGAAATCTATAACCTTGAAAAGAAAATAACAATAAAAGTGATAATGCATAATTAAATATTATTGTACATAGCAGTAGACAAAGAATGTTATATTTTTTTAAAGTTAACTCTAGGCTAAAGGCTCAATATTTCAAGTATCTTAATTGATATATTTTTAAGCAGTATCGTTTTGAATCATTTATAACTATGTTTCCTTGAAATATTAGAACACATCCTTAAGTTTTAGGAACACATTTTTTTATTGTTTTAATTCAGGCATGTCAAACACGCGGAACGCCCATATTTAGGTAACATCCCGCTCAGACTTTTTAAAATTATTTAAAAAAATATCATGCATGCAGATCACACATGTTAGAAGTGAAACCTTAAAAAAAAAGCTTCGAGACAATGAAACAAATGCACAGTATCAGAAGTAGGGTAATTTAAAGTTTATTTATTATAATACTTCTACCACATATAACAAAGGGACCAGGTATGATCTTTCGGTGGGGGTAGATGATAAAAACTACACTTTTCCAAACTGTAGCTATAAAAATGGAATGCTGAATGTGATAACCATAGATAGATACCAAAATCGTTGGATATTTATCGAGGAAAATAAAACCCGTCGTAAACTAAACAAATATAATGTACGATCCGAAAGGATCGTACGGTAATTAGCGGTATTCGAAATTCGCGCGCGTCCGCCCTCACACTACTACGTCACCGATCTCATTATCCGAAAACTCCATGAACAAAACTTTCACGCCGGTATACAGACTACCCTCTATGCCCTTCGACAACGTTTTTGGCTCCTCGACGGCAAGAATCAGGTGCAAAGAATCGTACGTCATTGCGTACGTTGCATCCGATTCCGTGCATCCGGCATCCAGTATAAAATGGGGAGCTTACCAAGCTCGCGTAGTAAGAAAACTAAGGTACAAGAACAGTTAATGACGTTAAAGATGTTATTTAACCGTTTAAGGCGGATTTATGAAAAATGCAATGAAAATTGTCAACTTCAAGGCATGGAATATACACACATTGAAAGTTTAATACCATTGAAAGAAGAATGGGATATGAAATCAGAGGAAAAAAGGACGTCTGAAGCTTATAGATTAGCGTATAAAGAAAGTGAAGAAATAATGGAGGTTTGTAAAAATTCAGAAAAGATTTGAAGATTTGACACGTTTCTTATTTGATTGTAATGAATTATTTTATTTTTCTAGGAAGTAATATCCAAAAGTAAGCACCTAAAAGAAATAATTGACAAGTTAAGACGTATCATTTTCGAAATAAATATTATGTTAAACATGCGCCGATCTTAGATTACGAAAATAACTGAAATATTTAAGTATATTAATAATATTTAGGTACATATTTATTATTATTTAAGATTGACTAATACTATAAGATAAAGTAATATCAGGAAGCCACTGCATTCTCCCACGTCGGAGTAGATTTCTTCGGTCCAATCTACGCGAAAGAAAAGAAGTACCGTAATAAAGGTCGCGTTTAAATATACGGGTGCATCTTCCTCTGCATGACTATCAAAGCTTTACACATCGAATTAGTCAGCGATCTGACTACAGATGCCTTTTTGGCCGCTTTCCGGCAGTTTGTGAGTCGAAAAACTATTTCAACTCACGTTTATTCTGATAATGGAACCAACTTCGTCGGGGCTAATAACCAGTTAAAGAAACTGTATGCCTTGCTCGAGTCGGACGAGTATAAGGCGAAGGTCTATGATTTCGCGGTAGATTGTAGAATCTCATGACATTTCAATCATCCCCTATTACCTCATTTCAGAGGTTTGTGGGAAGCTGCAGTCAAATCTTTCAAAAATCATTTTAGGCGCAACGTGGGCGAACTGCTTTTCGCATACGAAGAAGTAGACCACATTCGCTATCGAAATCGAAGCTATTTTAAATTCACGCCCGTTATGCCATATTTCGTCAGATTTAAATGACTCAACCGTACTAACGCCTGCACATTTCGTTTAGATTAAAGGAACGTTTACGACATTGTCGAAGGAAAATTATATTAAGACTTCAGTCAATCGATTGTCTTCATGGAAACACATTACAAAGAAACGCTAGAAATGGACCCAACCCCAGCATAAAATCAAAGGAATACCACCGTCATTCTCATTTACAAATCAACTATACATGAGATAGCCGTGAAAGCTGTTCAAGGAGTCGTCAAAAAAAGTGTGAAAACTATTTGTCTACTATCAATACGAGTATTCACCGTGAAGACGATTCACGGAGTTGTCAAGCGAAATGCGATAACTATTTTTCCATTGGTAAACCACCATTAACTTTCTTGCGTTGTATCTTTAATAATTAATTTTCTTGTACGTACAAAACAGATAGATCGCCTGGCCAGCGATTCACTGAATAAAGTAAGCAGCTCGTGCTGTGAGCGATATATCGAAAAAGTTAAGCAGCTCGTGCTGCGAAGGATATATCGAAAAGGTTAAACAGCTCGTGCTGCAAGCGATATATAATATATGTTAAGCGACTCGTTTTACAAATATTGTAAAATTGATTGTAACAAGCGCACAACACAATACATGTATTATGAATGTCATTGATCGTTTCACTCTCAACGGGGGGAGTATGTACGATCCGAAAGGATCGTACGGTAATTACCGTATTACTAATTAGCGGTATTCGAAATTCGCGCGCGTCCGCTTCCATCGATTAAGATTCTAGATCGATACTCATTGCGAGCATCGATCAACTACCAGTAACTATCGAAGCGCTTCTGTAGCTACCCCCACCTCTCGCATCCCCACTTCTCCCTCCTAGTGCGTACGCTCTGCTGGGCCAGTACAAAAAGGACATTCTTTCATTCCATTACTGGACGCTTGTGAATATATATCTAAATCAAAGGAGTTAAGTTAAATTAGTTAAGGAACGTAAGAGAAGCTAGCGAAAGGTGAGATCTTTCCATTATATACATTTCACATCGACGGTATTTTCCCGCGTGGTAACACCACGTGGGGGACCATCATTGTTATAATTAAATATCATCCAGGATTTTTATGCCGCAAGGCTTTTCCCTGACGAGCCAATAAAAAAGGCATTGTTTCTTTGTTTGACTCAACCACGTGTTTGATTAATTTTATTCTAATCCCTTCTTTCTCATCCCCAGCAACTAATTACCAGAGGACTCTTAATTGAGAAATTTGGTCTTAACATATAATATATCCTTTTTATTACACTCAGGTAGAAAATTTTATTGGTTACTATATATTTCGAATTCTCATTTTCATCTAAACTTTTACGTTGCCTAACAGACATTTTAGGGGTGACGAATAATAGACAATAAGACATTAGAAAAGACGAATAAGGACATGAAAAACATATAGAAAATACTGCTCGACTGTAACGAAGGTTCCTGTACAAATACAATGAAAGCTCTAAAAGTGATCTTCTCTCAAAATGCTTTTTCAACTTCATACCCTGCCACCTGTCTTTGAATATTTTATATAAAAACATAAAAAAATCAAATTCAAAGGTCATATTTTGATCTTTATGAATCAAATATATTTTATGAAGAAGCAAAATAAAAATGTGACAGTAATTTACTTGTTTTTGAATAGAATTTGTCAGCTGCTTCTAAAGTATTCTACAGTGTTGTCTAATTCTTTTTCTCTAATGTATCTTGAAATCACTTTTTTGAAGTGAAAACTTCTTCAGAATGGGGGTGACTTGAAAAATTGTAACGTGGCGCAGCATAACACAGCATAACGCGGCGATGAAACGTGGCGCGGCAAACGTGGCATAACGCGACGATGAAACAGCTACAATACTACGTAAGAAGAGAAAAAGAGACACACATAAATAATTGAGCCAGCGAGAGAATGAGACAGAATATAGCTACACAATTTTTCCTATTCTCAGTCTTCCCTTTATTTTCTGTTTCGTAATCCCCACTTCATGCTAGTAAGTTTTGTATATGTCTGTGTTTGTGAGCGACAGCATACTACGAAGTGTAGACTCATATTATTTCACAGAGAACCTAGAACTTGTATTTTTACTAAGTAATATGTTAACCGAATCAAAACATGTGTTGCCTAGATTGATTCATTTCTTAAGTTCTTCGTTAATTTCGTTCGTCTGGTTTATGATCGATCCTAAATAACTAAAGGTGCTGACTCGTTCGAAAATTTTATCCCGGACGACCAAAGTTCCAGTACTAGGCATATTCTGAGCTCTATCGGTGACCATATATTTGGTTTTTTCGGCGCTTATTTGTAGCCCCAGATCTTTCGTGTTATCTATTAGTATTTTCGCGTTATTGTATAATGACTCTTTATTGTCCCCTAACAAAGCAATATCGTCCGCGTATGTAAACAATTGTGTTGTCCCATTCAATTGTAGACCATCTTTACTTTTCTGCAGTTCTTTGACAGCGAATTCCAGTACTAAATTGAACAAAAGAGGTGACAATGCGTCCCCCTGTTTTAACCCGCTATGGATACAAAAATCTTCCAACATTTGGTTACCTATCCTCACTTTACCCCTAGTTTCCTTTAGGTAAAGTTAAATTAGGTTAACGAATTTTCTTGGTATCTCTTGTCGTATTAGGATTTCGAGCATTTTTTCTCGTTTTACCGAGTCGTACGCTTTTTAGAAATCTATATAAAGTTGATGTACCGGCTGATTAAATTCCCATTTTTTCTCTAAGATCTTCTGAATAGTAAGGATTTGGTCTATAGTCGATCTATTTCTCCTAAAACTACAATGGTGATCCTCTATTATCTCGTCCGCATACGGTACTCGTTAGTAAGATATTAGACGAGATTTTGTAGCACGTTTGTAAGAGTGAGATACTTTTTGAAGATTGGAATTAATAGGTATACCGGAAAGTCATTACCGGTTTTTTTCGAAAAAACTACGTAATTTTTAAGAAAATGAAAAAAACGTTAGCTAATCGTTTTTTTGGCCACATTTAATGCTTCTGTCAATTGTTTTTGAGTTTAGGTTGGGTCTTTATCCAATAACTCCTGCAGTTTCGCATCTTTAAACTTTTTCGGTTTACCAGAACGTTCTTTGTCTTGCACATCGAAATCACCGCTTTTGAATTTTCGAAATCACGCCTCACAATTTTTTAAGGTTAGAGCATGCTCACCGTAAGTTCCTACTAGCAAACGATGACTTTCAACGGTTTTTTTCTTTTGATTAAATAAGAAAAGTAATGCGTGCCGCGAATTCACGTTTTAAGGCATGAAACTTGACATTTTCAAAGAGGTATAAATCTATGACGTGCTCCTGTTGCAGAGTATAAGCCGTATAGCTTTTGAAGCTTGATGTCAGTAGAATAAAATGGCATATGTGTCAAATCATAACATGGCATTGCAGCGGTACAACCGAAGGTCGCGCCCTCTAAAGTTACTAGAAGGCTAGGGAACCACGCTAACAAGTAGTGGTCACCAGACTAGTACAGTCTGTGCGTAGCCGTTGAGAAGTGTACAACTAAGAAAAGCAAGTCGCATCCGTTAAATAAAAATCATAAAATAAAAATTCAGTCTAATATTATCTTTACTCTAGAGAAACCCTCTACAGTAAATTGGTGCCGAAACTCGGGAACGTCCGCGTAAGAAAAAATTAAAAAAATAATACAACAACTAAAATAGAAAAAATAATAAGTAGAAGAACAATGGCGCAACCAACCAGCGAAGCCGACGTGACCCGTGCCGACACAAAAGAAGTCAACGCCAGTGAGTTTAGAAATGTAACGCTTCCAGCTTTTTGGAAAGAGGAACCAAATTTGTGGTTCGTAATGTTGGAAAAGGAATTCACGGCGTACAACGTTAAATCGGATGCCGTAAAGTTTTTAGCGGTGCTAAGGAATTGGGATACCACGCTGATAAGAGAGGTACACGACATCTTAGCATCCCCCCCCCCGAGAAATGTACGTATACACATTTAAAGGAAGCCTTAATACATAGACTAACTAAATCCGACGAACAACGGCTAAGGCGATTGTTAATGGGAGTTGAATTAGGAGACAAAAAACCGTCCGAACTTTGGAGAGAAATGAAACGCTTAGCAGGTGATAGTGTTAGCGAAAAAATGCTCCTAACGTTATGGATGCAAAGGATGCCAACCAGGGCACAAGAGATCCTCGCCATTGCAGACGAAATTACTCACCCGCAAGGTTAGCGGAAATGGGTGACAAGATCCTCGAGAGAGAGCGTCTGCCGGAAACGGCCGCCATTACGGAAGCAGCGCCAATAGGAAGTGCCGCTCAAACAACAATCAATAGCAAAGTAGCAGAAATCAAGCGGGGAATCGCGCAACTAACGGAGAAGATGGAAAAATTGATGCGCGGTAGAAGAAAATACCGAAGTTTCCGCGGAAGATCCCGAAGTCGAAGCCGATCGGCAAGCACTCACCGAAACAATGACGGCCTATGTTACTATCACTGGAAATTCGCGGAACGATCGTGGAAGTGCAGATCCCCGTGCAAGTGGACAGGCCCGGATAAAAAAAAGCCTTCGGAAAACTAGTGCAAGCGTCTCAAATAGAGGCGGTTGATGACGCGACGAAAAATCTGCGCCTCATGGTAAATGATAGAAAAACAGGAGCATGTTTTCTAATAGACACTGGTGCAGACGTCTCAGTGATTCCACGTACTTCGATAAATGAAACCAAAGACAATACGGGTAAGTTATACGCGGCAAACGGTGCAGAAATAGACACATTCGGAAAAACACTTTTAAACTTAAATCTTGGACTTCGTCGAGATTTTTTATGGAGATTTATTATAGCGAATGTTTCTAAAGCAATAATAGGCGCCGATTTCTTACATTTTTATAACTTACTACCAGATTTAAGAAACAAAAAATTGTTGGACGGCAATACATTGCTTTCTAGGAAAGCAGAATTAGTAAATATTGACGTTCCAACCATTTTGACCATTAATTGCAATAGTCCGTATTTAGAATTTTTTAGGGAGTACGCAGATTTAACTAAACCAACTTCAAGGAAACCCATCAGCCACACGGTGAAACATTATATTACCACAAAAGGTCCTCCAATAGCAGAGAGAGCAAGAAGACTAAATCCGGAAAAACTGCGAATCGCACAAGCCGAATTTCAGCAACTAGTCAACGGAGGAATCTGTCGCCCGTCCAAGACTCAATGGGCGAGCCCTCTGCATATGGTACCAAAGAAAAATGGCGAATTGAGGCCATGTGGAGATTATAGGCGATTGAATAGCGTTACGGTACCAGACAGGTACCCCATTCCACATGTACACGACGTCACGCAACAATTTCGTGACTGTAATATATTTTCCACAATAGACTTGTCTAGAGCATATCACCAAATTCCGTTGGCTGAGGAAGACATAGAAAAAACAGCGATAATTACACCTTTTGGTTTGTTCGAATACACAGTGATGCCTTTCGGTTTATGTAACGCGGCGCAAACATTCCAAAGGTTTATGAACATAGTATTAAGCAAATTAGATTTCTGTGCCTGTTACATAGATGATATAATTGTAGCGTCTAAAAATAAGGAATCTCATGAAAAACATCTGCGTGCAATATTTGATAGACTTAGGCAATATGGACTAACAATAAATATTTCAAAGTGCAATTTTTTTCAAAATAACGTAAACTACTTAGGTTATAAGATAGATAATAAGGGTATAGCGCCGTTGGATGAGCGAGTCCACGCTATACAAAACTATACCAAACCAAAGACTGTTTCAGATATGCGACGTTTCCTTGGGGTAGTGAATTTTTATAGGAGGTTCTTACCAAAGGCTGCAGAATGGCTTGACCCACTTAACAAGTATATGATAGGTGCTAAAAAGCACGACAAAAGACTAATAGAATGGAATCAAGCAGCGGAAGAAGCTTTCAAAAAAGCCAAAGAAGCAATTGCTACAGCAACGTTATTGGCATACCCAAGAGAGAAAGCAGTATTAAAATTAAAGACTGATGCTTCCGATAACGCAATTGGAGCAGTGTTAGAACAATTCTGCGATAACAAATGGGAACCACTAGGATATTTCTCAAGGAAACTAGAAAAAGTGCAAATTAGATATAGTGTGTATGATAGGGAATTATTAGCTATCTTTAAAAGCCTAAAGTTTTTCAGATATTTTGTCGAAGGAAGAGAATTAATAATAGAGACTGACCATAAACCACTGTCATACGCTTTTAAGCAAAATACGGACAAAGCAAGCCCAAGACAAGCCAGACAGTTGGATTACGTAGGACAGTTTACTTCCAAAATTGTTTACGTTGCTGGAAAAGACAATGTGGCAGCTGACGCTATGTCAAGACTGGAAACCATAGACATGTCAGTCCTGGTATCAACAGAAGAGCTAATGGCAAAGCAACAAGAGGATGACGAACTAAAGAATATTTTGGCAGAAGAAAAATGGAACCTGCAGAAGATTTTCCTCGATAGCTCTGATAAATATATTTATGGCGACATAGTAGGAAAAAGCATACGACCATACGTTCCAGTCTCTTTACGGAGGCAGATTTTTAAAAACGTACACAATTTATCACATCCCAGCGGCAGAGTAACAAAACACCTTATAGGAAAAAGCTTCATGTGACCAAAAATGAACAAAGATATTGCAGAATGGTCAAGTACATGGTTAGCATGCCAAAAGTGCAAAATAAGCCGTCATAACAAACAGGTACCTTCGAAAATAGAAGTACCACAAGGACGTTTCGAACATGTGCACATAGACATAATAGGTCCATTACCAACGATTAAAAATATGAGATACTGCCTAACTATGATCGATAGGTTTACTCGATGGCCAGAAGCAATTCCAATGCCAGATACCTCAGCAGATACAGTGGCAACAACATTCTATTCGCAGTGGATTTCGAGATTTGGTTTTCCTATTACAATTACAACTGATCAAGGAACACAATTTGAAAGTCAACTATTTGAAGCGTTAACCAAATTAATCGGAGCGAAAAGAATTAGAACAACAGCATATCACCCTGCATCAAATGGAATGATAGAAAGATGGCATAGATCACTTAAAGCAGCAATAATGTGCCATGAAGAAAAAGACTGGGTAGGAATACTACCAACAGTGCTCCTTGGTCTACGCACAAGCCTAAAGGAAGATATAAAAGCTTCAGCTGCGGAATTGGTATATGGTGAAAACATCAGACTACCAGGAGAATTTTTCCTCAGCAAAGAACTATTACAAGATCCACACATATTCTTAGAAAAATTAAGACAACATATAAGGCAAATCAGACCGATACCCACAGCACACCATACCAAAAAGAAACATTTTATTCAGGATAGGTTATATACATGTACGCACATATTTTTAAGGGTCGACGCTGTAAAAAAAACAATTAGAAGCGCCTTACGAAGGTCCATACGAAATTATACAAAGAATTACAGATAATATTTTCAAAATTAACTATAAAGGAAAACATATAAATGTATCTATAGAAAGACTAAAACCAGCGTTCGTCGAAAAAGATTGCAATACCGATTCGTATGTACCAATTAGAACTTATTAAATTAAGATAGAGATAGTTCAATAATTTTATATATCTTTATATATTTTTATATATCTTTATATATTTTTATATATTTGTAAATATCTATAATTTTAAGTTTCGCATTTTATGTAATAAGAAAAATGCTCCGAAGGGAGTAATGTAGCGGTACGACCGAAGGTCGCGCCCTCTAAAGTTACTAGAAGGCTAGGGAACCACGCTAACAAGTAGTGGTCACCAGACTAGTACAGTCTGTGCGTAGCCGTTGAGAAGTGTACAACTAAGAAAAGCAAGTCGCATCCGTTAAATAAAAATCATAAAATAAAAATTCAGTCTAATATTATCTTTACTCTAGAAAAACCCTCTACAGCATACTCAAGCCTAGCGACATCTGTTAGAAAAACCGGTAATGACTTTTCGGTACACCTGATATAATCGACTCTTTCCATTGTTCTATACTAGCATAACAACTGCTAGTCTCGGGAAAGGAAAATTGATTTGTTAATGGTCTCTGGAGTGGGTGGGTCCTGGTCACCACGACACAGAGCGTCCTGAGGTTGCGAGAGGATTGAGGAAGTGCCTCTTTGTCTTACATATGGACGGAGGTTAACTGTGAATAAATTGAATAAGCAGTCGCGGACAGCCGATTGGAATTGGCCCTCCTGTTCGGGGATTGGGCGTAGGCTTAATTAGCCCACAACGTAAAAAAATTTTATCAAGAAACAAGTAAGACCGCCATGAATTCTACAAGGGTAAAATTTTTCGAAGGTAAACTAGTCTCCCGTTCGAATCTTCGGGTGGGGACTGCCTTGGGGAATTCGTGTCAGGTAATGCCGGTAAAGTAAATAATGCATTAAAAGCAGAATACAGTGCTACCTACCTTAAATACTGGGATTCGCAAGTTAAGTTAATTATTCGTAAAAAAATAAACTTCTTCTTCTTTAAAATAAAAAAATAAAATAAATAAAATTTTTCGGCATAAATATTTACAATGTATTAATTCTATAGAAATTGCTCGCAAAGATGAAAATATCATAAGACAAAGTAAACTAAACACAAAAGACACCTCTTCAGTTAACAATAAATATATTGTATATTGTATATACTCAATCTAATAGGCTCTTTTTTCAAATTAGTAAACGTCCCGTGTAAATTGGATGCTGACACTTCTTTGAAGAGGATAGTCGATACCATAATTAATATATACGATCGGAAGCAATCGTAGACTACAAAATAATATTCAAACTGCGCGCCTAATTGAATTCAGTCCTATTGATAGGAGCGAAGGCGTTAACGTTTTACTTCCATCTCTCTTACTCCCCTCTACATGCGGGGATACGACGCCCTCCGAGGCCCTTTAGGTAGGTCTTTCGTCCTAGTCTTCCGCTGAACGACTAAGATGATGCACTTTAGCAACGAAAGAACAACGAACAACAGATAAAAAGAAGGATAAGGAAGGAAAATGTACCGGCAATCGACAGACTTCCCCAACGGTTATCATTGCGATATGAGCGAGCAGACGAGAGAAGTAGTAAGCGAATTCCTTTGCACTTTCTGGACTGCTAAGCTAGACGGGAGCTTACGATAATTACCAGAGGACTACATATTGGAGAAATCTGCGTATACATACAATAGTTTGATAAATAACTTTAGAAAAAATATAAAGGAAAATGTAACTCTATCATTGATAGTGATAATCTAGTGTATAACCCTAAAAAAAAAAAAAACGATAAAATAATTTTTACATAGACGTTCTTTCAACATAGCGTATATTTAGTTCTTTACCTAACAAATGTTCATCAGGCTTAGACAATATACCACCTATAACGCTAAAAAATCTCTTTCCAAAAATAGTCGGAAAATACACAATCGTTTTCAATAATTGCTTAAAAAATAAGTATTTCCAAATTGTTGTAAAATAGCAAAAATTATACCCATTGTCAAACAAGGCAAATATCCAATTGAAGTTTTGAGCTATCGACCTATTAGCCGAACTCCAGCTATTAGCAAAGTTTATGAAGCAATTATAAACAATACTTTGAAGTTTTTAACCAAAAAAATAAAATGTCATCCTACATAATCAGTTTAGATTTAATTATAAACATTCTACAACCTATACTCTTAATAAATTTTTAAATGATATCAATCTCTACCCATTCGATAAGAAACTTGTATTGCATGTCTTAGAGACCTTGAAAAATTCTTCAATTTAGTATGAATCAACGGCCTTCTTTTTATTCTTCTTAAACTAAAATACCTCATAGACTTTATTCAATTATTTTGGCATATAACTAGTGATCTTACATTTGTTACCTAGTATGGGGAAAAGTTTTTTTCTTTAAACTCCCAAATCATTGAAGGCCTGATGCAAGGCACGGTCAATACCCCCAAACTATTTACTATATCTACTCATAGCCTCTCTAACTTATTTAATTTAAATAATGACAATAATACTCATTCTCTTTTATTTGCCGACGACCATATTATAATAGTATCTGAGGACGACCCAAAAGTCTTCTGATCAAAAATCACTATGCTAACTAAAAAAACAAACGATTATTATACTCAATGGAATTTACCAGCTAATCTCAAAAAATATGAAGAAATCGTTATGCACATTATATAATATCTCTAAAAGCAAACGAAACGGCATAAAAAATCAAATGGCAATAAAAAAGTTAAATGATGGCACTGCGGAATTTAAATTTCCCCGACAAAAAGTTAAGTACCTTGGAGTAAAAATAAATTATCTTGTCAGACTGAACGAGCACATTGACAAATAATTAAATAAAGCAAAAGATACAATTCGAGGATGTTCAAGAATCTTTTTTAATAGAGCACTTGACAAACGAGCAAAACTAATGTGCAACTTATTACTAATAAGACCCAATTTCTATCCTATGAAGCTCTAGTCTGGTGGAATATAAGTTCTTCCCAAATGGAAAAACTATGTAAGTCTGAAGCTGGCTTTTTTGTGCTCTTTCACATAGTTCGGGGTTCGTTTCACTGTAAGACTTAATATAATCGTTATCAACATTCTTTGGGTTAGCATAATAGTCTTTTGCAAGTTTTTAAATGTTGTTGCCGATACGAGGAATGTTAGCTGTGTTGTGAAGTTGTTTATTGCTGACGTAGCGATTATTTTTATCCTTTTTGTAGAGATAAAGAACAACGTGTTTCGGCTTTTTCCGTTGTGCTTCATCAAAAGAAAAAAGTACAAACGAACTGACGGTTGAAATAAAGAAAGAAGTTGTATGGTCTGCTTTGTAAGGTATGTAAGTTGTGTAGGGCTGCGTGAATTTGGAAAGTTCTTGAACGATATCGATGTTTTGTTTATAGTATCAAACCGGACGTTTCAGAAAATTCGAGAACCGTGTGTGGATAGATTTAAAGGAGCGGTTATTGAGTTATCATGAGTAGTCGCCAGTTGCCAGTCGTCATTAGTGGTTGTTCGTCGCTATTCAGTTGAAAAAGTTCACTTTTCTAATACATATTTTAAATATATTTTATCAGTAGGATTATATTGGGTGTACGTTAACTTCGCACCTTTATACTAAACTCAATCCTACATGTATATACATATATATGCATATATGTTTCTTTCTGTGGCTATCGCATTCGGCATTCTATCTTAATTGATACAATTTGTAAAGTTATACTTTTTGTCAGCTACTCCCCTCCCAAAATCATATCGGTGCCCTTTCATATATATGGTAACAATATTATAATAAATAAATCTTACAATTATCTTACTTTTGATACTGTGCATCCGTTTCATTCTCTCAAAACTTAGTTTTTTGAAGGTTTTACTTCTAACACATGTGATCTGCACACATGTCTTTTTTTTTTTTAATCACTCCCGTTTTAAAGACGTTTTCACTTCAAAAAATAAAAAATAACTTATAACAACAAGAGTATAAAATAAAATTAAATTAAAATTAAAAATATAAATCTTTACTGAACGAGACTCAATCCAGCGATACCGTGTATGTTTAGTCTGTGTTTTTATAATTTACAGAGCAGACAGTTCTTAATTATTGACGAAAGGAACATGTATGTACGAATAATACCAAATCCTCATCTTTTTTTTTCTTTAAATTGATTGTTCTTGTTGGGAAATGTAAATTGATATTGCACTATCTACTGCGTGAATAAGAAAGTAAACAACGCGGGGACTATCGACTCCCCCCTTCCTAATCTCCTTTTTTAAAAGCAGCGGCAGGAGCGCTTTATGTTTATTTTTATGTTATGTAGTAGTCCTTTGTCCGAATCTACTCTTTAAGCCTCGCACGAGTCATGCAGTGGGCATTGCGCGTTTATATTCTAGTTAAATATAGTTTTAAGTAACTAAGTCAGCTTATCATTTTATCAACCACTTCTAAACTCAACAGTTCTGTTCTGTTGAGTAGTTATTTACTCATTATGTGCAATGTATAGTCCAATTAGAAACCTACAAATATATTATAAAGTTTAAAGAATATTTGAGACCGAGAATAATAAATTTCTCGTTGTCTTAAATGTTATTGTAACTAATAATGTGTTAGGAAAATCATAAAAGAAAATTTTGACTTTTGAAGATAGTAGTAATGATTTAAAGAATTAGAATACAAATTAAAACTGTTCCTAATTTCTGTGTAGCAGACATTACTTTGAAACCTTAAAAATTAAAAACGTCTTCTCGAAAAAAATTTTAACTTTTTAGAAAAACCGTCACAATTGCTTATTCTTTATAATAGTCAACCAAATTCACAATAAATGATTATTGCAACAAACGTAAGATGTATCAGCAAACTGTTATATGTATACAAGACAAAAGCAATGATAACTTCGTACTTCTCTGTTTTTTTCCATTATACACGCTTAAAGGTTGCTGACAGACTGTTCATCGGGACAAAATCCACTTACGATGTAAGCTACGTCTGAAAGAAGTCAGAACGAATTAATTTAATGTTTTATATGAAGAAAGAAAAAAAATGTGAAACAGTTTTTGAACCTGTTTTAATTTGTCTGCTATATGGACAAAAAATTGTGTATGTCGTTAGCGAATGAAG
Source organism: Polistes dominula (assembly GCF_049000335.1). Lineage (NCBI taxonomy): Eukaryota > Metazoa > Arthropoda > Insecta > Hymenoptera > Vespidae > Polistes > Polistes dominula. The sequence continues at coordinate 5,390,177 of NW_028301061.1, read as the reverse complement.
TTGACTCAGCAAATATCGATTACATTGAGCGAACAGTCTTATGCATAAGTCATTTCTATCTACCTTTTTCTTTCATTAAAATATACACTTTTTTGAGTTCTGTATCTGCAGAAAGTTTTTATGTATATACTTCATGAATTTTTTTCGAGCAAAAAAGTAGCAACAATATTCTAACAGCAGAAAAAAATAGAGCGTTATCTCATTTTTTAACAAGTATAACTCTACTTTTTTAAGGCCATTTTGTTTTCTTTTATAATTAAGCTCTTAATAATCAATAAAATATACATTACCCAGCTCGTTTGTTTTTTTATAAGTGAATAAGTTTACCTTAAATATTTTCTCATCGTACTAAACCTTATCAATCCATAAACCCTTCTTACACCCTAACCTAATACCTAACCTTAATATTATCACAATTTGTCTTCTTTTTATGTTATTATGAAATATAAAGATACTTCTCATTTACAAATAATTTAAAAACTTTTACATGTAGAATTGTTGTATTAACTGTTGTTAAAAAAATTTTTAAATAATTTTTAATTATTATTTATTATTTATATTTTAATAGTTCTTTTCCTATTATCACTTGATTATTATTATTACAAATCCGCTCCTTCTCAAATAGCAATTCTAATAAAAAGAGGTTAAAAAAAGTGGATATAACTTCAGTACTATAAAATCTATTATATAAATAAATACACGTCAGATCTCGACCAATGGAAAAAGTCAATAATTTAAATATTTTAACTCATGTGCACTAGCAATTTTCAATTACGTTACTTTTAATAAATTTTTTCATTGGTGAAATAATACGCTACTTTTTTTTTAATTTTCTCAATGGTTAATTTCACGACATCACTTAATGAATCTTCTGTGTTGTGAAAATTCATCGACATGCGCATATACATCGGAAAACTAGTCCGTGAGTTCGTGACATTCCGATAGAAGTTACTTTCAAGTGTAGATACAATTTTCTCAACGTTTACTGTAATTTATTTTTTTTAAATCTACACAATTCAGTGTCCTTTTACGACATTCTCAGTATAAATTAAATAGTTATTAAAGTAATTCTATTGATACTAAATAAACTAACTAATTCATTTTAACTCTTATATTCATATTTATACTTTTTATTTTAACCTACCTAAATTATCTATCCATCAGTATTTCTCGTTCCTTCTCAAGATTTTTTTGTCCTTCGAAGAGGATTATGTGGTAATTTGGGTCAATTAAAATTCAAAAATATCAATTTGTTTTCATCTCAGTGGGTCTAATTAAGTTAATGAAATCTCGTAGTGAGTTAAGCTTATATCACCAACACATTGCTGAGTACTCAGAAAATGGTACTGCACTAGTACAGTGAAATTTAAAGGACCTTTAGCCAGAATTAAATTATCGTGTAAGTAATTTCCCTGCAAAGTTGATATTCAATTCTGTATACGTCGGTAAGGAATCAAGCTATAAGTATAAGAAATTCTCAACAAGACAATTTTTAATTAAAATATTGCCAATATTACATTTCGAATGAATTTTTAACTGCAAAAAAGCAAGTTTAATTTTATTGCCTCAGTTTCTACTGACGTTAAAATAGAGTTCATCTCTGGAGCAAATATTTAATCAACTTATTCTACACTCAAAATGTTCTCTGAAAATTAGCAAAAATTTGAAAAGGGTCATGATAAGCTCGCATTATCCAAATGAGACCTTTAAGTAGATCATCAATATCTTAAAAATATCATGTGTGCAAATTACAAACGTTAGAAATGAAACCTTCAAAAAATCAAGCTTCAAGAGATTAAGGCAAATTCACAGTATTAGAAGTAGGCTAATTTAGGATTTATTTATTGTAATATTGTAACCACATATAACAAAGGGACCAGGTATGATCTTTCGGTGGGGGTAGATGATAAAAACTACACTTTTCTAAATTCTAGAAATAATAATTGAATGCTGAATGTGATTGCCAATAGATAGACACAATAATCGTTGGATGTTTATCGAGGAAAATATAATCCGTCATAAACTAAGTAAATATAATATTTCTTTTTTTGTGAAACAGGTAGAAAATGTTATTAGTTACGATCGTTTTCAAATTTTCACTTTTATCCCAACTTTTGCGATATCTAACAGATATTTTAGGGATGATGAATTAAAGAAATTAACACGTTGACTGCCATGTCAACCATATACAGGGTGGGACAATATCTTTGTCCAGTTAGAATATTGTTTATAACGTTATCGTTGTTTATAACAGTATGAAAAATTTTATATATGCAACTTACACGGCATGATGAGGGTAATTTTTGGGCTTTGTACGTTTTTTGCGTGGATGGAAAAATAAAGGAGATTTCAAGGTTATCTGCATTTTTTTAAATGAACATTATTTTTTTTTTTAATGGGATGTGGTGGCAAATGTTGAGACGAGTTCAACGAGCTATTATTAAAAGTCATGCGAGGTCAAATGTGGTAGAAAATAAAGTTTCTTAAATTACAAAAGATGTTCGAAGTGGTGACCGTTAACGCCAATGCAAAGTTGTAATGTTCGTATTGCTGCATCGCGTACATGTTTTATCATTTCTAAACTTAGGCTGTTACATGTTGCAACTGTCACTTGGGGACTTTATTAAAAAATGTACCATTAAACGTTTGCCAAATGATGTGGTTAGAGCACGACAAAGTTGGGGTTGATAAGGGCAATCCGGGTAAAACGTTGTTATACTTTTTATATTGCGCAATATTTATTCGTGTTTCTGGTCGATGCGTATGAAGTCTTATATTCGAATAACATAATTTGCACGCCCTTCTAATTTTTTTCCAAGAACATTTTTTCGGATAGCAATATTATGATTACCTTGACCTGAGAATTTATTTATATTATCAGTCAATCCTAATAATTTTAAAGCTAATATTTCTTCAAATTTTCTTATATTTATTTTTGTTGTTGTTGCAATCTTGTAAGTGGTTGAGGCATTTACAACTGTAATGTCACTACTAAAAAATATCATCTGTGCAGATCACACGTGTTAGAAGTGGAACCTTTTTAAAACCCAACCTCGAGAGAATAAGTCAAATGCACAGTATCAGGAATAAGATAAGTGCAGGATTTACTTAATATGATATTTTTATCATATATATCAATTGGTACCGGTACGATTTTGGGGTGGGGTTAGCTGATAAAGCTGATAAGAACTGTTACTTTCAAAATTCAAGTAATTAAAATAGAATGCTAAAGATAGAAACAAAAATAGTAGAATGTTTTTCTAAGGAAAGATACCCCGTCCTAACCTAATTAAATATAATATATCCTTTTTTGAAACTAAGGTTGATAGTAGTCTTTGTGTGAATTTAAGATATCTTTATCATGGGTCATCGAGAGAATGAGACGAATGCACAGTTTTAAGAGTAAGATAATTGTAGGAGTTATTTATTATAACATTATTACCATATATAATAAAGGTCACCGGTATGGTCTCTGGGTGGAATAGCTGATAAAAAGTACACTTTTTTCCATTCAAGAAATGAAAATGGAATGCTACATGCGATAGTCGTAGATAGACACCAAAATCGTAGGATGTTTATCGAGGAAAATATAATGTGTCGTAAATTAAGTAAATATAGAATATCCTTTTTTTGAAACTAAGATATGAAATTTTATTTTTTAGGATTGCTTTCAATTTCTCGTTTTCATTTATATTTTTGCGCTGTCTAACAAGCATTTTAGGAAAGACGAAATAAAGATGTTACGAAAAACATATGGAAAATACTGCTAGACTGAACAAAGAATCTGGTAGAAATGCTATGAGAGATCTAATAGAGATCTTTCCGAGAAATGCTTTTCCATCTAAATAGCCTACCACATTCGAGACCCTTTATTACTTATAACGTTTCTTGTCTTTATTCTTTAACCTCAAACTTATCTTTCTAAATACTCTTGTCTAAATAAAGATCTGAACTACGAAAAATCTAACAAATGCATTGGATCGTATCGCTCTCTCAGCTTATCGAACTGTGTACACTACGAATCTTAAATTTCAGCTCCGTGGTAAGCTCCACCGATTCACGCTGGTCGTTCAACATCTTAGAAATGTTTTTATTTTATTGAAACATTAGTATAAGTTTCTTAAATACACAAATATTACAAATAATAATATAATTTTCTTATATGCGACTTAAAATGTGACAGTAATTTACTTGCTTTTAAATGGAATTTGTCAGCTGTTCCTAATGTATTCTACAATGTTGTCTAATTCTTTTTTTTTATGTATCTCATAATCATTTTTTTTTTGGTAAATTATTGCAGACAATACAATTATTATATTCTACATATTTTATAATTGTTAATTAAAATTTTTGCGACATTAATAATTTAATATTAATTTTTCAATACAATAGAAACATTTTTAAATAGAGATATAGGATTGAGCCTGCGAGAGAATGAGACAGAATATGTCTATATAGTTTTTCCTATTCTCGGTCTCCTATTTATGCTCTGCTTCGTAGTTGTCGCTCCTGGTTGTATATGTGTGTGTTTGTGTGCAACTGCATACTACGAAGCGTGTACACATATAAAATAATTTCGATACTATACCTGTTTGTAGGTAGGAGCGATAGAAGGGTAGAAAAATAAACAGAGATAAGCACGTAGATATGCGACAAAAGTATAAGGTCCAAACGAAGCAACAGTCGAAATAAAGAAAAAAGATGTTAAGTCTTTCTTTGTAAGTTGTATAAGTGTGTAAGTCTGTGTGAGTCTGGAAGGTTATATATACGTGTCATTTCTTTTCTATTTTTTAAGTGAAAACTTCTTTAGAATAAGGAGTGATTTGAAAAAAATGAAATGCTGGTTCAGGTAACGAACCGGTAGATGGCGAGGCAACAGAGCCTGTTGTGGGAAACTAGGTCAACGGAAAAGGTTGATCTGGAGATTTATGCGATAGTCGTCAATTTAAGTAACAAAAATATATAAATTTATTAACAAGATACAACTAAACTCTTGGACGCCATATATAGGACTAACTTACATTTCGACCGTTACGTTCAACTTGGGTTTAGTTAGTCTAGTACCCGCATAGGGAGGAAGGGCGCCAGTGTGCCGTATCGATACACTAGGCACATATCGCCGCACCTGTATACGAATAGGTATACGGACAGGCAACGGAACAACGGGCCGCTATGCAAGGGCCACGATATTTAGTAAGAAGAGAAATAGAGACAAACATGTAGGATTGAGCCTGCAAAAGAATGAGACACAATATAGCTATTCTATTCTATTTTTTTCTATTTCTATTTTTCTATTTCTATTTTTCTATTTCTATTTTTATATTTCTACTTAAAAATGTTTGTATTTTATTACAAAATTAATATTAAATTCTTTATATCGCAAATATTATAAATAATAATTATTTAATATATAGAATATAATAATTGTATTGTCTGCAATATTTTACAAAAAAAAAAATGATTACAAGATACATCAGAAAAAAAGAATTAGATAACACCGTAGAATATTTTTCTTATACGTATTCAAAGACATGTTTTTTAATTATAATATTTGCGTATTTAGGAAGTTTATACTAATTTTTCAATAAAATATAAAAGTTTTTAAACAGAAGAAACTGGACACGCGAGTGATACAAACAAATAAATCTTAATAGCTATTATATTTCCAATGAGAATACAATAATATAACTTATTTTAAAGATGTAGAAAACAAAATTTTTTTAATTGAAAAAATTGTGAATTAAAACAACAGAAATAAAAAATAGATTTTAAAATCGTTGTGATTCCAAACTAGATGAAACGAAAAAAAAGAACACTATTGTTTCTTTCTTTAACAGCATCTACAGGAATTAGTTGCAACACAAAAAGAAATGCTTGTGTGTGCTAACCCATAATAAAGATAACTCAAATTCAAAGGAAGGGTGAAGAGTGTAAAAGAAAATATTCATCTATCTGAGTTTCAAAAAAAAAAAAAAAATATAGTATATTTACTTATTTACTTAATTTACGACGCATTATATTTTCCTCGATAAACATCCTACGATTTTGGTGTCTATCTACGACTATCACATTTAGCATTCCATTTTTATTTCTTGAATTGGAAAAAGTGTACTTTTTATCAGCTATTCCACCCAGAGACCATACCGGTGACCTTTATTATATATGGTAACGATATTATAATAAATAAATCTTACAATTACCTTACTTTTGAAACTGTGGATTCGTCTCATTCTCTCGAAACTTAAATTTTTGAAGGTTTCACTTCTAAAACGTGCGATCTGCACACATGTATTTTTCTAATTTTTTTTCCTATTTCTATTTTTCTATATTTCTATTTCTATTTAAAAATGTTTCTATTTTATTAAAAATTTATAATAAATTCTTTATTTCGCAAATATTATAATAAATAATTATGAAATACATAGAATATATAATAATTGTATTGTCTGAAATATTAAAAAAAAAAAAAAGGATTACTAGATACATCAGAGAAAAAAAATTAAAGAACACTGTAGAATACATTAGGAGCAGCTGACAAATTTCATTCAAAAGCATGTAAATTACTGTCACATTTTTATTTTGCCTCTTTATAAAATATATTTGATTCATAAAGACAAAATATGTCTAGAAAATTTGATTTTTATATGTTTTTATAAAAAATATCTAAAGAGATGTACTGACCCATGCATATATGAAAATTATAATATAAATTATGATATTTGCGTATTTAAGAAACTTATAGTAATTTTTGAATAAAATAAAAACATTTTTAAGATGTTGATCGCCCAGTGTGAATCGGTGGAGCTTACCATGGAGCTGAAATCTGAGACTCGTAGTGTACACCGTTCGATAAGCTGAGAGAGCGATACGATTCAATGCATTTTATAGATTTTTCGTTGTTCAGATCTTTATTTAGACGAGAGTATTTAGAAAGATAAGTTTGTGGTCCAAAGAATAAGGACGAGATATGTTATAAATAATAAGGGTCTCGAAGTGTGGTAGGCTACAGAGTTAAAAAAACATTTCTAGAGAATATCTTTATTAGATCTTTAATTGCATTTTACCAGAACCTTCGTTCAGTCCAGCAGTATTTTCCATATGTTTTTCGTAACGTCTTTATTTCATCTATCCTCAAATGTTTGTTATCTAGCGAAAGAATGTAGATGAAACGGGAAATAGAAAACCATACTAACAAAAAAAATTTTATACCTGAGTTTCAAAAAAAGGATTATTTTTTTTTACCTAATTTCTGACGAATTATATTTCCTTTGATAAACATCCTACCATTTTTGTGATTATTTATAACTATCGCATTCAGCATTCCGTTTTTATTGCTTGAATTGTGAAAAGTGCACTTTTTATCAGCTATTACACCCAGAGACCATACCGGTGACCTTTATTATATAAAGTAATCCTATCTCTATAAAATTCCCCTGTCACAGTGTTTGTTATTATTATTGTGCGAAACGACTTGACCGATTTATATAAAATTTTTTGTGTATATTCGGTAAGTATGAGAATAGTTTTTCGTATATTTCTTATACCCCTGAGTGATAAGGGTGACCCAACATAATTATTTTTCCTTTAAAAGGATACTAAGAAAAAAGCGAAAAAAAAGACAAATGTTATGTGCCTATATTCAGACAATGTAAAATTATATGATGTGAAGTAAGTGGTGATCTTATGTTACCGCTCATGCGCAGTTGGTTCGATATTAAGAAAAAAGAGAAAAAGAAGACAAATGTTATGTGCGTAGATTCAGATCTATCTGTATATTTATTAGCCACAGCAACGCGTGGCCGGGGCACCCCTAGTAATATTATAATAAATAAATCCAACAATTATCTTACTCTTAAAACTGTCCATTCGTCTCATTCTCTCGAAACTTAGATTTTTGAAGGTTTCACTTCTAACACGTGTGATCTGCACACATGATTTTTTTTTCTAATATGTGAAAACCAAATTGTGTTACTGTGAATAAGAGTTATTTTATTTAAAATATAAAGTATGATATGTACAAAATTAATTAACAATTATTACTTACCTGTGAACAAGAGAAACAACAATTTAGGTTTATTCTTTCTGTCTTTATAATATTTTATTTATCTATCTATCTTTCTATATATCTGTCTTTATAACATTCTATCTTTCTATCTATCTATCTATCTTTCTTCGTCTATTCTTATTGGTTTTTTTTCTTCGACTGAGCTCGTTCTTCTTCTAGGGTTTGTTCTTATCCCAACCTATGTTTCCCAGTTCACTAACTTAACGATCCTATTATCGAAGGCGCGCTGATCTATGAAAGCGCGACTAATTTAAATCGAAGAAAGTATACTTTTTTTTACATATAGAAGTGTATTTATAATATATTTGTAATGTCTATAACACAATTATGTGAATATTATACACATTTAAATAGAAACTACTTTATTACAGTATTTTAATTCTGTGGCAATATTATATGAATCAATGCCTACGCCTTTTTATAATTTCTTGTTTAAAACAAATCATAAAATTAAACGCAACTACAGCTTCTTCATCATTACTGTCGCCTAAAAAAAATAAAATCTTATCAAGTGACATATTCTGTATAAAATTGTTAGATTAAGTATTCGACAGCGAGCCTGACATTTAATATGTCGTAAAGTGTATAAAAATAGTAAAGTAGTTTAATTCTATTTAATAATCATTTACCTGGTGCAGAGCATTTTCGAATAATATTAACTATTGGAAGGGGAATGGGTTCTTTTGAACCATTTATTCGACTCATCAATTGAAGTAATTCATTTGTAAGAAATTTGGAATCACGGAACTGTAATTATATATCCGTGTAATAAAATATAATAATTATTTCAATTAAGTAACTATATAACAATATTTACCACGCCATGTATTTTAAATACGCATGCTGTGACAGTTCCTACTTTTTTTACCATTTCTGGCGGATAATTAATATTATCTTCATCGAAAGCTGAGCCACTTAGTTCCATAAAGGTTTCTAATTTGAATCAAATATAGAACAGTCACTTGATTGTGTATAATAAAAATAAATAAATAATATTTCTTTTACCTAAATCCACACTTCCTTGATTTAAACATGACTGGAAATCCTTTCTTGATAATCCTATTTCCATCGCCATTTTTTCAACTTTATCATTTGGAAAAGCTGCTTGCTGAAACAAGTATTTTTAAAGTATTTTTTAAAACATTATTATTTAATTTTTAATACATATATTTACTGTATAAGCACACATCAGGAAAAAAACAAGGAACACGATGCTCTTCATTATATCTAACAGTTTTCTAACAATACAATTCGATGTAGAATAATATGTAAATAATTTTATTAAATTCTTTCTAGTAAATGATGCTTTACTAATGTATTCTATGCTTATATACTCTCTATAGATACGCAAACAGTCGAAGGTCGTAAGATAAAACTCTAAAGTGATATTAAAAACGTGACATTATAAGATATCATAAGGATTAAGAAAAAACGTTGTTTTGAATTATAGATAAATGTGAACGTATAACTTTGCAGAAATGTTTATAAGCTATATGAAATGAAAACATATCTTGAAAAAGAGAAAACTTGTAGTTTTTCTTAGTACATACAACAAATAAGTGAGTGGAAATAAAAGGTCATGAAAGTCAATCTGCGTAAAAATAAATATATTTTATAGAAATTAGAATAGAAATCTATGAGAAACACTTGGTCAAAGTCTCTATTTTATTTCAGTATGAATAAATCTCCAACATAAAGATAAAATTTACAAGAAAAATTCTTTCTCACAAAAATAACGAATCTCAAAATAATAAAATTTGAATAATTAATCTGATTTCACGAACCTAAAGAAATAAAATCAAATACATTCTTAATTTTTTTTAAAGTATTTAACACGTTCACGCTGGCGCCGATTTTCAGTGTCTGCGTTGTGGGGCGGCGCTCGAATCTATGGTGCGCTTCATTTGGCCGCGCGCGATTTTTGCTTGTTCAAACCTGGATACGCGTTGTATGTTTGCTCATTTGTACATTGAGTGCTTATTATGCAACCTGTTTAAGGGGTTACATGGGTTTCACGAATTCAGAAAATCGATTTTTTTTTGTTGCTTATTAAAATCTACAACATCTCTAGAATATTATCCGAAAATTTCAACTTGATCCGAGTAATAGTTTCAGAGATACAGCCTTTTAAAGTTGCGCGCTCAAGGCTACCCGCTGGGCTCCGCTTGCCGTAGGTATAAAAGAGCAGCTGCTCGCCCATTGTTCATTCGTACTTGGTTATTTTTCTCATCTTCTAAGGGTAATTAGTTGAAATACTTCATTTGGTGATTAATTGTTGAACCACGAGGTTTATTTTGAGGTTATAAGTGTCCAAAGTAAATTATATTAAAAAATGCCTAAAGTTTCAAGATCTCAATTAGTGGACGGTATGCCCGAATGCTGACGAAAACCGTATCTGCGCCGTCGAGAAAAAATCTGCGAAAGAGACTCGTGAAGCCAGGATTCGTCACAGACAGGAACAAAGGATGCCGAGGACATTGCAGATGCAGCAGATTCATTACTTTATGGCCCAGGAATGGACGATTCAATGTAAGTCAGGAAAAAAATTTTTTTTTTCTGTTCTATGGTCACTCAAAACTTTAAACGTGTTTTTCTCAAAACTATGTTTTCAAAGTCGGTTGTCAAGATTTCTCGAAGGCTACTTCATCGATCTCGATGAAATTTTAAACAAGTCTTCGAGATACAATTTACAAGAACTTGGACGAACGATTTTTTTTTTCAATTACAACTATTTTTTTTTAAATGCCGCGGAATTTTTACTGAATTCTGCATTTTTTTGTAAAAACCGCTGTCAAACATCCAATTTTCATTTTTTTTTCTTTGTCCCATTTCTAGTTTGAAGCCTTAACTAAAACAAGTTTTTTTTTTTACTTCAGATGATCCTGCTTGGAGTTCTGCTGTCAACGCGAATGCACCTTTTTTCCGAGGGCTCGCCGGGAATGACGTCACAATGGCGGAGTTTTTAATATTTTTTTTTTCAAATTTCAGAAAATGTTTATTAAATATGTATCCTTAAGATAATAAAAAATTTGAATCAAATATATTTTATATATTATATGAAAAAAAAATCTTGAAAATACGCCGTTTTTACCCGGATGAAACCCATGTAACCCCTTAACTCGTGCAGTTTTTTCATCCTGTCCAGTATCGAGCCCTCTGTAGACGATAAACCGTATATTTTGTTATTTTTTTAAATATTCAATTCCTGGTAAACAAATCCTATGATAAGCCTATTAAATAAAATATCATAACATACTATAAGCAGTAGGTATAAGGTATCGTTTACTCAAAGATTTGGAAATTCTGAAATGCCATAAAATCCGAGACCATCTCAATGATCATAAAAATATATTGGTTATAAATGTTTTTCATGAACATACGTTAAATTTTCATTAATTCAATTTTCAGCGTCTATTAGCACCGTCTAATAGCACAATCGAATGCGTAGTACTGTTAGTACGCACTGTTCAATGAGAAAATTTAGCGCGGACCACCAGTATTACGCGACGCCCGATGAAAAAATCTAGGTTTGGCCACCAGTGGTAAGAGCCGGCGTGAACGTCTAAAATAAATCCTGCAATTATCTTACTCTTGCAACTGTGTATTTGTCTTATTTTCTCGAAACTTATAATAGTTTTTGGAAAATTTCACTTCTAACACGTGTGATTTGCACACATGATTTTTTTTTTGTTACATAGTATCTTGGCTGTTTCATCGTTGGGTTATGCCACATTTGTTGCGCCACGTTTTATCTTTGTATTATGGCGCGCTACGTTTTAAATTTTGAAGTACGAACTTCTTTAGAATAGGAGTGATTTAAAGAAATGAAACATGCTGTGGCGAGCGGTGGCATAGCGTGACAATGAAACGCATGTGAGTAGAGAAATAAAGGGACAAAATTTTTGGACTGAGCCTGCGAGAGAATGAGACAGAACAGAAAAAATGTGGTGTAGGGATGCTATGCGGAGATGCTATGCGGGGATGCTATGCGGGGTTGAAGAGCGGCGATGTTGCGCGGCGACTATAAAGCTACGATATTTAGTAAGCAGAGAAAAAAAGACAAACATATAGGATTGAGCCTACGAGAGAATCAGACAGAATATAGCTATATAGTTTTTCCTATTCTCGGTTTCCTCTTTATGCTCTGCTTCATAGTTATCGCTCCTGGTTGTACATGTGTGTGTTTGTGTTCGACTACAAACTACGAGGCATGGACTATTATTAACTCGATAATAAACCTTTATGTATATAGAAGCGGTATAAAAGTAAAAGAATAAATAAATATTAAAAAAATTAGCGTGTAGGCGACAAAAGAATAAGGTACAAACGAACTGACGATTGAAATAAAAAATCATACCAATGCCTTTTGATATACATATATGGTAACAATATTATAATAAATAAATCGTACAATTACCTTATGCTTGCTACTGTGCATTGGTCTCATTCTTTCAAATCTTAGTTTTTTGAAACTTTCATTTCTACGACGTGTGATCTGCACACATGATATTTTTTCAAATCAGTTCTATTTTAAAAAGGTCTTTATCTTAAAAATTAAATTATTTAAACCATTTATATCTATTTTCTACTTTAAGCTATTTTTTGCACTCAATTATTTGAATCACTTGTTTAAAGACACTTTATATGAAAATAGAAAAGAGGTAATCTTTTTTAAAAATTATTACATCGCTGCTTATTCATACGATACGTGATTATTAAACAACACGCGAAAATGTACATTAATGTATTTAAGTGGAATGGTATCCAAATCAGTCTGCTTATCTATTAAGGTCAGTAAACAATTTATTTTAAATAACCTTACGTTAATCCAAGGATGACGTAAGTAATGTGATATAAACTCGAAATAATGAGTTGAAAAGTGTAGTGTTGTTTGTGCAACTATTCAAAAAATAAAATAGTTTATATAACTTCTACGCATAGAGGAAAATTTTTTGCGAAAATGAAGAAACTTCATCTTCTACTTTGCGTATGCATTGCCGTGGTAAGAAACAAAAATTTTCTATAGATTTTTAAAAGTATTAGTATATGCTGTATATCAGTGAAAGGAAGCAACCTCAATATTTTTTTTTAATAATATAAAAAATAAGTATTGAATACATTGATGAGTTTTAAACGAGATAGAAGACTCAAAGACTTATCACCTTTTATTGTTTTGATTAAAAGAATTTATGGAATAATAGGGATCTCCATAACGTTTATTTGTGTCTGTAATGTGCGCGCGCTTATGTGAGCATTAGGCGACAAGAAAATGTGTATGAACGATAAAGAGACGAAGAAAATACTTGTTTCCGAAATATGCGTGAGAGTTAGGAGAAAGATAATAATGTTAATTGTTAATTAGTCAAATGTAAAGAATGAATTTCCAATTAAGATTTTAATGAGTAAATTGAATGACGCTATTGCGCTTATTAGTACAGTCTTAAGAATTTTAATTATTAGCATTTTAATCGTATCGACAAGATATTTCCAATGTAGTACGTTTGAGATCAGGTGAAATTTCTGCTCACTCAGTGGATAAACGTTAGGCTAAAACAAAAATGTAGTTATTTCTGAAACTTAATGAGGAAGAAGACTTCTAGAATGTATTCAAGGAAGCTTGCAGGCATGACCTACAAGCTGGCGGGTTGACTCCCCTTGGGTACGATGATTTTCTAAGGAGTGTACCGCAAGGGAACTTGTAGACAGCCTAGCAAGATGCGAACTCAGACCGAACCTTGAACACGATGATTTTGTGTAACATACTCAGTAAAGAAGACTTCTAGAATGTATTCAAGGGCACTTGCAGGTGTGACCTTACAAGGTGCGGGAGTTACCGAACCTTGGATACGATGATTTTCTAAGAAGTGTACCGCAAGGGAACTTGTAAGACATGACCTACAAGCTGGCGGGTTGACTACCCTTGAATACGATGATTTTCTGGTCTAGAAGTCACCAGTAGTTGATATTCTATGGATCAAACTCACATGTCACAACAAAGATGATTTTCTCAGACTCAGATATTATAATCAAGATGATTTCCTCAGAAGCAAGAAACACAGCTAAGATGATGTCCTCAGATGCAAGAACCTCAGCTACGATGATGTCCTCAGATGCAAGAAACACAGCTAAGATGATGTCCTCAGATGCAAGAATCACAGCTAAGATGATGTCCTCAGATGCAAGAATCACAGCTAAGATGATGTCCTCAGATACAAGAAACACAGCTAAGATGATGTCCTCAGATGCAAGAACCTTAGCTAAGATGATGTTCGAAGAAGTAGGTTTCACATGACACGTTTTGGAAGATGACAGACTGACAGCGCTGCATGAAGCTGGCGAACTTCTAAAATCTTCGTCTTAAAAAATTCTTGAATTTGTACGATAACGTTCTTTAAAATAAAGCGAATGAATATCAACGAAATGTAATTTAAAAAGTAACAAGTAAAACACAAAAATAGTAACACAATTTTTCTTATTTAATGTAGAGAAAAACTTTTTCACAACCGATATCGAAAAGAATGGTTTTGCATCTGATACAACTTAAACAACTGATTTCGATCTTTTTTTCCTTAATATCTCAATTCATTCATAAACAACTAACGTTTTATTGATTAGCAACTAACATCTTAGCAACCGAAAACTTATTGATTTAAATCTCATTGATTAACAGCTGACTGTTCTCATTCAAAACATGAATGCTGAAAAATAATTTTATAAAAGGGTATTTTAGGACAGGAAATTATAAAGCAAGTATCACACATTTAAATAAATTAGAATGAAACATTAATACTTTCAAACATAACACCATATTCGTATATACTGCACATTTTAATACAGTTGTTATAGAGTTGTTATAAAAAATCGTGTGTGTAAATCACACGTGTTAGAAGTGAAACCTTCAAAAAACTAAGTTTTGAGAGAATTAGACGAATGCACAGTTTCAAGAGTAAGATAATTTAGAATTCATTTATTATAATATTGTTACCATATATATCAAAGAGTTACGGTATGACCTTGGGTTGGGGGTAGCTAACAAAAACTATCGCTTTCAAATTGTATCAATTAAGCGGGTATTCTGGTCTAGAGGAATGAATTTTAGGTAATTTTTCAAGTCTAATATCAAAAAGACGAATAATATTTTTAGTATCTATAATATTACAAGATATTCATTAATATTTCAAGAATACATGGAAAAAAAAAAAAAAAATAGGGAAAAGATTTAAAATTGAAAAAAATATAGGCTGATGAAATGAAGGGTCCCAAAAAAACAGCGTGCGACAAGTGTCAAGATTGCAGCTCTCCTGGTAATATGAAATACAAAATTAAAACGGATTATCAATTTAGAATAATGCAGCTATCGTTCGAGCTAAAAGAATTGAAAAAAGCTTTTTTTTTTGCTAAATTACAGCTGTTTGAAAAAAAGATACATTATTTTTACCACTTTTTTTACTTTACCGAGTTTTGTAAAAATAGTAAAAATTGAAAATTTTGTAAGATTTTAGTTTGCACGATAGAGTAATGCATAGAGAAGACTTATTCTGAACAAGTTAAGCTTTATAAATATAAAAAAAAAATCGATTTTTTTCAATTTCTAGACAAGAATACCCCCTTAAGATAGAATGCTGAATGCGATAGCCATAGATAGAAAAAAAAATTGTAGAGTGTTTGTCGACGCAAAAATAAGCTATCCTAACTTAAGTAAGAATAATATATTCTTTTTTGTAACTCAGGTAGATAATAGACTTCCTGTGAATTTGAAATAGCTTTATCATGGGTCAACACACACAAATTATTTTTTGTTGTTTTAACTAATACCTTTAGATGCTTGAAAAATACCAGAACAATTTTTTTCGTATTTTTTTCATATCATCGAGTTTTGAATTACGACGATTCAAAGATCTATTTTTCATTTCCGTTGTTTTAATATATAATTTTTTTACCTTTTTTTAATTTTTTTAAAGTGAAAACTTCTTTTGAATGGATGTAATTTACAATAATTTATCGAAGCCTTCGTAACGGACGCTGTAGTAGGGGGAAACGGACGTTGAAATAGGGAGCAAGAGAAAAAGAGACAAACATATAGGATTGAGCCTGCGAGAGAATGAGACAGAATATATCTATACAGTTTTTCCTATTCTTGGTCTTTGATTCGTGGTCCCCACTCCTGACTTTTAAGCTTTGTTTCTATTCTCGGTCTTTGATTCGTGGTCCCCACTCCTGGCTACTAAGCTTTGTATGTTGTGTGTGTGTGTGAGTTTGTGTCAAAAAAAGGCAAGCTCTATTAGTGGCGTAATGTTGCTACGTCAGAGCGTTGCTATAGTAACCATCAACGGTTTTTCACAAACAACTGAACCGCACCTTCAGTGATCCCATTCGTACGATAATTATCGTACGCGTCACATAATTTAAAGCCTTGTACGATCCAAAATGCAGCCTGTACGATAATTTTTGAATCAACGATAATTG
This sequence comes from Polistes dominula, assembly GCF_049000335.1. NCBI lineage: Eukaryota > Metazoa > Arthropoda > Insecta > Hymenoptera > Vespidae > Polistes > Polistes dominula. Next base: position 5,373,646 of record NW_028301061.1, on the reverse strand, counting down.
TCACTGTCCAATTTGGAATTTAGAAAAGTTGATGACCTTTTTTTTTGTTTTTTTTTTTTAATCATTAAATTTTACAAACGAGTAAGTTGAACGGTTCAACTTGCGATTTTGATTGGATATGTCGAGAAGAAAGAACCACAACTGGACGATCTGATATTCCCCTGCTGTACACCGTTCCTAAGACAGCTTTTTTCAACTTGAAGATTAAAAAAAAAGGTCATCAACTTTGAAAAAGTTGGAATTTGTAATCTTTTTTCAGATTTTAAAAATCTAATCCGACAAATTCAAAATTTTTTCTGTGCGTACGATAATTTTCCGGTGTGTACGATAATTTTACGGCCCTGTGTCGATCAGACGAACTTAAGTCTCTGGGATCACTGCGCACTTTGTCCGTTACAAAAAAATCTTTCTATTTCTCCATTTGATGTCTTTGACGATACATCTAAGACAATCTGTAAAGAAATAACAAAACAAGCGACTAAGAGTTGTCGAAATTCGACAAAAAAAGCTAAGTACCACACTATCATTTATATTTATTTTTATTATTATAATTATTATAATTATAAATAAGACTTCGTCTTTGCATTTGCATACAGACGAAGTCAAAATATGGTAAGCTACGTGTCCCATATTTGCTTGGACAACATTCAATTTTTGAAGTGAAAACTTCTTTAGAATGGGAGTGATTTGAAAAGTAAATAAACGGAAACGGAGCTATGTAACGAAGCTATGAAACGGCTGCTATACTAAATAATGAGAGAAAAAGAGACAAACACTCTAAATACTCTCGTCTAAATAAAGATCTGAACAACGAAAAATCTAAAAAATGCATTGAATCGTATCGCTCTCTTAGCTTATCGAACTGTGTACATTACGAGTCTTAATTTTCAGCTCCGTAGTAAGCTCCATCGATTCACGCTGGGCGTTCAACATCTTAAAAATGCTTTTATTTTATTGAAACATTAGTATAAATTTCTTAGATACGCAAATATTACAATTAATAATATAATTTTCCTATATGCATTGGTCAGTACATGTCTTTAAATATATGTTAGAGTGAGAGAAAGACGAAGAGTGCGAGTGTATGGTGTGCGTGAAAACAATTGATGAATGTGAAAGATTTGTAAGAGTATGCAGCGATATGGGTATAAGTGTGAGTGCACGCAGCGATTTTGGTATAGGCGTGAGTGCGCGCAGCGATATCGGTATAAGTGTGAGTGCATGCAGCGGATGAATATGAGTGTGTCTAGTAAGAAAGAAAAGCGAGCGTGCACCCCGAAGTCTCTCGAATATTCCCGAACCGGAAATCGGGAAAAGGTCTTTTGTTTAATCGGTCGGGAATAGTCTGGAGATTTCGAGAATGATTGACGGAAGTGATTGGGACCATTGGTGGGGTGAATGTGTATATAAGCGCGGCGAAGAATGCGGTCTTCGCCTTCTTGATTCGGTGCGACTATTTGTGAGTGAAAGAGTGTAATACGAGTGTACTTAAGATTTTTAACTATTGTTACTTACTTTCCCTTTTCTTTTCTATCTCTTTATTATTATATTAAACCTTAATAATTAAACATTTGTTCTTGTTGAATTCTACGCAGTATTCTTTATTCTGCGTTTATATTACCATATCTATAAAATGCAATCGATACTTTTATGTATATAAATAATATCCGATATCTAGTGTGGGAAACAGAGTGTTTTAGTCTATCGATGCGCGTTCCTTCTTAATCTTTGTTTTCTTTATCCCTACCAAAGGGCAGCTGCATCTTAAGTGCTTGGCGACGAAATATTTTCTGTTGTTCGATTATTCCTTTTATACTGCTGATTGAGTAAAGAAGTGCTTCCACCTTATCATATAAAATATAGAGAAAATTGTGTTATAAGAAAGAGTATTTTTTTAATATCCCCTATAACCCAATAGTTCTATTATAATAAATACTTATATTTTAAATTTAAATAAATCTTACATTCTTGGGGGCTTAGCCGGGATAGAATCGATTTCACGAGCGTGTAAGTAATTATTAGTTGGAAGCGTTAAAGTGTCTAGTGCATCATGGAATCAAGGGGGACATCACAAGAAGATGTATCTAATACGACTGTTGCTGCAGCAGAGCCTGACGTCGATCAGATGAAGTACCTGGAGCTGAAAGCAAACTTGAAGAGGATGGGCTTGAGCTCAAAGGGCAGAAAGAAGGAGTTAGCGGAACGCTTACGAGCAGCTAACAATAAAAAACAAGATGACGATGATGATGAAGAGGATTCAGAGGATGATGATACCGAAGACGAGGAATCTATCATCGACGAAAAAGAAACTTCTGCAAGGGCAATGCAGATGTTGTCTTTTAAAGACGTTGAAGAGTCTGTCAACATATTCAGTGGAGACGGAACAACTAGCGTTAAATGCTGGTTAAGAGAGTTTGAAGAGATGGCTGAAATATGCCAGTGGGGTAATTTACAAAAAATTATCTATTGTAAGCGATTATTACGAGGACCGGCGAAATCTTTCGTTCGGTATGAAAAGTGTTGTAAGTCGTGGAAACAACTGAAGAGGGCATTAGTAGAAGAATTTATGGAAGTAACGAACGCATATAAAGTACATGAGACACTTAGAAGACGACAAAGAAAAGTAGATGAAACCTATCAAGAGTACATTTATGAGATGTGTGAAATTGCCGCTCAAGCAGGTATTGATAAAACATCTACGATACAATATATTATCGACGGCATTCGAGACGAAGAAATAAATAAAACAATTCTGTACGGAGCTGCAACGATCAAAGAACTAAAGAAGAAAATTGCATTATATGAAGTCATGAAAGAAAAAATGAAGAAGAAGACGAAAACTACAAAGACGCAAGGGATACATGTTATCAACGAGAAGGGGAAGCAGTCACGCGGACCACCGTCGGAGTCCAACGGTGAACGTTGCTTTAGTTGCGGAGGGTTGAACCATCAGAGACGGAGTTGTCCATTTAAGAAAAAAGGATCAAAGTGTTTTAAGTGCGGCGAATTTGGACATATTTCAACAGCTTGTCAAAAGAACGAGAAGCAACGGGACGCGTCGGAGAAAGTGTGTGGTGTGAGTGTGAAAACCAAAGGGAAGTGTGTAAAAGAGGTGCAAATGGGAAATGATATAATTACGGCGTTGATAGACACGGGTAGTGACATAAGCTTAATAACAACAGAACAATATTTCAAGGTAGGCACACCGAAATTAAATAAGGAGATTTTGCGTTTTCAAGGTGTGGGCTCTGATCTAATTAAAACATATGGCGTGGTAGAAACGAGTATTATTATTGATAAGAAAATGTATCCGATCAAAGTTCACGTAGTTTCCGATGCTCTTTTAGATCATAGTTTACTAATAGGCAATGATTTTTTGCGGAAGATGAGTGTAACGATAGACGCCGGTAAAGTTTCCATTAGTGACGCGAACGAGGTTGCGAAGACAGACAACGAGGTACACGAAGTCTTCAAAATCAATGCGTTTAACGTCCGTAGCGAAATAGATCTGTCTCATATTGCAAGTGTGGAAGAAGCGAAACCGCTGGTAAAAGATTATAAAAACGCGGAACAGATAACACAATGTTCGGAAGAGAGTGCTGAAAGTGTATTACCTAGGGCTAAAGTTGAATGAATTTGAAATCAATGACGGATGTAGCTGAAGGTAAACTTGAAGAACCTGTAGTAATTGCAATAGTATTTCCAGAAGAAATCGAAAAAACAGTCAAGATTGAATCCACAAAAGAAGAACATGAGAAGTGTTAGAGACGTACGAAAGAAGATGTCCTAAAAGCACAGATGGTAAATCATAGATTGATCAATAAAAAGAGAACTGCCGCTATGCGATATAAGGAAGGAGATCTGGTTGCGATACGACGAACGCAATTTGGACCGAGATTGAAATTACACCCAAAATATTTAGGACTATATGAGGTAATTACGGTGTTAAGGAGCGATCGTTATATGGTGCGGAAAGTGGGGGAACATGAAGATCTATATATAGCATCGACTGTAGCCGATTCGATGAAACCGTGGACTCAAGAGGCAGAAAAAATGTGTAACGAAAACGGTTAAAGCTGATCCTATATCTGAGGATAGATATGTTTGTCAGAACGGCCGAGTGTAGAGTGAGAGAAAGACGAAGAGTGCGAGTGTATGGTGTGCGTGAAAACAATTGATGAATGTGAAAGATGTGTAAGAGTATGCAGCGATATGGGTATAAGTGTAAGTGCCCGCAGCGATTTTGGTATAGGTGTGAGTGCGCGCAGCGATATCGGTATAAGTGTGAGTGCATGCAACGGTATGAATATGAGTGTGTTTAGTAAGAAAGAAAAGCGAGCGTGCACTCCGAAGTCTCTCGAATATTCCCGAACCGGAAATCGGGAAAAGGTCTTTTGTTTAATCGGTCGGGAATAGTCTGGAGATTTCGAGAATGATTGACGGAAGTGATTGGGACCATTGGTGGGGTGAATGTGTATATAAACGCGGCGAAGAATGCGGTCTTCGCCTTCTTGATTCGGTGCGACTATTTGTGAGTGAAAGAGTGTAATACGAGTGTACTTAAGATTTCTAACTATTGTTACTTACTTTCCTTTTTCTTTTCTATCTCTTTATTATTATATTAAACCTTAATAATTAATCATTTGTTCTATTATAATAAATACTTATATTTTAAATTTAAATAAATCTTACATATATTTTATAAAAACATATAAAAATCAAATTTTATAGACATACTAGCTGACCCGGCAAACGTTGTTTTGCCATATAAATAATTTCCTAGTAATTTCTAGTGTAGACAAAAAATAGATTACTTATTGTAAGTATGTATGTATGTTAGAATGTGTATATTGTATGTATGTAAGAATGTGGTATATGCGTGAAATAAGCATGAAGCGCTGTGAACGATGAGGGAATATAAAAATAACAAAAGGCAAACATTATTTTTAAGTTATTATAATTTATTCCTTAAAATTATATATCATTAATTAAACAATTACGACAGTAACACTATTAAACAATATCAATCTCTTAATGCTATAGCGTGAACAATATTTTTTGTTAGTCCATCTTTAGCTAACACAAACAAACTGGATGGTTTACCCACTCGAGAGCATGCCACGTATAATTGTCCGTGTGAAAAACATGGTGTTCTCAAATCTTATCCACAAACAGACATCGTTTGACCTTGGGATTTGTTGATAGTCATTGCAAATGCCAATCTAATCGGAAACTGAATACGTTTGAATTGAATTGGCACATCTGTAGGTATAATAGGAATCCGTGGTATGAGTATATTTTCACCTCTGAACTTGCCATTTAAAATCCTGGCTTCCGATCACGTTTTTCATTAATTTTTGAATGACTAATCGCGTACCGTGGCACGGCCGGGGCGGGTTCAAATTACGAAGCAAGATAATTGGAGATCCAACCTTTAATTGTAAATTATGCGGTGGCATGCCTGGCAAATCCAGTGAGTTCAAAAACTCTGTGGGAAAATTTACTACTTCGCTGTCGTCGCAAACTGTATCAATAGATTTATATGATACCAAGTTCCCTGGCAACAACATTTGTATCTTCAGATTTAAATTGTCAACGTCTACATTTTTTGCCGCTAAAATCGCTCTTTCGGCAAGCCACTCATGATTTATGTACTGTGTGTGTACATCGGGAAATATTTGTTCAATGAGAGTATCTTGCGAATCAGCGATTGTGCAGAAATCGGTCGGTAATTTTACGTATCCAGTTTCATCTATAGCAACTTTTTCATCACCGATATCTAAGAGTTGTTTTGAAAATGTTTCAGCGGATGGATCTTGAAGCATTTGAACGCGCATATTTATTTTTAGCTGTAATTTTTCAACATTACGCCACAATGGAGATGATTTTAAGCAAGCGTTGATCTCATCAGCGTATGTTGAACGTGGAATGACTGGAAGTGTTTGTCTGAAATCACCTGAAAGGACCAACAGAGTTCCGCCAAATAGTTTGTCACTGTTTTTAATATCTTTCAATGTCCTGTTCAACGCCTCAAGTGAATGTTTGTGTGCCATAGTACAATTATCCCAAATAATAATTTTACACCGTTTCAGCACAGTGGCCATGGACGATTGTTTCTTAATGTTGCATACTGCGTCAGGGTTATTCTGAATATTTAGTGGCAGCTTAAATACTGAATGAGCTGTTCTACCTCCATCCAATAAAGTTGCTGCAATGCCCGATGATGCAACGGCCAATGCGATGCCATTATTTGATCGTATTTCAGCAAGAATTAGCGAAATAACGAATGTTTTGCCAGTTCCACCCGATGCATCCAAAAAGAAGAACCCACCTTGTCCAGCTGAAACTGCGAGCATAATGCGATCATAAATGGTTCTTTGTTCCTCATTCATTAGTGGGACATTGCGGGCAACAATCGCTGCCATTTCTACAGTACTGTACTGCAGTTCACGATTCATTTCAGTATTCATTAAATCAGATGCAGTTCGATTTGGCGAATTCATATTGCGAAATTACAAAGTGGTAAGTTGGCAATGACAATGTAAAGATCCTCAATAGCAATCAATGCTTCATTGTACATTTCGTCGCTGAATGTTATGGTTAGATCGTGGCACCGTATACGATGTTGATGCAATATATCATCAGTCATTGAATCTTTGTGATTTTTCCATAATATCTGTGCTCGGGCTGGGAAACATGTAGTCAACACTATAGCGAATAGTAGACGAATTTGTATTGCTGTACAGTTCAATGCAGCTTCAGCAAGCATGCATTCCCACTGGTTGTCGTCTTCCAGCAAGCCGAGTGCAAGGCATGCATCTTTATACGTTGGATATTGTTGCCCATTCACTTTACGTATATCTTGAAATGATAATGGGCCAGTAACATTAACCAACAACAGTCGAAGATAAAAGCACTCCGTGTGTCTTGGATTGACTGTAAATAATCGCCCCAAGGCGTTTGATTTAAATATATTGAGACATGCAGCAACAGGTGAGCCTTGCTTGCGGGGCATCCATGTTTTTGTTTGAGTCCATGTGAAATAGCGTGGTACTTGTGAATAGAGTAATGTTCGTGCAAAGGCACCAAAATCATCCGCACGATTACACAATTCAAAAAATGCAGTGAGTGTAGTTTTAGGTGGATTTATTGCACGATCAATCGCTGTCTCGTTCGTGAAAAATACACGCTGACCGTTTTCAAGATGGATGGCTAACTGAACAACTGCTGGATCCCGTTCATGAATTGGAAAACCAAAGATACGCCAAGCAGCTTCATTGGAGCTGATGTACCGACCAATTTGGTAGAGCGTTATTTCATCGTTTTTATTCACTGGAGGAGCATTCACATTAGTATTTTCCACTCTAAACACAGCCATATCACTGCCTTTATGGACATACTTGCAAATGTATTTGATGCTCTTCACAGAACTGCAGAACTCAACATTAATATGAGCATTATATGTCTTGCTCAGCAAAGGCGAATATGGCACCACCCAACGATTGTCAATATCAATGTCTGTGTTGATGATATTTTTAATAAATGATTGTCCGCCATTTTCAGGATTTCTTCGACGATATATTGGGTATCCGTCGACATTTGTGACCGTATCATTGGTAAAATCTTTAGGGAAATTTTTAGTACATTTTCCATCAGCCATGCAAGGCGATGAACTATTAAGAGTACCACATGGACCATGAATCATGTTTGTTGTAACAATATCAAACAGCAGTTGGTCAGTGGATGGATCTGGAATTTCCGCAGAAATGATACTATCGATTTCTTCAGGACGGATTTTGTCGATGAACCAAACCAAAATCTGTGCATGAGGTAATCCTCGCTTTTGCCACTCAACCGAATACATCCAGCAACGTGTGGGACCAAATACATGTGATTTAGTAATGAAACTTATTAAAGACTTCAACTTTTGTCTGAACACACGTGCTGTAATGTCATGGCGATGTATTGCATTTTGGCCAGGCAGTAGCAAAGATGTAATCTCTGGCCATTTTGGATTACATGTGAACGTGATAAATAAACATGGTCGTCCATATTCGCGCACGAAAGTCAGAGCATCCTGTATATATTCTTGCATATGACGTGGACTGCCTACGTACGATGATGGTAAAATGACATGGTTACCAATTTCGGCGACGTCGGCGTTGTTGTTGATAGCGTCTCGCAAATGAATGTACTCTTCCGCGCGCAGCTTTTTTTGATTATATCGTAAGTATCGTAGTCGTTCGCTCTCAATCTTCGCGTACATGTCGACCATGAATTGTTGACAAAGCTCACGACATCGTAAAATGACGTTGTCCAGGCCACGTCTAATCATTAATCGGTACGCATAATAATCCTTTGAGCTAATGTTCTTGTTTGTTTCAGCTCCTGTAATATTTGTTCATAAAAATTAATTTAAATTTATTACGTTTAATAATTTAATTGTTTTGTTAAATGATTAATGATCAAATTAATAATCAGTGAAGTACCTGATACGGGATCTCGTTGTTTTATGTTTATGCAATATCCGTCTTGTCCCTTCCAGAATATTAGCGGATATTGGAGAGCGTCATATGAACGATGTGTGTCAGCAATGAACTGAAGATTATTATTTCTTCTACGAATCACAATTTCTCGTGCAGCTGTACAATCGCCAACCATGATTCCAGCAACATCATCAACAACGGGTGCATTGAATCTACGAATATGCTCTCCAGCTGGTGTTTTATCAGGATTAATGACGATAGCGTGATTATCGCTTTGTAATTAGTGCATATGTGATTTGAATATTTTCAACAACTCGTTGTGCTCGTTCAAAAGAGCATCTAGCTCGCTGACGATGCGCCTGGCATAAAGTGAATCAAGGTTATTATAATCACAACGTGCATTCACGCGATTGGCAAGTGCGCTTCCGGAATCCTCGCCGCCCATAAAGTAGATTTGTAAGAATTTATGTGGTTCGTTTGGCATTGGCAGCAGTGAGCCCATTTTATGATAAACTTGGCCTCTGATTTTGAATGTAGAATTGAATTGTTGACCATTTGCATTAGTATTTCGAACTATTTCTGTTGCTCCGAACGATGTCATTTGAAAGCATGAATTGAATCTTCGAATTGACTTCAGGAACACGTTAGAATCTGGATCCGTGCCGATAAGTAAGCCGTTCAATGGTTCAGGTGGTGTTTCAATTTCAGGTAGTTGCACTTTTCCTGACGCGCAACACATCCCAGCTGGCTCATTTTTGAATTTCAGAGCATGACAATGCGGACATTCCTTGTCCATAGCACCAATTACCACTTTTGAATGAGCATAATATTCAATATCGGGCTCATACTGGAATGTTAGACGCAGGAATGAATCAGATATAAATGCTCGATGTACCTGTTGTCGTTGTTGGTCATTTGTTCTTCGTCTATTGACTGTGAAACGGCATGATTGTCGTTGTTCTAATCTTCTGACTTCATTGCGTTCAGCTCGTGTATCTTCTGGCTCTTCTTGATGCAATTGCGCCATTCTGACACGTGCATCAGTATTTTGTTGCTGGATTTGTTCTTCTGTTCTTTCGGATCTGCTATTTCGCAACTTTCGAGCTTTACTTGTACTGCGGCTCAAATCAGCCCCTTTGCGTTTTCTTGGCATTGCTCACTGTACAAAACATACATAAATAGAATTAATGAAATTATTTAATGATGAAAAATGTTAAAAGTATAATTAGGGCCAGGATTTTTGCCGCAGTTTTGAAATGATTAGTTTTAATTTATGAAATTATAACAAAAATATAAGTTTTATGGAAAAATTTTTCAAACAAAAGTAAAAAATTAAATTTTATGAAAACATTGTCTCTTATAATTTTTTCATACAACCAATATTTCCATTGACATTTCAAAATAAAGATTCATAATGATTGATTTTTTGGAAACTATGAAAATCTTAATTGTTCAATTACATCTAATATATAAAATTAAATTAAAATTACATTTTTATAAGATCAACAACATTTTCGATATAAATAAAAAAAAGTATACTTACAACACAAAATCCGTTGTTATTGGAAGCTCGTGTCACGTGTTGAGTACTTTTGAGGTTATAAAATCACTTGATTAACTAATCGTGCAAAATACACTCAAAATTGATAATTTAATTATTATTGATAAAATAGGAATGATTAAAAGTTAATATGAGAGTTACACTGAGATAGCAAAATAATAATTGTCAACGTTACTACTACACTTGATGCATAAACAATAATAATGGCCGACAACTGTGTAGGGAGTGAGAAAGAAAGGAGACCGGCTTCGTTCTCATCCCTACTCCGTGCTGTTTACTGGGTCAGAAGTGACACCTGTAGACATCTGGCGGGGATAACTAATTAAATGACGATTGATCAGTTTTCGACCGGAGAGGAAAAATGAATAAATTACTAAAATGGCTATTAAAAAATAAGAGTTGACCGCAGAAGGGTAAAAATTGAGGATTGTATGTATTTTTATATGTTGTATCATAAAAAAATAGAAATTAAAAATTTTGTCTAAAAAATAAAAAAAAAATTTAGGGGTGGACTACCCCTAACATTTAGGGGGATAAAAAATAGATGTTGGCCGATTCTCATAGATACCGGATAAGCACAAAAAATTTCATCAAAATCGGTCAAGCCGTTTCGGAGGAGTATGGCAACGAAAACTGTGACACGAGAATTTTATATATTAAAGAAGATTTTGTTTAGATGTGCGAAATAAATAATGTAATATTAATTTGTCAATAAAATAGAAACATTTTTAAATAGAAAAGAAATGACACATTTTGTAAAAAAGAAAAACAGACCACGCACCTTCTTTCTTTATTTCGTCCGTTGGTTCGTTTGGACCTTATATTTTTGTCGCGTACCTACGTGCTTGTCTCTGTTTATTCTTCTACCATTCTATCGCTCCTACCTACAAACATTTCGAGTATCGAAAAAATACGTGTCCACGTTTTGTAGTATGCAGTCGCACACAAACGCACACAGATATAACCAGAAGCGATAACTACGAAGCATAGCATAAAGAGGAGACTGAGAATAGGAAAAATTGTATAGCTATATTCCGTCTTATTCTCTCGCAGGCTAAATCCTATATGTTTGTCTCTTTTTCTCTCATTATTTAGTATAGCAGCCGTTTCATAGCTGCGTGTCCTGAATGACCGCGTGTATTTTTTTTCAGATCACTCCCATTCTAAAGAAGGCTTCACTACAAAAAGTAAAAAATATAAAGTTGGACTGTTGGTGTATATCACCCGTAAACAGGCTTAGACTTGTCTAAACCGCCCGGCTTAAGAAACATGATATAGCTATACAAAGAACGTTGGCTGTTTATATTATAGAACAAAGACACGCTTGTCGTGTATACGTTCTAGATGAAAAATAATATTGCTCTCAAGCAATTTAATCGAGTAACGGACTTTACGAAGTTGACTCGTTTAAGATACAGTTTAATTCAGAAAGACTGGTAATAATTATAGTTTAAAATTATAAATATTTTAAAAGAGAAGGAAAGTTTAGACATCTAAACTTTAAATAAATATTTGGTCAAAGAAATACTTATAAACTATATCTTGATATTAAATTTAGTTAATATGTAGTTTTTTTTAAATAAAAAAAATAAAAAAAATAAAAAAAGGCTACAAATACATAAATAATAACTAATTTGTAGGAAAAAATACTAGTTTTCAGTTTTTTTCTTTATATTGTATTTTCTGGAAAGGAAAACTCTATTCAAAGGCTAAAAGAAAAGATTAGGAGGGCCATAAAACCATAAACAAACCTAAAAATTATCGAGATTTATTGGTGCGATGAAAACCCTTTGTGCGGTTTCGGGACCTTTGAGGAGTTTTAGATTCCTATTTAAGCACGTACGATACCATAAATAAATAACATTTCGATATTCTAGATCAATTCGCTTTATGTATGGTTTCCACTACAAAAAAAAAAACATAGGCTGTACCCATCGGTGGACTATGGAGTTATGCTATTGGTCAATAAGATTCATAATCTTCTTCCCACTCCAAAGAGATGTAGCTCATTTCTGATATAAATATGTGGAAAGAAGTAAGAAAGTGTCTTTAGTCTTGAGTCCTCAGTTAGTCCGTGTATGGGCCTCTCGATTAGGAGTCCTCTGGCTATTTCGTATATGCTATGATGTGGAGAATAAAGGGTTAGGTTTAGGTGTAAAAGAAAACACGTAATTGAGCCAAACCAAGATGCAATGCTTTATTGGCTCGTCAGGGAAAAGCCTTGCGGCATAAAAACCCTGGATGATATTAGATTATAACAATAAGAATCCACCACGTGGCGTTCCCACGCGGGAAATTACCGTCAACATGAAATGAATATAAAGGAAAGATCTCATCTCTCGTTACGACTTAAACTCCCTTGACTTAACTATCTCAACTTAACTCCTTTGACTTAGCACTTTGCTTTCTCGTTTCGACTTGGATGTATATTTACAGGCGTCCAGTGGTGAAATAGTAAGAATGTCCTTTTGTACTCGCCCAGCAGGGCGCATACGCTAGGGATGTGAGAAGTGGGGATGCGAGAGGTGAGGGTAACTATAGGAGCGCTTCGAAATTCGCCTGTAGTTTTCGATACTCCTAACGAGTATCGATCAAGAATATTATATTAATCGATAGAATCGCACGCGCGCGATTTTCGAATACCGCTAATTACCGTACGATCATTTCGGATCGTACAGTCCGTCTGTATCTGTCTGTGTGTTATCTGTTATTCTGCAAATCAGTCAGTCGGTCTTATATTTGTAACCCTTTTGTATTCTGTATTTTTGTAACCACGTCACTTTTTGTAAATTTATGTAAATATCGCTCGACATCACATCATTATAACTGAATAAACTATATTATATCAAATCGATATACATATTTCTCTCTGCCTAAAACTCCACAAATTTAATTATCGACTCAAGGTAAAGTCTGTAGTACAGTACTAAGCTTTGTCTCGATTAAATCGGTTGCTACTCTAGTCTGTGATTTGTGTGTTACACGTGAACGTACGGCTATCCCCAAACGTTTAAACGTGCTGTGTCGTTTGTTTCGAGGTGAGAGGGAGCACGTGTAGCATGCTATTGCATGCAGGAGTTGCAACTGATCTCACTTTTCTCATTCGCAACTTGCAGTGCAGTTGAAATATATTAGTCTCTGATAATTTTCGTTTGTTTCATAAGGCTTATAAGTTGAAGACGTGAGAGAAGAAACAATGAATGAGCAGAACGTCGAACGTAGGCTCGAGTATACAGAGACTGTGAATAATCCACCTGACGCGTCAGACAATATTATAGAAATAGATAATATTTCTCACTTTATTCTAGAAGTTACGATTAATACTTATAAAATCGTAAAACTGAAAAAAAGTTTAGAAACTTTTAAAGATAGAAAGTTTCTTAGTACAAATTACGATTAGTTATAGAATCGTAAAACTTGAGAAAAAAAAATTTAGGAACTTTTAAAGATGAAAAGTTTCTTATTAAAAGTTACGGTTGTTTAGTTAATCGTAAAACTTGATAAGACTTTAGAAAATCTTATAGATTATTAAAAGTTTCTTATTAGAGAAGTTACGTTTATTCAATTAAACGTAAAATAAAAATCCAAACTAAAATAATTCTATTTATAAAGGACCTGGAGTATCCGTCAGCCCAACAATGTCAACAGGTACACTTTAAGTTATGAGGCAGTCAAATATTACTGCAGTACAGACGAGTACACTAATAACTCTGTCAAACATCATGACAAATCAAATGATTACCACAGTAACTCAATCGAGTGGCAGCGGTGGTGGTATGTCAATCACTGAACAAAACACAACAGCAGCAACAGATTTCACAGGTTATTCAAAAACTATAACAGGTTCTGCATAAATAGAGAGAAAACATTGAGCTTCAAAACAAAAGTTTAGAGTCAATGAAAATTTTAATGAGTCGCATTCAAAAGACATCTGAAAATTTCCTTACTATTGAGCAGCCACGAATGTTAAGCGCTCGAGGTAAGTTACTTAACTCGACCACTTCCCTAGAAGAAACCGGCGAATGGTATTGTTATTTCTGTAACACCAAAACGAATCACAATACGAGTAGTTGTCCAAAAATATGGCAGCCAATCGATATTCAGGAAGGTCAGACTACAGACGTGGTAGTGGTTGGGGTCGAGCTAGAGATAAAGGTGATTTTAGGAAAGGTTTGACTTTCAGAGCAGAATTCAGTGGTGAATTCAGAGGATATACCAAAACCAAGCAGAAGCCGTCCAAACAGCAAGCAGCTCTACCAAAGGATGGAAATAAACAGAATCCACAAGCACATCAAACAAGTGGGAATTTTGAATGTACAAATAATTTAAATAATATTTCGTTTATTGCAGACTCAAGTGCTACTGAACATATAATTAACAAGAGCTTGTTTTTAAGTAATTTTAAACATTGCACAGGCGAGGTAATTAAAAGTGCAAATAAAACCGATCAGCTGATATAGAAATAGATGGGATCGGCGACCTTTACTAAAAATCAAAACTTAATAAAAAAATTAACAAACGTATTATCTGCAAAAAATATAGCAAATAATTTAATTTCTCTCAGACGTTTTGCAGACGCAGATTTAGGAATATTTCTAGATGATAAAAAATTAGAAATATTTGACAAAGAAACAGGTAAAACATGTTTGATGGGAAAATACGTTAAACCTAACTGGCATGTCACCTTTGAGGTGAAATTTGCAAAAGAAAATAGTAAGTCAGATTACACAACGTATTCTTGTACTGCTGAAATTATTTCTCCAAATGATTTTTCCGAACAATCTCGGACGAAACCTGGTGATTTAAAGTTGCAAAAATGGAGGGAGATTTCTATCTTATAAATCAACACCATCTGAGTTTGGGAGGAAGAGTCAGAAGGAAAACCTTTTGGAGAAAGATAGAAGTAATTTGGAAGCTGAAGTCACCAACTTTATGCTAGATAAACAAATTTTTATTAGAAAAATTTTAGACTTTATTTCAGCTGATGCTCTAGAAGAATTTAATAACATTAAAAGTGCTGAAAATAATATACAACAAATGAAAATAACAAAAATAGATGAAGGCATGATATGGCACATAAAATTAGATCATCCAAGCTTAAATTATCTAAAAGAACTAAAAAAATCTGAGCAGTCATTGAATAACATACACTTTAAAGAAAATATTTTAGATTATGAAATTTGTATTTTTGCTAAGATGGAAAAACTACCCTTTAAAGAATCCAGATTGATAGCAGATAGACCGTTGCACACAATTCATGTAGACACAATGGGACAATTGAAAATAAATTCGTTTCCAGGTGCTTACAAATACATTATGGTATTTGTAGATGATTTCTCGAGACTTGCAAAAATTTATGCTATCAAAAATAAAAATGAAGCAGCTAATTGTTTAGAAGACTTCATAACAACAACTAGAAATCTATTGGGTAAAAATGAAAAGGTGTGCTACATTAAAACTGATAATGCTAGGGAGTTTACGGGAGGAGATTTTCTAGAAGTTATACGTAAAGAGAAGATAGAATCAGATTGTGCACCACCTTATACTCCAGAGTTAAATGGTACAGCCGAAAGATTCAACAAAACAATACAACAGAAAACTAGAGCGTTATTGTTTGACTCTGGTCTACCTAAATCGATGTGGATATTGGCAGCTGAAACAGCTGTTAATATGTACAATCGTACTCCTCACAAAACTAATGGGTTTGTATCACCATTAAATAAAATTAATGCAAAGATTAGCACACATATGGATAAAATTAAAAGGTTTGGATGTTTAGCTTATGTTAAACTTCCAATATCAGAAAAAAGTTTTTAGAAAGAGCAATAAGAGCCATACTGGTAGGCTACTCACGTACTGGATATGTATTGTGGGAGCCAACCTCAGGTAAATTCTTAAATTCAAGGCATGTTACACTTAATGAAAAACTAGTTTACAAAGATATTTTCAAAAC
Organism: Polistes dominula; assembly: GCF_049000335.1. NCBI lineage: Eukaryota > Metazoa > Arthropoda > Insecta > Hymenoptera > Vespidae > Polistes > Polistes dominula. The sequence continues at coordinate 5,357,646 of NW_028301061.1, read as the reverse complement.
GAAAGACCTAGAAGTTAAGGATTCTCCCACCATTGAAATCCAATTGTCGTAGAAACAGATGACAATTCAATAGATGGGAGAATCGACTCTGAATCTTCTTGTACAATTAACCCTGTAGTGAAATACTCAAACAATAAAATAGTCCAGCCTGAGAAATCCAAAAGCGTAAATTAGATGAAAATGTATCGACTGATGACAAATCTATGAAGCTGAGAACATCAAAAAGAAAACCAAAGACCAAGATAGATGAAAACTTCGTATATACCAAAACAATAGAGAAATTCAAAATTGTAAAGGAAGAAAAATTTATTTACTATGCTTGCCTCTATCAACAAGGACCCCAGTAATTAAAAAAAGTGCTTACTGCGGGAAGACAGCGTTGATTGGGTAAATGCAGTTAATGAAGAACTAAAATCAATAGTAGATAATAAAGTCTACGAACTGGTGAATAGACCTGTAAGGGCCAATGTAGTGAACTCTAGATGGGTTTTCTTTAAAACCAAAATTGGCAAAACTGGATAAACAATCTATAAGGTGGTTGTAAAAGATTTTCTAGATGTGAACAAGTGTGAGTTGAAAGAAACTTATACTCAAGTCTCAAGACTTCCAGAGTAATTAGATTACCACTAGCAATCACAAGTAAACTTGATTTAGACGCAAGTCAAATTGATATAAAAACAGCCTTTATGGTTGGTACTCTAGAAAAGACTATTTTTATGGAGATTCCAGAAGGCTATGATTGCAGTGATGAATAGGTTTAGAGAATGTCTTAAATAAGCCATGCTTATTTACCTGCAGATAAGAAGGGAAAAATGCTAGTGTAATTTTATATGTAGATAATATGATTGCAGCTATCAACGTACCTGAAAAATTAGATGAAATTATAAGTCATTTCAGTAATGTTTTTGAAATGAAAACCTTAGGAGAACCGGAGAATTTTCTGGGAGTGGAGATTCACCGTGAAAGAAGTAAATGTTAAATGTCTATTACACAACCTGAGTACACTGGAAAAAAAAAATCGTAAAACGATTTGAGTTGAAAGAGTGTAAAGCTCAAGACACACTCATGATAACTAAACAAGACAAAAACACAGAAACAATAAAAACAAAATAAAATTAGATGATTCCAATGTTCCAACTAATGCACGTTATAGAGAGGCTATAGGGACTTTGCTGTATCTTGCTGATGCAACTAGACCAAATATAGCATATGCTGTGAATTTATTGTCTAGAAGACAGAATAATCCAACTGAAGGAGATTGGACCGAAGTCAAAAGAATTTTCAGATATCTTAGAGGAACAACTGATTTGGGTTTGTACTATAGAGATCGTGAAAAGTCGACTTCAACCATAGGTTACATAATCCAAGTGTATGGTGATATAGTAGCTTGGAGAAGCCATAAACAGTCCTCTCCTGTTACATCAACCTGTCAAACAGAATATCTTACCATGAGCGAATCTTGTAAGGAAATAATTTTCTTGGATAAAGCGACTAGAGATATAATAGGGAAATCTATGTATCCAGTCTCTATTAGATGTGATAATAAATCAGCCTGTAACTGTACTTAAATGGAGGGAAATCACAAATTGAAAGACTTCGACGTTGAACTCATCAAGTCTAACCTAGCTGAAAGAGAAAAGACAGGCAAGAAACCTCAAATGGCTGATACTCATAGTGATTTTATTAAATTATGTGTCCTGGCGGGAAAATTAAAAGTCAAATTGATATCCTCTAAAAAAAACATTGCGGATATCATGACTAAACCTTTACCCTCTACATCACATATCAAACTCAGAAATATAATGATGAGTATTTTGTTGATAAAATTTTAAATGATATAGTTGTTAAATATCAATAACATAAATAATATCTAAAATAATAAGGTTAATTATATAATTACTTGATCTTTTGCAGAAAGTAATTTTCAGTCCTAGCAGAGAGCGGAGTTGAAGAACCGTATTTTATTTGGAACTTCGGATTAATACTCAATCTACCACTTTTCTTTGCTATTGATATTTTGTATTATAAGTATACATGATCATTAGTCGATTTTAGATGAAATTTTGGTAATTATATGTTAGTCATTATCCTTAAAAGCTGTATGTACAAAGGGAGGGAGTGTCAGAAATGGTTTACTTTGTGTAGAGGGTTTCTCTATAGTAAAAGTAAAATTAGACTGAATTTTCTTTGTTACTTTTATTTAAAGGATGCGACTTGCTTTTCTTTATTGTACACTTATCAACGGCTACGTACAGACTAGTGTCTGTATTCCGCTTCTTCTTAGCGTGGTTCCCTAACCTTCTAGTAACTTTAGAGGGCGCGACCTTCGGTCGTACCGCTACATTACTCCCCTTTAGAGCATTTTTCTTATTGCATAAAATGCGAAACTTAAATCTATACATGTTTACAAGAATATAAAAATATATAAAAATATATACAGATATATAAAAATATTGTACTATCTCTATCCTGACTTAATAAGTTTTAATTAGTACATATGAATTGGTATTGCAATCTTTTTCGACGAACGCTGGTTTTATTCTTTCAATAGATACATATATGTTTTCCTTTATAGTTAATTTTGAAAATATTATCTGTAATTCTTTGTATAATTTCGTATGGGCCTTCGTAAGGCGCTTCTAATTGTTTTTTTTTACAGCGTCGACCCTTAGAAATATGTGCGTACATGTATACAACATATCCTGAATAAAGTGTTTCTTTTTAATATGGTGCGCTGTAGGTATCGGTCTGATTTGCCTTATATGTTGTCTTAATTTTTCTAAGAATATGTGTGGATCTTGTAATAGTTCTTCGCTGAGAAAGAATTCTATTGGTAGTCTTATGTTTTTACCATATACTAATTCCGCAGCAGAAGCTTTTATATCTTCCTTTAGGCTTGCGCGTAGATCAAGGAGCACTGTTGGTAGTATTCCTACCCAGTCTTTTTCTTCATGGCACATTATTGCTGCTTTAAGTGATCTATGCCATCTTTCTATCATTCCGTTTGATGCAGGGTGATATGCTGTTGTTCTAATTCTTTTCGCTCCGACTAATTTGGTTAACGTTTCAAATAGTTAACTTTCAAATTGCGTTCCTTGATCAATTGTAATTGTAATAGGAGAACCAAATCTTGAGATCCACTGCGAAAAGAATGTTGTTGCTACTGTATCTACTGAGGTATCAAGCATTGGAATTGCTTCTGGCCTCCGAGTAAACCTATCGATCATAGTTAGGTAATATTTAATATTTTTTATTGTTGGTGATGGACCTATTAAATCTATGTGTACATGTTCGAAACGTCCTTGTGGTACTTCTATTTTCGAAGGTACCTGTTTGTTATGACGGCTTATCTTGCACTTTTGGCATGCTAAACATGTACTTGACCATTCTGCAATATCTTTGTTCATTTTTGGCCACATGAAGCTTTTTCCTATTAGATGTTTTGTTACTCTGCCGCTGGGATGTGACAAATTGTGTATGTTTTTAAAAATCTGCCTCCGTAAAGAAACCGGAACGTATGGTCGTATGCTTTTTCCTACTATGTCGCCATAAATATATTTATCAGAGCTATCGAGGAAAATCTTTTGCAGGTTCCATTTTTTCTTCTGCTAAAATATTCTTTAGTTCGTCATCCTCTTGCTGCTTTGCCATTAGCTCTTCTGTCGATACTAGGACTGGCATGTCTATGGTTTCCAGTCTTGACATAGCGTCAGCTGCCACATTGTCTTTTCCAGCAACGTAAACAATTTTGGAAGTGAACTGTCCTACGTAATCCAACTGTCTGGCTTGTCTTGGGCTTGCTTTGTCTGTATTTTGATTAAAAGCATATGACAATGGTTTATGGTCAGTTTCTATTATTAATTCTCTTCCTTCGACAAAATTCAAAAAACTTTAAACTCTTATAAATAGCTAATAATTCCCTATCATACACACTATATCTAATTGGCGCTTTTTACAGTTTCCTTGAGAAATATCCTAGTGGTTCCCATTTGTTGTCGCAGAATTGTTCTAAAACTGCTCCAATTGCGTTATCGGAAGCATCCGTCTTTAACTTTAATATTGTTTTTTCTTTCGGATATGCCAACAACGTTGCTGTGGCAATTGATTCTTTGGCTTTCTTGCGAGCTTCGTCCGATGCTTGATTCCATTCTATCAGTTTTTTGTCGTGCTTCTTGGCACCTATCATATATTTGTTAAGTGGGTCAAGCCATTCTGCAGCCTTTGGTAAGAACCTCCTATAAAAATTCACTACCCCAAGGCAACGTCGCACATCTGAAACAGTCTTTGGTATGGTATAGTTCTGTATAGCGTGGACTCGCTCATCCAATGGCGCTATACCCTTATTATCTTTCTTATAACCTAAGTAGCTTACACTATTTTGAAAGAAATTGCACTTAGAAATATTTATTGTTAGTCCATATTGCCTAAGTCTATCGAATATAGCACGCAGATGTTTTTCATGAGATTCCTTACTTTCAGACGCTACAATTATATCATCTATGTAACAGGCACAGAAATCTAATTTGCTTAACAGTATATTCATAAACCTTTGGAATGATCGCTCTGCGTTACATAAACCGAAAGGCATCACTGTGTATTCGAACAAACCAAAAGGTGTAATTATCGCTGTTTTTTCTATGTCTTCCTCAGCCAACGAAATTTGGTGATATGCTCTAGACAAGTCTATTGTGGAAAATATATTACAGTCACGAAATTGTTGCGTGACGTCGTGTACATGTGGAATGGGGTACCTGTCTGGTACCATAACGTCTATTTAATCGTCTATAATCTCCACATGGCCTCCATTCGCCATTTTTCTTTGGTACTATATGCAGAGGGCTCGCCCACTGATTCTTGGACGGGCGACAGATTCCTTCGTTAACTAGTTGCTGAAATTCGGCTCGTGCGATTCGCAGTTTTTTCGGATCTAGTCTTCTTGCTCTCTCTGCTATCGGAGAACCTTTTGTGATTACATAATGTTTCACCGTGTGGCTGATGGGTTTCCTTGAAGTTGGTTTCGTTAAATTTGCGTACTCCCTAAAAAGTTCTGAATACGGACTATTACTATTAATGGTCAAAATGGTTAGAACGTCCATATTTACTAATTCTGCTTTCCTAGAAAGCAATGTATTGCCATCCAACAATTTTTTGTTTCCTAAATCTGATAGTAAATTATAAAAATGTAAGAAATCAACGCCTATTATTGCCTTAGAAACATTCGCTATAATGAATCTCCATTAAAAATCTCTACGAAGTCCAAAATTTAATGGTTTCATTTAACGAAGCACGTGTAATAACTGAGACGTCTGCGCCAGTGTCTATTAGAAAACATGCTCCTGTTTTCCTATCATTTACCATGAGGCGCAGGTTTTTCATCGCGTCGTCAACCGCCTCTATTCGAGACGCTTGCACTAGTTTTCCGAAGGCTTTCTTTTATCCGGGCCTGTCCACTTGCACGGGAATCTGCACTTCCACGGTCGTTCCGCGAATTTCCAGTGGTAATAACATAGGCCGTCATCGTTTCGGTGAGTGCTTGACGATCGGCTTCGACTTCGGGATCTTCCGCGGAAACTTCGGTATTTTCTTTTGCCGCGCATCAATTTTTCTATCTTCTCTGTTAGTTGCGCGACTTCCCGCCTGAATTTTGCTACCTCGCGATTGGCTGTTGTTTGAGCGCACCTCCTATTAGCGCTTTTTCCGAAATGGCGGCCGTTTCTGGCAGACGCTCTCTCTTTCTCTCTAGGATCTTGTCACCCATTTCCACTAATTTTGCGGGTGACGTATTTTCGTCTGCGATTGCCAGGATCCCTTGTGCCCTGATTGGTAGCCTTTGCATACATAAAGTTAGAAGCATTTTTTCACTAACACTATCACCTACTCAGCGTTTCATTTCTCTCCAAAGTTCGGATGGTTTTTTGTCTCCTAATTCAATCCCCATTAATAATCGCCTTAGCCGTTGTTCGTCGGACTTAGTTAGTCTGTGTATTAATGCTTCTTTTAAATGTGTGTACGTACATTGCTCGGGGGGGGGGATGTTAAGATGTCGTATACCTCTTTTATCAGCGTGGTATCCAAATTCCTTACTACCGCTGAAACCTTTACGGCGTCCGATTTAATGTTGTACGCCGCGAATTCCTTTTCTAACATTACAAACCATAAATTTGGTTCTTCTTTCCAAAAAGCTGAGAGCATTAAATTTCTAAATTCACTGGCGTTGATTTCCTGTGTGTAAATGTCGGCACGGGTCACGTCAACTTCGCTGGTTGGTTGCGCCATTTTTTATTCTTTTTATTTTTGAAGTGAAAACTTCTTTAGAATGGGAGTGATCTGAAAAGTAAATAAACGGAAACGCAGCTATGTAACGAAGCTGTGAAACGGCTGCTATACTAAATAATGAGTATAATGAGCAATAAATGACTTTATGCTATGCTTCGTAGTTATCGCTCCTGGTTTTATATGTGTGTGTTTGTGCGCGACTGCATACTACAAGGCGTGGACACGTATTTTTTCGATACTCGAAATGTTTGTAGGTAGGAGCGATAGAATGGTAGAAGAATAAACAGAGACAAGCACGTAGGTACGCGACAAAAATATAAGGTCCAAACGAACCAACGGACGAAATAAAGAAAGAAGGTGCGTGGTCTGTTTTTCTTTTTTTACAAAATGTGTCATTTCTTTTCTATTTAAAAATGTTTCTATTTTATTGACAAATTAATATTACATTATTTATTTCGCACATATTATAATTAACAATTACGAAATATATAGAATATAATAATATTATTGTCTGCAATATTTTACAAAAAAATGAAATGATTATCAGATACATCAGAGAGAAAAAAATTAAACAACATTGTAGAATATTTTTCTTATAAATATCTAAAGACATGTTTTTTAATTATAATATTTGCGTATTTAAGAAATTTAGACTAATTTTTCAATAAAATAGAAAAGTTTTTAAATAGAAGAAACTAGACACGTTACAAAAACAAATAAACCTTATTTACTTTATATTTCCAATAAGAATAAAATAATATAACTTATTTTACAAATATAGAAAAAAATATATAAAAAAAAATTTTTTTAAATTTTAATATTTTAAAATAAAAAAACGGAAATGATAAATAGATATTAAAATCGTTTTAATTCAAAACCCGATGAAACGAAAAAAATACGACCAGATTTGTTCCCTACTTTTACAGCATCTACAGTTATTAGTTGCAACACAAAAAGAAATACTTGTGTATGCTAACCCATAATAAAGAAATCTCTCATTCACAGAAAGCGTGAAAAGTGTAAAAGAAAAAAATTCATCTACCTAAATTTCAAAAAAATATATATTATATTCACTTGGATTAGGACGGCGTATCTTTCTGTTAACAAATATTCTACAATTTTCGTCTTTATCTATGGCTATCGCATTTAGCATTCCATCTTGATGGATAGAATTTGGAAAATATTAGTTTTTGTCAGCTACCTATACTTCAAGGTCGGTTCCTTTTCATGAGAAAAGAAATATAAAAAAAAGGAAAGATCCGTTGAAATTCGATCTATGTATATTTATAATCTTTATTACTGATGCGATAATATTCATGCCTATAGTTTTTTTTTTACAAAACAAGTTATATCTTTTCTATTTAAAAATGTTTCTATTTTATTGAAAAATTAGTATTCAATTCTTTATTTCGCAAATATTATAATACATAATTGTGAAATACATAGAATATATAATAATTGTATTGTCTGAAATATTTAAAAAAAAAGAAGGATTGCAAGATGCATCAGAGAAAAAGAATTACAGAACACTGTAGAATACATTAGGAGCAGCTGACAAATTCCATTCAAAAGCAAGTAAATTACTGTTATATTTTTATTTTGCTTCTTTATAAAATATATTTGATTTATAGAGAAAAAATATGTCTATAAAATTTGATTTTTATATGTTTTTATAAAATATATTTAAAGACATGTACTGACCAATGCATATAGGAAAATTATATTATTAATTGTAATATTTGCGTATCTAAGAAATTTATACTAATGTTTCAATAAAATAAAAGCATTTTTAAGATGTTGAACGCCCAGCGTGAATCGATGGAGCTTACTACGGAGCTGAAAATTAAGACTCGTAATGTACACAGTTCGATAAGCTAAGAGAGCGATACGATTCAATGCATTTTTTAGATTTTTCGTTGTTCAGATCTTTATTTAGACGAGAGTATTTAGAGTGTTTGTCTCTTTTTCTCTCATTATTTAGTATAGCAGCCGTTTCATAGCTTCGTTACATAGCTCCGTTTCCGTTTATTTACTTTTCAAATCACTCCCATTCTAAAGAAGTTTTCACTTCAAAAATTGAATGTTGTCCAAGCAAATATGGGACACGTAGCTTACCATATTTTGACTTCGTCTGTATGCAAATGCAAAGACGAAGTCTTATTTATAATTATAATAATTATAATAATAAAAATAAATATAAATGATAGTGTGGTACTTAGCTTTTTTTGTCGAATTTCGACAACTCTTAGTCGCTTGTTTTGTTATTTCTTTACAGATTGTCTTAGATGTATCGTCAAAGACATCAAATGGAGAAATAGAAAGATTTTTTTGTAACGGACAAAGTGCGCAGTGATCCCAGAGACTTAAGTTCGTCTGATCGACACAGGGCCGTAAAATTATCGTACACACCGGAAAATTATCGTACGCACAGAAAAAATTTTGAATTTGTCGGATTAGATTTTTAAAATCTGAAAAAAGATTACAAATTCCAACTTTTTCAAAGTTGATGACCTTTTTTTTAATCTTCAAGTTGAAAAAAGCTGTCTTAGGAACGGTGTACAGCAGGGGAATATCAGATCGTCCAGTTGTGGTTCTTTCTTCTCGACATATCCAATCAAAATCGCAAGTTGAACCGTTCAACTTACTCGTTTGTAAAATTTAATGATTAAAAAAAAAAAACAAAAAAAAAGGTCATCAACTTTTCTAAATTCCAAATTGGACAGTGACAATTATCGTTGATTCAAAAATTATCGTACAGGCTGCATTTTGGATCGTACAAGGCTTTAAATTATGTGACGCGTACGATAATTATCGTACGAATGGGATCACTGAAGGTGCGGTTCAGTTGTTTGTGAAAAACCGTTGATGGTTACTATAGCAACGCTCTGACGTAGCAACATTACGCCACTAATAGAGCTTGCCTTTTTTTGACACAAACTCACACACACACACAACATACAAAGCTTAGTAGCCAGGAGTGGGGACCACGAATCAAAGACCGAGAATAGAAACAAAGCTTAAAAGTCAGGAGTGGGGACCACGAATCAAAGACCAAGAATAGGAAAAACTGTATAGATATATTCTGTCTCATTCTCTCGCAGGCTCAATCCTATATGTTTGTCTCTTTTTCTCTTGCTCCCTATTTCAACGTCCGTTTCCCCCTACTACAGCGTCCGTTACGAAGGCTTCGATAAATTATTGTAAATTACATCCATTCAAAAGAAGTTTTCACTTTAAAAAAATTAAAAAAAGGTAAAAAAATTATATATTAAAACAACGGAAATGAAAAATAGATCTTTGAATCGTCGTAATTCAAAACTCGATGATACGAAAAAAATACGAAAAAAATTGTTCTGGTATTTTTCAAGCATCTAAAGGTATTAGTTAAAACAACAAAAAATAATTTGTGTGTGTTGACCCATGATAAAGCTATTTCAAATTCACAGGAAGTCTATTATCTACCTGAGTTACAAAAAAGAATATATTATTCTTACTTAAGTTAGGATAGCTTATTTTTGCGTCGACAAACACTCTACAATTTTTTTTTCTATCTATGGCTATCGCATTCAGCATTCTATCTTAAGGGGGTATTCTTGTCTAGAAATTGAAAAAAATCGATTTTTTTTTTATATTTATAAAGCTTAACTTGTTCAGAATAAGTCTTCTCTATGCATTACTCTATCGTGCAAACTAAAATCTTACAAAATTTTCAATTTTTACTATTTTTACAAAACTCGGTAAAGTAAAAAAAGTGGTAAAAATAATGTATCTTTTTTTCAAACAGCTGTAATTTAGCAAAAAAAAAAGCTTTTTTCAATTCTTTTAGCTCGAACGATAGCTGCATTATTCTAAATTGATAATCCGTTTTAATTTTGTATTTCATATTACCAGGAGAGCTGCAATCTTGACACTTGTCGCACGCTGTTTTTTTGGGACCCTTCATTTCATCAGCCTATATTTTTTTCAATTTTAAATCTTTTCCCTATTTTTTTTTTTTTTTTTTCCATGTATTCTTGAAATATTAATGAATATCTTGTAATATTATAGATACTAAAAATATTATTCGTCTTTTTGATATTAGACTTGAAAAATTACCTAAAATTCATTCCTCTAGACCAGAATACCCGCTTAATTGATACAATTTGAAAGCGATAGTTTTTGTTAGCTACCCCCAACCCAAGGTCATACCGTAACTCTTTGATATATATGGTAACAATATTATAATAAATGAATTCTAAATTATCTTACTCTTGAAACTGTGCATTCGTCTAATTCTCTCAAAACTTAGTTTTTTGAAGGTTTCACTTCTAACACGTGTGATCTGCACACATGATTTTTTTTTACCTTTCTTTTTTTTATTTTTATCCTTGCTATCATCTGTTTCGTCAATTTCCTTTGTAGACACGAGTCTTTTCGTTACTTTGTTCTTACTTTGTTCTTTTTTTCCCTCGGTAAGCCTTCATACGTTTATCCGTTTACTTCCTATCTGTTGCCCAATAATCGTATTTACGAAGAGAAGTTTCTTCATTCTAGCTTTAGTTAATAATTGATCCGAGTAATAATCCGTTCCTCTGTACGACTTAACATCTAGTATGTTCGTGTGTCGCCGTTTATTCACCAGAACGTGATCTATTTGATTACGCGTATTTCCGTTGGGGAAAATCCATATTTGTTAATGTATATTGGAAAACGTGCTTTTAATGATAAGATTTTTGCCTGTCGCGAAGTTAATTACCCTTCCTCCGTTATCGTTGCTTTCCTCGTGTAGACTTTCGAGCCCTATCGTTGGTCTAAAAATCTCCTCTGTATCATGGTGATTAGGACTCACCCACCCTGGGGATCACTAAAAAACTAGTTTTCTTTCCCCGAGACTAGCAGCTGTTGTGCTAACACAGGTATCAATTGCTTTGTAATTATTAAATTTTATTTAGAAAATGGTAAAAATTTTGCTAAAAATCTATTATTTCCTTTAAATATTAAGAAATAACTATTACGCATTAAATTACTTGCATACGTATTTGTATACAAATTGAATAAAAAATTTGAATACAATTTGTATACAATTGAATAAAAGACAAACAAATTTTTCCCATTTCTTAATGAAATTTTAGAGCAAAGAAGTAAATATTATTAAGTGTACGACTTTTATTTTTCTAATCGTTCGCAATTCAGATCTAGATTGTTATTAGTGGTTATATTTATTACAAAAAATAAATAATAATTTTAATTTAAAACATTAGAGAGAGGATTATTTGTCCACGTTTCTCAGTATAGATTTTGCTTATATATACTTTTTATTTTGTTTGAAAGTTTTCACATATACACAATTAATCGTTAACGACATAATAAAGAATGACAAGTAGATTAGAATTAAAAGTAGGTTTTTAGGGAATATTTTCGAAGGGAATAAATCTTTTGTAAATATGTTATCACGTAGCTGATTAACCTTAATAATGAATTTATATATATATATATATATATATATATATATATATATATATATATATATTGTGTGTGTGTGTGTGTGTATGTATAACCTTTTTTATGTATAGACATAAAGACGAAATTTCGTATATATCGAGTATGTTTTTTTTGTATAATACACATAATATACGTATATATAATACGTATATATATACAATATATATACGATATAACATCAATATAGTTTCTTTAGGCATAAAGGTGTGTTGGTGTGTATTCGTGATATTCCATAAGTATGTTTTCTTATGTGTACTTAGAAGTTACAAATTCATTATTTTATCTATTAAAATACACGTATACGCGCGCGCGTACCCTTCATTATACATTCACATGCACTCACGTGGAATCATATACTCGTGTCAATTATAATCTTACATATTCTATTGATGCTTATTAGAAATAATTTATAATCGTTAATGTGTGTTCACATATAATATAGATATACATTTTAATAAAAGAGAAGACACATACAAGATGTAGGTACAAGAGATAATATTAATTGTAGTGTTATAAAGCATATGTCTTGTGTAATAGCTTGTTCCAGTGCTTATAATACAGAATTTCATGTAATGTTTAATATAAAAAAGAAGAGACTCTTGTTCTCTTGTTCTCCTCTCTCTCTCTCTCTCTCTCTTCCTTTTTTTCAATTATTTTCGTTTCACATGTAAATAAAGCGTAGGAAAGGAGGAAGAATAATAATCATACAGAATTTAAAATTTAGTATTACTTGGACAGTGTGTTGTTTTCCTCAATTACAAGATCAATTTTGTTAATTTTTCTTCAATATACGAAAGATTTGAATTATTGATAAATTCGTGAGTTTTTCTAATCACAAGGAGGATTTTCTTTGTTGCTGGATAAGATTCTAAGAAACTTTTCTGTTAAACTTAGACATTCTAATTTCTCTATGTATTAATTATTTCTACCATTTATTTCCCTTCCATCCACCTTTCTATTTAAAAATTTTTTTTTTGTCTCGTTAATTTTTTTTTTTAAATTCTTGTTCTTTTTTCTTGAAATATTATGCACACGCGCCCTTGAAGATTGAGATAATAATTTTACTTTAAAGGACGTTACACGGACGATCTCGTCGAGTGCGTCAGCCGCGCTCTGCCGCAACGTCATCCAACTTGCTGTGGGATACTGTACAAAAATACCGTTTATAATAATTAGTTTATAATAATATTAATTGACGAGCCCGACGAGAATGACGGCAGCACGTTCAAAAGATATGTCTTGACATGGTTCTTTTGGGCATTCCTCTATTAGTACGTCGATTAAAACAACGTACGCGAGGATCTTTCCTTTTTATTCATTTTGTTTATTTTACCTATTTTTTTCGCTTTTTGTTATTTATTTTTCTTTATTTTTTAATAATCTATGTTTACTTTTTCTATGTAGTTAATAAGTTCTACGATAAATATATCCTCTTGCAGTAACTTTCGGGTCAGAAGTCTTGGACGTTTTAGCCGAATAGTTAAATGAATATGTTTTATCTAATCATTTTGAGAAATGCATTAACCCCTTAAGGAACATTTATTTTGAAAAAAAAAACAGCCAAAACAAATCTTTTTTTTTTGCATAAAAACATAGTTTAGAACATTGTTCTGACAAAAAAAATTTAAAAAATACAGAAATAATCAATATTTTTATGTTAATTTTGGATTTTTGAACTTTTATATCAGTAATGTATTTTATTATAATAAATGTTCGAATGTTTCTCAATTTCATTCTAAACAATTAGAGACACACATTCTATTGCGCTTTTTTACATTTTTATAACATTTTTTAATTGATTTGAATTGATATTGGAACAATACATTGATATATTCTCCTTATATAACTTATATAAGGACCTAACCTATATATATGTATATATATATTGATTTTTTTTACTTTATTAACCCCTTAAGCAGCAATGATTTTGAAAAAAAAACGCCCTAAGAAAATCATTTTTTTTTTGCATAAAAACATAGTTTAGAAAATTGTTCTGACAAAAAAATTAAAAAAATACAGAAATAATCAATATTTTTATGTTAATTTTGGATTTTGTTCCACATTGCAGAGAAGAGCCGAATATTGCAATGTTATACGTACGTCGATATTTTAATCTTTCTTTTCGAATTGCTATTTCAGAAAAAAAATTTTTATTAGTAAAAATATTTACTTATACTTTTACAACATAAATAATAATAATATTAGTACTTATTTTTAAAAATTATTAAAAATTTTCTTTCGTGTGAATTATTATTATTATTATTATTATTATTATTATTATTATTATTATTATTTCATCATTTTTCTCTCAGACTTCGGTCTGGCCTTTTTATAGAGAAACTTGCGGACTTTTCAGTTAAGTATGCTCTCTTTATTCCTTTGTGTTATTGTGTGTTGAGTGTTTTCCTAACTATAGAGCATGTTTCGATAATAACTGATTTCTGTTTCTGTATGTATATGTTCGGATGTAATTGGGTTTCACGTATGTACTGGTGTAGAATTTTTGGTATGTGTCCTGTGGTTGATATTACAATAAGTATCGTTTCTACCTTTTTTTGATGCTACATGTCTTTTATCTCCTCAGCCATCAGTATGTACTTTTCTATTTTTCCTCCTATTTTTTTTTTTTTTTTTGTATATTTGTTGCGTTTGGTATAGATATTTCTATGAGCTGTGTTGTTTTATTCTTTTTATCTGTAATTGTTATGTCTGGTTTGTTGTGCGGCATGGTTTTATCTGTATAGATGCTTCTGTTCTAGTATAATTTGTACTCTTCGTTTTCTAGTATGATTTGTGGTGAGTATTTGTATGTGGGTGTGTGTTGTGTGATTAGTTATGTTTTATGGCAAGTTGTTGAAGTACTATTTTTGCTACATTGTCGTGTCGTCTGGTGTATTCTGTGTTGGCAAGTATTGTGCATCCGCCTATGATGTGTTCTATTGTTTCTATCTGTATTTTACATAATCTGCACTTATCTGTTTTTGTATTCGGGTCTTTAATTATGTGTTTACTGTAATACCTGTTGTTGATGACTTGATCTTGGATGGCTATCATGAAGCCTTCAGTTTTACCATATATGTTACCTTTTTTAAGCCATGCATTGGATGCTTGTGGGTCAATGTGTTCTTGTGCTAATTGGTGTGGGTGCTTGCCGTGCAGTGTTTTTTGTTTCCAGTTTTCTTTTTTTCCTTCTGTTGTAACTGTGAGGTCTAATGGGTTGTATGTGTGGTTGTTGAGTTGTAATGGTGTGGCTAACGTGTCTGTGTGTATTTTTGCTTTATGTATTTTGCTATCTTCTGCTCGCTTCATGAAATATTTTTTTAGGTTGTTTATTTGTTTTTAGTTGAGGTTTCGTATACTATGTATCCTCTTCCTCCTTCTTCTCGGCTAATTGTGAATCTTTCAGTTGCTGCGTGTATGTGATGTATTCTATGTTTATTGCATTGTGTTCGTGTGAGTGTGTTAAGTGCTTCCAGGTCTGTTTTGGTCCATCTCACTATCCCAAAAGAGTATGTTAGTACTGCTATTGCATATGTGTTTATTGCTTTTGGTTTGTTTCTTGCTGTAAGTTCTGTCTTGAGTATTTTAATCAGTCGTTGCCTGTATCTATGTTTCAATTCTTTGATTACTGCATTTTCTATTCCTATTTTCTGTTTGTACCCTAGGTATTTGTAGCTGTCCGTTTCTGTCATTGCCTCTATTTGGTTGTCGTTTTCGTCTAATATGTAGTCTTCCCGTTTGGTTTGTTGTACTTTGATTATGCTGTTTTTCTTACACTTGTCTGTCCCTAGCGTCATTTTTATGTCTGTGCTGAATGTTTCAGTGATCTTGAGTAGATAGTTTAGTTGGTTGTTAGTTGCTGCAAACAGTTTTAAGTCATCCATGTACAGTAGATGTGCGATTTTGTGTGGATTTGTTCCAGTGATATTGTAGCTGTATTTCGTGTCATTTAACATGCTTGATAGTGGATTAAGGGCCAAACAGAACCAAAAAGCGCTTAGTAAGTCTTCTTTAAATATCCCTCTTCTTATTAGTATGGGTTTTGTTGTGATAGTACCTTTGTCTGTTTGTATGTTTAGTGTTGTACTCCAATTTTCCATTATTTTCTCTAAAAATTGTATTAGTTCTGGGCTTACTTTGTATATTTCAAGTATTTTAATTAGCCATGAATGAGGTACACTGTCGAAAGCCTTTTTGTAGTCTATATATGCGTAATGCAGCGATCTCTGTTTAATTTTAGCTTGATGCATTATTTCCGAGTCAATTACTAATTGTTCTTTGCATCCTTGGCTTCCTTTATAGCATCCCTTTTGTTCTTCACTGATTAAATTTTGGTGTGTTGTGTGGGCTATTAGTTTCTGTGCAATAATCGATGTCAGAGTTTTGTATATTGTAGATAGGCATGGAATGGGTCGATATTTTGCTGGGTTAGTTGTGTCTGTTGTGTCCTTTGGTATGAGATATGTTATTCCTTGTGTTAGTGTGGTTGGTGTTGTGCGTGGTTTTTTAATATAGCTGTGGAATAGTTTGGCCAGGTGTGTATGCGTTGATGTAAATTTTCTTAACCAGAAGTTAGCTATTTTGTCTTTTCCAGGTGCATTCCAACTGTGTGTGTTAGCTATTATTTTGGTGGTGTCAAGAGGTGTTCTTTTTACTTCAGTCATTTGTTGTATTGTGTTGTATTTATTTTGCTCTTTCTGTATTCAGTGTGCCTGTTGATTGTGTCGTGTTGCGTTTGACCATATATTACTCCAAAACTGTTCTACATCTGCTGTGTTCGGTGGCTGGATAATTATCTCGTTTGTATTCGTTTTCTCTAGTGTTCTGTAAAATTTCTTTTGGTTTGTGATAAATATTGTGTTTTGTTTTCTTTTGTTCTCGCTTTTCTTGTATCGTCTAAGCCGCTTGGCCAGTGTCTGTAATTTCTGTTTCTTTTGGTCCATTTCTTCTATTGCTTGTTGTTTAGTTCTCTGTTGCATCTTTTTCTTTTTGTTTCTTTTTATTATCTTGTTATTTATTTGTTGTGTTAACTGTCCTACTTCTTTCCTTAACTTCTCTATTTTCTTTTGTAGTCTATTTTGCCATGCTGATATTGCTTTTTTTTTTTAATGATTGTGGGCTGTCTGTGTCTTTCTTGTTTTGGAGTGAATTCTTGTAGTGGTTAGTGCTCTTGTGTAGATGAGTAGTTGTAGTTCTTCCATGGTTGTGCTTTCGTTTATTTTGTTTTGTATGATTTTGTAATGTGGTCTATTATTGTGCTAGTGTTCGCAGCACTTGGTGGTTTTATTGAATGGTGTGATGTGTATGTTTGTGTCCTTGCATTCTAAGTAGGTTAGTTCGTACTGTTCGTCTGTGTCCGTGTATGTGGGTATTTGTGATTGGTGTTTGTACTTCTTTTTGCTGTGTTGTTCTGTTCTTTATTTTTCTTGTGCTTTTGAATTTGGTTCTCTATCTGTTTGGTTGTGTGTTTCTCTAGTGTTGTGTGTATTATCTCGTTGTTCTTGTGTTGTCTGTGTGTCAGGTTGTTCTATTGTTTCTTGTACTTGTATTATTATTATTATTTTATTATTAAATAATAATAATAATAATAAAAGAAAGGAAAAAAAGAATTGTTTTCAATTGCTTTATGAAAGTTTCTGCGAAACTTGTATTCTTTCTATGACGTAAAACGTTATTTCCTCTTTATATAAGATTTAAAGTTTGAATTAACAAACAAGACTTCTGACCATTTTTAACAAATGCTACTGTACTAATATCACTAATTTCTTCTTCTTCTGCCTGCTATAATTATTAAGCTGCTACTTATTTTTCACCATGCCGTTACACGTAACTTTACCGAGAAAAGAAATTATGTTAAAATACGAAATGCTTATTGCGTATCTAACAATAAAACCAAAAAAATGCATTTGATATAATCTCTCATGGTTTATAATCAAAATGACAAATTTTCGTTAAAGACGATCTCTGCTGAAATAATTTTTCTTATCTAACGTTATCTAAATTACATTAATTATACATGTGTCTATGGTTATATTTGGATATGCCTTATATGTATTCTCTATATTGAATATAGGACCTTAGAGAATCACCATACTTGGCATATCGACTTTAAATTATTAATTATAGTAGTATACATAACAAACTCTTTTCTGAATTCAAAGGATTCAGAAAAGATTCAAAAGATTTAGTTGCATAAATAAAAAGCTTCGATAGTAATTATTTTATAATACGAATAATTTTAATCCTAAATAAACCATAAAAAATTAATCCTTTAAATGTTTTTACTTACAATCAGATATATTTATGTTTTATGTTTCATAATTGCTGTCATATCTGACATTATAACTTTTATACAGGATGAATTAGAATTAACCGGAAACCTGAGTATTTCTGCTTGATTTAAAGCTATGAAGTACGTCAAACTTAGAATTAAAATGGTTTCGAGGGATACACATGATAATAACAGAATCTTTTTTCAAATATCATTCTTTTAAATGTTTTATAATCATCGACATGATTGAAAGTATGATTGAATTGCATTTTCTTCCTATACATTATTATAGCTGACACTTAGACGAGTTTAAAAGTATACCTTCAAATGACTTTAAACCTTGAGATATGGAATAAATAAAATTCAGCGTGTAAAGTTTATTGCTTCATTTATGTTATGATAAATGTTCAAAATTATTCCTTTGAACTACGATACATTTATTTAATTTTGAAAAATAAGAATCTAATGCTTTTTAACACGTTGCCGCAAATGACGGCTATAGCCGTCCGATCTTCGTATTTCTAAGCACGATCGTCAAATTAAAAGTGTGCGGCAACGTGTTAAATGATTTCAGAGGGAATCGATAATCAAGCTTTGATGATTCTTTTGTTTATGTCCTCTGCAGTTATTAATTTTTTCTGATAAACTTTCTTTTTCAGGTATACTCACAGAGAAAAATTAAGAAGTACATGTAACGGACCAATATAATTGCTAGCTCGCTTATAAGATCCTAAATCATTTTGATTTTCTGAACCTTCAGCATAACAAAAATAAAGCAAATAGATCTTACATGCTAAACATTATTTATTCTATATTTTCAGGTCAAAAGTCATTTAAAGGATATCTTGTGATATACTATTGAGCTCGTTCAATTGTAAGCATCGACTACAATATAACGTATGCGGGAAAAAACGTAATTTCCTTGCAAAAAACATTGATAACTTAAAAACAATCTAAAAGAAATGACATTATAAAACAAGATGGTATGATATTCATGTGCGTCCTTCGAAACTATTTTAATTTTAATGCAGACATATTCTATAATTTTAAATCAAATAGCGATATTTAAGTATCCGTTTAATTTTGACTCATCCTGCATATGACGAAAATAATGAATTTAATAATCGAAGAAACAAGAAGAAAAGATCGAAATTTTAATAAAGTTTTTGCAATAGCTCGACATTTACAACTCAATATTTTTAAAAAGAACAAACATCTAATATGCATATGCAAAATGTGTTCTTATATATATATATATATATATATGAATATACCTATATATAATATATATCAGTAATGATATGTGTATTAACGCACATATTATATTTATATATATTAACAAATAAATTCTTTGAAATTTCATACATTTACGATATGTATATGATTTTTAGTGTTTTTTTAAGCTTCTAAGCCATTATATCGAATTTCAATTAACAATAATCTTACGCGCTAAACTTTGGGCATATAAATAATACGTATGTATGTAGTGTGTTTTTATATTGGTGTAAATTTTTACCACTTGATTTAAGGAAAAAAACCATAATTTTGTTTAAATTTTGGTTTTCTCCTTTACGATTAACTGTATAAGTATTTTTTAAATAAATAATTTAAACTTACCAGTAAGTGTAATCTTACGTTCTTATTTCTATATATCTTCTTAATTTTTAACAAATGTATGGTTTTATTGTTAAGTTGGTGTAAAAAGAACATCTACGATTATAATTTATTCTTAACAATAAAAACTAAAACATAAATTTCTATTTTGCTCGTTTTCGTTCATTAAAATTGTTGAATCAAATAAAAGAGAGTTACATGTGAGAAAAAATCACGCTGTTATTACGTAATACTTACATTACTTTAACTCTGATATGTATCTTCTTATATTTTAATGATAATATATAATATTATATATAATAATAATAATAATAATAATAATAATAATAATAATAATAATAATAATAATATTAATAATAATTCTAAATGTCTTAAAGGATCGAGTACGTTAACAATCCAAACAATATAAATTTTTAATAATAATAATGTATAATAATATAAAAAACATAGTAATATATTACTCTTAAGTTATGTGAATATATATATATTTAAAATTAATTTTTGTAATTATTTTTAAGCCTCCTATCAAATTATAAAACACGTTTTATGTTTTTAGAGTTTACGCAGTTTCACTCGTTGTGAACATGTTTTCAATGTCCATGACTTATATTTTACGTGTCGCCAAATTTCGTCACAAGAAATATTTGTAATTTAATATATAAGTTTTTGTTATTATTAATTCATAATTTTGTATAATCGAATATGGAAGTTGATATTACAAAGAAGAATGCGTAATATATAACATATGATGATCTCAATAATGGTTACTAATAATGACATCTCTATTGCCTCGTGTAAATACATATCTATACAAATAATCGATCAACAATTAAATCAATCAATGGCAAACATATACAGCTAGTAATTTTAGATAATACGTAGTCTGTTTATTGTTCGTACAAGACTATCTTGATTAATTATATTTTATTCTTATTTTCGTATTACCTAACATGTGCATACTCATATTTGCATATAAGTTATTTTTCTTTTTTCTTATACAGTGGGTGTAGAAAGTATTTGTACACCGATCAATTTGAAATAAGATGTTATGAAATGGTAGTTTATTACCTAATTTTTTATAAACAATGAATTTGTACATATTTTGGAAAATTTCTACAATAGATTTAATAGATAACAGATAATTTTTTTGAATAAATTAAGAAACTGACAAAGAAAACCAAAAAAATTGGTAGAAACATGCGGGTAATAAGTATTCGTACAGTCCTTATTTCGAACTATTTGCAAAAGAGTTTGTATTTAAACCATAATGTGAAAACATAACGTAATTTTTTATTATATCCAGTACTGAGGATATACCAATATTTAAATTATTTTTAATATATTTGACTATTTTTATAGCACTTATCTTTCGATTCTGTTTTTATTCTTGTGATAACTCGTTTAGTGTACTGATAATTTACCGTGAACGTCCATTTCTTGAGTTTTTTTGCAGTTTCTTTCCTAATCCATACCTACAATAATACTTTATATAGTATATCGAGGTCTGTTTTCTAATTCGCATAACTTAATATTTATAATAAACTTTTACATCAATTATGTAAATTAGTAATAATTTTTTCTTCTTCAATCGTTGTTTCAATCCGTCTTCGTCCCATTTTTCCACATTAATTTTCAATCTTTAGAAATATTGATCTCTACTGATACCGTTAAGCGTTACAAACATACTGATGAGGTCAATTATAACTAAAAAATAATTACGTGATGTTGTTACATTATGGTTCTAATAGAAACTTTTTTGCAAATAGTTCGAAATAAGAACTGTACGAATACTTATTACTCGTATGTTTCTACCAATTTTTTGGTTTTCCTTGTCGATTTTTTAATTTATTCAAAAAAATTATTTATTATTTCCTTACATCTATTGTAGAAACTCTCAAGAATATGTGAAAATTTATTGTTTATAAAAAATTATTTAATTAATATACTACCATTTCACAACATTTTATTTTAAATTGATAGGTGTACGGATACACTATACACCCACTGTATTTGTTAATAAACGTTCGAGTCAAATCGAGATGTATTCATGTTTTTTTCTAATTTTGTAAGAGTACTACTTTACTTTCTGTTATGGTTAAAAATTTCTTATTATTTAAAATGCAGAAATGAATTTTAAAAAGAAAGAATTATAATTTCAATAAAATAAAAACTTAAAATATTACAAAGAGGCGACTCCCTTAGGTAGGTCATTATTTATTTTAAGGTAGGAGAATTTATCGTAAGGGAATGGAAGAAAATGCTGTGTGAGAAAAATAAAAATATAAGTAATAAGTAGAATTTTACGATTTTAAATCAAACTCTATAATACCTAGAATTGCCTACCAATGTATCAAACAAATATTTAGTATTAATGAAAAGTATGTGTAAAAAAGAACTATCTAGCGCAAAATT
Source organism: Polistes dominula (assembly GCF_049000335.1). NCBI lineage: Eukaryota > Metazoa > Arthropoda > Insecta > Hymenoptera > Vespidae > Polistes > Polistes dominula. The sequence goes on along the minus strand of NW_028301061.1, from coordinate 5,335,592 downwards.
AATAGCGCAATAAAACTAAATATACATAAACAATATAAAACATAAATTCATTTAAAAAGAAAAAAGCAATAAGAACATTTTATTCTGCATAGAAAAAACATGTTTGAAAAAACATTGCCCTTGTCTTGAGTATAAGCTTAACTTTGATTTATCCACATCCCCAATCACGTTGATTAATCATGATCCTACTATATATAGTAACTGTACCAAATATGGAACACCTGATCTTGAAAACTTTCTGATCGTAATGTTGAAACGCATGTACTATTTCCTGCACCTAATTATCAAGCTTATGTGTTAAATGGTTAATATGATTAAAATAACAAATTTTGTTCTAATAACAATAGCTATAAAGGTGGAAATGATGTAAACTTTTAAAATAAAAAATTTAGATAAAAAATAATAGAACTATTATAATGAAGATACATAAAAAAAAAAATAATAAAAAAGTATAGTATTAAATTTATACTTTTTTTTTGTACTTCAACTTTCTAGTGTTCAATCGATTATTTCCTACGACTTTATATAATCTATCGTTCTCTTAATAAATAATTTTAAATATTGCTCTTTTATTTCCTAGTAAGCACTTATGTCTTTCTCATAAGTAAATCACAATTTTTGTAACTGAAGTAAGATTATTCAAAGAAATGCATCAGAGAATCCTCAGCTAGTTTTGTCTACATGTAAAAGTTTTCTCCTTGTGCTTATTTATTGCATATTTGGTAAAATCTAAAGGACTGTGTATGTGCTTATTATTAATAAGCAAATTTAAAAAATGGACAATAGATACAATTTGATTTCTAATTCTTAGCAAATGTCCAAGGCATCTTCAAGATAAATGTAACATATGTCCTCTAGATAAAGAAAATTGCTATAAAGCTTATAATGTAAGCCTCGTCAAGTAATGACTTTTTTTAAATTAGAATTTACATTAACATATGAGAAAGTTAATACATTTTTACACCTTGAAGAGTGATTGTGGTCAAAAATTTTGGAATGATAGATACTTTTTGCTTATATTGATTTTTCTTATTCTTAGGAATGTAATACAGAAATTCAGATACTATAATTTACACTGTTTTGACTTTCATTTAATTTGCAGTAGAAACAGTCTATGATAACTAAGAAATTTATTGTAAACTTTGAAAACTTTTTTCTTAAAACATGATTAAAAAAGAAAACATCGAAAACACTAATATTCTTATATCTGATTGTATAAATAATTAGCTATAGTTAAAACTAAAATTATTGTAATGTATAATAGTAATTTATATAAAAGTATATAAAAATATATCATATAAATATAATAATAAATAAAGTAATTTAAATAATGAAAAACAACAAAAAGGAGCTAATTTCCAAATTTCCATACTTAAATTTTATATGTAAACTATTCTTTCAGCTGTTAACGTAATTGTTTATTTGGGTCTAAACCATAATAGTAATTATACAGAATAAGAATGTTGTCCCATTTATCATTTGCGTTTAATATATTTGCCAGTATCATATTAAAAAATAGCTACTTTTGTTTAAAAAATAATCTTTCCATAAAGTATTGCTTATCAGTTTAAATTGTAATAAACAAAATCCTAAAAAATAATTCGTTATTTTCTTTAAAAAAGAATCCACAATAATACTGTTTCGTTTTCGTTGTCTGGCCAAATGACCACTAAGTAATTAAAATTCTTTAGTCTTAAAAAAAAAAAATCTACCAAATGTATGTTTTAAGTCATAGACACTAAAAGAGAGGACCTAATATTGTTTATTTTAGTGAGATAGGCTTCTGCCATAAATATAACGTCGGTTTTATTAGAATTTAAACATACTTTATATTAATTCTTTTAATCTTTAATACCACGCGCGTTAAAATTGCAATATTAAGTCTAGTAGCAACTACTATTTATTATTAATGTTTATAATTGTAATAATTTATTGTGATTGCTAGTTTCAAAATTTAATTTGCTCAAGAAACATAGTTATCATTCATTGCATATTTTTAATCAATTATAATAAAATATATTTTTTTAATGTCTTATTTTACTTCGTAATTACGTGTGATAAGAGTTTTTATTTTTTGAATTCACTGAAAAGAAGTTACTTGGATATGGATCATTATATTTTTATAAAACTGTTTTTTTGTAACGTTGTTGTCGTTCATAGTAATAATTTTAAATTAATAAATTAAATTTTTAGTAACTGTTTTTGTTCAAAGCTAGAGATACAACATTACCATGTAACATTGATATAACTTTAACATTTATGTATAAAAGTTTGCATTTTTTACTTTCAAAATTGTAACTATTATTCTAACTACTTCCGAGCTGTTAGTCAGATTTACGTGATTTAAAAAAATGTTTTTAGAATGGAATTTTTACTTGTAATTTTTTTCAGAATTTCCAAAATAGTTTTGATTTGGGCCACTAAATATATTTGTGAATTTTTTCACTGAGTATTAGAACTTTCTAGTATATCGCCTTCTTTAAATTCATCAATTTAGGCAATGCGTGCTTTTATTCGATTGGCGGGATAAAGTATTTGCGACAATGAACTGTCGAGTTCCTAAAACCAATTAATAATCATAATAACTTTTTTGTGACTTAGATATTATTAAACGGATAGTTAATTTTTATTGCAAGTTAACTAGTTTTCTGATGGTAAATTTTTCTGATTGTTCTAATTTTAAAATTAATATCCTTTTTTGAAATTTGGAATTCACTTATACTTGAAATAAAGAAAGCACTAACCACAAAAAGATATATAAAAATTTCGCATTAATTCTTAAAATGAATACATCTTATGATTTTGTCGACTTAACCGTAAATGAAATTTTTAATATTTAAAAATTTTTTAAGTTATCGTTACTGATGCGAAGAAAGTTAAAAATGACTAGTTAAAAATATAAAATCCAATATATTCAACATCTAAGGAATTTATAAAGAAAGTTTAAAATACTAATTATGGAAACTAAATATTTATTAGAATAAAGAATGCAAATAAAAAAATCTTGTCTAGCTAGTTACACTTATTTTATATTATATTATAGTAGAATTCGTGAAAGAATTCGACCTTGAATTAATTGGACTAATTGTAAGACTAGTACCAGGGTCTCATGTAGAACTATAATCGTACGGTCAACCTTTTCACGAATGCCGAATTATTTATAATAATGTTTTCATTTTTCTCTTATTGTCATATATATAGTTTCAATAGAAAAATTAACATTTAATAACATTGTCATTTGTGATATTAATCAGATAATACAAGGCGTTTAATTTTAGGTTACCACGTATTTAAATATAAAAAATTATTCTAAAATAAGAAAGTTAATAATATTAAATTATGCAAAAATAATATTAAATTAGTAGTAAAATAATATTATAAAGTAATATTATAAAGTAGTATAATAAAATAATATTATGTCATATTACTATATAATATTAACATATAATATTATTTTTTATTTTACGACATTGTATATATAATATTATATAATTAACTTATTTTTACTAAAAAATTTGACCATTTAACTTGCATGTAGAAACTTTGAAACCCTGTCAAATACAAAAATGCCCTGTGTTCAATAACAGACTTTCAAGACAAATTTGAATAATTATGTGATTGTTTCTTTTTTATAATAAATGAAGCACTCAACATGGTGTCTGATAGTTTCCATTGTTTACAGGGCTTCATATTAGTTATAGTTCCATATTAGGTACAATTACCATACGTATTTAAGTATAATGGTGATTGGTAATAATAAATTTAATGCGCACGTTAATATCAGCATTTAGATTTGTAAAGTCATGAAAGAGGAGCAACGAGATCTGTGAATAACCACGTTTGTACTCTACTAGCTTTGACAAGTGTCAGCTTCCTGTACGGTGTATTAGGAGTCATCAACAGTTGTTATGTCATTTCAACGACTACACTGGCATTTACACGAGATAAACGAGAAAACTAACGATCTGAATCGATTGAAGATATTCTTACCTGTTATAATAGCCCGTTCTTTCCTTGACTCAACCCAAGATAATTCAATGTAGATATAGTTTAATTACTACATCGACTATATAGTACAATATAGTTCAATAATTTACTCCAATAATTTAACATTGCTACATTTATTCTAAAGAAATTCGTTATATATTCCAATACGTGTTCAGGAGTGTTCTTCTCCTAAAAAATAATTTTATCAAAGTGTTCCTATTTAAATAATCTTTTTAATAAACGTGAAAACGCTCATAACATACGTATAATTAAAACATTAGAACGTCTATTTACGAATCGGTTCATGCATTTGTAACGCATTGATATTTTCGTGTAAAAAGTTTATTCTATTCTTATTGTTGCTGTTGTTGTTGCTTAAGTTCTTTTTCTTGTAGTTCTGGTTATTATTATTATTATTATTATTATTATTATTATTATTATTTTTATTTTTATTATTATTATTATTATTATTATTATTATTATTATTATTAATTTTTATTATTATATTATTTATATATTATTAAATTATTATTATAACTATTATTATAGGAGTCATCAAGGTTCACTGCTAAAATAAGACTATTTTTTAAAAGTTCATAGATTCAAAAGTATAAAATGAAATTGCGGCACAGCAGCATCTTTAAGGAAGCTTTTCGCACAATATACGCGTAACTTAGCTGCACTGTTATGTTGAATCTCACATAAAGTTAGTTTCCTCTTGAATAGCGACATTAAAATACAATATACGGATTATTTTCCGACAATTGGAATATTTGTGGTAAGCAGACGTAAAAAAATTTGTATTTTATAAATTCCTTGATAGTCAAAAAACAATCCGTACACTATATTGAAGCAGTTCTATTTGCAAATAAGCTAATATTTTTCAAATACATGTCGTATACTAATTTTAAATACCGAAAACGCGTGTGAAATAAAAAAAAACAAATATTCGTTTCGGTCTTTTTAACCATGGAATATGTTTTACAGACCCTGTAGCGTTTTCATCAACCATTTGTTATGAATAAGTGCTAATGCACACCTGTAAATTATCAGTTGAAACTTAAGCATTAAGAGCAACGCATTTGTGATTTACTGCGGCCCGAAAATTATAGTGTCTTTAAACGCGCATAATGCAATTAATATTATTCTGATTCAAACATATAAATAAAGAATCTTTGCCTGATAGTAGGTACAAGTAAGTCATGTTTTTAAAAATTTAGATAAATAATAAATGTAGAGGCTAATGGAGAGTATATTGCTGGATATTTTTCGTCAATGTAATATCACAAATATTTATTCTTTGGGCTCTAAGTATATGACAAATACGATTAAGAGAGCTTTAATCGGGTTCAAATTTTTTATTAAATCTTTACCTAATAATTGATCAAAGAGTTACTTACAAATAGTCACAAATGTAGCTTTCATTCTCGATATTTTAAAGTAATAAATAACTGTATTCCTAATGATCATACATTTTATTTATTATTTTATATAATTATGAAGAAATTTAATTACAAATGAAATTAAAATCTTTAATCTTAAGTCCGTTATTATGTCTTTTAAACAAAAAAAATATTAGATTCATAATAAGCGGTCTCAAAAATCCTCAAATACTAATTTTTTAAAGTAATTTAGTCACTTTTTAATAAGAATATTAGCGATTTCCAATCCGCCATTTTGTTTGTCAAAAAAATAATATCAGATTTATAATTATTCTCTCAAACTCTTAAATACTCTTTTTCAAAAAAATTAAACATCTTTACATTCATCTTGCGTTTTCGTAAATCTGTATCAGTGTTTGCCGTATCGAGGATTTCCGTAGAAACTGCTGCAGTACCGTAATTTTTAAATATTTCTGTCAAGAATTTATTTAAGTATAATTTAATTCTTGATAATTACATAATAATTCCTATAATAATTCCTGAAGTCGGAATTTGCTGTGTAGTTAGAAATAAAAATATTTCAAATTATACTTTTGAATTTATGAATTTTTTTTAGAATATATTCCTTTTTTGAGCGATCTGAGCAGTTAGACCCCCTTAGTTAATTATATTATTTTCTTCCTTAATTTTTTTAAACAAAGGTTTTTTTGTCACCTTTTTCTTTATCAATTATACTAATCTCCTTTCGCTTCGCAACCTTAAAGAATATTCACAAAATGGTTGGCAACGATATTGATATGTAACGTTTTGGTGATGAAAGCTCATGCACTCGTAACAAACGAGACTTGCTTCCGTGAGATCGACGGAATAAATTTCCGTTCTATTTCTCTTCTTTTTCTTGTTTAATAGAACGATAACCAGACGATTCTTCGAACATTGACGTTGATTAAATAAAGAATCTTACGACTATGATCTAAGACATTGAACAATCCGTGTGTAAATTCAGTCTACTTTCTTTTCATTCCTCAAACCTTTTCCCCTTTCGGGACGCTATCTATCTTCTGCGAATAGAACCTGTATATTTCTTACATGTGACGCAACGTAGAAACGTACTCAGAAGTGCTAATCGACTAATTTAGTAGGTGAAAGGATCTAATCGTCGTAGAACTATCGATTGTCGCAGTTACTTACGAATACTCTGTTCGAAAGTATAACTACTATTAGAATACGAGAAACGTTACTACGACATACGTTACGTTAATAAGATATCTTAAATTTCTTATACTTTCATTGTTATCTTTCATAGAGCGTATTCAATGTCTCTATCCGATTGGAACGAGATCTCAATGTATCTAAAAGACTTCTTCAATATACGTTAAATCATAAATAAATAGCACGCTAAATAATTACCACACAATGATTACTAGTTTTATTTGAAATAAAAAAAAATTTTTTCTTCGAGTTAGCGATTTTTTTCTCATGATAAGGACTTTTCGTCTTGCAAGGTAAAAAAAAAAGGTAAGAAATACAATTATAATGACGAAGATAGATAAACAAAAGTTTTACAAGCCGACAACGAAGAAAAATGCGAAAAAGTTAACGTAACAGATGCTCTGGTAAACGGCAATTCCATTCAGCGACATTTTCTCCTCGTTCTTTCTGACGCAGCCCATTTTTTCTAAGGGTATATTTTGCACAGAGTATTCTCGGTGCTCGGTCGGCATCATACAAACCGTACGCTTTTTTGACATCATTTCGTCGTCCTTGTCACGAAGATTTTGAAGCCAGGCTGGATACCAACGAAGCTCACAATCGCATATCAACGGGTTATCTGTATAAAAAAAAATAATAAAATAAATTAAACAGTTATTCGTAATATTTGATAATTTAATTTTATGTATCATCAAGATTGTCTATTTTAAAATTTGATATAAAAATTGACAAGAGGTCTTTTCAATCGTGGTGTGGTTAAAATGAAATACTTTACGTTTATTATGAGAACTATTTATAGAAACTGAATCGTATCATTACCTGTTATGTCGATATGTCGCAATGTGTCGACGATTGTTTCTGTCACTTCCTCTGGTATGTGAGTGAGTTTATTATTTTGTAGGCTGAGCGTTTCCAGGGAATTTAAATTTTCAAATACTAACGGTGGTAGTACTTTAATTCTGTAAGATTAAACAATTTGAACGTTTATGTCAATACGATATGTGTCGATATTGACAGTTACAAGATCAAAATATGAATTATAATTACAAATTTTTCTGAAGATTAAGAAAAGATATTGAATCTCCGTATCCGGTAAAAGCATCTTCTGGGAGCACAGTTATATTGTTTGCTCTTAAGTCAAGGTGACGTAAACGATGAAGGCGCCTAAGAGCATCACTCGGTACCATGTGTAAATTGTTATCACCTAATCGTAAATATTGTAAATTTTCTGAAAAAAAAAAAAACATTAAAAAAGGAGATATTTTTGTTTGTGTTTGTGATTATGGAAGAGTAAATATCGAATTTATACGAAATCAAACAGTTAATTAAAGGTAATTAAAGTTAATATCTGGAAGATAAATAGACCCCCGTATTTTACGTATTTTATACGTAACCTGCAGAACTATATAATGATTGTAATTAAATGTTTTGATATATCCTCGCGAAGGTTAAAAAATCCCACATGAAATACACTCTTACTTGCATATACATATTCGTGTTACACGTGTGTGTGTGTGATCTACATAAGTGATCCGCGATGCGTACAACCTACTACTTCCATACATTAAATCACGCTTGTGGGATACACTTTGCAATATTATTGGAGTATTAAAGTATGACGTTAAGAGTACACACATTTCTTTCGAAACAGAATTGTGTAACTTTCAATGAAAGTGGAGAAACCGTGTCTCACTTTAAATATTAAAGAAAATTTACTATCTTTATAAAATAACGTATAAAATTTGTTTTATGATAGTGGAAAAACAAGTTCACTTTTCGGAAAAATGCTTTCATGTAAATCAACTAAACTCACCTTCAAGGCCAATAAATGCATCTGGATCGACATAGCTGATTTCATTTCCGTCAAGCTCCAAAGAATTTAATTGTGACAAATCATAAAATGCACGAGCTGGTATAGATCGAATCTGATTGTGCGCCAGTCCTAATGAGTCCAAATTTTTTAATCCTATGGAAAATTCGTAGATCAATAATCACAACAAAAATTATCTTCTAGGAAGAACATCAAATTAATTTTTTTTTTTTTTTTTTAATGGATTTGATATTATTTAATTCCTTAAGCAGCACACTCGAGTTAACTCTAGCAGCGTATTATTTTATATTTCTATGATTTTTTACATTTAAATATAATAGAAAATGGAAAATAAGAATGTGGAAGCAAAGAAAAAGAATCGTTTTTTTTTTCGAAAAATGTTTTTTCCGAAATAGTAATTCGAAAAGAAAGATTAAAAAGTCGACGTATGTGTAACATTGCAATATTCGGCTCTTCTCTGTAATGTGGACCAAAATCCAAAATTAACATAAAAATATTGATTATTTCTGTATTTTTTTAATTTTTTTGTCAAAACAATGTTCTAAACTATGTCTTTATGCAAAAAAAAAAAATGATTTTCTTAGGGCGTTTTTTTTCAAAATCATTGCTGCTTAAGGGGTTAATAAAGTAAAAAAAATCAATATATATATATATACATATATATAGGTTAGGTCCTTATATAAGTTATATAAGGAGAATATATCAATGTATTGTTCCAATATCAATTCAAATCAATTAAAAAATATTATAAAAATGTAAAAAAGCGCAATAGAATGTGTGTCTCTAATTGTTTAGAATGAAATGGAGAAACATTCGAACATTTATTATATTCAGAGACAGAAATCAGTACACATGAAAGTTTGATGATGAATATCTTTTAAACGCTTAATTTAATCGCCAAAACATAAGACACCATTTTTACAGATCAGTTTATTTCCTACAAAAATTTGTATTCTGTATTTTATAATAGTCATTCATTGTCGAGTTATAATTTTCATAAACAAAAATGAAATTTGTCTTAAAATAATCAAACTTAAATCTTCAATATCATTCAAATGGTGAGGTTTACGGAAAAAATATAAAATACCTATTTTGTAGAGCAATAAATTTCCTACAAAATTCTTTTTAAACATTTTTTTGTACAATCAATTAATGATGAGGTATGAATTTTATTCTATTGGACTGAGAAAAAAAATAAAAAAACTGCGATGCGGAGGATCTTCCTATTAAAATTAAGAGCTCATATTTTGTGAGAAATTTTTCAAGGTGTCTAGCAACCCATTTTTCCGTGGCACTTGTAAAAAAAAAATAATTGATTTTTTTGACCCACCCTAATATATATATATATATCATATTTAAACTTTTGGTAACTTTTATTTATTATTTATAACTCTCTTAATATTTTCTTAAAATAACTCGAGTAAACAACATTTTAATCCTTATTAAACTTTATATCATAGGATAATTTAATATAAATAACGGTAAAGAATAAATAGACTTTAAAATCTAGATTTGATCGTACAAATGAGACAGTTTCTAGCGATAAACCTATATTCATATCTTTTTATACCCTAACTAGTCAAAGTCTTAACAAAAGTTATATTCTTATAATTTAATATCAGTTATACATAAGTAGTGGTAGCTTAAATGAAAAATTTTATAATCCTAAAATAATAATAAAACAATATTTATATTTATAGTTATCGTAAATTTAAATGAAGAAAAGCACAATAACATTGAACGTAGAATTTTAATCAAGGATAAATTAAATCCGCTTGCTTACCTAGAAAATCTGCTTCCTGGATAGATCGTATTTTATTTTCTTGCATCTCCAGCTTCTTCAACATATCCAACGAGGAAAGAGCAGATGTTGGTACGCTTGTTAATTTATTCCCTCCTAGATTGAGGCGTTTTAATTTTCGACTGTCGGCATTATCGTTTGTATTTTAATTAAAAATTGACCTGTTATGTAGGAATTTAATTCATTATCAAAATATTTAAATATCATACTTATCGAGTCCCTTAAAAGCTTCCCCGTCTATCGAAGATATCTCATTTTCGTAGAGAGTGAGAATTTCAAGTGTGTCGAGGCCTTCGAAAGCTTTTGCATGAATGGCACTGATCTTATTATGATTAAGATTCAAAATAAGTAAATGATGAAGGTTTCGTAACGCCAGGGATGGAACGGTTCCTAAATAATTCTGTGAGAAATCCAGTTGTGTCAATTTGTTTCCTGTAAAAAATGATAAAAGATATAAATAATCGACAACATTTATTGAAATAAAAAATCTTTTTTTAATCGCTTCATCTTTCAATCTTTAAGTAAATAATGTTTTCTTTATTCTGTAACATAAATGAAAATAAGATTGATTAAAGATTAAGAAAAATGATTTTTTATATTGGAGACACAGAATTTTTTTCAGGAAACAAACAAATTTTATCATACTTGATCCATCTTATCGACTTACCGATCGAGTTCAAGGAGGATTCTTCAACTGCAGCCAAAGTGCTGTTGTGGATAGTAAGATGACGTATATCCAGACCGAGAAACATGTAGCCTTGAAGTTTAGGTAAATTATTGTGTCTGAGTCTCAAATAGAAAATGACAGTATTTGGTTTTCCTTTGAGAGCATTCATGGCTGTAGCAATGTGTGTTAAATCAGTCTGCTCGCAAACAATATCCAAGCCAGCCTTTTTTGTGGAGCAGGAACATGGTGAGATCTCACGTTGATCTGGACACATTGGTGAAGTTTGCGCTAAACAGCTGGCCAATAACAGGCAGATAAACCACGTTAGTCTCCATGTAGTTTTTAAAGTTCTACTCGTCGTCATATTTTCGATATATATTTGCTTTATTCGATATTTTATTCTTTCCTGCTCCTTTTTTCTTCTATTTCCTTCTCTGTTAACTTTGAAGTCCTCTTCTCTTCCTGTACTTTTTCTTCTTCTTTATCCGTCTACTTTCTATTACGACTCTTTGTTCTTTATATTTCTCTTTTCTAGTTACTTCCTCGTTCTGTTTTCGTACCTATATAGCCTGCTACTTAGCATTTGTTCTTCTCATACTCATTTTTCGCTCTTCTATGGTGTACTGGTACACCAAGACTGTAACAAAAGAAAAAAACAGAACGTTTAGGTACAAAGAATTATTATTCTCTTTAATGTACGATTATGTGTAGAAAGAAATATAATTCAGCAAATATTGTATTTCTAGACAAAAAATCCTTTGAATATAAGAGAAATAGCTATTTTTAGTTTTACTTTACCGTAAGACGAGTATTTCCTTAGCTTTTCAATAAAATATTATGATATGAAAAAAATCCAAATGGATTAACAAGCGCATAAAAACTAGAAAGACGAAATATAAGATTAAATTATGTTCATATTCGAATAAGAAAGATATAAAAAATAAAAAAATAGCGTGCTATTTAGAATTATTTTAAAAAGTATGTTGACAATAAGAGATTAAGTATCGATTTATAGGAAAAAAACAAATAACTCTCACTTTTTTAAAAAGTTTCATTTGAAATATAAATCACTCAAAGTAACTATAAATATTAATATTACATTTATCACGAGTACGGGAAGATCAAGTCAAATCATTGACAGACATAACTTCGGGTGCCATATTATACGAGTTACTCAATCCTTTTCACGATAAACGAATTAATCTAATTGACGTCACATATCAAATATTACACACACACACACACACACACCGAGATAACACAGTACAAAAAAACAGTCGCAGACTAATTGAACGCTTTGTTAATTCTCTATCAGAGACTAAATTTATTTGTAGCAATATGATTCATTGATGATCAACGGAACATCCACTTACAGAGATCGATATGTTAGTAAAAATAAATCTCAAGATTTATATTAGACTTTTTCTTTCCTTCAATTCTTTAACAAAAAATATAAATTTAAATAAATTTAAAAAATCGATAAAAAACATTATAATCGAAACAAACTTACTTTCACTTCCTCTTTACAAAAGAATATCATTCTCCACAGAAAATTCGTATTCTAACGAGAATACCCATAAAATGTAACACCAAAATTTCGTTCTAATTACAGTCAGTAAATTTCGTTTTAGGAAAAAGCCACAAATAGCAGTAACTATGCCATAATAACACACCGAAAAGCGAGGAGTTTCTGATGAGAACTTGTAAACGACGTAGGTCGTTAACGTTTCGAAGATATCGATAAAGGTTTAGTTCGTTGGGAATTAATTTGAATTTAACAGAGATAGCACATGTTCTCTGTGGAGTTCCGTGTCCATCCACACTTTCCAATGTCCTGCAGTTCTCCTTTTAATCGAAACTTTCAATTAATAGGTAGAGTTTTAATTCTTAAAGTTTTCCGTTTTTTTTTTTTTTTGACACCTATTCGTGTTAGAGTTCCTCTTTTCTCTTCTTTTACATTTCTTTCTTAATTTTCTCTTTCACTTCCACTCCTTCTTTCTGTTACTTTTTTTTATTGTAAGAATTAATTTTAATGAACGTTAATGAGTAAGCAGCAAGTATGCTTGGCTCTCGAATATAAGATGTTGTTCGGTATCGGCTCCGTTGGCTTCTGCGTTGTCGGTGACCTGGGTATTCGTCGTCGTTCTGGCATCATCATCATTACCTCACGTTAATAAACAGCTTCCGCCTCGTGGAATCATGGGACTACAACGAACGCCGCTCACAGAGATACGAAGCAGCTCTCATCTTTTGCTGACCGGAAAATAATCGAGGGTATCGTAGCTAGACGATTAGTGAAGTATCATCTCATTTCTACTTGGTAACCGCTTTGAACTCTTTTATTTCTTTTTTTCCCCTATTATTTTATTTCTTATTCTTACATTTTTTATATTTGTAATCGATTTTTACTATCTAGATCATCTAATATTTGACTTTTGTAGTGTTTTTTTTTGTATTTATTTGAAGTATTAGAAAAGTTCAAGATCGTTGATATATTTTATATTCTATCGATGCAAAATGCAATTATAGAATCAATTTATTTAAATAGTCGACTTGGATATTTTGATGATGCAACGAATAATTGATACGAATAAAGATCTCAACGAAAATTTAGAGAATAAAAAATGATGGAACATAAATGCGTTTTTCTATAAATTAATGGTTCTAAAAATGCGGGCTCCCTCCCTAAAAAGATCACAAAATGATTTTAAAGCTTTTTCCCTTTTTCTAATTTTTTTTTTATTTCCTACTATAAAAAAATTTATATTTATTGTTAATAATATTATTAAAATTGTATATTTTTTCCTTTGTTAAAATTTTTTTATAATGTTATGAGCACTTTTATTCAATTTTTATTTCTTTTCATAATTTATACATACTTTATCAAGGATGGTGCGTATTACATTTATATAATAAAATATAAACTTTGTAGAATGCTGTTTTCCTTTTTTTGTACATAGATGAATTTGTAATTTAAATTTTTTTAATTAGAGAGAGAGAGAGAGAGAGAGAGAGAGAGAGAGAGAGACATGATTATAAATAAAAATAGTTTAAGAGCCGCTGCTATAAGTTATTGTAATTAAAAAATTATTGCTTGATTAATTTTTTTATAAGAAAATAAAAGATAATAAACGAAAGCGTATTTTATAGTCATAAACTTAATAGACCTACGATAAAAAATACACCCTGACTATCAAGATACGAGAAAATTGAGTTACTGTGTAGTGGCAGATCATTGAATAATTTTTTCTTTTTTATTTTCCTTTTATTTCTTTTTCTACTTTTTTTCACTCTCTCTTTCTAAATAGAAAATAAAATTATATACTTTCTAATTCCTTTTGAAGAATATATATATATAGGGTTATCTGTAATTGGTGGTACAAGAAAAAAGGGGGTGATTCTAAATGAAAAAATAAATCAAAAATAAAGAATAACAATGTTTCGTTTGAGGTTTTGTTTTTGAGAAAATCGACTTTGAATTTTCACAAAGTACGACTTTTCGTTAAGTCGCGTCTGTCACGGGTGACTGACGTCCAACTATTTTTGTCAATACTAAGTAACGATTGTGGCCTAGCGGAAATTTCCCTAAGAATTTGCGTGACACTCAACGTGTTATTCTATAATATTTTATTTCATAAGCTTATCACCGGATTTTGTTAAACCGAAATTGAATATTAAGAAAAATAACAAAATATAAAATTTATGGTCTTTATAAGATTTGATTTCAAACACTAATCGATACTGATAGTGTTTTGCAATAAAAGTCGGATAGTAAAAAAAAAAGATAGAAAAACACTTCCGTGATATTGGTAGTGTTTATCAACATAATTTCAATCGAAACAATGATTTACAATGAGATCCGTTATAACGAGACATGATTAACACGTTGAGCGCCAAGCGAATTCTAAGGGAAATTCACGTCAGGCCACAATCGTTACTCAGTTTTGAAAAAAATAGTTAGACGTCAGTCACCCGTGACTGACGCAGCCTAACGAAAAGTCATATTTTGCGAAAATTTTCTCAAAAACAAAACCTCAAACGAAAAATTGTTATTCTTTATTTTTGATTAATTTTTTCATGTAGAATCACCCCCTTTTCGCTTGTACCACTGGTTACAAATAACCCTTTATATAAGAAGAGAAACAGCATTCGCCATCGCCAATCAAATTTATCATTGAAATGGACCAATAAAGATACCATTATAAGAAATATTAATTTAAGTTAAAGTATGTTACGACTTCTTTCCAAGAATAATATAAGTTTTATAAAGTTCTTATATAAAAATTTTTACATTAATATATTTAGTAGTTGTAAACAGTTTGAAAGATTTTCTTATTACATGGCCTAATTGTAATATGGTTCATGGTATATGGTAATATGTCCATTAGGGTGGGTCAAAAAAACCAATTATTTCTATTTTTACAAGTGCCATGGAAAAATGGGTTGCTAGACACCTTAAAAAAATTCTCACAAAATATGAGCTCTTAATTTTAATAGGAAGATCCTCAGCATCGCAGTTTTTTATTTTTTTCTCAGTCCAATAGAATAAAACTCATACCTCATCATTAATTGATTGTACAGAAAAATGTTGTAAAAGAATTTTGTAGGAAATTTATTGCTCTACAAAAAAGGTATTTTATACTGTTTCCGTAAACCTCACCATTTGAATGATATTGAAGATTTAAGTTTGATTTTTTTAAGACAAATTTTATTTTTGTTTATGAATATTATAACTCGACAATAAATGACTATTATAAAATACAGAATACAAATTTTTGTAGAAAATGAACTGCTCTATAAAAATGGTGTCTTATGTTTTGGCGATTAAATTAAGCGTTCAAAAGATATTCATCATCAAACTTTCATGTGTACTGATTTCTGTCTCTGAATATCTTTGTCTTAAAATTTGTCTAATTTTTAGTAACGAATAGAATATTTCAGACACCTAAAGAAGTTGTTATTGGTAGGTGCTAAATCAAAGGGATTAAGGGAATTGACTAAGAACATCTCAATATACTTTATGAATATTTTCATAAGTGATGTATGATATAGGGTCACGATTCAAAATTTAATCGAAGGGCAAAATAACCTTTACCATTTTTTGAATTAAAAACCCGTAAATTCTATTCAAAAATGATTTAAAAAATTAGTCAGTAGAAAGGAAAAAATCATAAAAGAAGTAGGAAACTGAATGTTTAAGAAATATTTTAAATTTGTATGAAATAATAAAACTTTATGTAAAGAATAAAAATAAAATTTGAATAGTTAAATAATTGAAAAAAAAGTTTTGTTTAAATATTGTGGATTTAATATGTCATCCTTAAATGAGTCATAATACCTTCAGATACCTTACATTACGAGCTAATGCCACCTAATCAAACGATTGATTATTAGTACTATCAGTAACTACCGTGATTACATTAAGCAATTAAAAATAATTGATCAACAGAACTGGAATTGTGTGTTATCATGACAAAATTAGGCCACGTACAACTTTTATAACTAGACAAAAATTGAAAGAGCTTGATTAGGAAGTTTTGAAGCATCCACCATATAATCTTGATCGTACACCATGAAATAACTACTTATCTTGGTTTCCTTAGAACACTCTTAATGGTTTTAGATTGATTTCAAAAGAGGCCAAAGAAAATTACTTGTCGCAGTTTTGTTGCAAAATATTCCAGGAATCACAATAGAAGAATCTCATGTAGGCAATAAAGATATTCTCAAAAAAATCACAAAAAGTTGCTAACCCAAATGTTATAATATATTTTTTTTTTCGTAAGGTTTGTTAACCCGGGCGCTCAGTCCCTGGAACATTGTGCCCGGGCCCCTTGCGGGGAAAAACCTATGATCGTAGCGGTCCCGCGGGTAGCCCAGACTCCCTTGCAAAGCGTCTGGCCGCCTCTGAGGCCACTAGGTCAAAAATGTTGTAAGCGGTGGTCCCAAAGACATCATTTCTGACGTCCGTGAGCCCAACGCATTGAGTTATCAGATGTAGGGGGTATTCTTCCCGTCGCCGCACCTGCCGCAGACCGAGTCTTGTGCTAGGCCCAGTCGCGTGAGATGTTTTCCAAAGTGCCAGTACCCGGTGACCAGTCCCACAACCAGCCTCAACTGGGCTCGGTCTAGGTTTATCAACTCGGTACCTAGCTTCTCCGAGGGCCCTGAGAACAGGGCCTTTGTGTGTCTCATACCAGGGCATTGCATCCAGAGATCCTTGAAGCGGTCCGTGGCCCACTTCGTAGTTCTCCTCCGCATAAGCTCCCATGAAATGCTGACTGGGCACCGGTTCGCCGGATCGTGCCGTGAAGCTCCAAGTCTGGCAAGCTTGTGCGCTCTCTCGTTGCCCTGAACGCCACTGTGATCCGGCACCCAGAGCAACTTTACTCTGTTGACACTGCCTAGCCGTGTCAACAAGTCGATACAGTTACCAGCAGTACAGATACCAGCCCTGACTTGACCACGGTGTTGTGTACAAGTCTGAGCGCGGTGTGGCTGTTACTACAGATGTAGATATGTTTACCATAATACCCTCTTTTCAGGATACTGCGGGCACAGGCCCGAATTGCAAACAGCCCCGTCTGAAGAACAGAGGCGGTACTGATTAGGGTGTAGGACAGCTCAGTCCTGTTATAATATATATTTGATTAAATAAAGTTTATTAAAAATAATATAAAAATGCGGTAAAAAAAAGTTATGTAAAAAAATCAGCGGAAACTCTTTGGACTACTTATATAGATATTTTTGTAATATAGTATATTTTAAGACAAATATTTCCTCAACAAAAAGCCTAATGATTTCGTTTTAAAGAAATAATATCTGTAGTAAGAGATAAAATAAGAAAAAACAGTGAATTTCTATAGAATTCATATCTCTATTGTCAACCGAAATCAATCAATATTTTCTTGTAATACAATATTTCAAAATTCTAATACATACCTATCTTGTGATTATTAAACTTTTAAATTTATATAAATTTTATTACAAAAGAGCATTTTATGAAAAGAGAAATAAAATTTTATATAATTGATAAAAAAATTCGTCTCACAAAATATCACCATTCGTTTTCAAAGTATTCTAAGAAGTTAAAGGAGGGCTAAAAAAGTTCTATTTAAAAAAATAAAAAAAATAACTGTATTGACGTAGATTGGCGTAGATAAAATTACTCTTATAAAACAAACAAAAAATTTTTTTATTATTTAAATAAAATTTTATTTCTTTGACAATAAAATGTTTCTGTCATAAAATTTACATCTATTTGAAAGTTTTTTTTTATACCAATATTTTTTTTCTGTGTATAGGAGTTTTAAAACTTTACATTCTGTAAGTATGTTAGAAATGTATTTAGTGCTGCTTTTAAGTTACCATATATTTTCCCGAAAATAGGTTTTACTAGTTTGATGGGAATATTTTTCGTGGAAATTTCTTTGGGATTTTTGAAAATGATTTTCCAATCGATGGTTTACTTTTCATGTTTTCGTTTAATAAAACTACATTTACTTGTTTACGCTTTATGGAAAATTAGAAACGACCTCGCTCTATGAATAACCAATTACTAACACGACTATTTCGACGTAGACTCGGCGCAAGTTCCACCACCGAATCGATACATTCTCCGTTGTAACAATACCTTATCGTTGCGTTGTTTTAAAGTCGGTGACACGCAATAAATTGTATAACCTCTAAGATGAATTATTCTATTTAATTGAATAATATTTAAATTCCATTCATACTAAATTTTCTCATTTTCTTAAGACTTTTATTCATTATTCTTATTTGTAAAATAAGCTATTTACTAGCAATAAGTTTTTAATAATTATAATCTATTTTAATATTTCCATCATTTTTAATTTTATAGAAAGATATCTAGATTTTTAAAAAGTTCTTTTTTATGAGATTTCACTTGTGTCGATATGTTTTTAAATAATATTTATTTGCGTTTTACATAAATTGATGTCTCAGGTCATATTGTTTACATATATAATATACATATATAGAGAAACAGGATTGACAAATAACTAGTTTGCTATATATTTTGAAATATGACTTTTGATTTATGAAATTATAATAACTTGTTTTTCTACTTTGATAAAAGATAAAAAAACTCTGAGAAAAAATAGAAAGTTACTCGAAGAAAGGCGACATATTTAGGAATATATTTTTTCCTTAGCTCATATGAACATGCATTATTACACTTATGCTCGAGATGATGTAAACTATATAACATGCATATGATCCTGAATATGTAGCTCTTTTAACTATTTATCTGCTTCTTTTAAAATTTTTTGGAATTTCAATGAAAAATATCATCTGACTTGTAACCATCGTTTAAATAATCTAACATTATTTTTTCAAAATACTTTGAGAGCTTATTTTCTGATATTTTATACTAATAACTTCCTTTCAAAATTTCACAATCAATTTGTCTGAAAAGATTATAGAGCTACACTCTGAGAAATATTTTTTAATTTATATGATATTAAGTATTAAATATATTAATGTCATATTAATATAATTATATAGTGACTTAAACAATTGAATAAATATTCTCACAGTGTTTAAATTTTAATATAATTCAATACAGGTTAATAAGAAATATAAGAAAATATTCTATTTTAATACATACATATAGTTTTCATAGTTCACATTGTACAGAAATAATTTAAATATGTTACGCATTTTAAGCAAAATTAAATGAAATTAACAAATCTTGTATTGATCAAATTTTTGAGTTTGAAAAAATTAAAATTTTAGTACTTCGTATACTCTCCTTTCGCTTTCAATATGGCTTCTATTCGTCTTTGCATGCTATCTATCTATTCAACTTTTGGACTGTTCAGGCTTAATATTTTCCCAAGTGACTTTTACTTTTGACCACAATTCAATAATACTTCTTGAATTATGATCGAAATTGGCAACTGCTCTTTTTAGTAAACCTCATAGGTATTTTATTGGGTTCAAATCGGGAGACTGTGGGGGCCAGTCTATAACAGTAAATCTATGAGCTGTAAATCATTCTTTGGTGATTTTTGCCTTGTGTTTAGGGTTGTTGTCGTACTGTATATTATTATGACATCTAATATAAGATATTTATAAATTTGAAAGTTCGTAAAAGTAATCTAGAGAAAAATTATGGTTTCCCTATCTGATATGCCCTTTAACAATAAACATATATCGATGATTTATATGTACCTGTTTATACCACAGCGAATCAAGTAACTCGTCTTTAGTACATCATATATTTTATAGTATATGTATAACAATAAATATACCCTTTATATAATAAGAATACTTATCTCACAAAAATTTACGATAACTTGAAAAAAATTCTGTGAGATAGTTGAAAAAATGGTCATTCAACTAGTTGTGATAATTTTAGTGTTCATATAGTATAGCTTTATTTTAAATATTTTATTTCGTAAGATTGAGTAGAACGAAAATATTTAGGGCTGTAATAATGATTAAAATATAGGATGTTTTCCTGTATTTAATTAAAAAAGTGTTTTAATAACACTTATAGCACATTTCACTAAGAAAATTGATTTCGATAAATATTCGATAATATTTGTATCATGGATCAAGCTATAAAACCATATAAAAAATTTTCAAATAAAACACTTATTGTTTAATACTAATGAATAAATTTCTTGAAAGGGTTTGTTATAGTTCTTAAATCAATAACAACGATGATATAAAAATATGTAATCTTTTATTTTTTAGTACAATTGAATATTGATGAGCATTAAAAGTAAAAAGTTATCGACGTACTTTTATAAACTTCTACATATTTAAGAGAATCGAAGACTATAAGTACCTACTTTTCCTTAGCTTACAATAGGCACAAATAAATTTGTCGACTGCCTTGAACTAGGTAATATGAATATTTCAATATCGATCGAAGAACCTTTACATATAGTACTTTCAATACAAATTCAAGAACTACACCTTTTTGATAGTTTATGAGATTAAGATTTCCCATATTTTCTAAATTTTTTTCTTCGACCATTAAAAGATTAGAACAAATATTGCTTTGCAAGGTAAATTTATGTTCATATACAAATATATATCGTAAAGGTTCTTACTTGATTACATTTAATAATTTTTAAATTACACATAGAAAATACATTACTTCTACAGAGGGTACATTATATTAATAATTACATAGTGTAGTATAAAAATCTTTTAAATAAGGAACAATTTAAAATAAACTTGAGTATTTTGTAAAAAAGATGCCTTATTTTATGGCATCGTGAGAGTACACTAATTTTCAAGTATTATAAAAATGTATAAGACATCGTTTGTCCTAAATTAATAATAGATAAGATATTAACGAAAGTTATATTAATAAAAAATCGCTTTGAAAAACTAATTTCATGGAACAATGACAATACTAATCTCATAAAATTTATTAATATTTTAAATATATTTTTAATGTTGCCGTCAACGATTTCTGTGATTCACTATGATGTCATTGTCGAAAGTATTGTCAAAGAATTTTTTTTTAAATAATTCTTTCTTAACTTTTTACATACTACCGTTTATAGCGTTAAATAATAATACTTAAATCTATAATCTAGCTTTTTATCTATCATTCATTATAACCTCTAAGAACAATACATTCTTGCAGTCTGCTTTATTAACATATTGTACTGATTTTTAAAACAAGTGATAGAGAAAAAACACACGGAAAATTTAATACTATTTCATTAAACTAAATAATAAAAACTATAATTTTATTAGCTTTACATTTACAAACACTTATATAGAGATTTTTGGTGACTTTGATACTCAAAGGATTAAAATAAAAACTTATATACACCATCATCGTCGGCTTAATTTGATACTATGTAATCTCTGTTAAAAAGATTTTTTTTAGTTGTACAATTTAAATATTTCATGTAATTATTCATGATAATCAATTAAGTGTCTAACGATGTATATCATACTTTCTTATTATTAAAATATCCATTTTTATTCATCACTATTAATTGTTTTGAATGTCAGAGGCATACTTTCTACTAATTTATTAGAATAACAAAGGACTACTTGCAATATTATTCGATAATTAGTAATTTGCTGTATAAGTCTATTATTAGGTTGGTGCGTATGAAATGTCGGATTCTTAAGTGATTGTATAAAACTGCATATCTTTCTTCAAAAGCTGTTTATTCAATCAAAGTATGCTCCATTCGCTTCAATACACTTCTCCCAACGAGATTTTAAAGCGTAGATGCCTGTCTTAGAAAAATTTTGGTCTTTAGAATTAATAAACTCTGATATCGAGTTTTTTAGACTGTCTTCATTTTCATAGTGTTTGCCCCTTAAAAACAGCTCTAAATGCTTGAAAAAATGAAAATCGGTCGGCAAGAGATCCGGTGAATATGGTGGATGCTGCAAAACTTCATATTCCAGTTCGTTCAGTTTCGCAATTGTTTTGTGCGATGTATGCGGCCGAGCGTTGTCATGGAGCAGTAGCGGGCCATGCCGATTCACAAGCGATGGGCGTACAATTTTTAACTTATCGTGCATCTCATCAATGTACTGGCAGTACTTTTCGGCCGTAATTGTCTCCCCAGGTCGAAGGAACGAATAATGGATTACCCCAGCCGCGTTCCACCAAACTGTGATCAAAATCTTCCGTGGATGAAGCGATGGCCTTGGAGTATGGGCACAAACCTCATCCTTCTCAATCCACCGAGCACACCTCTTTCTATTGTCATAAAGAACCCATTTTTCGTCACACGTAATGATCCGATCGAAAAATGGCTCTCGGTGAAATCGGGTTAGCAATGATGAGCATACGTTTAACCGATCCAGCTTATTTCGCTCTGTTAGTGCGTGCGGTACCCATTTGTCCATCTTCTTAACATTGCCAATCTCAGAAAGGTGTCTCAATATCGTTGTATGGTCAACTTTCATCCTGATAGCAAGTTCCCTCGTGGATACGGCTGGATCCGCTTCCACTAGAGCCTTCAGGTCATCATTCTTCACAGACGTTTTGGGTCTTCCGCGCGGCTCATTTTGCAGTGAAAAATCGCTAGTCCGAAATTTTTCGAACCAACGCTGCACTTTCCGATCGTTAACCGTATTCTCCCCAAACGCTTGGTTTATGTTGCGTGCAGCTTTTGCAGCACTATTACCAAGTTTGTACTCATATAAGAAAATGACGCGAATGTCGGCAGAATTCATATCGGCAATAAACTCAAAAGAAATAACAAAAGGGAAGACCTTCGAGAAAACCTATTTTGCTGAAATGAGTCTCTGGCAATGGACAATACGACTATGAATGAGGTTATGCCAAAGACAAAAGTATAACGAAAACAGGGAGACAAACGTCCGCATGTAAAGAGAATCCGACATTTCATACGCACCAACCTAATAGTATAGATAAACCAGAGGAATGACAAATAAAAAAACGCGAGTAAACAAAAGTTTCGTCCGAAAACATTAGGTTATTTCAATCGTAATCCCAACTTTTGGCACCTAAATAATTATTCTTTCATTTACTGAAATATTTCTACGATTACTGAGGTTAAACCAAAGCTCACATTTTCAATATAAAAAATCTTAGGTGAAAAAGTTACGTTTCTTTCTTGATTTAATTTTACTGTACGAAACCTTTAAGAAAAAAATTGTATCACAGATACGCTTTTATAAAATAAACAGTAATAATATAATAATTATTACGTTGATAAGTTAAATATGTAGAGGAAGCTTCTAAACATAAGAATTATTTTGATATAATTGTAATTTTTATTTATATAAAAAGGTATGTATTATTTAATATATTTTAATAAAAATCACATACAATTTAATAATAAGAATGAGAATAGGTACACAAATTACTAATTTTAAATGCTAAAGAATTAATTAAAAGAATTGTGAAAAATAGGTAATAATAATTCTTATAAAAAAAAATCTATTCTCTAATTAATAAATAATATATTAAGGCCGGCGATACATGTAAACGCCTAAATTTTGACCGTTTTTCAGAGGCTTATTTAAAATGGAAGGAAAACAAATGAATCGTTTTGAAACTCAGCATGTTTATCCATTACATATTAAAATATAAAAATCTGATTTTTTTTTCCAAATGGCCGCCGTAGTAACCAATTTCCTGAGGCCCTCGCGGCGAAGGGCATCAAGCAGCGTGATTTTTAGCTTCAGTTACAGCAATTCCAAATAAAAAAAAGAGTCGGAGCGTTTTCATAAAACATGTATCTTCCAGTTGGACCAAGAAAAAACCAATAAGTCAAGGAATCGTAAATTGGCACGACTCAGACAGAAAAGTCTCATTCTTGATCCTTTTTTTTTAACGGTTTTTGGGTCAAAAATTGCAATTTTTTAAAAATTTTTGTTGCATTTCTGAGGTTCAATTAGAAGCTAATACTATGAAGAAAATGTGTACTAAATTTCATAAGAATCGGTTGAGAACTTTTTGAGTTATCTGGCACGCCACTTTGAAAAAAGTCGTTTTGAGAAAAACGCGTTCAAAGTTTACCGTTCGCGTTTAGTGCCGAGTTGAGGCGGAGCACTTAAATGAATTTTTAATCGATAAATAATGCGAATTTCATTCTAAAAATTTACAGGCATATTTTTTAGATGGTAAACTAACGATTTATGAAAAAAAAAATTCGATTTTTTTTTATTTTACTTGTATCGCCGACCTTAATTAACTAACGGAAAAAGACTGATACAGTAGTCTACATAAATTCTACAAATTTAAGTATTTTTTTCAAAGAACTTTGAGGACCTAATCGGTAATATGTTTTTTTAGTCTGAAGATTTCTGAGATGAGATTTTATTTTAATGAAAAAAAAAGGAAAAAAAAGTAATGACATTTTCTTGATTTATATTGAATATTGCACACTATTTAATTTGGTAAAATAAAAGACTTCACAAACGTGTAATAGGAAAGAATGATTTAAAAGAAACGAGTAATAAAATTTGAATTTTTTGAAAAAGACAGAGAAGTAGCCATTATTCTGAAAATGAATAAAGACTTCAATATTTATGACACCGAGATGATTACCTTTTGTCAATTACTCCTTTCTCTAACATAATATTAGATGATCAGTTTTTTATAAGGCTATACAACTATTACCAGAAATTAATTTTGAAGAGCATAAATTGGAGATGATAGAAGACTGACGATGAGATCAGTAGGATAAAACAGAAAATGATTACAATAAAAAATAAGTCAAAATTAAAACGAAGCAGAGAGTAAAGCATATATACAGGATGTCCCATAGAACACTTTTCACTATTTTTCATGTACTTGTGATAACCTGGTAAAAAAATACTTTAAGCAAAAGTTGTTCTGTTTTTGATTGACTACACACTGCAATAAAAAAAAGTAAAACAAATTTTTTTTTTTAATATTTTCTAAGGCTACATTTATTTATTTAAATAGCATCCTATATTTTTGATCTTACAGTATTATAGTCCGTATTAATATGAATTCAACAAACTATAGTATACTAAGACTTTTGGATGACCTTGAAAACAAAAAAATGAATAGAAATAGGCGACTATTATTTATTATTAACCCTCTATGGGCCCGTGTGACTTTCAAGTAACATATTCATTTTTCAGCATTTTACTAAACAATTTTAGTTTTTTTAATAAAATATCATATACATCTTAATTTTTAAATCTTTCCGAGATAATTAATACCATATTCATAACGATTTCTAGCATAATTAACATAAAATAACAAAATAAATGTTGTACTAATTGTCTGTAGTAGAAGCAAGCGAAACATTTCATTTGATTATCGAATAAAAAATTATGTATATAGTAGTTCTGAGTTTAAAAATCCATAATAACTAATTTTTTTGCATTTCAAATATCTTTTTTTTAATTTTTTTTTATGATAAAGTTCTTTCACTTTGAAGTAACATAGGCCTATAAAGAAATCTTCTGTATATTTAGGATCACGCTTTTGTGTTCCATCGAATGTTGGAAATAGTTGAAGATTTCGTTGCAGAAAACAATTCTTGAAATACTTGAAGATTCTAGAAGGATAAATTTTTATGAAAAAAATAGATAAATGAGACCGGTGGTCAATGCTTAGCTGTTATATAAGCGAGACTGTTCATTGCATTTTGTAAGATATAGGAATCAATTTAACTTATTAACATTTAAAAATAAAATTGCATCCCGTCAGGAATCCAAGGGAATCCGTAAAAAAAAGAGGACGTCTTTTCTCCACCAATGTAGATAAACAATTATAAAGAATATAAAAAGAAGACCAAGTACAATACTTCCATCAAAAAACGTGCGAAAAGATGAAGTATATTTATATATATTTATTTGTAACGTCAAGTGAAAACTGTTTCCTATTTTATTTCTTAATATCGTTGTTTTATTTACTTTCTTCCTCTATCTTTCTGTAGTATGTTATATTATTTTTATATATGGTTCATCTTTATTACACAACTTTTAAAGTTTCTTTTATTTGTAAATGTTTTTATTTTATTAAAAAATTGTTATAAAATTCTTAATTACGCAAATAATGTATTTAAAAATTATGAATTACATCAAATGTAATAATTTTAAAATATAATATTTTTATATGCCTAGGTCGATACATGTTTTTGGAATTTTATTATTAAAACATACAAAAAATAAATCCGTTTCATAAAGAAACATAAAAAAGCATGTGATAGTAATTTACAAGTGCTTTTGAACTTAATTTTTTAGCTGCTTTCAATGTATCCTCCTATGTTACCTAATTCTTTTTTTCTAATGTATCTTCTATCATCTAGATATAATCTATCATTCTCTTTGTAAAATATTGCCGACAATAGAGTTATTATATTCTATGTAATTAATAATTATTAATTATATTATTTGCATAATATAAAATTTCTTATTATTTTCTAATAAAATAGAAACATTTTTAAATAAAAGAAACTATTCACGTTCTGTAAAATAATACACCATACTTGCTATCAAATTTACATTAAAAATAATATTACATACTAGAGGAAAATAGAAGAAGAAAGTAAATAAAATAACGAAGGTAAAACATAAAATTAATTAATTAATTAAAAAAAAAGTCAACTGAACGAGACTTGATCCAGTGATCTATTGGGTTTGAATTCGCGCCCAGCCCAGAAAACGGTTGTACCTATGAAGTCAATGGCTTAACACTGTCTGTACGGTCTGTAACCCTAAAAAACCCACATAAATTTATAAAGTTTTCTAAATGTTTTAAAATAACAAGCTGTGGACTCTCTTTGTTAATTATCGAAATTATCTCCAATGATTGCCTGTTCAACAACACATGCCTGTCAATATTTGCACAATCGTAATACCTAAAGACAATAACATGAATCTCTTAATTTTATTTTAATTTAACTTACCAAACAGAAGTTTATTCGTTTTCGAGGTAATTTGTTTTCTATTGATGAAAGTTTTCTTAGACGCAATAATACTTGAAAGTAAAAAAACAACGAAGCAAGGGCACTGAATTAATTTCTATACTGTGGGATGTGAGAATATTGTGTGTGCGTAGGTATGTGAGATGATATTTCCGGAAGCGTTAATGATTGGCCGTTTATAAAAATACGGCCTAAGTAAAGGTATTCTTTGATGGTCGCGTGCGGTGAGATACGTATAAGTGTTGTGTGAGTTTGTTTAAAATGAAAGAGATCGCTTCCTTGGACAGTATTAACTGCATTTTGTTTGTAAGTTTCGAGAAAGAATATAAGGAATATTTTGAAGGGATGTCATGTATATAAAGGTGAAAGAAAAGATAAGCAGAGCGCATTTGCATTAATTTGACGTATGCTGTTACGACGAATGATTAGTAAGGTAAGAGTCAATACCTAATTATATAACACATCTCTTTTCTATATACAGGGTAGGTCATCACATTTTACCATCTAGATTTACGTTATTATTATAACGCGTAGCAGACAATGTTTCTCATGGAGTTGAATAGCTTTAAAAGGGGTTCATACTGATGGTACTTTTTTTTTTGTAGGTGGACGTGTAAAGGACATATGAAGGTCATTAATATTTTTTTTAACGGAATTATATATTTTTTATTGCATCATTTAATGCTCTTTCATGTTATTTACAAAAAAGTATTAACCTATTTATGTAAAAAAATTATTACTTTAGGAGATATTTTAATTTTTATGTCTATTTACAAAAAAGGTTCAATGTGAACCATTTGCATCAGAACACTTTCAGAATCGAGAAATTAATGACTCATTAACGTTTCTTAATGTATCTGATGTTATTTTCTTGCATTCATTGACGATACGATCCCTCATATCGGCCATTTTAGTCGAAGGCTTAGCGTAAACTTTATTTTTTAAGTAGCCCAATAAGAAAAAGTCGAGAGACGTTAGATCTGGTGACCTAATAACGTAAATCTAGATGGTAAAATGTGGTGACCCACCCTGTATATCTTTATATCTCGATTACTAAATAATAAATTTAATTTAATTCTTATAATATAAAATATTTATATTTTTTTTTGTTTTATTTCTTCTTCACCTTTACCGCCTTTAGTCACACACTAAAGGCCAAATTTTAATTTAAATAATAAATGATAACTACTTTTTTCTGAATAACTCATGCATTCATAGCTAATTTTTTGATACTCATCATATTTATTAATCATTAATTTTTACTACAAAAAGTGTAATATAAATAATTTTATAACAACATTATAATCATTAGTGTGGATTAGGGATCAATTTTTCTCCCAGTTTTCCTTTGTATCAATAAACCATTATAAATTTCATGCACATTTTTCGACATATGCAATTTTTATTCTGAAAATCTAACTATATAGACTTAAGGTTTAAATGATTTTCTACAAAAGTAAAAAAGAAAGATAGACGTATACTTTAACTTAGACAATTTACTTTAATAATTAATAAGAAGATTAAGTAGAATATATATTGTTATCCGCGAAAGTCACTATAGTGGCGCTTCGTACTAGAAGATGATATATTCGGAGGCCATTATTGTGGGTGAAAAAATAAGTGACTAAAAAGTGACAAAAAATTATTAAGATTAATCTCAATTTTTCTTCCATGATAAACTTTTTCAAAAAAATTCTTTTTCGAAAAACGAAACTTATTTATCTATCATCTTTACGCTACTATTTCGTTTTATAAAAATTTATTTTTCTATTAAAAGTATATCTTTTAATAAAATATATTTTTATATAAAAAAAAAAACCAAAAAGCTTTTGTAGTTCTCGTTCTAATTATTTATTTTGATTTCTTTCGAAAATTCACTATAAAAATCGAATAGTATTTAAACCTATTCCTACCGACACTTCACGTATACCTATTCCTACCGCGGCCGGTCAAATGACTTTCACAACTTATATTTTTCAATATTAAATGCAGACCAATAGCCAGTATAAAATTTTTACCAGTATAAAAATATATTTTCTTTTATTCAAGAGTATCTTGATCATAATCTACATTTTATTCTTTTTCGTCGCATTTTTTACAAATGGGCTTCTCAACTGTACATTTTCCGCATACGTACTTTTTACATTTTGGACAGATTTTTTTCGTCTTATTATCTTTACAATACCTTATCTGAAATGTTTTTCGTTTACGGGAACCTGTATTTGTACTTGCGATGGGTATTGGTTGATTTTCTTTGCCGTGCTCTTGTTGGTATTCGATGGCAAGTTCTTCTGCCAATTAGAATAGAAATTCCTGTTTTGTAAATTCTCCTCCCGTAGTTTCTTTATATAAGTCTTTCATCTTTTCCCAAATATGAAAAGCCGTTTATTATATATTTGCTACGTAAATCGGATGCTAACCAAAATTTTATACCAAAGTTGTTCTGTATATTGGGCATGTATTGAGTGAATCTACACTTTGCTTTTGTTGGATACAATTGTTCGTTAATAGTAATATATGGTCCTGGTTTATAACAATTTTGACTGTTGTCAATAAACTTGTACCAAACTTCGGAAATTATAGCGAATTTATCGGTTTGTAACCGTTGGCTTTGTTGATTTCTGTCGTCAAATCGATTAAATCTCATAATCTCCGTAAAGTCATGTCTACTCATAGTATTTGAGAAAAAAGGCGGGCCCCACTTTTTATTCCATAGAAGTGCTATATCTATATTCTTAGCCTCATATGCGCCGCGTGCATACAGAATTGCAAAAAATGCATATAACTTTGCAGTAAACAGTTCTCATTTATATCCCAACACTCTAAATGACTCTGCCTCTGTGCACTTTCTTATAAGTTCGATTATTGGAAGGCACTTCTCGGATAAAATCGTGCTACAACTAAATTACCTTTCGTTTGTAACGACTTTATAGTTTTGGCATTGAGTCTTAGAGAGAAACTATTACAAAAATGTATAAATCGTACTACCGGTCAAATGACCGGTCGTGGTAGGTAAGACAGACTACTAATTTTTTTAGAAAATAAACAATAAAAAAATAAGTGAATATTGAAAAATGTATCATACACATATATGAAGAAAAGTCGTAAAGTTTAAAGGCGATTCACTTACGTTGAATTTAGGAAATGCCAATTGAAAATTTAAAAGCGGTCATTTGACGGGTCCTGGTAGGAATAGTGTTAAAAGATGGTCAAATTTTCTCTTATATTAAATCACTCTGTATGAATCTTTATGTAGTAGAACTTCAATTGGTAAAGTCGACCAATTGTAAAGATAAAATCTTTGAGTAAAATTCATGCGTGAAAAATATTACTAGTGAAATTTATACTAAAAGAAGAACTGAAAACGAAAGATAAGTTATTGATATGTCGTCAAATTCCATAATTGCATAAGTTTCACGAAGATCTAGAGACTTTATTTTCCGATCCTGTAACTCGAGACTATTTTCTAATATCTGTTTACCGTTTGAAATATACGAAATGTGTTAAGTTCGCTGTTACACTTTCCATAAATTCAAAGCATGGAATTGACGCATCGTGCATAAAACATTTATGTTAATATATGATTGATTCGCTAGTAATTTGCATGAACTCTAAATAGTTTCAAACTGCCTACTATATTTTTGTAATATTAAGCATTTGGCGAAATCGCATCAATAATTTCTCCGAATCAGCATCCGAGCATCATACTGCAATACTTTTCATAAGTTTGTCGTTCTTATTCTAGGTTTACCAAGCGAATAAACACTTGGAAAATTAATTTTAGGTTTCTGTATACTTAAATAACATAATATTAAAATAACATGCATACCATGATACTTTTAATTTTTTATTTAAAAAAAAATCGCATATGGCAGATATTTAGCAATGAGAAAAGTACATGGCAAAAATAAATTTATGCTTGATAAATCTATCTGAAGTCAATATATAAAAAATTAGGCTTCTTAACATTCTATTAAAATCTAGGATTATTACCTGTACAGGTAGGATGCGCACTAGTAAACGCAAGACCTACGGCCAGCCAAGAAGTGCAGGCTCTAACCGAAAAATCAAAAAGAACGATATATCAAAAAATTAGCTTATTCCTAATTCCCTCTCGAAAACGTTGCTAGCTCCCGGACTATATATTTTCCTCGGTATCATCAGTTCTTCTTTCTTCATCAATGACTAATTCATGCAAAATCTCGTCAATGGAATCTTCATTATATTCAGCAGCACTAAGATTGCACTCATCAATATCCGAATCGGAATCAAACGATGTAATTCTATTTACATTTCTATTTCTAGGAAATCTGATTTCTTCCTCATAGCTGACTATGTAAGCCTTGTAAAAGCGTTATTGTTCACTGCTATTTGAATCTCTAACAAATAAGTTTTTCATTTTTCTTTTTGACATTTAAACGAATTAGGGTAAAGATTTTAAGTTATACCGCCCATTACTCGACAATAAATAAAACTGATCTTGTACATTGACGAGATGAGAAACAAATGCGAAGTAACGAAAATAAATAAACAAGCATGATACCATGGAAACAAACTGAGCGAGAGATCATTCTTGCGACAATCAGCGATTCGCATTCTTAACACATTCGCGACCGCTGACGTGAATTCATGTATTTTTAAGCTCTATTCCCAATTGCCGCTGACGTGATTCACGTCATTTAAAATTTTTAAAGTTTTATAAAAATAAATTTATATATATATATTGGGTCTATAAGTAAGTTTTCAGCGTTTTGTAATAAAATTTAAGGGTTTATACTGAAAAAATGGTTACATATTTCTTATCAAAATATTGTCCATCAGAAGATACTATTTTTTTATATCTTTCTGGCAATTTGTGCATTTCAGAATAAAAACAGTTCTCGTCTTTTGATCCCAAGAACATATTAGGCCAATTTTTGATTCCCTCTACTGAAGTGAAGCGCATTCCGGTAGAGCGTTCTGCATGGACACTAACAAGTGATAGTTGAATGGCGCCAATTCTGGTCTATAAGGCGGGTAAGGCAGAATTTCCTATCCACTATTATCAAAGTAATTTTTGACCGAAGCAGCAATATGTGGCCGAGCGTTGTTCTGGTGAAAAATTACGGACTCGTGCCTGGTCTGATTATCTGGCTGTTTTTCCGCCAATGCCCGCTTCAAACAAATTAGTTGTGTTCGATAAAATGGTTCTTTAATGGTTTGACCACTCGGAAGCAGTTCGTAGTATATAACACCTTTCTGATCCCACAATATGCACAGCATGACCTTATTCATGTGACTATTTCGCTTCGGCGTGGATTTGGCAGGCTCGCCAGGCTTTGCATATGTTTTTTGCGTTTAAGATTATCATATTAGATCCACTTTTCGTCACCAGTGACAATACGATGCAAAAACGACTTTTTTTATGCCGCTGCAGCAACATTTCTGATATGTAAAATCGCCGTTCGACATCTCTTGGCTTCAACTCGTACGGCACTCAATTTCCAACTTTCCTAAAAAATCGTAAAGCTTTCAGGCGCAGGGAAATGGCTTATTGTGTGATGCCCAATGATGAAGCAAGTTCTTCTTTAATTTAACACGGATCCTCATCGAGCAAAGCCTCTAATTCCTCGTATTAAAAATTTTTCGGCTTTCCGTAACGCTCCTTGTCTTCAGCGTCAAAATCACTATTTTTAAACCGTTTGAACCACTCACGACACGTCGATTCACCAATACATTCCGCCCTGTAAGTTTTCGGAAGAAAATGATAGGCCTTAGCAGCACTTTTCTTCATATTAAAGAATAAAAGCAGTGCTTCCCGCAAATGACGCTTATTTAGCACGTAACTTGCCTTGTTTTTGCTTCATAAAATATACTTCGTCGATAGAAATGCTCAAATATGATGATGTAATGTTGTTAACAAGTACACAAGCTTCGAAAATGACACATGAGATGTGACATTCTGCCCGGAATGTACTCGTGACACAATCTATTTAAAAACGCTGGAAACTTACTTGTAGACCCAATATATATATTTGGGTGGGTCAAAAAAATCAAATATTTTTTTTTACAAATGCCACGGAAAAATGGATTGCTTGACACCTAAAAAAAATTCTCACCAAATATGAGCTCTTAATTTTAATAGGAAGATCCTCCGCATTGCAGTTTTTTATTTTTTTCTCAGTCCAATAGAATAAAATTCATACCTCATCATTAATTGATTGTACAGAAAAATGTTGTAAAAGAATTTTGTAGGAAATTTATTGCTCTACGAAAAAGGTATTTTATATTTTTTCCGTAAACCTCGCTACTTGAATGATATTAAAGAGTTAAGTTTGATTATTTTAAGACAAATTTTATTTTTG
The DNA here is from genome assembly GCF_049000335.1 of Polistes dominula. Classification (NCBI taxonomy): domain Eukaryota; kingdom Metazoa; phylum Arthropoda; class Insecta; order Hymenoptera; family Vespidae; genus Polistes; species Polistes dominula. The sequence goes on along the minus strand of NW_028301061.1, from coordinate 5,301,977 downwards.
TTTATGAATATTATAACTCGACAATAAATGACTATTATAAAATACAGAATACAAATTTTTGTAGGAAATAAACTGCTCTATAAAAATGGTGTCTTATGTTTTGGTGATTAAATTAAGCGTTCAAAAGATATTCATCATCAAACTTTTTTTTTAGAGAGCAGCGAAAAAATTATCCTACTTGCAACAAAAAAATTGTTTGAAAATTAATAAACTCAGTTGAAAATTTTCTTATAACGAATTGGACATTTTTTTTCTCTAAAACTGAAAAATATAATATATTTATAATAAAAACTTTGCTTTTTTATTAATAAATAATTAACTTAGCTATAAATAATGTACAATTAATTTTTTTAAATGTAGACAAAGATACTTACACATAAAAAAAAACTTGAAAAGTATTTTGAAGTTTCTCAGTTGATAAAAACTAAAATTCGTGTAAATTTTCTTAAAACTTATAAATTAAATTGAATTTTTTCGAATATCTAAAAAAAAACTTTTAAAATCAGTACACATGAAAGTTTGATGATGAATATTTTTGAACGCCTAATTTAATCGCCAAAACATAAAACACCATTTTTATAGAGCAGTTTATTTCCTACAAAAATTTGTATTTCGTATTTTATAATAGTAATTTATTGTCAAGTTATAAAATTCATAATCAAAAATGAAATTTGTCCTAAAATAATCAAACTTAAATCTTTAATATCATTTAAGTGGTGAGGTTTACGGAAAAAATATAATAAAATACCTTTTTTGTAGAGCAATAAATTTCCTACAAAATTCTTTTACAACATTTTTCTGAACAATCAATTAATGATGAGGTATGAGTTTTATTCTATTGGACTGAGAAAAAAATAAAAAACTGCAATGCGGAGGATCTTCCTATTAAAATTAAGAGCTCATATTTGGTGAGAATTTTTTTTAGGTGTCAAGCAATCCATTTTTCCGTGTCACTTGTACAAAAAAAAATAATTGATTTTTTTGACCCACCCTAATGTATATGGTAACAATATTATAATAAATAAATCCTGCAATTATCTTACTCTTGAAACTGTGCCTTCGTCTCATTTTCTCGAAACTTAGTTTTTTGATAGTTTCACTTCTAACACGTGTGATCTGCACACATGATTTTTTTTTCTTTTCTATTTAATCAGTCTTTGCCACAGCAACACGTGGTGGGGCATAGCTAATATATATATAGTTTTCGTCAAATTACTAAAGTCAAACACCGTGGGTAGGCATGGACTATAACATGAATAGGTGACAAAAGATAAAAATCTTGTGCTATTGATTCCAGAGAGATGGTAAAAAAACGAGACTTCTGTGATAGTATTGAATAAATGTAAAAAGGTGTTTTTAGAGAAGTGACTCAAACACATAAAAAAGAGAATAAAAAGAAGAAAAAAATAATATATTTGATATTTGATATATTGATATTTGAAAATTCCACGAATGTTAGCAGATATCTAATAGATTGCTATAAAGTGAGATGGAAAGGATGATAAAGGTGGAAAAAAGAAGAAGAAAAACGATATATGAATATATGAGAAACGTATGTGCATTTGAGTGATTACAAATGTTCTTTTTTTTTTTTAACCGAATCTTCATCATTTTTACAAAAATATTGGAAAACTAGAAATAGCTTTAAGTTTACTCCGACCTTTTCTGATACGAGTTCTGCATTTTTGTTTGCACTAAGAGATCTAAATTTACTCTTCGCTAGGAATTGCCCGCCAGCGAACAGATGTAATGACAGCGAACTCATCCAACACACTTTACTGACATTAACACAACGCTGCTCTCTAAAAGCTACAATACTATTGCGCCCTTAGTTCGTTTCTGTGCGTGCGCGTGTCTTTTTACGTGTGTGCGATGATAGTGTACGTGTGTATATACATAAATGGTATAGAAGCCGCGCTTGGAACGTCAACCTCGGTAAATTCGATGCTCGTGGAGAGCTAACAAAACGATGACATCGACAAAGATCACAAGCTTTACCAATGCGTAACCATCATAAGTTTTAACGCATTTCTCGTGTTAATCCATTAAATAAATCGTTTCTTTCAACGTAGAATAATAAATTATTTTCAATATTTTTCATAAAACACTTATTTACAGTGATATAATTTATTAATTATTTGAATTTTTGGATAAAATAACCTATTCAAATCATTTTTCAAACTTTATGAAACTTAACAAATTGTAGAAAATAAAAACACATATTTTTTTCTATATCTTTATTTTTTATATTCTTATGATCAACAAAATATGAAAACAGTGACTTTAAAATAAAACGTAATCAAATATTGTATTTTCACAATAAAAATAAACTTTTCTTTTTCCTAGCACTTCAAGCTGAATACGCAAATAAACTTTAGGAGGATCAATAAGATTTATAAATCTTTATAAGGAGTACAAAAAAAAAATATTAGGAGAGAAGTGACTTTTCTACCAAGAGAAAGTAAATTGAATCACGAAAAATATTCCCGTTTCGACTATAAGTGTTCACGTGACATCAGCTGTAGATAAGAAAATTTAAGATTCACATTTTCTAACGAAGAAGAAAAGGAAGAACGTAGTCTCTTTTTAAGTTAAAACTTTATGAAACTTGGTAAACTATTTAAGAATTTTTTAGCAGCTACAACATTTTCCCCTTCGTCGTTTATAGCTGAATGACTCTGTGTATGTGTGTGTGTGCGCGCGCGTGCGCATATATACGCGTGTGTAATACAATTTTGTATTAAAAAAAAATATTATCCTATTAGGTTTACTTTAAATACTTTAATTCTTTTCAAGAATGTATTATGTAAAGATGACAAATTTTGAATAATTCTTCGAATGAAAGGTAATAGAAATCAAAATCGGATTTTTGCTTTATTAAAAATAACCAAGATGCATAAACTATAACAAAAAATTGTTCATTTGAGATCGCTACTCTAGTATTCTGTAATTTTAGAATCAGAGATTTCTTAACAAGCATATGTTACTATAGTATGCCGGATAACACGATAAGCTCAAATTTCTAGCTATTGTCATTCATTATCAACGTTCGTTCAGCTACGAGAATGGACATTATCACCATAGTACGTTCAAAATTCGATCATAATAGTAATAAAGAGGTCATATTTATCGTGATACAGAGATGCAAATACAAAAGTATATATACGTATGCTTTCTAACTATGACTTAAACATAATTTTGTCTAAAGGTGTAATGTAATTTTCTGATTTTATTTCAGTGCTTTATATCATTTTAAATATCGTGTAATTTAATTTGTTTTAAAACCTTTACCAGTTGGTAGAAAGATAATTATTATCTTGGAAAATATTCTAAAATTATAAATAGAGTAAATTGTATTTATTTAATCAAATTTATTATATCATTGAATTTAGTAAATTATATTATTTCTTATTAATAAAATTATAAATTAAATTTTTTGTTTATATATTTTTGGTTAAACAAATTTTATTAAAACGATTTCTTTAATCAAAAAATATTATTTTTATTTCAGCAATTTTAAACAAGAATCGGTACGAATCGAATAGTATATTTAAAAAGCATTACATTGTACTTACAAATCAGAGAAAAGTTTCTATTACGCTTAAGATTATCGTATGGAATCTTGAATCATAATAGAATCGAGAGCCACAATAGGATAGTGAAGTAGTGCGAATTCTTTTTTATTATGCACAAAATTCAAGAATAATCCAAAATAATAATTTAACATTAATCTAATTAAACTATAATTTTTAAAACAAATATGTAAAAAATTTATAATAACAATGCTCACATTGCTACTGGTTGTGCTAAACAAGTAATGTAGTTAATAGTGGTCAAATTCGTTTACTTTTTAAAATATTCTACATAACGTAACAATGCGATCGTTGAATATACCACATTTACATTAACGTAATCATTCGATAACCGATCAAGTCTTTAGACTAAGAAACAAGGTTCATTCTGTGTCAAAATTGGTAACCACAAAATGTCAAGAGAAGATTAATTCAGTAAGAAGATTAATTAAGTAAATTGTTCAATGATATAACATCATCGAATCGACAAATAAACGTACCAAAGAGATTTCGTCTACATAGATTCATTGATTTTCTAATTGACCCACAATGTAATTATCGCGGTTTCCTCTAAATGCAAGTAGTGCTATTGGCGTGTGTTAATTCCGGAAGTGGAAAACTGGTGTAGCAAGGCCATGAGAAATCCAAGATAGAATATGTCCATTAAGAGACTCACCCCATGATAAGCTAGGTCAGACCTTACCTTCTATCTAACAGTAGAGTGTAATTTTATATTCTCCCCTTGGCCTCGTGCCCCTAGTCTCTTACACGACATTGCTTCACCTGTTGGTTGCACATCTCTCTCTCCCTATCTCTCTCTTTCTTCTTTCTTTTTCTGCTCTTCCCTACCCGTTGTTCCCTTCTCAGTTCCCCAACGTATGTGAAATATTGATCGTCTCACCAACAGATACAAGTAAGTTTCTCCCATTTCGTAGATAGTTTGTCCAAGGTAAAATGTCCACCAGGTGTGTATCCTTACCTTTCCTGAAGCCCCATTGATTAGAATTCACAAAGGACTACAAGTGAAACAGTCACTAACCTTATGTTCCCTAACTCCCTTTTCGATCCTTGCTTTCGATTGGAAGGTCAATATGAGACAGTGGGGTACTACAAATAGAAAGGCATTGTCTCATTTGCGAGACTAATTAATCGGAATAAAGGCGTTGCTCCTTTTTTTCTTATTTTTTGTTGACTTTTATTGATCTTGTCTTATTGACTCAAGGGGGCTTTTTATTTCTTTTTCTCACTATTACTATCATCTGGATATTAAAAGCGAAAATATTTGAACGTTGATTTCGATTTCTTTATATAGGTGCGTTTAATAAGAAAGGAATTACTTTTTTATGTTCAAAATATGAATATTAGTCGTCGTATAAAAGTTAAAAACTAATTTGGTTTATTTATTTTCTTATTAATTAAAAATCAAATATCTGGGTTAAGAAATTTAGCATGCATTTAGATTCTTTAAAAAACAGACGCGCGAAGTATTTCTCGTATAATTAATCAAAAAAGTTGGCAACTTTAAAGTAAAAGTATAATTTCCCTTATTTTGTTCACGTATTTGCATTTGCTACATTCTTGATAGGCTTTAGAATCTAATTTGTTGATTTTCCTTTTGACACGTTGATTGCCACGCTAGTGTTCAAGAAAATCTCCACGCGCGCTCCAGGTTCACTGCTATACTACACTACATAAGAATCTCGACATATAAAGATATTGTGTAAATAGTTACTTATTGTAGTAAGAAATTATTACGTTCAGAAAAAAATTCTTATCCTATGGAGAGGATAATCTTTTTCGGATGATTATTTAGGCTTTTTTGTTTTTTATCTTCTTATAACAAAAAATAAGTCAGGTATATCGGTTTCGCTATATCACGATTCATAAATTGCGGGAAACCTCCTACAACGCGGCATCCTATAAAACGGTTTTCTTTCAAAAAACCTTTGTACAACACTGTACATCTACAGCTGCAAGGCTTGCCGTCTTAAGGGGACACGTCACCTTCGAGTGAAAAAAAAAGCGGTTTTTTTGTGAATTTTTTTTGCAGCCAGTTTTATTAATATCAATACAAATTTTTGGTATATGTAAGTTATATATCTGAACTTTATTCACAATTTTTTGTGTGTAAAAGTATTGTAAATTGTGTTGTCTGTGGCCACTTTTCTAAGAGTCCAAAAAAAAAGGTGATTTTCGGTTGCCCTCACTGGCAAAAATTGGTTCATCAGAAACATAAAAACCGAATGTTATCCTTTAGTAGAGATGTTGGCGCAGGGAATGAACGAAAGAAAATTTTAGGTTTTAAATTTTTTTTCAAAATAGTCGACTTTTTACGAAAAAATTGACATTTTTGCAGAAAAATCGCCGAGTTTATGAGAAAAGAAAAAGAAATTGGCATTTTTTCGAAAAGTCCTTTCGTTCAATCCCTAGATACGTGTATCTAGTATTACTATACAAAATTTGGTAAGGATCGGATAAATGGTCTGGACACAGCGAGGCCTACCGTTTTAAAAACGCGAATAGGAGAAATTAACGTTTAAAGTTTTGGACACTAGCTTGGAGCGCTACGGCGCGCTCCGTTTAAACTATTACAGTTTCGTAAATAATGGGCGGATCTTTACCAAAATTTGAAAAAATATTTTTGAAATAATATTCTTTCAGAAAATCGAAAAAAATCGATTTTTTTGTTGAAGTGTCCCCTTAAAGATACAGTGTTGCGAAAAGTATTTCTTTTTATCTCCATGGCCTGAAAACAAAAGTTTTTGGCTCATGGTTTCTGGATCTCATATAACACGATTTCACAACACACGGCATTTTCTAGGAACCTATCTACCGTGTTATAGGAGGGTTACCTGTACGTTTAGAACGAAATGTTTCACTACATGCATTTAGTCGAAAATCTTATTTCGGGAACGAAGTATCCAAGAAAGCATTTGAGATTCGAAAATTATTTCTTCTCTATCGTATTTTTTTTCAGTAGTGATAAATAATTAATATTTCTTTGTGTTATAATTTTTTCCCCCATCTTTTGTGATGTCAGAAAGAAAAATAGAAGAGACTAATAATATAAATAAATTCTTAGGTCAATGTAATCATAATATTGCTATCCGAAAAAATGCTCTTGGACAAAAAATTAGAAGGGAAGCATGGACAAAAATTATGTTATTGGAAGACTTCATACGAAACGATCAAATGCACGAATAAATTTAAAAAGAGGAACAACGTTTTGCCCGGATTGCCCTGATCAGCCCTAACTTTGTATAGACTATTTCAGAGCATTTCATTGTATAAATAATTTTCAGTGGCGAGACCATGTAGACAGAATGGACGACAGTAGGCTGTCGAAAGTGGCAAAAATAGGAAAGATAGGAACAACGAGACCACCGGGAAGACCTCCAAAACGGTAGAATGAAAGCTGGATATCGGTGTCGCAGGAACAACAAACGCTTTGAAGATGTCTATACGACTAAAATATAACAGGACATAGTTCAAACACATAGATAAAGAAGAAGAAGAAGAGGAAGAAATAATTATCTTAATAAATTTTTAGTAACAATTCAATTTATATTAGTAAACTTTTAAATCAATTTAGTAATCTCGTATTCTGTAAAATATCTTCCCAAATATTAAACATTAGTAAATATTTACTAATTTACCTTATAAGTGCAAAAATAAACGTCAGCCGTATGTGGCTGATTGAGTTTTTTCAGAATTTTTGCTGTCAGCCATGGCTGACATGGCGATCAACGAGTAAAAAGTAAATTAGTCATTTCAGTTCAGCCTCAGTTTATTGCCTATCCAAATTATTTAACTATAGCAATTATTTAAAGTCATATAAATCTTTCTATTCAGTTTAATTTTAGTTTTTGATTCGTCATAGAAATTCTTATAACTTGCAGTTATCACATTATCCTAGAAAATGTATCGTTTTAGGTAAGCTAAAATATTTACTAATGTTATTTATTATATATATTTATTATTTAATTTATAATTATTTATTCTATATTAGTTTCTTAATAATGTCGATTTCTTAATAAAATTTATAAAATTAGCATACAAAAAATATCAGACACCCTATTATACAAATGCACTTTTTTTTAAATTTTACTCCTTATAAAATTATGTAAATATAAAATACTTTTGAATAAAATAAAAGTAAAATTTAATAAACTTACTTTGCAATAACAAAAAAAAATAAGAGAATGAGAAGAAAAACAAAAAAAAATATCTTCGAAAAAGTATACAAACTTTAATCTTATGTCAATCTAAGATAAGATACAGATATCGGCGCCTTCTAAGACACACAAATCGCCGCTATTGTAGGAAGTTTAAAGGCTCAATGAATCTTTTAATGGGCTACTATAAATGCACCCAATTTAAAAAATAATCGGAGGGGGAAAGATCGGACCGTCATCTATAAGTAGAGCTCAGAACTCCAAGTACAGTACAACAGCAAGAGAAGATTTTCTATGGTTTTATCTTATCCCTATCCTTAAATCCTCTTAATGTAAACAGAGTAGAATCTCTAATACCTGTTTAACACATTCGCGACCGCTGACGTGAATTCACGTCTTTTCAAGTTCTATTCCTAATTACCGCTGACGTGAAATTCACGTCATTTAAAATTTTAAAAATTTATTATAAATAAATTTTTATAATATTTAAATATATATATTTTATTTTTTAAACGAGCTGTCAGGCGAGTGGGGGTAATCTGCGTACTCGGCCCCGTTGTAAACGCGCCGTTTCTTCTGGCGAGTGTCTCAATTTTTAAGCCCTGCGAATGTCTCAGTTGGGACATACGTATCGAAAAATATTTTTTGTAACGACTGCTTTCAAAGTTCAATAGAGAGAAATTATTCATTTACAAAGAAATATTGTAATTAGCTTAACTATATGTTATTAAAAAATTTTAATCAATCCCTAATATATAGGGTTACATTTCAAATAAAGTTTTTAATTCATTTTTATATAATTTTATTTTTATTATTTCAAATTTAGATCTTAATTACTGATAATAGAACAAAAGTAATATTTTTGTTTAGCGTCAAAATGAAAATTAACCGCACAGTTATTAAATGTAAGATTTATTTTTCTTTTTAAGGTATATTAGTTATTGATGACAAATCAACACTTTCATCGATTATTTTGTTTTCTACTCAAGTTAACACAACTGATGCATTTTGTTCTAGGTTACGTTCATATTCATTAATGACATCATCGTTATGATTAGCATTATCAATAGTCATTGTTGTCGGCTTTTTTTCTTTGTTCAGATTTATATCCTGATTTATTTGATTTGCAATCTTCATTTTATTTTTTATTAATCATCGATGAAACCTTCAGCGACACTATTAGATTTCCACCCTCCATGGCGTTTTAATGTCGTTAAGTCAGCACCCGCATTTGCTAATAGTGTCGCTGAAGTTCGTCGGAATGTATGACCTGTATAGAGTTCCGGATCAGGTAACCTTAAATATTCAGCGATGATGTTAGGAATTGATCCAATTTTATTTATCCCTATCGGCTGATTGTAACATCGACCATTTGTATATTTCAAAAATAAACGATTGTTGGTGTCACTTTTAGGCCGAGAAGATATATATTTCTGCAAAATTTGACAGAAATCACCACTAACTGTGAATGAACGAGTGATTTTAGTTTTAGTAAACTTCAATTCAATTAGAATTGTTGAAGCGTCAACCACTTTCATGTCATTCATAGTAAGGTTACAAATTTCTGCACGTCTGCAGACTCCACTAACACCAACAACTAATATAGCCTGCAAAAAAGTTTATATTAATTTAATTATTAAATTATAAGCATTATACAAACTGTCAGATTTAAATTTACCTTTGTTGCTAAATGAATGGCATCTGTGAAGCTTCTTTTAAAAATAGTTCTATTTCTTCTAAAGTCAAAGTTTTTGCTTTTTTACTCTTGTATTTAACTGCTTTATTTTTTAACGATGTAAGCAGTTTTGTGTATTTTTAATATCAGTATTGTGATTTAACATAATAGTCGTCTTTAGCATAGAATATTGCGACCATAAAATCGCTGACGACAAATGTTTTAAAAGATTATCAAAATAAGCTAACTCGGAGCAAGCATTCTCGGAGAAAGACGTTTTTTTTTTTATTTTTGCCAGGTCACAAATTTATCATACACTTTGTTGTATTTTGGTCCAGATTTTGCCGGTAATAAATCACGTGTAACATTTTTAGCAGCAGATATTAGGTCTGGAAGCGTACAAGGTCTCGTTAATTCATTCATTGCTCACGTAGATTTTAAACAACTTTTTTTTTAAATTTTAATTAAAGTAATAGATTACTATAAATAATATAAATAATACGTGCAGGTAGGGTTAGGAATTGCACAAAGTTGAACATAAGATCGACAGGCTGCTTTTCATGAGTTGTTATTTTGTATGCGCAGGCGCTAGAATTAGTCTTAGTACGCTTGATGGTTTGAATGTAGTGGTATTGGCGAACACATGCATTCTATGAATCACATACATTTTTCGTAGTTAATTTTCATTCCCGCACGGTCAATCAGTGGGGAAGTTCGACTCTGCCTACTTTCCCGCACGCTACTATAGTATATACAACCATCACGAAAATACGCGACTTTACGTTTGCTAGGTAAGGCTTGAATATTAAACTTTGAAAGCAGAAGTTACAAAAAATATAATTTCTTTTAAAAAAAAAACAATCATATATAAACTTTTGGAATATCCTAAACCAGCTGTAGTATTCATTTTTTATCATTGATATTCTATCCCATATTGTAAACCTCACCATCAGTGTGCTGTGTGTGTGTAAGTAAGTATGTAAGATAAGCAGTTAAGGGGTAACACTACTATAGAATTTTCAAAAAATTGATTTTTGTTTTTTTAGCTTGAAGTGTACTTTAGACATCTAAACACATTATGCACTTAGTCTCGAAGCAAAAAAATATTTTTAACATGGCCAAATCTTATTTTTTCGAAGCATCTCAAAGCACTTTGAACAGTGATAACAAAACTTTAAACGCGTTTTTCTCGAAACTATATTTTTAAAACTGGGAGGACTCAGAACTCGAGCATCATTTAACCGATTGACTTGAAATTTTGAAGATAGTTTGATAGTTTTATTATCTACAGAAGTACAAATCCGATTTTTAATTAAAAAAAACTTTTTTTTTATAAACAATTTTCTACATCTTTTTTCGTCGAAAAGTCGATTTTTTTATTCAAAGTTGCGCCATTTTCACAAAATTTGACTTAGAGAAAAATCCGTATGTACTTCTCAAGATAATAGTACATAGATTAAGAATTTCTTTTGTTTTTTATTCTTGGTCTCATAGTTGTCCAGGTATGAGTCCGCCCGTTTCATTAAAAAAAAGAAAAAACGTGGTTTTGTTCAGCAACGAATACCGACGTTATTTTCTATTTAAAATCAATAAAAATATTTGTGTACATAGTTCAATATATGATTAACCAACCCTCAAAAAAGAAATTCTATTCCTCATTTAGTTTTCAAAAATTTTCTAAAAATCAGAAATTAATTTTGGTTTAAGATAGGTATTGAAAAATGGTGAAAAAATTTCTATACTTATATATTTTATTACCTCTTGGCACTCGAGAGATGAGTCTCCCTCATCAAAGGATTCAACGCCACAACTCCAGAGGTGACTCTCGCTCACCACTTTGTTTGGTGCGGAGAATCGATGCGATTTACAAGAGTACTGGTCACGGAATAATGTCAGCTATATTTCTTTTTTTCAAACAAATTTACCAGAGACAGATTTAGACAGATTTTTTGATCAAAAAACAATTCCAACAAAAGATGCAGGTCCAAGAATACGCTTACAGCTAGTAGGCTGCTTTCTTGACTATATAAATTCTAAACTTTTGAAGTATTTTACACTGGGAGAAGAAATTTGTGTGGAATAGTCCACTATCAAATTCCAAAGTCGAATTTCCTTTATTACTTTTAACCCGAAAAAACCAACTAAATGGGATATTAGAGAAGAAATTCAACACAATTATTGCACAATACTGGATACATGTGTAGTATTCTTCCTTATTATGAAAGTTTTAATACGGAGAAATTTATAAAATCACTAAAAAACAGAGAGAACAGCCGCTTAATTACTTGCGGTATGTGAAAACCTTAGTTCGGCAATTGACTAGAAATTTTTATCAGACACGTGCTCGAGCTTCAACTTCAACCTCCAATTCTGAAAACATCCGCCTAAATAGAAAGCTGCATAACATTCTAACAGGAGTTCGGAAAAATTTCAAAGTCCACTCTTAAGGAAATAACCCCGGTAAAAGACTTTCAACGACATACTATTGCGATATTTGTCCCGAAAAGCCGGGCATGCATTTCGGCAATTGTTACATGAAATATCATACGGTCTGGAGTTGCTGGTTCGCCGCGCGAAAAACGGTCACGAGTGCAAAGGGTTAATATAATTATTTTTATATAATTAAAAAAAATAATTATTATACTATATTAATAAAAAATAAGAATAATATAAGTTTAACAAGATCACATGATAGTTACTTAGAAGAATTAAACAATTAATAATTTAACTAATAATTTGCTTCAGTGGTCGTACCAGAATGTATTATTAAAAAATTTGTAGCAGCTATTGATGTATTGTTTACACAATTTTCACAATTCAATACTCAATAGTGTGTGAATAAATATAGGGTAAAATGTGATGGCGAGAAATTATAAAATAATATGATCAAAGTTTTTATTAAGCTTTCTTTTTACTTCTTTACCTATCCTATCATTTTCACTCTCTCTCTCTCTCTCTCTCTCTCTCTCTCTCTCTCTCTCTCTCTCTTTCTATCTTCCTATCTCTCTCTCACACACACACATTCTCTACTTTTTCTCTTCTTCACTGTAAATATGGTTTAAATTTCCAGTTAATTGGTTTTTCGTCTACACAAATAAGTTAGTATACGTTCGGAGTAAAGAAACTAATACTTTGACGTAAATCAATGTTAAAGTCGGATTTTCGAGAAAAAGATGAAAAACAAATCGATAAAAACTTGATATTTATTGTTCAAGTTTTCGAAACGATTAGGAGTTTGCACGAGCAACCTTAATGATGAATACGATATTTGTACTAGATAGAAAAATACTTCTCTCTTTCTTTCTACTTTCTTTATATCTTTTCCTTTTTTTCTTTTCTTCTGTCTTTAATCCATTTTCTTTTTCTCTTTTTCTCTCTCACATTCATTATTTTTTCTTATTCCTTTGTCATACAATCACAAATACACTTATGTAGCACACATATACTTTTAAAGGGCAACATAAGGATTTTCTATTTTTTTAATAAAATTATTCACTTGTGGGTAAAAAACATCATTATTAGAACTTAGTGATCTTTTCGATATAGGCTAATTCGTGATTATTTATCCCTTCTGAGCATAAGTGCTATTTTTGAATATTGTATTTTCAAGGCTGTTACGTCAATGACAATAGCGATTCAGTTTGGTAACAATAGAGAAATGATAACCATCATGATTTTCGGATTATGGTGGAAATTCTATTCGAGGCGACGAAATCCATTTCCTTAATTTATGAAACATATGACTAGAGTAAGTATGCATATATACCGGAAATAGTTTCTGTTTGGAAAAATTGCACATATAAGAATTCTATCGTTTTTGATTAGAATATAAATATTCAATGGAGAAAAGTAAGTCAAAAATGTATTCCTTTTTTTAAATAAGTGTTTCATATCGAGGTGCTATTTAATATTTAACTCATTTATTCTGAAAGTTGCCTAAGTCCATTTATGTTCGTATAAAGATATTGAAGGGTTTGCGTTGAATTAAATTTAAAAATATAGATAACATAGTAGAATAATATTTTTCAGTTTCTAAAGGTCTCAAATTTATCATCCCAATTAACACAATTAACAGTACATAAGAAATATAGCTATGATTGGACTTAGGCCTCTTTCAAAATCAATGAAATGACGATTTCAATCTTTAAGAAAGCACAAGTTCATAGGAAAAATAAGTTTTCCTGCAAAAAAAAAATTATTGCAAATACTTTTATTATATGAAAAGAAATATTCAACCTTTATTCTTTGTTAAATAATTATTACATTAAAATTAATATTGTTTTATTAATTATTAGCAAAACCTGGCAATTTTTGAAAAAATTGGACTGCGGCCTATTTTATGTTATCTTGATTGTTTTTTTACTACAAAAAACACCAATAAATAACATCTCTTAAAAAAATATGTTTAAAAATAAACAGATATTATATATTTTATTAGATATTATATATATATATATATATATATATATATATATATACATATGTGCTACAAAAAACCAAATTTAGCGCGCTTAAACGTGTTTTATTAAACTTTGGTGTGCTAAATGCTTTCTTTTAAATTTCTTTCTTTCTTTAAAAATAGGAGTTAACAAATTCAGAAAAAGAAAATAATAATAAACTTTTTTATCTATATAGATAGATAGATTATTGAGTCCTTTCCAGTTTATATGCGGGAGGAATTTAAAATAACTATGATATGCAGGTGGTATATAATGTAATAAATCCATTAAATTCTTGTACTTTTAGTTTGAAAATGACCTTGTATTTTTTGATGGCTATGTTTGGACTTAGGCTATTTTCAAAATAAGCGGTTCATTTGTTCATCGTTAACATACAATTTTAAATAATTTTAAACATAAATTTTACGTTATTGCCTGATGATGTTAAATATCTACAAAAACATGTGCAAAGACAAAAACCGTGTGCTATTGACTTCAGAGAGGCGAGAAAAAACACGACCTTTATGGATAGTATTGAATAAATGTGAGTCTAGAGTAGTACCTTGAACCCATAGAAAAAAGAGTAAACAGACGAAAAATATCCAATTAAGTAATATTATATATTCTTTAAATCGTTCATAAATTCAAGTCCTAATAGTAATTTTTTCAGAATGATATCGTAATATTGTTACGTTTATATGGTAAATATCATGAATGTAAAATATAGCACAATTATATAGATTTCTGCAATGTCTCTTGACAAGTAAATAATAAAAAGTACCTATGATCATTGTCTTGAAAAAACCCTTTACGATTCTTTTTAATAAATGTCTACAAAAGGACAAATACCAGATTTCTGATAAATGCTGATAAAATTTTGATCTTCAAGCAGTTAACTATGATGCTCTATTTGGAAAGTGGGCACCGCTGTGCGTCCGATTGATTACGAGTATATTCGTAAAGCACACAGTATGTGTCATTGAGGTGTCCCATAAAACTCTTTTCACGATTCTTCAAGTATTTGTGATAACCTCACAAAAAATACTTTATACAAAAGTTAATTCGTTTTTGATTGACTTTACATTGCAATAAAAAAAAGTTAAAAAAAAACTTTTTTTAAATGTTTTTTAAGGCTTTCTTTATTTGTTTAAATAGCACCCTACAGTTTTGACCTTACAGTATTATAATCCGTATTAATTCGAATTCAACGAACTAGTACTACTTCAAAATAGAAATTTAAATTGTTTACTTCATATGTATTATTTTTGCGTTTTTTATTTATTTCGTAATATATGTTACATGAATAAAGAAATAATAGTAATAAAAATGAATTTATAAAATAAACCTATCTTTTTGATACAATATTTGTTCATGTGTTTTGACGAGCCTAACTTAATAAATTTATCTATTTCCGAATATAACAGCATATAAAAGGTTCTACTATTCAATACCTACACTACTGTTTATTAATATCTATGTAGAAATGGTAAGAATAGTAAGAATGACCGAGGAAGAAAGCAGTGTGATTGAGCAAAAAAGAATAAATAATAACGTAAGATAAACAGCTGATATGAAGAAAGAGTGTATTGTGTACGTATGAAAAGACCTCGAGCTCTATCAGTGTTTTATTTATAATGTGTGTACGTTGTGTGAGACTAGAAGGTTCTCAAGCGATATCGATATATTAGTTCAGAATGTGCGTGGAAGATTTTGGAAATGTGTGTAGAGGGTGTGTAGATGTATGAAAAGGAGTGAAAATTAAGGGATGGGGCAGTGGTTCAACCTAAGTTTAGTTGTTTAATTTCACCTGCGAATATTGGTCGGATCCCATTACGTTGTTTTAAGATTGTGAGGCATTTATTGTATCGTTTTTATATATTATTTGTTTTAATAAATCATTAAAAGTAGAATTAGAAGAAATGGAAGAATATGTTTCATTTTTTATAAAAATTATAATTGTTATAGATAATGGTCACTACTATTTACGTATGTCAAATGTACTTGTCATGACACAAAATCCTGCTACTTCTTCATGAAGAGTATACTCGTAAACTCAGTTAACTGTTTAAAAAAGAGGAAGCAAGTATCATAGAAAACTATAGATTTCTAAAACTGCTGTCTCAGTTATAATAACTGTTTATAAAAACTATCACAAATCGACTAACATCCAAATTTGACTTCTATCATCTTGTGAGGCAGGTTGGATTTTGAAAAGGGTTTAGTACAATCGATCATTTGCCAGCAATGAAAAATTTTATTAAGAAAACTTCGGAAACTAACATACCAATACACTTACTGTTTACTTTATTCTTTCATTTTTTTCCAGAAAACTTTTGTTACGATTGATATTTGACACATGTTAAAGTATATGAATAGTGCCAGAATCGTTTCTAGATACACTGCAGTAGTTAGAAACATTTATTAAAATACTAATTTATATGTGAAGCTAGATGTGACCTCAAATATTAACAATATCAAAGTGGAAACAAACGTAAGTCAAGGAGACACAATGTCACTAAAACGTTTTACCCCAACGCTAGAAGAGATTTTTACAGATTTCTCATGAAAAGATAATAAATGTCAAAATCGACCAAACTTATCATAACAATCTCAGATTTGCGGATGTCATTGTGATGATGTTGGAAATCAAAAATCAGTTATAGACAATCTAACAAGAATTGAACGAAAAAAGGTAAGTAAGTAGGTCTGCAAATGAACTTGTCAAAAAAAGATATTAAGTCAATGAAACATACAAATGTTGAAGATAATCACAACATAGAAAAAATCAATAAGTAAAACTATTTAGTATGTATTTATTATAACGAACTAAAAAAACTATCTTTAAATTAACTATCAGTTTTAAAAGATCACTAAACGGATAAAACTTTTCTAGATTCCTTTTAGCAAACTATCACAAATTCTAAAAACACAACATAATCCTCCTAAATTTAAAAAGAAAGGTCTTGGACATCTGTATTTTACAGGTCATCACCAACGAGACTGGAAATAGCAGCACTGACAGTAAAAAATGCTAATAAATTGAGAGTGATGTAGAGGTCTATGGAACAAGCAATGCTAGGGATTTCCCTGAAAAATAAAATTAGAAATAAAGATGTTCAGAAGAGAACAAAGGTAACAGATGTAGTCGAAAATATAGTTGTACTGAAATGGCAATGAACAGGACATGTCGTAAAGCAAAAAGATGAATGATGGTTTACAGAAATTTTACATTGTCGCCCAAGAGAAACCGAGGAAAAACAGAGTCAACATTGACAACTTACTAGTATTTAAACAACTAAGACGGGTGGATGTCATCAAACAGGTAGGTGGAATTTACTGGCACAAAAAGCTCTGGATAAACATGGTTGACACAAATAAGGAGGGACCTATAAACAGGAGTGGATGAGCAAAAGTTAAAAAAAAACGATTATCATAAAGATACTTCGTTTTTTAACAAAAGACAATCACGTTGATATTTAAGTTTCTGTTAAAAGTTTGTAATTGAAAGTAAAGCATTATCATGTTTAAAAGTATGTAAAAGGTTTTGGACAGGCAAATGAAATTGTTAAATATTCTGGTAAGAGCAAGTGTTAGAGTATTACTTTGGCGTGACTAATAATTGATGACTAATATTTATTTTAAACCAATTGGTTGTGATGGACAAATATATCATGGAGAAATAGTAATATTTTATATAAAATAATATTATAGCACAAATGTATTCGTCATGCGTAGAAATTTTCGATCATTTACTATTAAAATTGCAGTTATAGTGAAAACTGAAATATATTTTTAAATTTCTAGACATTTAGAATATTAGAGATCAAGAAAAAGTAAGATAAAAAAATATAAATTATTACTATAAAAATATTTTATACTATAGTATGAACAAAGTAAAACATATATAATCTTACACAAAAATGATCATATTATTACAAAAGTAATATTTGTGTACGGTTGTTTCCCATAGCTACTTGTTGAATGTATATTCAAAATGCGGATTGTACAACAAACCGGACATTATTAACGTCGTAAAATCACGCCGATTAAAATGGACTGGTCACGTGGCATGCATGGGGGAGGATCGAGCGGCGCACAAAATATTGGTCAGTATACTAAACGGGAGAAGACCACTAGGTAGACGGAGACGTATATAGGAGGATAATATTAGAAGAGATCTTAAGGAAATAGGCTACGAAGATTGAGAATGGAGGGGTCGCGCTCTGGGACGGGAACACTGGTGGGATTTAAAATTTGCAGCAATGAGCTTTTAAGTTTCTAATGCCAACTAATAATAAAATAATAATAATAATATAAATAATAAAAATAATAATAGAAACTAAATTCAAAAAATTTCGTCAAAGCAATAAACACATACGCAATATCAGTCCTTACATATTCCTTCGGAATCATCAATTGGTCAAACACAGACTTAGATGACACCAATAGAATAACGAGAACACACCTGACAAAGTTACTAAACCTACACCCGAAATCATGTGTAGAGAGATTAACATTAAGTAGAGAAGAAGGAGGAAGGGGAATAACGGACATAAAAGCGTTACACAAAAGACAAATAAAAAAACTCCGCAAATAGTTTCACACAAAAGAAACACTACTACATGAAGCAGTAACGAAAGCCGACAAAAATTACACACCACTAAACCTTTCGACAAGCAATACAGACATAGATAACTATAACGACATAGATCATACATAAAGCAAAATAAACGCATGGGCCACAAAAATATTAAAAGGAAAACACTACTACACCAGTAGAGACGAAAATATAAACAAAAAACATGTGTGCAGATCACTCGTGTTAGAAGTGAAACCTTCAAAAATGTAAGTTTCAAGAGAATGAGATGAATGCACAGTTTCAAGAGTAAGATAATTCTAAGATTTATCTTATCTCTATAAAATTCCCCTATCACAGTGTTTGTTATTCTTATTCTCCGAAACGACTTGACCGATTTATATGAAATTTTTTGTGTATATTCGGTAGGGATGAGAATAGTTTTTCGTACATTTCTTATACCCCTGAGTGATAAGGGTGACCCAACATAATTATTTTTCCTTTAAAAGGATACTAAGAAAAAAGAGAACAAAAAGACAAATGTTATGTGCCTATATTCAGACAATGTAAAATTATATGATGTGAAGTAAGTGGTGATCTTATGTTACCGCTCAAGCGCAGTTGGTTGGATATTAAGAAAAAAGAGAAAAAGAAGACAAATGTTATGTGCGTAGATTCAGGTCTATCTATATATTTATTAGCCACAGCAACGCGTAGCCGGGGCACCCCTAGTTTATTATAATATTATTACCATATATAATGAAGGTCACCGGTATGGTCTCTAGGTAGAACAGCTGATAAAAAGTACACTTTTCACAATTCAAGCAATAAAAATGGAATGCTGAATGCAATTAGTTATAAATAGATACCAAAATCGTAGGATATTTATCAAAGGAAGTATAGTTCGTCAGAAATTAAGTAAATATAAATAATCCTTTTTTTGAAACTCAGGTATAAAATATTTTTAGTAGTATGGTTTTCAATTTCCCGTTTTCATCTACATTCTTGCGATGCTAACAAATATTTAAGGATAGACGAAATAAAGGAGTTACGAAAAACATGGAAAATACTGCTGGACTGAACGAGGGTTATGGTAAAATGCAATAAGAGATCTAATAAAGATATTGTCTAGAAATGTTTTTTCCCCTCTATAGCCAACCACACTTCGAGACCCTTATTATTTATAACATATTTCGTCCTTATTTTTTGGACCACAAAATTATCTTTCTAAATACTCTCGTCTAAATAAAGACCTAAACAACGAAAAATCTAAAAAATGCATTGAATCGTATCGCTCTCTCAGCTTATTAAACTGTGTACACAACGAGTCTCAAATTTCAGCCCCGTGGTAAGCTCCACCGATTCACGCTGGGCGCTCAACTTCTTAAAAATGTTTGTATTTTATTGAAATATTAGTACAAGTTTCTTAAATATGCAAATATTACAATTAATAATATAATTTTCTTATATGCGATTTAAAATGTGACAGTAATTTACTTGCTTTTGAATGGAATTTGTCAGCTGCTCCTAATGTATTCTACAGTGTTATCTTATTCTTTTTCTCTGATGTAACTAGCAATCCTTCTTTTTTTTAAATATTTCAGACAGTTCAATTACTATACATTCTATGTATTTTATAATTATTTATTATAATATTTGCGAAATAAAGAATATAATACTAATTTTTCAATAAGATAGAAACATTGCAAATAGAAAAGATATGACACGTTTTGTAAAAAAAAAAAAAAACTATAGGCATGAATATTATCACCTCGATAATAAAGATAATAAATATAGATCGAATTTCAACAGACCTTCCCTGTTTTTTATAATTCTGTTCTCATGAAAAGGAACCGACCTTGGGGTATAGGTAGCTGACAAAAACTAATATTTTCCAAATTCTATACATCTAAATGGAATGCTGAATGCGATAGCCAAAGATAGAAACAAAAATGGTAGAATGTTTGTCGATGAAAAGAAATCCTATTTTGACCTAAGTGAATATAATATATTTTTTTTGGAAACGCAGGTAGATGAATTTTTTTTGTTGCACACCTTTTACACTTTCTATGAATGTGAGATATCTTTATTATGGGTTAACAGACACAAATATTTCTTTTTGGGTTGCAATTAATACCTGAAGATACTGTAAAAGAAGGAAACAATTCTGGTCGTATTTTTTTCGTTTCATCCGGTTATGAATTACAATGACTTTAATATCTATTTATCATTTCCGTTGTTTTATGGTATAATAATAAAAATTTGTTTTTAAATTTATTTCTATATTTTTTTCTTCTATATTTGTAACATAAGTTATATTATGTGGAGGTTTCAGACAGAGAGAGAAATATAAATCTGAAGATGATATAATATAGTTTAATTAATTATGATGATGTAATGTCGAGCGGTATTTACCTAAGTTTACAAAAAGTGGCGTGGTTACAAAAATACTGAATACAAAAGAGTTACAGATATAACACACAAACAGATACTGAAGACTAAAGAGTGACTAACTATGGACTGATACAGACTGAGCACTAAGGATTGACTAAGGACTGACTAAGGACACTTTCTTACTTCTTTTCACATATTTATATCAGAAATTAGCTACACCCTTTTTGAGAGGGAAGGAGATTATAAATCTTATTGACCAATAGCATAAGGATCCACCCCATAGTCCACCAATGGGTACAGCCTATAGTTTTTGGTAGTGGAAACTATGCATAAAGAAACTTGATCTGGAACATCGGAATGTTATGTCTTTTATGGTATATCGCATATGTTCACATAGAAATCCAAAATTCTTCAAAGGGTCCCGACACTGCACAAAGGGTTTTCATCGCACCAATAAATCCCGATAATTCTTAGGTTTGTTTATGGTTTTATGGCCCTCCTAAACTTTCCCCTTAGTTTCTGAATAGAGTTTTCCTTTCCAGAAAATTAAATATAACAAAAAGAATTGAATACTTGTTTTTTTTCCCTACAATTATTGTATTTTTATTAGAAATATAGAGTAAAAAGGTTTAATTGTTTCTTTCACGATTCTAGTTTCTTCTATTTAAAAACTTTTCTATTTTATTGAAAAATTAGTATAAATTTTCTAAATACGCAAACATTATAATTAAAAAACATGTCTTTGGATATTTATAAGAAAAATATTCTACAATGTTGTCTAATTCTTTTTCTCTGATGTATCTGATAATCATTTTCTTTTTTTTGTAAAATATTGCAAACAATACAATTATTATATTCTATATATTTCATAATTGTTAATTATAATATTTGCGAAATAAATAATTTATTATTAATTTATGAATAAAATAGAAATATTTTTAAATAGAAAAGAAATGACACGTTTGGTAAAAAAAAAAAAAAAAAAAAAAAAAAACAGACAACGCACCTTCATTAGTCCAGTCAAAATAGCCCTGAAATCGGGTTTTTGAGCTATACGGCTAAAAAAATATGGAAATTATCAGAAAAATGCGTACAATACTGTGGGCAAAGTAAAAAAGTTCTCAACCACCGGGAAAGGGGTGAAAAAAATTAAAAACTACCCCAAAATACGATTTTTGGATTATATGTTAAAAATATCAAAAAAAGTTTCAAATAAAAGTTGTAGAGCATAAAATTTTAGGCCTATCTATATCAGACCATTTTTCCCCTAAAACGCACCCTTTCACCCCTACGACGGTTCAAAGTACTCAAAAAATGAAAATTCAATAAAAAATATAAAAATTGGACTTTTTAAAATTTTTTTTTTTAATTATCTTTAAAAAACTACAAAGAACAATCGTAGGGAAACAAAAAATTTTTTTTTCATCCCTTCTATTAAAAATCAAGGGGTGAAAACGGTTTTTGCTCGATATTTCGCTTAAAACGGGTTATTTAAAAAAAAATTTCTTTTTCATATGAATTTTTAATTTATTTTTTAAATTTTGGTGTTGAATTTATATTTATAAATATTTACCTGTAGGAAATATCCCAATTTAAAGACAGGTAATTACTCCCTTAGTCCTACGCCTTTGTAGAAAGAAACAGAAAATGAAGCTATCCTGCTCTTACTCATTGTGACGTAGTTCGCCATGGCACGCATGCGCAAACTCCTAACTTCCATGCGTGCAAGAGAGATAGACAACCTATTGTTAGCTTTGTCTAAATGTAAACAGTATAACGGGATGAAACCCTTTTTCTTAAATATATTCTCTTTTTCTTCTATATTTTCTATAGCTCGAGAGCCTCGCGCGCATCTGTGACAGCATAATAGATTTTTGAAAATATCTCAAAAAAGTAAGCGAGATAAAGCGATTTTGTATTAATTATGTTTTGTAGACAATTTTATTTGCTACAAAAAAGGTTCAGTACTAAAATATTTTGCAGGATGATAGATTTTGCTTACCTTTTTACGAATATATAGTGTTATAGGAGCCACTACTCAATAATTTTTGAGATATTTGCCATTAAAAATGCTTATGAGGCTATCTAGTGTTTAAATTTACTTCTGAAGTAAGCAATAGTATATAATAGGTTTAGGATAATGACAACGATTCGGCGATTCGTTCCAATAGTAGGCCGAGTCTTTTAGGGTTCGAATCTTGGGAGGTACATTTTTTTTTTCTATTTTTATATGTAAAAATACATAATAGAGTTTAAATAAGTTGAAAATGAAATGTCTTAAATGACTAGAAACCTTATAGAGTTTTTTTTTTTTATTAGCATTTGTATATGTTCTCAATTCTCACTATTTTCAAAATAAATATCAATGATTAAGACTGCTAAAATTTCTCAAAAAATCACGAAAATATATCAAGACTTTTCTTATTTTTGTTAATTATAATTCTTAATCAGTAATTAAGACTTTCCTACGCTTGTTATAATAAAAAAAAAATATGTAAAGTGTTTTAAAATACATTAATAGAGAGAAATAAATGATAAAATTTATTAAAATGTAATAAAAAAATTTTTTTTTAAATTTTAAAACTTGAAAAAAAATAGTAGTTATCGAAGGCCCACGGCCAGACCGGCCTAAAACGTAAAATTAGTAGGTTTGCTTTAAAAATTATGAAGAAAATCTAAATATGCACTCACTTTAAAAATGCACGTTAAAGTTTAAAAATCGAAAATTACGTATTAAGACACTTTAAATAATATTTTTGAATTTTTTTTCGAAAAGTACATTGAAAAACAAAACTTTTATGTAGAATGGTAATTTTCATTTGGATGAGTTTTAAAAAAGGTACGGGCTAAAAACCACAGAAAGAGCTGCTTTTTGAAAATTCGATATCTTTGGAACGGCAGATCAAAAAATGACACAATTTAGGAGGAAGGGTTTTTCAGTGGGTACTAAAAGATACCAAAAAATGGCGGAAATCAAAAATAAAAATTTTTAAAACCGTCCGATTTGGCGTGAAATGCCCCATATGTACAGAATAATATTTATTACAAAACAATAAAAGCATTTCCCAAGTGAGAATAGAGAGTAAACAGTGATTCAGCCCTACGTGAGAATCTGAATGTACCCTGCAATAAACATATCGATGCCGAAGAACACATACTTCTGATTCCGAAAAAAAATTAATTTGTCTCCATATTTTAGTATTTTTTCAAAATCATTGATATGTATTTTGAAAATAGTGAGAATTGAGAACATATACAAATGCTAATAAAAAAAAAAACTCTATAAGGTTTCTAGTCATTTAAGACATTTCATTTTCAACTTATTTAAACTCTATTATGTATTTTTACATATAAAAATAGAAAAAAAAAATGTACCTCCCAAGATTCGAACCCTAAAAGACTCGGCCTACTATTGGAACGAATCGCCGAATCGTTGTCATTATCCTAAACCTATTATATACTATTGCTTACTTCAGAAGTAAATTTAAACACTAGATAGCCTCATAAGCATTTTTAATGGCAAATATCTCAAAAATTATTGAGTAGTGGCTCCTATAACACTATATATTCGTAAAAAGGTAAGCAAAATCTATCATCCTGCAAAATATTTTAGTACTGAACCTTTTTTGTAGCAAATAAAATTGTCTACAAAACATAATTAATACAAAATCGCTTTATCTCGCTTACTTTTTGAGATATTTTCAAAAATCTATTATGCTGTCACAGATGCGCGCGAGGCTCTCGAGCTATAGAAAATATAGAAGAAAAAGAGAATATATTTAAGAAAAAGGGTTTCATCCCGTTATACTGTTTACATTTAGACAAAGCTAACAATAGGTTGTCTATCTCTCTTGCACGCATGGAAGTTAGGAGTTTGCGCATGCGTGCCATGGCGAACTACGTCACAATGAGTAAGAGCAGGATAGCTTCATTTTCTGTTTCTTTCTACAAAGGCGTAGGACTAAGGGAGTAATTACCTGTCTTTAAATTGGGATATTTCCTACAGGTAAATATTTATAAATATAAATTCAACACCAAAATTTAAAAAATAAATTAAAAATTCATATGAAAAAGAAATTTTTTTTTAAATAACCCGTTTTAAGCGAAATATCGAGCAAAAACCGTTTTCACCCCTTGATTTTTAATAGAAGGGATGAAAAAAAAATTTTTTGTTTCCCTACGATTGTTCTTTGTAGTTTTTTAAAGATAATTAAAAAAAAAAATTTTAAAAAGTCCAATTTTTATATTTTTTATTGAATTTTCATTTTTTGAGTACTTTGAACCGTCGTAGGGGTGAAAGGGTGCGTTTTAGGGGAAAAATGGTCTGATATAGATAGGCCTAAAATTTTATGCTCTACAACTTTTATTTGAAACTTTTTTTGATATTTTTAACATATAATCCAAAAATCGTATTTTGGGGTAGTTTTTAATTTTTTTCACCCCTTTCCCGGTGGTTGAGAACTTTTTTACTTTGCCCACAGTATTGTACGCATTTTTCTGATAATTTCCATATTTTTTCAGCCGTATAGCTCAAAAACCCGATTTCAGGGCTATTTTGACTGGACTACATTCTTTATTTCGACCGTCAGTTCGTTTGGACGTTATACTTTTGTCGCATACCTACGTTCTTATCTATGTTTATTCTTCTACCCTTCTATCGCTCCTACCTACAAACAGTTTGAGTATCGAAATAATATGTGTCCACGCTTTATAGTATGCAGTCGCACGCAAACACACACACATACAATCAGGAGCGATATCTACGAAGCAAAGCATAAAGAGGCGACCGAAAGTAGGATAAATAATGTATAGGAATATAATGTCTCATTCTCTTGCAGGCTCAATCCTAGTTGTTTGTCTTTTTTTCTCTTCTTACTAAATATCGTAGCCGCTGCCTAGCTCGCTTCCTGACCAACCGTGTTTTATTTTTATTAAATCACTTCTTAACCTAAAGAAGTTTTCACTTCAAAAAAATAAAATAACACAGCTCATAGAAATATCTACACTAAACAAAACAAATATACAAAAAAAAAAAAATAGGAAAAAATATAGAAAAGTCCATATTGCTGTCATAGGAGATAAAAAACATGTGGCATTAAAATAAGGTGGAAACAATACCTATTGTAATGTCAACTACAGGACACATACAAAAAATTCAACACTAGTACATACGTGAAACCCAATTACATCCGAACATATAGCTACAACAATCAGTTATTATCGAAAATGCTCTATAGTCAGAAAAACACTCAACACACAATAATACAAAGGAATAAAAAGAGGACACTTGACTGAAAAGTCCGCGAGTTTCTCTATAAAAGGCTAGACCAAAATCTGAGAGAGAAGTGATGAGATAATAATAATAATAATAAAATTCAAAATGCGTGTCTAATTGTTTCGGAATTTTCCTAAGCCCCTTACTTCCAAATGCATTCGTTCAATTCTCTTACCGAACGACATCGAGAATACATTTTTTGAAAAAAACAAGAACGGATCAACTATTTGTTGCGTCACAAAGACACTTGTAGCTACAAGCAAGATTCTCTTGTTGTCGACTTGGAGGACACATCTTTTAAAGGTACAACGAATAAGTTATTATTACAATAGAAAGCCTCTTTGTAGGTGCAAACGAAACGAAAATTAATCGAATGAATAAGTATAATATCTATATTCAATTGTAAATCTATTATATAATTCTAATATCTATTTTAAATAATGCAACATTAAGCAACGCATATGACTTGCCGTTCGTTAGCATAAAACAATAGTATTGAACCAATACTAACCAGTAAATAAACTACTAATTTAACCAAACTTGGCACAATCACGAAGACTAATACAAGCTTTACACTCTCTTCCAGCACACTTCTCATCCTGTATTCATACGTATAAAAAAAAAGGTTTTATGCTAAAAAGCTTTTCTGTAGCAAGCTAAGAAATTCTTCTATTTCTATTAGCTCAACTAACATATATTGTATATAAGTCTTTTATTTAATTGAATTATTCCTTGTTTTTATCACCTTAGCGTAACCTATCCGAATCTACGAGAACACTTTATGTGGAAAAAAATCTCAAATATACGTACATTTTGAAAAAATCAAGATATTCTTATTCGACGTTTATATATACGATTATTATATATATATATATATTAAAATATTGGATTGGATAGAAAGTATCCGCGGAAATTTACTTTTATTTCAAATTTAATTTTACAAAGAATGAATAAACCGATTTAGGTCAAATATGCGCCGTTTTGTTCGATAACTTGTTGCCATTTTGAAGGTAATTTCATTATACCTCTCTCATAGAAGCCCTTATCCCTATTGGCAAAAAAGTGAGACAACCAATTTTCACAAGCCTCTTTTGAGGGCAGCTTAGTACTGCCAAGAGCATTTTGCATGGACCGGATTAGGTGGTAATCACTTGGTGCCAGGTCCGGACTATACGGCTGGTGCCATATAACCTCCCATCCAAGTTCCCGGAATCTCTGCCGGGTCGTCAAAGATGTGTGCGGTCTAGCGTTGTCCTGATAGAACACAACACCCTTTCTATTCACCAATTCTGGCCGTTTCTGGTCAAGCGCCTGCTTCAATCTGGTCAGTTGTTGACAGTATATGTCCGAACTGAGTGTTTGGCCATAGGGCAGCAGCTCATAGTAGATGATTCCCTTCCAATCCCACCAAACACACAGTAAAATCTTCTTGGCCGTCAATCCGGGCTTGGCCGTCGCTTGGGATGAATCGCCAGCCTACGTCTACGATCTTTTACGCTTAACATTGTCGTATGTGATCCACTTTTCATGACCAGTTACTATCCGCTTCAGAAATGAGTCGATTTTATTGCGATTCAGCAGTGTATCGCATGTATTGATTCGATCAGAAAGGTTTTTTTGCGTTAAGTCGTGTGGCACCCAAACATTCAGCTTTTTTTTGTATCCAGCCTTACTCAAATGGTTCAAAACGGTTGTATGAATGGTATTTAGTTCCTGGGCTATCGATCGAGTGCTCACATGACGGTCTACCTCAATTAATTCCATGATTTTATCAGCATTTTCGACGATTGGCCGACCAGACCGTCATGCAACATTGACATCGAAATTTCCGGAACGGAATCAAGCAAACCATTCTTGTGTGCGACGTTCACTTACAGCATCCTCACCGTAAATTATAAAAAATTTTCGACATGTTTTTGCCTTTTTTATAGTAATTAAGATCACATAGCGTATTTCTTCGGAAATTTCACTCATTTTCAATGGAATATAACTTTTAACACGCACGACGAATTGCAAAACTGTCTGCATAAAGAATGTAGCTTGAAATGTCATCTTTCAAACGGCGTATAGTTTAACCCGATAAGAATCATACAAACCGAGATATCGACGCTAGCACCATTTATTGGCAAATTCCGCAGATACTTTCTATCCAATCCAATATATTATATATATTGCTTTAAAGGCGATACCGAAAATGGAGTACCAGGACTGCTTTCAAAAGTAGACAGGGCGTTAGGAGCGTGTTATTCAATCAAATGGGGACTACTTTGAAGGATGTCATAAACTAGACGACGAAGTGTAACTTCGGGGGAGAAATATGGAGGTAAATCGGATACTTTTGGGACACCCCTCGTATATTAGATCATTAAGTATGAAATGTCGGACTACCTAAAGCCTCAAGTTTGATACCAGATATCTCCGATATTTCACTTTGATCGTCCTTTATTTTTTTTGCAATAAGAAGGTACGCCATCTGGCTTTCAGATGTACTCTTTTACTTTTAATAGTCTATCGTATTGTCGTCTGGAGGTTAAATATTGTAAGCCATGGATAAGACAAAATTGTGAATTACTTTCGAATATGAGTTCCATCGTGGAACTAACGCAGCGCAGGAAAGATGAAATGTTTACGAAATGTTCCGCAAGGATGTGGCTAACGAATGTACAGTATTTCGATGGTTCAAAAAATTCCGATCTAGAGATTTTGATCTATAAAATGAACCCCGCGAGTGGCCTAAGAGATGGATGACGACCAACTGAAAGCTGTAGTGGAAGCAAATCCATCT
This sequence comes from Polistes dominula, assembly GCF_049000335.1. NCBI lineage: Eukaryota > Metazoa > Arthropoda > Insecta > Hymenoptera > Vespidae > Polistes > Polistes dominula. Next base: position 5,273,086 of record NW_028301061.1, on the reverse strand, counting down.
AAAACGACGCATGGACTAGCTAAAAGGTTTGAAGTTACCATCCCAACAATATTACGTCATCTGAAAGCAATCGAAAAAGTAAAGAAGCTAGATAAGTGGGTTTCGCATGAATTGAGCGAGCGTCAGCAACGGAACCGCTTCGAGGCTTGCTGTTCTTTAGTATCAAGACTAAAAGGCGATCCATTTTTGCACCAGATAGTCACGTGCGATTAAAAGTGGATACTTCTTGATATTCGGAAGCATTTGGCACAATAGTTGGTCAAAGATGAAGCGCTAAAACACACCCCAAGGTTGAGTATACACCAAAAAAAAAACTAATAATGTCTGTTTGGTGGTCAAGCGCGGGTGTTATACGCTATAGTTTTATAAGAGCTGGGCAGTTGATAACGGCAGGCCTCTATGGTGAATATTTAGAAGAAATGATGAGGCAGCTGCAAATTAAGCAGCCGAGATTGGTCAATAGGAACAGACCAATCCTCCTGCAGGAGAACGCTCGACCACACGTTGTAAGATCGACGTTACTTAAACTACAGGAACTGGACCTGGAAACACTTTGTCACTCACCGTATTCGCCAACCGATTACCTTTTTTTCTAACTTTAGACAATTTTTTGTAAGAAAAAATATTTAATTCCCAACATACGGTGGAAAATGCCTTTCGAGATTTTATCACCAACAGCTCTCCAGATTTTTTCGCTAGCGGTATTAATAAGCTATCGTTAAAATGGCAACGTTGTATTGATAGTTTAGGTGCATATTTTGATTAATTATATTATTTATTGCCCGAGATATAATAAACCAAACTTTCTGTCTCAAATCCGACATTTCATACTTAATGACCTAATATATGTAGGGAATTTTATTTAGGGTGAGAGGTGCGAGGTGAATATACATCCAGTTTAATTCTTCTTCAAACATTTGAATTACTTCTTCCTCGATAGCTGTTTTGATGGCAATGGAAGACATTTTGGCAAAGAGGATTTCTGCTTTATCTTTACTCCAAAAAGGACTTCAAATTGAGTACGGGCTATGCTATGATAATGTGCTATTTAAATAGCGTTGTACCTTATCTACGTGTCGATACCACTGTTTTGAATTATTCAACGGCAACTTGGTCAACACCGATATCAGGGTTCGAATAATAATTTTCTCCACCTGACCATTTCCTATTGGAACACCCGTCGTAACCAGCACGTGCTGAATTCTTTCGGATTGGTAATATTCACAGAAGTCCTCCGACGTGAAGGCTGGCCCCCTGTCGCTGATGATCCGTTTCGCGTTGCCAAAAATCTTTTCTTGATCTTTTAGCCTGGCTAATACTTCCTTACTGCTGGTCGTCTTGGTCAGATACAACCAGGTGAATTTTGTAAATCCATCGATAACGACAAAAAGATGTTTATATTGTTTGCTGGTTGCAGTCATTGGTCCTAAATGATCTATATGATACATATGTAAGGATGTGTCTTCTTTTGGTATCGGCATCAACATTCCCTTCTTCTTACCCTTTTTCCTTTCTGCTCGCAGACACGGTAAACAACACTCTACATATCTTCTCGCCTTATTTTCTAACCGAGGAATGAAGTACTCATCTTCGATAGCCTTCACAATCTTTGTTACACCAAGTGTCCATGATCATGTGGCCTTTTTATAATTTCTACTTCCAAACATTTTGGCACCACAATGAGATTTGTATCGCCTTTTCTCTTCACTAACAGATCGTTTTCTATCGCGTAATTTTCATACAGCTGTTGTTCTACAATCATCCTAATTGCCCTTATTCTTTCATCTGATAACTGTTTTTCTTTTACCAATACCACTAATGTATCCGTTATTGACAAAATATGCACCCGACTAAGTGCGTCTACATGCTTAAGTCGATCGCTTCGCCGATGTTCTACTTTAAAATCAAAATCCTGTAACCATATTGCCCACCGCGACACCTTAGCTGATAAATCCTTTTTCTCCATCGTCTTCGTAAACGTATAACAATCTGTCACCAACTTAAACGGCGTGCCTAAGAGGTACACTCGCAACTTCTTAATACTGTTAATAATAGCTAATACTTCTAACTCATATGAATGATATCGTTGTTCCGTTTTGGAGGTTTTCTTACTATAAAAATACATAGGATGAAATTCTTTCTCGTTGGTCTTTCTCTGTAATAGGATCGCTTCATATCCATACTTACTCGCATCGGTGTGCAGTTTGGTAATAACCGTCGGATCAAATATGCGTAACACGGGCTTAGAAACAAGAATAATTTTTAAAATATTGAATGCACACTCACACTTATCCGTCCATACAAATTTTATACTTTTCTTTATCGGTTAAAGGTCGCGATATACGAGCATAATCCTTTACAAACTTTCTGGAAATCCCGTCACTTCTAAGAATTTTTGTTTTTCTTTACAACTTCGTTGCGTTCGAAGTCGTTTTATTGCTATTATTTTCGACTGACCGGAGGCAACTTTTCCATCTTCTATCGTAAAACCCCAAAAATCTACGCTTCGTTTGAGGAACTGGTACTTATGCCAATTAATCTGTAATCCGCTTTTAGCTGCAACTTCTAACGTTATTTCTAATTTTACCAGCACATCTGGATCATCAATACTCGGCACAATTACATCGTCAACATACGTAAATACAACTTTGCAACGTATATGCTCTTTAAAAACATCTGCTTTAAAACGTAAAAAGCTTACGGGGCTATTACATAACCCAAAGGGTGTCTTATTAAACTCGAATTGACCATCGGGCGTAATAATCGACGTATACTTCTTACTATTTTCTTCTACTGGTACATGTAAAAATCCATTTTTTAAATCGATGACCGAAAATACTCTCATATTTACCAAATCATCAATGCAATCTTCAATCATCGGAAAATGATCGCAAATCATTTTACGGTTCAATGCTCGGTAATCTACGCAAATTCTTCTGGTTCCATCCTTTTTCGGAACTACAACCACTGGGACTTGCCCATTTGCTGTTACTCGTTCCCTCGACACCCTCTTCCAACCACTACGTTATCTGTTTGTTTAAGACTTCTTTTTCGCACAGCGCTAATCTACGAGGCCTTGATACTAAAGGTATATCATCGTGTAACCTAATTTGTGTCTCTATCGACGTTTTAACCTGTTCTGCGGGCTTATAATTTTTATTCAACTTCTCTATTTCCTTTGCATACTGTGGTTTAACGTCTAACTCATTCACGGTTATATTAAATACGCCTTTCATTGTCTCTTTGTTTATCACCGTGTCGGCGTTTTACACATTTTCACAACTTTTCCCCCACGAATAGTCACTTCCACATTACTCAAAAAGTTCTTTTTTAGAATACACTTATATGGAATCACATCCGTCGGCACTATATGAATCTTTACAGAGCATACCACGTCGTCTAAACTTATTTTATCCTCAAATATGCCCAAAAGGCGGATATTGCCGTTACCTGCTCCCTTGGCACGTGTGAAGGTTTCGGTCAAAGTTGTGGATCCAATTTCTCTATACCCGTCTTCGTATAACAACGTAAGGTCACTTCCAGAATCCACCAACGCCTTAAAAACTTTACCCTACATGGTTATCGTCTTTAGGTCTTCCGAGGCAGTAACAAAGTTAACATGCTTCCCACATGTCTTCAAAATGTGTCCAAATTCGTTACAACGGAAACATTTTGGACCTTTCCCTACCATCGGATACTGCTTTATGCTATGGTCAGCTGAATCGCATGAGAAACATCATAGTTTTTTCGTCTTAATTTGCTCCGTTTCCCTTTCTCTTTTGTCATCATTATAACTTCTGCTCGACTTCTTAGCAACTCTTGATTTTTCTTTCATAATGTCGTATATTTCAATATTTCTTTTTAATTCTTCTAGAGATCGTGATTGATATAAGATCCCTTTATTCATCTCATCGTCTATAACTCCGTTAATTACGTAGTCTATCAACGCTCATTCTTCAACTGTACCCAATGCTGCTATTCCCTTCATCACGTAGATATATTGACGACCTGTTTCGTCCGGCCGTTTCTTTCTTTTAACCAACTGAACATGAATCGTCGCGCTACTGATATGATTTTTAAATTCACTAGATAACTTCTTTTTTAAAACTGCCCACGAGGTGATACCTTTCTCTCATTCTACAAATTGCTTAGCGGAACCTTGCAGCATCAGTTTTCCATAGATCAACTTTTGCAGATCGTTCCATTGGAGGATTTCTGCCATCTCTTCGAATTGGTTTATCCTCTTTTTTACTGAAACTAAACCATCTCCATCAAATTTTGGAAGACTATCTTCCACATCTCGAATCGAGAACGGCAACGGTGAACTTCGCTTCGTTCTTTCGCTTTCATCTTCAGATTCCATGACTACGTCCGTGTCTTCGTCCATCTCTTTATCTGTTTCTTCGTCTGCTTCTTTATTTATTTCTTCGATATGCGTGAGCAGTCTCTTTCTTAATACATCCTTCGTGCCGCTTGTTGATAACTGCAGCCTCCTTGCTTCTGCTTTCAATTCGACTGATTTAATTTTCTCAACTGTTTCTTTTGCCAACTGAGTCTTCTTATTTTCGCAACTTTTGTGGACAACCGTTCTGTTCAATTCTTTATCTGAGCCGCAGTCTACGGATTCTACGTGTGGTCGGTCATCTTACGGTGTTATTTAATTAAATCACTTCACAACTACACAAATGAACAACTTTACGACTTTACAAATAAGCAAATTTGCAAATTGACAACTTTGCAAATTAACTACTTTGCAACTTAACAATTTAACAACTTTCGTTATGTGAAACTAATAGTAGCTTTTTCTTTTTTACCTTTTAATTTCCCAGACGAGCCCCCAAATGTAGGGAATTTTATTTAGGGTGAGAGGTGAGAGAATGAGATGAACATACATTCAGTTTAATTCAATCCCTACAAGCTCGACAATAAATGACTATTGAAAAATGCGCAATACAAATTTTTGTATGAAATTAACTGCTCCATAAAAATGGTGTATTATATTTTGGCGATTAAATTAAGCGTTCAAAAGATATTCAGAGACAAAAATCAGTACACATGAAAGTTTGATGATGAATATCTTTTGAACGCTTAATTTAATCGCCAAAACATAATACACCATTTTTATGGAGCAGTTAATTTCATACAAAAATTTGTATTGCGCATTTTTCAATAGTCATTTATTGTCGAGTTATAAAATTCATAAACAAAAATAAAATTTGTCTGAAAATAATCAAACTTAAATCTTCTGTCGGTAATGGGTGTGAAGGTGCACACAGCGATATGCGGCCCGTGCATAACTTATCGACAGGGTAATGATGTAGACGCGCCCTCCTGGCTTGGTTGGGCATTCTTTTGTCTTAGAGCTTAGGTTCCTTTTGTCTTTCCTTCGTTCCTTCTTATTCTTTATCTGTACGTCGTTCGAGTAACACGTGGAAGTGCGAGCTCTCTCAACTATTGCGTTAACTTACTAACAGGTTATGGGCCCAGTAGTTCGTTGAGAGAACAAGTTTCGGAATTGCGATAAAAGGATAGCGAATTGCTATATTTTCGCGGAGTGTCGAGTCGATCGTAATCGAGTGTATTTTCGAGAATTTTTTACGTTGTTCGTCGCAAAATTGAAACAATGAGTGCGTTGGGTCTCGTCCGGATCGAAACCTTGAACAAGGATAACTTCGACACGTGGAAAATACAGATGCAAGCATTGCTGGTCAAAAACGAAGCGTGGGGCTACGTAAACGGCAAGATCCCAAAACCCGAGGTAGTACCTGGAAGCGTGGAATCCGAACACGCGGTGGAAACATGGTTTAGGAACGATGAGAAAGCAAAATCGGATCTGATCCTAGCGATGAGTCCGGCCAAATTAAAACCAATAAAGAGCTGTAAAACGTCTCGTGAAGTGCGGTTGAAGCTGGAATGTATATACCAGTCTAAAGGACCGGCTAGGAAAGCAACGTTGCTGAAGCGTCTAGCGCTTCAACGAATGGACGAAAATGGCGACTTGCGAGAGCACGTGCGAAAAAATTTCGACGTTCTGGACAAACTCGACGAAATGGAAGTAGAAATCAATCCAGATTTGCTAGCCATCCTGCTGTTGTATAGTCTACAGACTTCGTTTAAGAATTTTCGGTGCGCCATTGAGTCGGGGGACGAATTGCCATCGCCAGAAGCATTGCGTATAAAAATCATAGAGAAAAGTGACGCTCGAAGGAACGATGCGGGCGCCTCCACGCAGGACGCCATAGTTTCATACAAACGTCGGTATTCAAGCAAGCGTAAGCCCATTGCCGGTAAATCAGAGAGCAAGAAAGAATCGAATATTCGTTGTTTTCGATGCAAGGAGAAGGGGCACAAATATGCAGATTGCGTAAATCGGAAAAGTGGGGGATCCCACGCGACCAACAAGACGGAAGGCGTGTCGCTGTGCGCTGTTGCCACGTCGCAAGAGGCGCTGCACGCGAACGACGCTTTGCTCGCGGCAACATGGTGCCTCGATAGCGGCGTTACGTCCCACTTGTGTGGGCAACTACAGGACTTCACCGAAGTGAGTGACACGAAGCGTGGCACACTGAAGTTGGCTAGTGACGCGTCAGGGGAAATTCTCGCTAGGGGAACAGTCGACTTCGTGTGTGAAGATCGCGACAGAGGAAAAATGTGAGGTAAAGTGACGTGTTTCACGTGCTGGATCTTCGCACTAACCTATTTTCGGTCGCCAAGATAACGGACAAGGGTTTTGAGGTTAGGTTTGATAAAGATGTCGCTTCGGTAAACGACCGCAATGGTACTGTGAGGTTGCAAGCGAATCGAATCGGCGATTTATACTACGTACGCGAACAGGAACAGGCTAAATGCAACGCAATAGCAGAACGAAGAGACTGCAAAGAACCCATAAACACACTAGAGATGGGGCACCGTCGCTTAGGTCATCTTAACGTGTAAGATCTTAAGAGGGCCGAAAGAAACAAAGCAATACGAGGATTAAATCTTGGGAATTGCGGGAATTCGTTGGATTGCGAGGTATGCATTCGAGGCAAAATGATCAGAACCGTTTTTTCAGCAAAACCGAAGGGTGATCGCGGGCTCTTGGAGGTTGTTCACTCGGACATATGTGGACCAATGCGAGTGGAATCTAAAGTCGAGCCAGGTATTACATCACGTTCATCGAGGAATATTCCAGGTGGTGCGAGGTACGTTTTCTTAAGAAAAAAAGCGATGCCTTTGAAGCATTTAGGGAATATAAGGCCTCGGTGGAGAACATGATGAATAGAAAAATAAAGTTTCTGCAATCAGACAATAGGAGAGAATTCGTGAATTCAGAATTCGATCAGTACTTGAAGAGGAATGGAATTCAGCAGCGTCTCTCCGTGGTGTACAACCCAGAGCAGAACGGTATCGCCGAACGGAAGAATAGGACTCTTGTCGAGATGGCGAGGTGCCTCCTTATACAGTCCGGGCTGCCAGCGTCTTTTTGGGCCGAAGCAGTCTCGACCGCTAACTATATTCGAAATAGGTGCCCGACCAAAAGTTTGGACGTTCGGACGCCGGACAAGTTGTGGATTGAAACGACACCTGACGTAAGTTATTTCCACGATTCGGAGCTAATGTGCTTTATCTCGATAGATCGCCCGGAAAGAGGAAGCTGGAACCTCGAGCTAAAAAGGGAATTTTCCTGGGATACGCAGCAGATGCCAAAGGGTACAGAGTATGGCGTCCCGAGGAAAAAAGCGTCATGATAACAAGGGACATCGAGACTCATGATAGTTGCGAGGCGATGTCGGAACCCGCTAGCGTGGATTTTGCCCCGGAAGAGGAATCGGACTTGCATCTGGAGCGTGCTAAGGTCCCGGATTCCTGCTACACCGAAATCCAGTTAGGTCCTGCCCCGGTAGAGACCGAGGAAGGCGGCGTCGACGAGAAAGGCGCAGTTGAGGATGACGCTGACGAGGACAGCGTGGTCGAGGTAGCGGCAACACCGAGACGAGGTCCCAGAAGGCCGATCATATTATGGACCGGCAAAAGGGGAAGACATTGGAAGACATCTATTTTTAGAAATGACACATGGGAACTGGTCGAACGTCCTGCGGGTCGAAAGATCATCAGATCTCGCATGGTACTACGGAACAAGTACGGTCCTGATGGTACACTGATTAGGAGAAAAGCAAGGGTCGTGGTCAGAGGATTCGCTCAGAAGCCAGGCATTCATTTCAACCAGACTCTCGCACCAGTCGCATGTTTGAGCTCTATACGCTAGCTGGTGGTACTAACGGCGAACGAGGAAATGAAGATGCGGCAGTTTGACATCCAGACTGCGTACTTGAACGGGGCACTGGAAGAGGAAATCTACATGGAGGTGCCGAGTTCATGATCCAAGGCGCTTGAGTTAATTGGCGAAACAGAGGCCGAGAGCCGAGGCCGATATTGGAATAAAGGCAAGAAGCATGCTGAAGGCTTTGCAAACCGGGGATAAGGTTTGTAGATTGAAAAAGGCGTTATACGGACTACGCCAGGCCGGAAAAAGTTGGCATAAAAGACTGGATGACGTCCTGAGAAGATTTGGAGCGAGACCAACCGAGTCAGACTCATGCACATACAGACTCGAGCAAGAGGAAGGGTCACTGTACATCGCCATTTACGTTGATAACATTTTGGCATTTTCTCGTAACGCCAATCTTCTAACATGGTTCAAAGATCACTAAAGTTCCAATTTTTAGGTCAAGGATCTTGGGGAACCGGGGTACTGTTTGGGCATAGAGTTCCAGCGAACGGCCAGCGGAATAGGTATGCGTCAGGAGGGGTATGTGCTCGAGATCCTGGAGCGTTTCGGAATGGGCAAGTCGAAGCCCGTTGGCACTCTATTGGACGTTAACACAAAGTTAAAGGAGCTGGAACGACCCCAGAACGAGGAGGAGAAGAACCTCCCTTGTCGGGAGTTGATAGGCTCCCTGATGTATCTGGCTGTAGCAACAAGACCGGACATCGTACATGCTGTCAGCGTCTTGAGCCAGTTCAACGACAGGTTCGGACAAAGCAACTGGGTGGCGGCAAAGCGCGTTCTAAGGTACTTGAAGGGAACGGCTGACTTGGGTCTACATTTCAGTCCATCAAAGAGACCATTGACAGATTACGTGGATGCAAATTGGGCTAGATGTACAATAGATCGGCGATCCTATACGGGACACGCGTTCATCCTGAGCAGAAGGGCCGTTACTTGGGACTCGAAGAAGCAGAGTACCGTTGCCTTGTCCTCTACTGAGGCTGAGTATATGGGACTGGCTGAAGCTGCGAAACAGGCATTGTATCTAAAGACAATACTGACTGAGCTTGGTTTCGCGACGCTGGCCAGGGCTAGGATATTGAACGACAACATGGGGGCCCTGAAGTTGACGCAAAACCCGGTGTTTCACTCTAGGACCAAATACATAGACGTCAGGCACCACTTCATACGGGAAGCGTTCGAAAACAAGCAGCTGGAGGCTGCATACGTTCCTACTGATGACATGGTAGCAGACGTGCTCACGAAGGCATTGCCGAGTAATAAGTTTTGGCAATGCGTGGAGATGTTGGGCGTTGGAAATCACTCGTCATAGCTTGCGAGGTGGGCCCGCATCTCGAGGGGAAGTGTCGGTAATGGGTGTGCCGGTGCACACAGCGATATGCGGCCCGTGCATAACTTATCGACAGGGTAATGATGTAGACGCGCCCTTCTGGCTTGATTGGGCATTCTTTTGTCTTAGGGCTTAGGTCCCTTTTGTCTTCCCTATTGGATTGAGAAAAAAATAAAAAACTGCGATGCGGAGGATCTTTCTATTAACACGTTGCGTACCGCGTCACCCGTACTTGGGTGACGGGCATGCTTCCGTGGGGCCCGCGTCACCCGTACATGGGTTACGCTTTTCTTGTTGAAGTTAAATAAGATTTTCAGTTGCATTTTGAAAACAAATTTAATAGAACAAGTTCTGAAGTATAAATATAGAATATACAGCGTAAAAATATAAAAAATACACAAATAACACTCTACTTTTTATTAATTTATATAGGATAACATATTATAATATACTATCTCGCATGAAATTCGTTGAAACAGTCCAAGCACATCTATAGCGATTTTGGGCAATTCAAACAATACGTTGTTCTTTTTTTGTGTTCGAATTCAATTCAATTCAGTTCAATTTCTCTTCTTCGTCTAAAGCCAGTTCTTCTAGTAATTCTTCAATATCTTCACTTGCATATGATTCATCAGTATCCGAGCTTGAACTCGACGAAATTCTATTTCTAACTTTTCTTTTAAAACTAACAACGTTTTCATCACTACTCTCACTTTCAATTGTACTTTCACGACGTCCAATAAACATTTTTGGGATAAAAAATTACTCAGGTGCGTTTCAGAAAAAGTATGCTTCTAAACTGAATAATCTATACATGAAAGATGTATGCTTTCCAGGGAAAGCGATAAACGTTTCCAGATCAAAAATAAGCTACTTACCAATAAGATTATTTCGGAACAAAACAATGTTTCAATTACATAGGTCGATAGCACTGTAAATGTAGATAATTGACGACAATGCATGGATCTACTCGAGTTAAATTGTTGGTTTTCCCGCATATCTCTCCGCTTTCGTTCTAGTGCGCCGAGAAAAAACTTGGGCCCGGAGGAAATAAAACGTAATAACGCTTGGTACGCAACGTGTTAAAATTAAGAGCTTATATTTGGTGAGAATTGTTTTAAGGTGTCTAGCAACCCATTTTTCCGTGGCACTTGAAAAAAAAAAGTCATTTTTTTAACCCTTTTTTAATTTTTTAATTTTCTTTCCTTTTACTAAAACAATTCTTTGTGCTCTGGAATTCTGTCTTGTGCACTTACGCCAATGATGGCGAATGACAAGCCTTGAATATTGGCCCTTGCAGTTATCACATGCGATAAAGTCTTCAGCTTTCTTTTCTTTATGCACAGCTGGACGTCGACATACAATTAATTGTCCACTGTTTAATTGTCGATTACTATTATAAACATGATCACCATTTTTTCTGATGACGGAAATAATATGTCTTCTTTCTTGGCTGTTTACTGGTAGAGTCATAAATTTTTTTACTTTTTCTTGGTCATGATGTTTTAATTGCAAGTGTCGAGCTATTTTAGTCTGAAATTTTTTACAAAATAAACAGAAATGTTTTTTTGCTATACGTGATGTGGAGTCTACTGATAACCCCCGGTCATCTGGAGCAGACGCTTTGGAATTTTGGTCAACAGTAATTGTGTCATTCAGAGAATCAGAAAGCGTCTGTTCTATCCTTAAATCTGCGTCAAGTTCATCATCTTCATTAATTTCACGATTCTCTATATTCCGACTCAAAAGACTCTTCATCACCATCAGGCTTATACTCATTTCCATCATCTTCTAATTCATCAAAATATGATTCAATTCTTCTTGCAGCATTGTCTTCTTCCTCTGATTCAGATTGCAAAGCTGAATATTTCTGAACGTTTCGTAATGTTTTTTTAACTTTCCCTTTCGTCTCTCCTTTCTCTTCATCTTCTATCTGTTCTCTTTTTTTTATTACCTTCAAGCGTGAAAGATCATAATTTTCAGTATCACATTTTTTTTCTTTGGTAATAGTATCCTCACCTCTTCCTCGGTAACAATCTTTGGCTTCTTTTTTCTCTTATTGTTCCTGACTTTCTCAGACTCGATATTCTTTGTGATTTCAGTCTTTCCTGTACTTCCAGCAATAGTTCATGCATTAACTTTATTTGAATTTTGTGTTTCTTTTTCTAGAACATTGAGTTTAAATGGATTAACGTCACTACCAATTAAAATAAATTCTGGAGATTCATGATTGAATTTGAGCACTTGAAAAGGTTGAGAAATTTCTAAATTCAGATCGAGGAGACAATGGTAGATTGGTTCTCCATTATGTTCTAAGTCTGAGATAACTGTAGTATGCTGAGAATTTATGCAGTTTCATCAAGTTCCTTGCGATTTTCTGGAAGATCAGATTTGGTAACAGTATATGTCTTGTCAAAGTCAAAAGATTCGACTATTTGTTCATTACTTTTCTGACATAAGTTATTCAAAATTTCTGTTCCGATTGATGATTGATCAATAGGAAAAGTTTTGATAATTGTTTGTACAATTGTTTGAACTTCGGGAAAATCATACGAGCTATGTGAATTGGAATCTCTGATAGTGTACAGTCATTAACAGCATTTGATAAATTTGTATCGTGAACAATACTTGAATTAATTATAGTTGATTTTTCCGGAATTTCGAGGTATTTAATGTTATTTTCCTTCTGTTCCGCATCTGAGGGGGATGTGACTACAGGACTGAGATTTTCTATAAGTGTACTACTGAACGTCGGTTTTTCGAGTGTCTGAAATTCTGGAAAATTATTCATTTCTTTCAAAATCGGAATGTTTGATGGTGGAAAATCGTCAACTACGACTGATAAACTTTTATCCTGCACAATATTTGACGCAATTATATTTGTTTTCTCAAGCATTATGGATTCTTCAATGTCATATTTTTTGTGTTCCATGTGTGGGGAAGATGTTGAAAATTTTGAAGAATCACATGGGTCACCTAAAGTTATAACATTTGATGGGGAGCATTCATTAGCAGAGATTGGTAAAATCTCGTCGACAGGGGTGTCCGCAATCATTGACTTCGTCACAGCTTTTTGGGGCTTATCTTCTTCGTTCACTATAAATTGTAATGTCATTAAAAAATTATCAGATCATCAACATTATAAGTAAGAATTAAAAGGCACATCCGATCCCACTTTCAACTAATAAATATATATTTATAGATTGAATCATTAGTTTAACATACTAACATCCTCAATCAAATAAATATTATCGTTATTATTAGCTTTGATAACATAAGTAAACCGAAAGAAGTATTCGGATAATTCGTAATGTACCAATTAAGCTATTAGTCTAAGAGCTGGCTACATAAAAATTGACCTATTTGGTACACGATTCATTTCTATTAAAAAAGGTACCTTTGGTATAGCTGAACATAAATCTGCCTGTCTGCCATCGCAAAAGCGTAGCTTAAAGCGGGGGCGTACGATTAAAAACGTGAAATTTAGGTGTGAAAAAGATCATAAGGTTCACGGATTCTAATTATGGAAAAAGCTTGTATTTATATTAAGGAATCACGAAAAAATATTAGCAGACAGTTTGCTAGGAGTTAAAGTGCCGCAGAGCGCGCCAAAGAGGTGTAAAAATTAATTTTAAAAAAATCACGAAGTACATGAACAAAAACTATTTTATTTTATTATTTAAACATTAGGAAAACAATTTACTAAATGGCAGATAAAAATTTTGTGGCTAAAGTCTTGGTAGACGGCTTGAAAAAGCGCGCTATAATAGGAGATTTGTAATCGTGCTCAACGCGCTGGATATTTAAGTATACATTAATTAATAATATTTATAAAATACTGAAACGAAAATTTCACCATTTTTACAACTTTGATTTGTAGGAAATATTAAGATTGAATGTGGTGTTATCCTAACGCATTACGTTCCTCCACGGCAGACTGTCAATGCACAGTATTACTGCTCGTTTTTGGAGCATCACCTGCAACCAGCTTTGCGAAAAAAGCGGCGACACTTTCAGCGCAACCCACCCATCATTTTGCACGACAATGCTCGGGCGCATAGAGCGCAAGCTGTGGCTGCTCTGTTCGGTCAATGGGGCTGGGAAATACTGTACCATCCACCATACTCCCCGGATTTAAGTCCTTGTGACTTTGATTTGATTCCGAAGATGAAGGAGGCACTTCGTGGCATTCGATTCAGAACTGTACCAGAGATTCGACAGGCAGTAGACCACTCCATTCGCACCATCAACAGAAAAGGCTCTGCTAACAGTATACTATGCCTTCCAAATCGCTGGTAACGGGTTCTATACAAAGCTGGTGACTACTTTAAAGGACAGTAAAGGGTGAAAACTTGTAACTCTTTTGTATCGGTTGTGAATAAATAGTTGCCACTGTTTAAGTTCCAACCTACGTATGTTTGTCTCTTTTTTCTCTTTTTTATGACATAGCTTTTCGTTGCATTTTTTGTTTTATCGTTTTCATCGTTTTATCCATTTTTAAATGACCTCGATTCTAAAGAAGTTTTAACTTCAAAAAAAAAAAATCATAAGTTTCTAAAATGTTACACCTCCCTCCTCCGAGATGAGCTCGATTTATGTTCTCTCAATCCTGCGTGGAACCACAATGATTCCCTAGATTAAAAGACGTATAAACGGAATTTTTCCTGTAGAAGATAACCTACCATTCCCCCTTTACCCCTTTAAAAGACGACACAACATAATGAAACTCAATTTTAACACAATTTACCACAAAAATAAATATTAAAAATATTCAAATAAATGAAATTAAAAATGGAATATAATTATTAAAAAATCAGAATAAGGTAAAATGTGATTTTGTCGTATTGATATGGGTTAGTATTTAAAACATTAGAATATATTTCATTTGTTCAAATGTTCTGCGCACTAAACGAAATCTATGATCAACAGATGGCGCAAAAATAAATTAATATGTAGAGGGTTTCTCTATAGTAAAGATAATATTAGACTGAATTTGTTTTATGATCTTTATTGTTAGGATGCGACTTGCTTTTCTTTCTTGTACACTTCTCAACGGCTACGCACAGACTGTACTCGTCTGGTGACCACACTTGCTAGCGTGGTTCCCTAGCCTTCTAGTAACTTAGATGGCGCGACCATCGGTCGTACCGCTACATTACTCCCTTCGGAGCATTTTTCTTATTACATAAAAATGCGAAACTTAAAATTATAGATGTTTACAAGTATATAAAAATATAAAAATATATAAAGATATATAAAAATATTGCATTATCTCTATCCTAACCTAATAAGTTTTAATTGGTACATACGAATCGGTATTGCAATCTTTTTCGACGAACGCTGGTTTTAGTCTTTCTATAGATACATTTATATGTTTTCCTTTATAGTTAATTTTGAAAATATTATCTGTAAGTCTTTGTATAATTTCGTATGGACCTTCGTAAGGCGCTTCTAATGGTTTTTTTACAGCGTCGACCCTTAAAAATATGTGCGTACATGTATACAACCTATCCTGAATAAAATGTTTCTTTTTGATATGGTGTGCTGTGGGTATCGGTCTGATTTGCCTTATATGTTGTCTTAATTTTTCTAGGAATATGTGTAGATCTTGTAATAGCTCTTCGCTGAAGAAAAATTCTCCTGGTAGTCTGATGTTTTCACCATATACCAATTCCGCAGCTGAAGCTTTTATATCTTCTTTTAGACTTGTGCGTAGACCAAGGAGCACTGTTGGTAATATTCCTACCCAGTCTTTTTCTTCGTGGCACATTATTGCTGCTTTAAGTGATCTATGCCATCTTTCTATCATTCCATTTGATGCAGGGTGATATGCTGTTGTTCTAATTCTTTTCGCTCCGACTAATTTGGTTAATGCTTCAAATAGTTGACTTTCAAATTGTGTTCCTTGATCAGTTGTAATTGTAATAGGAGAACCAAATCTCGAAATCCACTCCGAATAGAATGTTGTTGCCACTGTATCTGCTGAGGTATCTGGCATTGGAATTGCTTCTGGCCATCGAGTAAACCTATCGATCATAGTTAGGCAGTATCTCATATTTTTAATCGTTGGTAATGGACCTATTATATCTATGTGTACAAGTTCGAAACGTCCTTGTGGTACTTCTATTTTCGAAGGTACCTGTTTGTTATGACGGCTTATTTTGCACTTTTGGCATGCTAAACATGTACTTGACCATTCTGCAATATCTTTGTTCATTTTTGGCCACATGAAGCTTTTTCCTATCAGGTGTTTTGTTACTCTGCCGCTGGGATGTGACAAATTGTGTACGTTCTTAAAAATCTGCCTCCGTAAAGAGACTGGAACGTATGGTCTTATGCTTTTTCCTACTATGTCGCCATATATGTACTTATCAGAGCTATCGAGGAAAATCTTCTGCAGGTTCCATTTTTCTTCTGCCAAAATATTCTTTAGTTCGTCATCCTCTTGTTGCTTTGCCATTAGCTCTTCTGTTGATACTAGGACTGGCATGTCTATGGTTTCCAGTCTTGACATAGCGTCAGCTGCCACATTGTCCTTTCCAGCAACGTAAACAATTTTGGAAGTAAACTGTCCTACGTAATCCAACTGTCTGGCTTGTCTTGGGCTTGCTTTGTCCGTATTTTGCTTAAAAGCGTATGACAGTGGTTTATGGTCAGTCTCTATTATTAATTCTCTTCCTTCGACAAAATACCTAAAAACTTTAAACTTTTATAAATAGCTAATAATTCCCTATCATAAACACTATATCTAATTTGCGCTTTTTCTAGTTTCCTTGAAAAATATCCTAGTGGTTCCCATTTGTTATCGCAGAATTGTTCTAACACTGCTCCAATTGCGCTATCGGAAGCATCAGTCTTCAATTTTAATATCGCTTTTTCTTTTGGGTATGCCAATAACGTTGCTGTGGCAATTGCTTCTTTAGCTTTTTTGAACGCTTCTTCCGCTGCTTGATTCCATTCTATCAGTCTTTTGTCGTGCTTCTTGGCACCTACCATATATTTGTTAAGTGGGTCAAGGCATTCTGCAGCCTTTGGTAAGAACCTCCTATAAAAATTCACTACCCCAAGGAAACGTCGCATATCTGAAACAGTCTTTGGTTTTGTATAGTTTTGTATAGCGTGGACTCGCTCATCCAACGGCGCTATACCCTTATTATCTATCTTATAACCTAAGTAGTTTACGCTATTTTGAAAAAAATTGCACTTTGAAATGTTTATTGTTAGTCCATATTGCCTAAGTCTATCGAATATTGCACGCAGATGTTTTTCATGGGATTCCTTATTTTTAGACGCTACAATTATATCATCTATGTAACAGGCACAAAAATCTAATTTGCTTAATACTATGTTCATAAACCTTTGGAACGTTTGCGCCGCGTTACATAAACCGAAAGGCATCACTGTGTATTCGTACAGACCAAAAGGTGTGATTACCGCTGTTTTTTCTATGTCATCCTCAGCCAACGGAATTTGGTGATATGCTCTAGACAAGTCTATTGTAGAAAATATGTTACAGTCACGAAATTGTTGCGTGACGTCGTGTACATGTGGAATGGGGTACCTGTCTGGTACCGTAACGCTATTTAGTCGCCTATAATCTCCACATGGCCTCCATTCGCCGTTTTTCTTTGGTACCATATGCAGAGGGCTCGCCCATTGACTCTTGGACGGGCGACAGATTCCTTCGTTGACTAGTTGCTGAAATTCGGCTTGTGCGATTCGCAGTTTTTCCGGATTTAGCCTTCTTGCTCTCTCTGCTATTGGAGGACCTTTTGTGATTATATGATGTTTCACCGTGTGGCTGATGGGTTTCCTTGAAGTTGGTTTCGTTAAATCTGCGTACTCCCTAAAAAGTTCTAAATACGGACTATTACAGTTAATGGTCAAAATGGTTGGAACGTCAATATTTACTAATTCTGCTTTCCTAGAAAGCAATGTATTGCCGTCCAACAATTTTTTGTTTCTTAAGTCAGGTAGTAAATTATAAAAATGCAAGAAATCGGCGCCTATTATTGCTTTAGAAACATTCGCTATAATGAATCTCCATGAAAAATCTCGACGGAGTCCAAGATTTAAGTTTAAAAGTTTTTTTCCGAATGTGTCTATTTCTGCACCATTTGCCGCGTATAACTTACACGTATTGTCTTTGGTTTCACTTATCGAAGTACGTGGAATCACTGAGACGTCTGCACCAGTGTCTATCAGAAAACATGCTCCTGTTTTCCTATCATTTACTATGAGGCGCAGGTTTCTTGTCGCGTCGTCAACTGCCTCTATTTGAGACGCTTGCATTAGTTTTCCGAAGGCTTTCTTTTATCCGGGCCTGTCCACTTGCACGGGGGTCTGCACTTCCACGATTGATCCGCGAATTTCCAGTGGTAGTAACATAGGCCGTCATTGTTTCGGTGTTTGCTTGATGATCGGCTTCGACTTCGGAATCTTCCGCGGAAACTTCGGTACCTTCTTCTGCCGCGCATTAGGTTTTTCATCTCCTTCGTTAGTTGCGCGATTTCCCGCATGTATTCTGCTACCTCGTGATTGGTTGTTGCTTGAGCGGCCTTTCCTACTGGCGCTGCTTCCGAAATGGCGGCCGTTTCCGGCAGACGCTTTCTCTCGAGGATCTTATCACCCATTTCCGCTAACCTTGCGGGTGGCGTATTTTCGTCTGCAATGGTGAGGATCTCTTGTACCCTGGTTGGCATCCTTTGCATCCATAACGTTAGGAGCATTTTTTCGCTAACACTATCACCTGCTAGGCGTTTCATTTCTCTCCAAAATTCAGACGGTTTTTTGTCTCCTAACTCAATTCCCATTAACAATCGCCTTAGCCGTTGTTCGTCGGATTTAGTTAGTCTGTGTATTAAGGCTTCCTTTAGATGTGTATACTTACATTGCTCGGGGGGGGGATGCTAAGATGTCGTGTACCTCTCTTATCAGCGTGGTATCCAAATTCCTTATCACCGCTGAAAACTTTACGGCATCCGATTTAACGTTGTACGCCGTGAATTCCTTTTCCAACATTACGAACCATAAATTTGGTTCCTTTTTCCAAAAAGCTGGAAGCGTTATATTTCTAAACTCACTGGCGTTGACTTCCTTTGTGTCGGTATCGGCACGGGCCACGTTGGCTTCGCTGGTTGGTTGTGCCATTGTTCTTCTTTTTATTATTTTTTCTATTTTAGTTGTTGTATTATTTTTTATTTTTTTTTACGCGGACGTTCCCGGGTTTCGGCACCAATTTACTGTAGATGGTTTCTCTATAGTAAAGATAATATTAGACTGAATTTGTTTTATGATCTTTGTTGTTAGGATGCGACTTGCTTTTTTTCTTGTACACTTCTCAACGGCTACGCACAGACTGTACTCGTCTGGTGACCACACTTGCTAGCGTGGTTCCCTAGCCTTCTAGTAACTTAGATGGCGCGACCATCGGTCGTACCGCTACAAATATAATAAAAACATACCTGTATGCAAATGCAACGTTATGTCAAAATTTCAAAACAATCGTTGAAGTAATTTTTGAGATTTGCGATTAGGCACAAACGAAATTTCCATTTATATATATATATATATATATATATATATATATATATATATATATATATAGATAGATAGATAGATAGATAGATACGTAGCCATGTAACAGCTTATCCGAATCCGATTACAATAGTCAAATTTATTCAAATTGTAGAACTGACCATAACAGAAAAACGATCATAATAATTCATAAATTACTTTAATCAATCTACTTAATCCCTATTTAATTAGCTCCGTTGGAATCGAGTTGATACCCGGTGATTTACAATTTTCTAATTTTTCATCATTTTTTCTTCATTTATTTTAGAGATTCATATAAAAACTATAACATTAATGATCATACAGAATTTTTTTTTATTAATATCACAGAGGCTACAATGCTCGTCAATCGATAACTCTTGCTGCGATCTTGTCAGAAAACTAGACTCTGAATCGACTATTTTGAAATATAAAACAAACAAAAAATTATATGATCGAGAACGATATCGTGGATTCTTAAAATAATATATTATTATATTTAAAAAGCGTTTGTAAATTTTTCCGAAATTTTCTGAAGCGCTAATCGTTCGCGTATCGCCACCCTGCACGCCGTGTAACGAGCCATAGCTTGACGAAAATATTTTGCTTGGATACAAATAAGCCTTATAGATATTAAAAAAACATCTACTGCTATTATGCAAAATTATTCGTTTACAAAGTTAAAAAAAAAAGCTTAGAAACACATTACACAAATCTAAGGTTCAGAACATTAAAAAATGAAAGCAAATTATTGAAAAATATTTTTCTGTGTGGAAAACTACCAAAGTCTCAAAAAATAAAAATCATTCAAATGATTTCGAACTCATAAATCACTAATTAAGGGGGGATATACCTTTAGAGGCCCGAAAAAAACGCTTTTTTTACGATTTTTTTGGAAAACTGGCTTTATATTTTTTGACGAGTAATCTTTAGTTCAAAATATACATGTTTGAAGATAATACAGTAATTTTTTTAGGTAAAAATATTTAGACACAACCGAGTTATAACCAATCTGCGTGGTGTCCAAAAAAAAAAGATGGTTTGCGGTGAGTAAAGAATCTCTTTACTGGATCATCTGAAATAAACAAAATCAATGCAAATACCTTGTATAGATGTGTCTTAACAGATTGAACGATCGACTTTTCCAAAATATTAATTTTTAACAAAATGGCGCACTTTTGACAAAAAAAGTTCTGTTTTTTCACCAAAAAAACGCCTACTTATCGGCTTAAAAAAAAAAAAATATTAATTAAAAATAAAAAACCGATCGTTCAATCTGTTCTCTATTATACTTTTAATAACTGATTAAAATTTGAAAGCAATCGGTTAAGCTGTTTGTGAGATTTCTTACTCACCGACTTTGAAAACATAGTTTCGAGAAAAACGCGTTTAAACAGGAGATAAATTAAAAAAAAGAATTACATATTATTTCTTTCGTCTACAATATCTCCATAAATAAAGGTCACATCTTTATGAAATTTTGAAAGAATACTTTCGAAATGATATACTTTTAGAAAATGCAATAAAAAAAATCGATTTTTTTTTTCAAAATGTATATCCCCCCTTAAATCATAAAATATACAAAAGCAATTATGTATGGGGTCCACAATTAAGTTGCCATCGTTTTTTCTTAAAATTTGAGAGCTTGTTCTGAAAAAATAGTTACATATTTTTTATTCGAAATATTGCCCATCGAAAGATACAATTTTTTCCCATCTTTCTGGCAATTTGTGAATTCTGAACAAAAAATAGTTCTTGTCTTTTGAACCCAAGACCGTATTGAGCCAATTTTTGATTCCCTCTACTAAAGTGAAGCGCATTCCGGAAAGAGCGTTCTGTATCGACCGAAACAAGTGGTAGTCGAATGGCGCCAAATCTGGACTATAAGGCAAATGAGGCAGAATTTTCCATCTACTAATATCCAAGTAGTTTTTGACCGAAGCAGCAACATGTGGCCGAGCGTTGTCGTGGTGAAAAATTACGGACTCGTGCCTGGTCTGATTATTTGGCTGTTTTTCCGTCAATGCCCGCTTCAAACGAATTAGTTGGGTTGATTTCGATCCTTTGATGGTTTGACCACTCGGAAGCAGTTCGTAGTATATGACACCCTTCTGATCCCACCATATGCACAGCATGACCTTATTCATGTGAATATTTCGCTTCAGCGTCGATTTGGCCGGCACGCCAGGCTTTCCATATGTTTTTTTGCGTTTAGGATTATCAAAATAGATCCACTTTTCGTCACCAGTGACAATACGATGCAAAAACGACTTTTTTTATGCCGCTGCAGCAACATTTCTGATATGCAAAATCGCCGTTCGACATCTCTCGGCTTTAACTAGTACGGCACCCAATTTCCAACTTTCCTAAAAAATCCTAAAGCTTTCAGGCTTGTTGTGTGACGCCCAATGATGAAGCAAGTTCTTCTTGAATTTTACTCGGATCTTCATTCAGCAAATCCTCCAATTCTTCGTCTTCAAAATTTTTCGGCTTTCCGAAACGCTCCTTGCCTTCAACGTCAAAATCACTATTTTTTAACCATTTAAACTTCCCACGACACGTCGTCACCAATACATTCCGCCCCGTAAGTTTTCAGAAGCAAACAATAGGCCTCACCTGCACTTTTCTTCATATTAAAGAATAGAAGCAGCTCTTTCCGCAAATGACGTTTATTTGGCACATAACTTGCTATATTTTTGCTTCATAAAATATACGACGCCGATAGAAATGCGCAAATATGATGATGTAATGTTGTTAACAAATACACAAGCTTCGAAAATGACATTTGAGATGTGACATTTCTGTCCAGAATCTACTCGTGACACGATCTATCAAAAAACGCTGGAAACTTACTTGTAGACCCAATAGATAATGTACAATACTTACAATAATATACAATAGATGTTTTATTTTGCAATAAGTGCCGTTAATTGTGCAAATCAATCAACTCCATCAAACAAAAAGAAAAAAAAATTTATAAAAAAAACATGTTGATGAAATGGAAAGTTTGGAGTTTAACATAGAATCATTTTTATTTTTTTATTTAATTATTCGACTTTTTATATAGTCTTGAAACTTTCAGAAAAGAACAGGTTTAAAACTTTGTAACCCACTTTTGAATAATGTCATTTGTTGTTAAAAGGTGATACAAAATATTATTTATTTAATTATGTTATTCTAATTTTTAAGGAAATTTAAATGAAAAGTTTAGCATAAAATAAGTGCTTCAATAAAAAAATTTTTTTAAATTCTTGAAGTGGATTTAATCGTTTTGACCTTTTAACAGTTATATGTTAATTTACATGTATTATATACATTTATTTTTTTTAAATACATGTATAAAGATAAATATCACGAACAATTTATATTATTATCCAAACCTTGATGTTATTCAATAAAGAGTATAGCCGGATAAGTATGGGAAATCTGCCCCCGTGGCTTTTCTGACTCGCACTTAGGAGATAGATTTGGTGTCGACTAAAAATAATTCACCCCAAATATTAGCTCTTTTACTCAAACGGTTCTCGAGATTTTCAAAAAAACCTGTTTTTTCGATTTTATTTTTTTTTATAGTAAAATTCAAAGCTAATCGATGATGATTTTTTTTCTAGTACTTAGGAGTCTAAGACATGAAAAAATATATTATCATAATATTTTAACGAAAAACCGATTTTTGACGGACGAAAAAAAATTAAATTTTTTTTTTTTTTAGCTTTTTTGAAATATGTCAGTCACCAAAATTTTTCAGAAAATGTCTTTTATACTCCTCTACACTCAGGAATTTTTTTGAATTTTTTGAAGTGGTGGAACAATATGAAAAAAATTAAAAACTCTTTTTTTTTCTAAAATCCCAAGTTTTAACTAATTTATTTTTTTTTTTCAGTTAAAAAAAAATGTGAAAAATTATTTTTTTACTCACAATACACTTTGCCAGAAATAAACATAAAGATTATTATAAAACAATTAAGATATATTCCGTCTAACGTAATTAGAAGGGTTATTGATTATTGAAAATACACTTAAAGATGGTACCTCTATATTTTTTCAAGGTTAAATATTATTCTAAATCTTATGCAAAAAAAATAAAAATTATAATAAAAGATGTAACTATATTAGTCTTCATCACTGTCTTCATTCACTACGACACTAATTTTTTCATCGATGAACAGGCGACTCAGGATCTCAGCAGGTCTTACAATTTTAGCCAAATATCGAGCGTAAGATAAATAATATATGATAGCAGCAATGTGAGAGCAACATCCAACAGTGCGTCTACCATTCGCACAATCACAACAATATCCAGTTATTCCGGAAATATCGTTCTTATCTTGCTGATATTCAATAAAACAACGATATGTCTTCGAATTAATATGTCGAGATCTGACTTCAAACTTTATAATATTAGGTGTAATTTTTAAATAATAGAATCTGATTATTCCGTTTCATCCATCATCTCAGCTAAATACGATACAGCTTAAGACATTTGATATGATCCAGTGAAAAGAATTTTGAGTTCTTGCCCTGATAATTCTGGAAAGTCAGTTAATTGTTCTGAAGTTATTATTGCAAAGGGAACTTCTCTTCTGGCCCAACGATTAGTTTCTATCTCCAAGGCTAAAGTATTCTCTTGATCTTTTTTTGAATTCATGGCAGCAATTATTTTTTCTGTAAGATCAAGATCAGAATCAAGTCTTGTTCCAAATTCATTGTGCAAAAAACAAGCGATTCGACAAAAAACACTAGTTTTTGGAAGCAATTTGTTATCCAGTTTATGATCTAATAGCTTAAACTTCTGTTTAATATTGCTATGTACTGCTTCAACAACCCAACGAATTTTGGTAACAAAACGGGATTTATTCGATTCGTCTGTGGTCAACTGATTGCGTTTTCCTTTGAGAGCAGGCATTAGCACTTTGAACCCTAATTCTTCTAAATATACAATCACATCACGAAAGCCACGATCAACCACAATAATGTCATCTTTTTTCAGCAATTTAATCAGACCATTAGGGTCATTTAAGATCACTCTCATAATTTCAGCATCGTTCATATTAGCTGTATATGGCCCAAGCATATCTATAACGAAACCATATGCATATCGTGAATGGTTTACACAAAGGAACCTTTTTTTGACCAGAATATGATTTCCTCTGGTATTCGTCATTTGCACTTTTTTCATGACGAATATATGTTCCATCACAAATGAATATCAACTGGTCATCTTCTACTTGATACAATTTTTTAACAGTGTTTGACGTATTAGTGAGTAATGTCTCCCTACTGATAGCATCAATTCCAAAATGATGAGATAAAACATCTTTTTCAAACGAAGATATAACTTCATCACAGTAGTCAGATACAATTTGTTCCCGAACTAAACCAAAAACGGAAGATATTACTGCATTCGAATTTCCGGTTCGTAATTTGAATAAAAAAATAACAAGAGCTTGAACGATATTACGATTCACTGAGTTTCTCATCGATGTTAACTTTTCACGAAGTTTTATCAATTTTTCCCAGGTAAGACTAGTAAATGCCTCTAACTGTTTTTCTGAAAACGAGTGATCTCCAATTTTATCAATTATGGACGAGTCAGTACCAATAGCGAGCTGCCCCAGTAATTTTTCCAAATCACGAACTTCAAATACACTGGTGTTCGAATAAATTCGAAAATTGTTAATGTCTTCATCGTAGAACCGCTTTTTTATAAGATGGTCTTTACAACACCGATTTCCTTTGGGAATAAGGAGTTGTCTTTTGA
Source organism: Polistes dominula (assembly GCF_049000335.1). Taxonomy (NCBI): domain Eukaryota; kingdom Metazoa; phylum Arthropoda; class Insecta; order Hymenoptera; family Vespidae; genus Polistes; species Polistes dominula. The sequence continues at coordinate 5,248,168 of NW_028301061.1, read as the reverse complement.
AAAACACTTGTTTGCGTGCTTCAAATGGAACAGATTTGATGTTTAATGATGATCCACAAATGCAATAGTATTTGTGAGTAGCAACAATTCGAGGAAAACCCAACTCTACAAATTCTAATTCTTCTTCCATTTTGTCTTCAATAACATATGAAGGATCTTCAGTTGACGATACAGATGAAGTAGTAGTGGATGAGGATTGAGATGAAATTGGCTGACTTTCGATACTTACTTGATCTGGAGATGAATCCTCAGTGTTCTTAAGTATAGGTGGTCTTGTTAAAATAACTCGACACTTACCACAAAAGGTATCATTAATAAAGACTCTCTTTCCAATTTTTTCTGTCGCAATATTAGCCTCATGAATTGTCACTATAACTTTTTTATATCCAACTGTTTTTCGCAAATATCTGTTACAATTAATGCATTTTTTATCAAAATCCATTCTGAAATAAAGATTTGAATTATGTATTGTGAGGTTTTCAGACAGAGAGAGAAATATAAAACTGAAGATAGCTGACTAAGGACTGACTAAGGACAGATACAGACGGACTAACTGAGGACTGAAGACTCAGGACACTTTCTTACTTCTTTCCACATATTTATATCAGAAATGAGCTACACCCGTTTGGAGAGGGAAGGAGATTATAAATCTTATTGACCAATATCATAAGGATCCACCCCATATTCCACCGATGGGTACAGCCTATAGTTTTTGGTAGTGGAAACAATGCATACAGAAACTTGATCTGGAACATCGGAATGTCATCTCTTTTATGGTATACCACATATGTTTACATAGGAATCCGAAATTCTTCAAAGGGTCCCGACACTGCACAAAGGGTTTTGTATTGTACCAATATATCCCGATAATTCTTATGTTTGTTTATGGTTTTATGGCCCTTCTAAACTTCCCCTTCAGTTTCTGAATAGAATTTTCCTTTCCAGAAAATAGAATATAACGAGAAGAGCTGAATACTAGATTTTTTTCCTTCAGTATAGGGAATTGAGAAATATACAGACAGATTCAATGAAAAAATTTACTTATTCAAGTGGTTCTAATGCTACAACTGTAAGCAAACAACAAAACAAAATAAAGAAAACTTTAAAGCGATACTTTAGAAAAAATGATTGCTGGTTAGTGAAAATCCCGGTATATAGCGTTGAAATGCGTCAGCTCGGAACGTATTAAAAAAAAAAAATAGTTTTTACGCAATCATTGTGAAACCAAATGATTGAAAATGTTTGATAAGTAATGTTATTGTGTATTTTGAGTAAAAAAATAATTTTTCACATTTTTTTTTAACTGAAAAAAAAAATAAATTAGTTAAAACTTGGGATTTTAGAAAAAAAATGAGTTTTCAATTTTTTTCATATTGTTCCACCACTTCAAAAAATTCAAAAAAAATTCCTGAGTGTAGAGGAGTATAAAAGACATTTTCTGAAAAATTTTGGTGACTGACATATTTCAAAAAAGCTAAAAAAAAAAAAATTTAATTTTTTTTCGTCCGTCAAAAATCGGCTTTTCGTTAAAATATTATGATAATATATTTTTTTCATGTCTTAGACTCCTAAGAACTAGAAAAAAAAATCATCATTGATTAGCTTTGAATTTTACTAAAAAAAAAAAATAAAATCGAAAAAACAGGTTTTTTTGAAAATCTCGAGAACCGTTTGAGTAAAAGAGCTAAAATTTGGGGTGAATTATTTTTAGTCGACACCAAATCTATCTCCCAAGTGCGAGTCAAAAAAGCCACGGGGGCAGATTTTTCATACTTATCCGGCTATACCCTTTGAATTGTTAAAATTTCTACTGCATAAAGTGTAAGTACAAATGCTTTTTCATGAAACTTCTATCTCGAAAAATTTCACTTTTTATTTCCTTCTGTTTCTATTTCATATTCAACGCATTCCAATTTTATCAAACTCATTAATTTCATTATATATTGATGATCTCATCATGTTTGAAAAACTTTTATACAAAATGACTTTCTTTACCGATGTGCTTTTCAATAAAATTTTCAAGCATTCGGTTTTGGATGTATTCACCTTTATAAAATAGACTACAAACATGGAAAGACTTTCTCAGTGGGTATCGCAACTTGTAAGTCAAAACACAAACAGATCTACTGACATATATTAAGCCCCACTGGGCCATAGATCTTCTATCAGTGTAATGCTGGCTTTCAGGGTTGCATCTATCCTACGTAGGAGAAAGTAAATTGATCTAGCAGGCTCGTTGCAGTCTTGAGCTACATATAAAGCGCATTTTCTCTTATGTTAGCAAAGATTGGCTATACAGTTACGTGTGCTAAGGTAAATGAATTACCAAGTACATTGTAAACAGATTTCTTCAAAATGGAGTCTTTAAGTGATTGTGTTAAGCTGATAATAAGGAAGATAAAGGATTAAATTAAAATAAGAAATAAAACAGTTTAAGAAGAGATAGTCTGTATAACTAATTTATGTTAATACACACATTACAGGATCTCTATGATCATAGAACAAAAGTTGTTCAATTAATTTCAAGATGTATAATAAACCAAACTTTCTTAAGAAGCTAATTGTGATAACTTTGATCGATGTTGGGTATTTTTAGTATAGTTTAGTACAGGTAATATGAAAACTAAAATGAGTAAATAAAATGTAAATATAAATCTAAGTTTTATATACGCAGAAATATCTAAATTTTAAAAAATATATAAATATTACTTATAATTTATACTTAAGAAATAAATCAAATAAAATAAGTGTTGGTCTCAAATGGTTTCCACGAGTATATTACCTCTATTAAAAAAATCGTTGAAGAATTTTTAAACTAAAGATAATAATGAAGATTAGGAATCGTTTTAATAAAAAGTACAACTTATTGAAATGCAATAAAATAATGAGATTACATTTAGTTCAGTTCTTGATATAGAATTTCCTATTTTTATTTTTTAACTGATACATATTTTCAAAGAATAATCCTATTAGAGGTTATTAGCGTGATAGTTAATGCATTTAGTTTTTAAGGATTAAACTTTTAATTAGAATTTTTTATTAAGTAGTCATTCATTAATTCAGTTACAGATAGTAATTAGCAATAAATTGTATAGTTAATATACTATATCCTATAATATAGTATATTATAATATATTTTGTTGCCATTTTACATAAAAGAAATTTGTTTATTTGTCAACAATTCCTCATTACTTTATAATAGTCCTGAAGATAATATATTAGTTTCTTTTTTTAATCGTAAATTAACAATTCCGAAATCTTATTTATTTAAAGAAAAATAATTGACCTAAAAGTAAAAATTTGTTATTAAACTATCAAAATAATAAAATATCTTTATCATCAAATTTAGTAATTTTTTATTTTTGATAAATCTTTACGGGCATATAAATATAACAATAACAAAGTTTAATTCTTTTGTGTATTAAATATTAAAAAGTTGCTGTAGAAATAAATTTATCGAAGAATAATAAAGAGGGATTAAAGTAATTAATCTCTCATGAATTAGTTCAATCAGCAGTAATCCCGAAAACTCTCTAAGTATACTATCTGTAATACATACATAACTCCATATACTTTCTGGAATTTTCTCATAATACTCTTTTATTAAAGTATATTCACTGATACATTATTTTATTTCTTTTTAAAAAGCATTTACTATCAGTTTAAGCAACTAATACACAGATTCACATGCCCATATAACAATCATAAGTAATAATATGTAGATTCCTTATTCTATATTCGAAAGAAGCGCGTCCTTTTTTCCCAAAGTTTTCCAAAATTTTCCGAAACAGTAATTTTCCGCAGCCTTGCCCTTAACGCCAATTTTTGGAAGTTTTCGTTTTATTACATTACCTTACGAGATAATTAGCAATGATAAAAGTGTCTTGTAATAAAAAATTTATTTTTGGTAAGCCTATCTAAAGTCAATAAATAGAAAATTAGACTTTTTAAAATTTTTTTAAAATCTAGAATTATTAACTGTACAGGTAGGATGCGCACTATTAAACGTAACCACTACCGCTAGCTAGGTATCCCAGACTCTAACCGAAAGAGCAAGAAGAACGATATATAAAAAAATCAGCTGATCTGAAATTATTGTTTTCTCGATATTGTTAGCTCCCGTACTATCGTTACCAAGCGAGTAAGTATTTTTGCATTTATTTCTATATACAATATCATCACCTCTCTTTATACATATTAGGAGTTTGATATTCTAACGAACTACCGATATACTGTCCTTCTATGTACAAACGAATCATCGCTAGGCCCGTAAATCACTCACCTGGCTTGCAATCAATTCTTGGCTATATTAATTCTTTGCTAATCGTAAGAGAGCAACTTAAGCATGAGTGGGCCAGAGAGTACTTATCGGATATAGTTAGGCAAAGGATAAACTATGTAATATAAACAGCCGAATAACGATAGAAAGAGCGTCGCTCAAGGAAGTAAATTAAAGAAAAGAAACCAAGAGGCAGTCATCGTTTAGTAGCCGAGCAAAGAAGGCGTTTTATCATCACTTTGTATTTTTACTTCTTTATATTAAATATATTGTATATCCGTGAAGAGAGGTTTTTCTTTCTACATCAACCTATTAATAACACCGCGGAATTCTTTCCTTTTTTTACTTGTTAGATATCCTTTAGGAAGACTAGCAGGAGAAGGAGAATCCCACATTTGTTAACAATAACAAATTTATTGTTTTCGATTAGAATTATAATTGGTATCGTTTTTGGGGAAGCAGGGGGAATAGCGCTCACTGGATAATGGGGCTCACCTCTGTAACTTTGACAAAATGAAACATAGCAACACGCCGCGTGGCGTGAAGCACGGGGGCGGGGCAGGGTCCTCTAACAGGTAGCGACGCGTACGGGAAGTCAGCTCGCGGCCGGTGACCGTGAAGTGTGTTTCTCCATTTACAGCTGCGCTGATCTATTTTTCGATAAACATAAAACATAAGTTCCTCCCAAACAACATTTACAATGCTGACGAGACTGGTATCACTACGGTGACAGACCCAGGAAAGTTGCTCGCCGAAAAAGGACAAAAAAGAGTCGGATCTGTTACAAGTGGCGTACGGGGAAGCAATAAACCCCATTACCCCTTAGCCTGAGCGGCATTACCCAAAGTCAGGGACAATGGCGCTCAAGCCTGTTTTTTTTTTATAATGATTTCCTAATACTTATAAGTCCAAGATAAATACGTTTGGTTTTAAAATGTTGATTACTGAATAGTTAAAAAACTTGTTATTTTTTTTAATTTTAAAGTACCATTAATATTTTAAAAAATACAGCGTATTTTCCTTAAGTGAACGCCATTCCCCCTTCCTACCCTATATGTAAATCCAATTTTGAAAAATTTTTAATTTTTTAAATTTTGATAATAAAATATTGAATAAACTGTAAATTTGTTTGTAAAAAAATTAAAAAATTTTAATAGAAAAATTTACATTTAAAATATTTTTTAATAGTATATTCACTATTATAATAACATAATTGTACAAATATATATGCATCTATTTATGTTTAGAATTAAATTGATTAAAGAAATAAATTATTAAAAAAATATCAAAAAGAAGATCACTGTTACAATAAGACTCGGTAATGTTATCGAACGCTTAGTATGTTTTACATAGAAATACTTTTAATACATTATCACAACATATATTTGTGCAATTAGAAAAAAAAAGAAGAAAAAAAGAGGTTTTGTAAAACATTGAATAGCAAAATAAAAACTGGTGACCTTTTGGTCCTATATTTCTATAAATAATTTAGAATTTATACGTCCTGCGTGAGTTTATTTTTATGTCTTAATTATTTTATTTTAACAGTAAGTATTGCCTTTGGTAAAGATTAGGAACATTTACCATAGAAAAAGTCGTTTAGAGCGAGACTGATATCTTTTAGGGAGTTTGCACTAAACTTACTTTCCTCTATTTCGCTATTTTATTCTTTAATAATTCTACTGTCAAGCTATCTATGTGTTTCCACACACCTTTAACTTTTGGAAACAGAAAATTCAGAATATCTTCAATTTATCTGTTTATCCTATAAAAATGCATTTCATTAAAATCCTCGGATCTTGCCTCATTAAAAATTTCCTATTTAATATAATACATTCCACGTTAAATTTTTAATTTATTTGATTCGTAGGGGGTCTAATATTTTTATTTAACAGAAAACAAATTGTGCGTCACTGGAAAATCCTGTTGAGGTGAATTTAATAAAGCGTCGAAAAATGTTTTAGGTTAGAGTAAATAGTAAAAAGAATCAGTCTCAGTTAATCAAAGAATATATTTCGTGTATTGGTCTTTCGATAAATCTAGTCACTAGATCGTTAAGAAGTCTATTTTTTTACAATTTATGAAACAAAATATTGGTATAATTATATAACTATAACAATTTCGAATTCGAAAATCAATGAATCTAAAACTAATTTGTAACATCCCGCACGTGTAACCTTTTATAATTTTAACTAAACGTTCATTAATTATTAAAATAAGTCAAAACTTAATTTTGAATTAATCTACCGTTTGTTAAAAAGTAATAGGCTAGAAATCTTCGTTTTTAGTATTCTGCTTTCTACCTTATTTGAATACTAACCTATTTTCTAATGAAATAACCTTCTATTTTATCTTGTCTATATATGTCCCTTGTGTCCCTTCTGCTCAGAATTTAGTTCACATTTTGAAAATTTAACTTTTAATAAAATATTTAAAAGCATACCGAAAATTAAAAGTCTCATATTATGCAGAAGAACGTGACAGAATGTTTAAACAAAATATACGTGTTGCCTCTTACAAGAAGTGACCAAACTGCTATATGAATGAGAAATAGCTATTTCAAAGTAATAGATACCTCACAGATCATTTCGTATAGAAGTCAATGTCTGATGTTTTTATTCATTGTTCGCTTAGAAGATTACTGCTAATTACATACTTACAAGTGTAACACTAGAATTGGAGTTGAATTTCTTATTCTGAAAAAAGAAACAATAAGTTCAATGAAATATACTGTGCAAAACGAAAGTAAAAAGCAAAGTAATTAAATTTTAATTAAAGAAAAAAAACTAGTATATATATAAGAATGTAAGTCGAGTTTTTTACTTTGATATTTTGGAAAAATTTGAATTTAGGACCTTTAGACCTAATATAATATATACTGTCTATGTCCTTGATGTCGCTGATTTGTAATTCCTTTTTTTTATTATTTTGAAGTAAGCTTAATAAATTTTCTTTTTTCTTCCCTTGTTCTATCGCAAACAGTTAAATATATTCACTATTTTCAAAAGTATAACAAATATTCTCATAAGCTACTAACATGTGTGTATATTTAAAAAAAAAATCTAAAAAGTATATTACTAACTGACCACTTCTTAACAAAAGTTCAACAAATGCTCAAAGTTAAATATTCTGAATGGTGATATGTTACTGTTAATAGGAAATGCTCTATACATCTCAGAGAGATGTATGTGTGATCGTTAACAATATGGCTAAAGGGATTATCGAATAATCGGATGCATATCAAACAAATAGATTTTACCAAGTTATTCGACAAAGATAAAAAAACAAGAAATCAATATTTCCTGCAGGTTACTAGATATTCTTTATCCATATAAAGGTTGTTTTCGACACTGAACGAGCAAATATTTACGTATCTCTTTGATGTCAAAATCATTTTAACGTGGTAAAAAAAAAACTTGACCAGCTAGATATCTTTTTTGTTCAACTTTTTACAAATATCAAATTGATCACTATTTTTTAAACTTTTATTTTAATCAGACATTTAATATTATTTTATTGGTAATCAATAATATGTATTAATAATTTTTGAAGTGAAAACTTCTTTAGAATGAGAGTGATCTGAAAAAAAATGAATCACGGTCGGTCAGGAAACGAGTTAGGCAACGGCTCCGATATTTAGCAAGAAGAGAAATGGAGACAAACATATAGGATTGAGCCTGCGAGAGAATGAGACATTATATAGCTATACAGTTTTTCCTATTCTTGGTCTCCTCTTTATGCTTTGCTTCGTAGTTATCGCTCCTGGTTGTATATGTGTGTGTTTGTGTGCAACTGCATACTACAAAGCGTGGACACATATTATTTCGATACTCAAACTGTTTGTAGGTAGGAGCGATAGAAGAGTAGAAGAATAAACAGAGATAAGAACGTAGGTATGCAACAAAAAAATAGGGTACAAACGAACCGACGGTCGAAATAAAGAAAGAAGGTACTAGGTCTGTTTTTTTTTTTTTTTACCAAACGTGTAATTTCTTTTCTATTTAATAATATTTCTATTTTATACAAAAATTAATATTAAATTATTTATTTCGCAAATATTATACTTAACAATTATGAAATATATAGAATATAATAATTGTGTTGTCTGCAATATTTAAAAAAAAAAAAAATGATTATCAGATACATCAGAGAAAAAGAATTAGGCAACACTGTAGAATATTTTTCTTAAAAATATCCAATGACATGTTTTTTAATTATAATGTTGCGTATTTAGGACATTTATACTAATTTTTCAATAAAATAGAAAAGCTTTTAAATAGAAGAAACATGAAACGTGACATCAACAAATAACCCTTATTTACTTTATATTTCCAATAAGAATGAAATAATATAACTTATTTTACAAATATAGAAAAAAAATATGTAGAAAATAAATTTAAAAGAAAATTTTTAATATTTTAAAATAAAAAAACGGAAATGATAAATAGATATTAAAATCGTTTTAATTCAAAACCTGATGAAACGAAAAAAATACGACCAGATTTGTTGCCTTCTTTTACAGCATCTTCAAGTATTAGTTGCAACACAAAAGGAAATACTTGTGTGTGGTTACCTATAATAAAGATATCTCACATTCAAATAAAGTGTGAAAAGTGTAAAAGAAAAAAAAATTCATCTATCTGAGTTTCAAAAAAATATATATTATATTTACTTGTATTAGGACGGCGTATCTTTCTGTCGACACTTATTCTACAATTTTCGTCTCTATCTATGGCTATCGCATTCAGCATTCCATCTTGATGGATAGAATTTTGAAAATATTAGCTTTTGTAAGCTACCTACATCCCAAAGTCGGTTCCTTTTCATTAGAACAGAATTATAAAAAACAGGGAAGGTCTGTTTAAATTCGATCTATATTTATAATCTGTATTATCAAGGCGATAATATTCATGCCAATAGTTTTTTTTTAACAAAACGTGTCATATCTTTTCTTTTTAAAAATGTTTCTATTTTATTGAAAAATTAGTATTAAATTTTTTATTTCGCAAATATTATAATAAATAATTATGAAATACATAGAATATATAATAATAGTATTGTCTGAAATATTTTTAAAAAAAAGAAGGATTACTAGATACATCAGAAAAAAAGAATTAGAGAACACTGTAGAAGACATTAGGAGAAGCTGACCAATTCCATTCAAAAGCAAGTAAATTACTGTCACATTTTAAGTCGCATATAAGAAAATTATATTAATAATTGTAATATTTGCATATTTAAGAAACTTATACTTATACTTATACTCACTTATAAAAATCTGCACACAGGATTTTTTAAATGAAATAGAAACATTTTTAAGATGTTGAATGCCCAGCGTGAATCGGTGGAGCTTACCACAGGGCTCAAATTTGAGACTTGTAGAATACACAGTTCGATAAGCTAAGAGAGCGATACGATTCAATGCATTGCTTAGATTTTTCGTTGTTCAGATCTTTATTTAGACGAGAGTACTTAGAAAGATAAGTTTGTGATTAAAGAATAAAGACGAGACACGTTATAAATAATAAAGAGTCTCGAAGTGTGGTAGGCTATTGAGATGGAAAAGCATTTCTCGAAAGGATCTCTATTATTAAATCTCTCATTACATCTGTACCAGATCCTTTGTTCAGTCCAGCAGTATTTTCCACATGTTTTTCGTAACATCTTTATTTTGTCTATCCTAAAATGTTTGTTAGACAGCGCAAAAATATAGATAAAAACGAGAAATTAAAAACCATCCTATCAAATAAAATTGTATATCTGAGTTTCACAAAAAAGATATTTTATTTTTACTTAGTTTACGACGCATTATATTTTCCTTGATAAACATCCTACGATTTTGGTGTCTATCTACGACCATCGCATTTAGCATTCGATTTTTATTGCTTGAATTAGGAAAATTGTAGGTACTTTTTATCAGCTATTCCACCCAGAGACCATACCGGTGATCGTTATTATAGATGGTAATAATATTATAATAAATAAATCCTAAAATTATCTTACTCTTGAAACTGTGCATTCGTCTCATTCTCTCGAAACTTAGATTTTTGAAGGTTTCACTTCTAACACGTGTGATCTGCACACATGTTTTTTTTTTTAAATTCTTAGTTCTTTTTCTACAAGAGAATAGTAGAAATGGCATTTTGCGAACGTTGTGATAAAACCATTTGAAGTGAATTTTTTTTGTGCGTTTCGGTCAGTTAACCAAATTTTGAACGGGTTTTTTCTTCTAATACGGTTTTACAAACAGTGCGTGAGATTTTTCTTTCTATTTTTATTCGATAGTATTAGAATTTATTTTATTAGAATCTTATTAAATATATGTCATTAAAAACCAAGCAAGAATTTTTAATAATGCAAAAAATTTTTTAATACAAAAATAAATTTTGTGTAAATGAATTTATAATGAATAGATATTTTTTTTGTTTAAATGATAGTCAGTCCATCTTAGATTAAATTGAAACATATTCGATTAATATTACTTTCTACAATTTTTCTAATTTGAAAACAATTTTATTATCTTGTGTAAATATTTGAGCTTAGAAAAATGTAAAGTGGCGTACAGATCTTTGCTACCCACAAAAATATTTTAGCGTTAATAAAACATTCAAGACCATTTTGCTTTCTTGGTTTCTTTTAAAATAGTTTATCCTTCAAATCTTAATGAAAATTACGCAATTTAATTAAGAAGAAAAAGGAATTTTTAGACACGCGAAATTGTAGTGAGTGAACTTTACCGACAAGTGTAGAATATTTGTTGTCTTATTGTAAAAAAAACAACATTAGAAAGAATGTCTGGTTCTTCAAAAATCATATAAACATTTGATGTAAAACTAATTATTTTCTTTATTCTTTCTCTCGAATAATTCGTCGAAACAAACTTCAATTTCAATTTTCATACAATATATTTAAATTTTGATAGCTTTATATAACATTTCATTTTTATAATTGTATACTTCGTAGCAAAGTATTGTAACCGTTTTATATAAATAGATAATAAGATTTGAATAAATTAAAAAAACTAAATTAAGAAAACATTATTATATAGCCAAATTTATTAAATATTGGAAATACTCTTTATTTAACATCGAACCGTTCCACATATAATCTTTCGTTTCTAGAAAGTTAAGAATAGATATTAAATAAAAAATTACTCGAGAAGAATAACTTTGCTGTAAGACAGTGTAGTTTTGAACTTCAGAATGGTTTTTTAGCCTAACAACAGGTTTTAAAGAATATCCTTTCTTCGGTACAACGCACACTGATGCAAAATTAGAAAGACGTGTTTGAGATAAGAGAAGGTTTTTTTATTGGAAACTTTTAACCCCGTAGATTATGTTTAATGGATCCTGTAATGTCTTTTCAAACCATTTATTATGGATAAGGGCTTATTGACACTCGTAAATTATCCTTTAAAATGCAAGCATCAAGCGTTTCACATTTGTTACTCGCTATGCTTTGAAAATTACGGTCTCTTCACGCGTATAGTTTAGCTGTTATTTGTTTGATTTCAATATATAAATATGGAATCTTCGTCTGAAAGTAAGTATAGCTAACCCTCCTATGACACGGTAGATAGGTTCCTAGAAAATGCCATATTGTGTAAAATCGTGTTGTATGAGACCCAAAACAATGAGCCAAAAACTATTGTTTTCAGGTTATACAGATGGAAAGAAATACTTTTTGCAATACTGAATCTTTAAGACGACAAACCTCGCCGCGGCTGTAGAAGTACAGTTTTGTTCAAAGATTTTTTTAAAGGAAACCGTTGTATAGGTGCCGTGTTGTAGGACGTTTCTTGCAATTTAGGAATCGTGTTATAGCGAAACCGTGTTATTAGCTGCGTGTTGTAGGAGGGCTACCTGTACAATTGAATAATGATTTTAAAAATTTACATAAATGTAAGATTTTTTATTTAATTTATTGCGTTTAATATTTAATTAATGTTTATTTAAAGATATACAATAATTTAATAAAGAAAAATACAATAATATCGTAATATCTATAATCGTCAAAATTATTTATTATTAATCGTTGTCTTTTAGGCTATTTCAAGGGTTTTATTATTTAACAAAAAAATCGTCTTACACAGCTCTTTGATATTCCTCGTCTTTCGTCGTATTTTTTACACAAAAAATCCTCGTCGTAATTCCCAAAAACAATACAATGTAAATGCGCCCTCGCTTGTTCTTTCGTTGCCTATATATACATATCATTCCTCTCTGTCACCTTCTGTCATTTCCCATAGCGTCATCTCGAAACTTCTCGATTATTCCTGAGCATTAAAAAAAATTATGTGTGCAGATCACACGTATTACAAGTGAAACCTTCAAAAAACTAAGTTTCGAGAGAATGAGACGAATGCACAGTTTCAAGAGTAAGATAATTGTAGGATTTATTTATTATAAAATTGTTACCAAATACATATATCAAAAGGCGCTGTTATTATCTTTGGATGGGGGTAGCTAACAAAAACTATCACTTTCAAATTGTATTAATTAAGATAAAATGTCGAATGCGATAACCATAAATAGAAAAAAAGAATTGTACAATGTTTGTCGACGGGAAGATACGCCGTTCTAACCTAAGCAAATACAATATATTCTTTTTTGTAACTCAGGTAGATGATATTCTTTCTGTGAATTTGAGATATATTTATCACGGGTCAACACACCTTAGTATTTTTTGTGTACAACTAATACCTTTAGATGCTTGAAAAAGAAGAGAACAATTTTTGTCGTATTTTTTTCGTTTTATCGAGTTTTGAATTACGACGATTTGATTTTAAAATCTATTTTTCATTTCCGTTTCTTATTTTATAATTTTTAGAACCTAATTACAATTTTTTTTATATATATTTAAAATAAGTTATATTATTTTATTTTTATTGGAAATATAATAGCAAATAAGGTATATTTGTTTATGTCACGCGTGTCTAGCTTCTTCTGTTTAAAAACTTTACCATTTTATTGAAAAACTAGAATAAATTTCCTAAGTACGCAAATATTATATTTAAATAATTAAAAAACACGTCTTTTAATATTTATAAGAAATATATTCTACAATGTTGTCTAATTCTTTTTCTCTGTTGTATCTTGTAATCATTTTTTTTTTTGTAAGATATTGCAGTCAATACAATTATTATATTCCATATATTTCATAATTGTTAATTATAATATTTGCGAAATAAATAATTTAATACTAATTTTTGAATAAAATAGAAACATTTTTAAATAGAAAAGATATGACACGTTTTGTAAAAAAAATTAACTATACTTGCTATTATATTTTCAATATAAATAATACAACTTACTGCAGAAAATTAGAAAAAAAATAGAAATGAGAAGTAAAATAGATAAGACTTGAACCAACGATCTAACGCTTATGATTCTAGGTCCATACGCGTTACGCTACAACTGCAATTGATAAAGGATTTAAAAAATCGTATATAGGAATAAAAGTAAATCATTAACCCTAATTTTTTCAAAAACAACTGTACCTAGGAAGTTGATGACTATACACTGTATGTACGATCTGTAACTCTAACGACCAAATATAAATTTATAAAATTTCATAAACGTCTTAAAAATACAAGCTCATGGTTCTTGTGAAATAATACATGTCTACGCTTCGATTCGAGAGGTTAAGGTTGGACGAAACATTAGGTGACAGACTCATATGGTGTTGCTTTAAAAACTAAACACATGTGTTCCCGTCTAGAGAAATGATCTCTTTTATTCTACGATAAATCATGCACTCATACTCATATCATCACAACGCAACAAAAGAAAGAATAGCATTTTACACACACTTCTAATAACTTTTCGTTAATTACTTCTTAAATTTCTTTTTCGTTCACACGAGACAGAAGAAAACACTGTCTATATTTCTGTTCGCTCTCGAGTTTTCTCTCATCCTTGCATAAATAATTAATGAGAGGAATATTGCTTTTTATTTTTTGCAAATGCAGTATTAGAAATATTTAATTAAAGAGCTGTAAGTATATAATAAGTGCGACTGAGAGCGTTCTATAATTGAGTTTAAATTGTTTACTAAATTATTATCTAATAAATATTTAAAAATTTGTTTTCGATTTAGCCATGCCTAGCTTTTATTAAAGGTTTTGTATGAAAATGCACAACTGTATTCGTCAATTTTTAATAAAATAATCCATCATATTAATTCCCCCCAAAATAATATCAGACTTAAAATCAGCAAACTTTAAATTACTAATGTTCAGAAAAATAATACTATATCTTTATATTCATCTTGTGTTTTTGTTATCCAGTATAATATAAACTGTATTCACACCAAATCCTTACGAGGGTATTTAAAATTTTTTTTAATCTTGGGTCCGCTATTATGTTTTAAAGAAAAATAAAATGTTAGATTCATAAAAACTCCTACATATAGACTTTTGAAAGGATTCAATCACTTTTCAATGAAAATATCTGTCATTTTTGCTCGTCACACACATTCTATTTTTTTTACAAAATAATGTCAGATTCGTAATCGGTGGTCTCAAAAATTTTAATTTACTGATTAAAAAGAAGATTTAATTATATCTTTATATTTATCTGGTGTTTTGTGGATGTTAAAGTCTCAAATGAAAATGTATTCTTATAAAATATGACGTTTAAACAATATAAGTTTAATATATAATATAATAAATTTTATAATTATTTAGAAAACGGACACAATTAATAATTTTATTGAATTTTAAATGTGTTGGAAATGTCAACATAATGAACAACTTTTTCCTATAGAAAACCGTCATTTAGCTTTGGTTTTCGAAATATTTACAAAATACTGTTTGAAGCAAGTGACAGTTACATTATAAGCATAAGAATATGGAACAGCAGAGAAGCAAAGAGACTACTTGTTAGTTGTCTTTTTGACTCGCTGTTACATTGTACTGCACAATTCCTTTTTTTTTTTTTTGATGTGATAACTTTGTTCAAAAATTAATTAAAAAGATTAATAATTCTGAAATACCCTAAGAAGAAACTATAATTGTATTCAAAAAATTAAATTACATCTAATCTAATAATAACGAGAATAAACTGTTCTACGTTGATTTTTTTTATGCTAATAAGAATCTCGTAAATAAAATCTACTCGCAAAAAAAAAACAAGAAAAATAACAAGAAAAACAAGCAATAGTTATAAAATCATTTATTTCGCATGGAATAATAAAAAGAAAAGATTTTTTAGAAAATCAAAATAAGTTTTATTCGATGTCAAAACCTGTATTGTTGTATATAAACCTATTTAACAACGTTAAATGAAACCACTTGTAAAGAACCGCGTAAATAAAAGTACAATTTACCATGTAAAAAAAAAATAGAAGAATATCAGGTATGCAAATCACACACGTTAGAAGTGAAACCTTAAATAAAGAAAGTTTCGAGAGAAGGAGACGATTGCAGAGTATCAGGAGTAGAATAAATTATCATATTGTTATTATATTAGGTATACAACTTTGCTTCCGCCGTTTTTATTTTAAATTTAAAGCTTTATTGAAAAAAACTGAATATACATTTATGTTTCATAGTATTGTACATTGTTTGCCACCTTTCCATCAGCAATCGCATCCCGCGTTAAAAGAACTTGTCATCTTTTTAAGCGATCCACGAATCAATCTAATTTTGGACTTGTTTATAAAACAAGAAGTTTTGGTCCGCCAGGCCATATAAAATCGATGAAAATAGGTGATAGTCACAGGGTGCAACGTCTGGAGAATCCAGCAGGTTAGGTAAGACTTTCCATTTCAACGTTTCCAAGTTTGTTTTGACAACTTTTGCAACATGTGGCCGAGTATTGTCATGTTGCAAAATAACTTTATCGTGTCTTTTTAGGTATTGCGGCCGTTTTTCTTTCAATGCTCGGCTCAAACACATTAATTGCATTCGATAAAGATCCCCTGTGATTGTTTCAAACGGTTTTAACAGCTCATAATATACTACACCGAGCTGGTCATACCAAATACAGAGCATGACCCTGGATACATGAGTATTCGGTTTAGCCGTCAGCGCACAAGCGTGGCCGGGATAATCCCATGATTTTCGGTACTTGGGGTTATTGTAAAAAAAAACCCCATTTTTCGTCACTAGTTACACTGCGATACTGAAATTCTTTCCGTTTTTTTCTCTTAAGTAGTTGTTCACAGATACAAAAACGCAGTTCAATATCTGTCGGCTTCAACTCGTATGGCATCCAATATCCTCGCTTCTGAATCATTCCTATACTGTTTAAGCGTTTTTAAACTGCTTGTTGGCTCACTCCCAATGATCCTGCGAACTTCTCTTGACTTTGACACGAGTCTTTATCGAGCAAATGCTCTAATTTTTCATCTTCAAAAACTTTTGGTCTCCCCCCACTATGCTAATTTACTACGCAGAAATCACCGCTCTTGAAGCGTTGAAACCACTCACAAAATGTTTTTTTACTCATAGAAGCTGCATCATAGGCGTCTGATAGCATTCGGTGAGCCTTAGCACAGCAGATATTTAGTATTAAAAAAATAAATCAAGACCTTCCGCAAATGACAAGGATTCGGCTTATAAACTGACATTTCTAATCGAAAATAACTATATGATGTAAACACAAATCAACTATTGATGCTATCAGATTATGTTCACAAGATGCTAAAGAGTATTGCAAGCTGACTATAATCTATGTATTGACGTCTACTTGTCGCTAATGCCATACATAAGAAAATGGCGAGAACAAAGTTGTATATACTATACATTAGTATAGTATAATATTATATTATACTAATAATATTATTTTTCTATATCTCTATAGTAAGTTGTTAAATTTTTCTTTGTATTGAGAAAATATGCATCGAGTTCGGCAGGTTTTATATTATATTGGATTGGAAAGAAAGTATGCGCGGAATTTGCCAATAGATCGTGCTAGCGTCGATATCTCGGTTTGTATGATTCTTATCGGGTTATACTGTACGCCGTTTGAAAGATGACATTTTAGGCTACATTCTTTATGCAGACAGTTTCGCAATTCGTCGTGTGTGTCAAAAGTTATATTCCATTGAAAATGAGTGAAATTTCCGAAGAAATACGCTATGTGATGCTTTATTACTATAAAAAAAAGGCAAAAACGCTGCAAAAACATGCCGAAAAGTTTGTACGGTCTACGGTGAGGATGCTGTAAGTGAACGTCGCACACAGGAATGGTTTGCTCGATTCCGTTCTAAGAATTTCGATGTTAAAGATGCACAACGCTCTGGTCGGCCAATCGTCGAAAATGCTGATAAAATCATGGAATTAATTGAGGTAGACCGTCATGTGAGCACTCGATCGATAGCCCAGGAACTAAGTACCACTCATAAAACCGTTTTGAACCATTTGAGTAAGGCTGGATACAAAAAAATAGCTTGATGTTTGGGTGCCACATGACTTAACGCGAAAAAACCTTTTTAATCGAATCAATGCATGAGATACACTGCTGAATCGCAATAAAATCGACTCATTTCTGAAGCGGATAGTAACTGGTCATGAAAAGTGGATCACATACGACAATGTTAAGCGTAAAAGATCGTAGACGAAGGCTGGCGATTCATCCCAAACGGCGGCCAAGCCCGGATTGACGACCAAGAAGGTTTTACTGTGTGTTTGGTGGGATTGGAAGGGAATCATCTACTATGAGCTGCTGCCCTATGGCCAAACACTCAGTTCGGACATATACTGTCAACAACTGACCAGATTGAAGCAGGCACTTGACCAGAAACGGCCAGAATTGGTGAATAGAAAGGGTGTTGTGTTCTATCAGGACAACGCTAGACCGCACACATCTTTGACGACCCGGCAGAGATTCCGGGAGCTTGGATGGGAGGTTATATGGCACCAACCGTATAGTCCGGACCTGGCACCAAGTGATTACCACCTTATCCGGTCCATGCAAAATGCTCTTGGCAGTACTAAGCTGCCCTCAAAAGAGGCTTGTAAAAATTGGTTGTCTCACTTTTTTGCCAATAGGGATAAGGGCTTCTATGAGAGAGGTATAATGAAATTACCTTCAAAATGGCAACAAGTTATCAAACAAAACGGCGCATATTTGACCTAAATCGGTTTATTCATTCTTTGTAAATTTAAATTTGAAATAAAAGTAAATTTCCGCGGATACTTTCTTTCCAATCCAGTATTAATTTGCAACAGTGTTACAATTCTACTTTTATTATACTGTATAATTGATATAAAATAGTATAATTAACAATATTCAATTATGATATTTCTCTTTATACGTCTGCGCTTATCAACTTATCTATATCGACTGTTCTATCCAGAATACGCTTCGTATCCCTCCATTTTTTCATCTATTAGCCATATTGCTATTACATCTTTGGGCGAGCATATTTAAATCTTAAACTAGGAATAGAAGAAATTGTGGATTACTGTCTATCCTTTTTTAACATAAGTTATATTATTTTGATTGTAAATATAGAAGCAAGTATAGTGTATTTTTTTACAGAACGTGTTACGCGGTTTCTGTTCAAAAATGTTTCTATTTTATTGCGAAATTAGTATAAAATTCTTTATTAAGAAAATATTATAATTAATAATATAATTTTCTTATATGCTTGGGTCGATACATGTCTTTGGATATTTATTATAAAAACATATAAAAAATATATTCAATGAACATATTTTAGGAATTACATATTTTACAATGGTAATAGTTTTTGTAAATCTATAAAATATGCTTCACTTTGCTGTGTTTAGTCATTCCAGGGGGGGGAGTGGAAAGCAAAGTAATCTTAGGAGGAAGAAAATCTAAACTTTTAACAAAAACTGGAAAAAACGCTGATCCTTATAGTAACAGTAATATAATCTATATTTAATTATTAATAATTGAATTCACATGTCTTTTTTATGTTACCTCTTTCTTTCCTTACAACATTAAAGTTTAAAAGATTAGGTTCTTATACTTTGGTAATTGAGAAAGAACGTGCACGTTTTCGTGTATACTGCGAAAATTAAAGATTATTTTATAATCGTAAACACATTCACATCATCATTATTTGATTCACATTCATTAGTCTGAGATTTTTATCTCCCTTTCCTGTGCTTTAAATACCAACTGAAGCACATTTTATAGATTGATTAAAAGCTTTTGAGCGTTATATTGATTAACCGCTTAATGCATAAAAAACATGTTCAAAATATACATTGTTCAATCTTCTATAGAATGCTTCAGGCAGTTTATACAATATCCGGAATATATGCACATTGACCGTAACATGTATAAACGATAAGAAAACACAGAGATGTTTTAGTTTTGACGGCCGCACAGTGGTCCTAAATCTTAAATATGTGGTAAAAATATAATATAATGTAATGTAAAATATAATATATAATATAATATAATATAAAATATTATATAAGAAGTATAAATAATAGATTAATACATATTATATAAGTAGTATATTGGAGTTTTTGGGGTTACTGATTATTAATTGTAGTCCTAGAAGTTTTTAAAAGAACACGGTCGAAAATGCCGAACAGCGCAATAGCGCTTGTTTAACGCTACTTTGACAGGAGTGACGGCACTATTATTTGTTATAGCATTCAAAATGTACTGGGATTTTTAGACACACAATCTGAAAAGCGCAATCGCGCTCTTTAGGATTCAAACGATTAATTTAATATAATTTTTTTGAAAAATGAAATAACGGACAATTTCGGTAAAATTACACTGACTGGCGGCTCGTCAACCGTCTTTGAGAACATACTTTTCCCTGTCGATATAAGATATAGACAACAGCGATATCAGGGGCACAAACAGCGCCGCTAACCATAGATTACTACACTACTACTACAGCTAAAGGAATATAAAAATCAATGTAATATTTTTATCCCCGTTTTTTCGCAAACGACTGTATATGTAGGGGGAAGTCCCCTCGCAGCGGACACATAAGATTTTCAGGAAATAAAATAAAAACTATTTCGAAAAAAGTAGCTCTATTTATTAATCAGTTAAGTTAACAAACTTAAAAAGCGACATAAATTAACAAAAATGCAATTTCTGTATAGTTATATGTTGAGAAAAATACATATTTGAGTAACATACGCACACGCACGGACGCACGCAAACACACACATACACAGACACACACGGGATTAGCAGATCAAACGAGTCGGAAGAAAAGCGATAAAAGGAGTCTCCTTCTGTTGTTTTACTAGAGAAGATAAGAAAGAACAAGGAGAGTGCTTTGACCGTTTGAGTGCCACGGGCTTTTCTCATTTCCTGATCGAAACTTGCCAAGCGGCGCGATAGCGCTTGTTATATTCCGTGTCGAAATTTGCCAAGCAGCGCGATAGCGCTTGTTATATTCCGCGTCGAAATTTGCCAAGCGGCGCGATAGCGCTTGTTATATTCCGCGTCGAAATTTGCCAAGCAGCGCAATTGCGCTGTTTTTAGTTTATTTACGTGCAGTCTCCTGTGTATCAGTTCTTAGTGACATCAGTGCGTTCAAGTCATATAAAAATATTATTTAAAGATTTTATTGCATATATAAAAGGTATGTGGAGCAATATTTTCAATAATTTTATATATAATCTATAATATAAAATAATATAATTGTATTTTATTATTATTTTATGCCCTTCAGCAATTCAATGACTTCAAAACGTAAGATGAGTAGCACATTAACGGATTCGAATTGCGACAGCACTGGTGATAATGTTGTTAGTTTTAAAAGAAGAAGAATTAATGTGATCGGCAATTCTGATTCTGATAGTGATATCCAAAACAGTAGACACACCTCAAAATATATTAGAATTATGGAAAATGAGTACAATCACAATGGTAATCCATACGAATTTGTAGAAAGATCCGGACCGCAACATCATTTATCTGTTAGTTCCAAACCGATTGATTACTTCAATCTCTTTTTTACTGATTCGCTTTGGGCGATGATGGTTCAAGAAACAAATAGATATGCCGAAGAATTAAAATCAGCATCCATTTCAAATTCTAAGTCGAGACTAATAGATTGGTATCCAGTTACTGCCCTGGAGATGAAGGTCTTTCTTGCAGTTTTGCTGGAGATCGGCATAACAAGAAAGCCCACGATATATTCATATTGGGCTACAGGTTCAAGAGCAATACCCTGGTTTAGTAAAATGTTCCCAAGGAACAGATTCCAAAATATTTTAAGATGTTTCCATGTAGTCGACAATAACAAATGTTTTCCACCAAACCACGAAAAATATGACGCGTGTGCGAAATTTGATCCAGTTCTGGAGCACGCCAATCAAGTATTTCAAATGCATTACACGCCACAGAAAATGTTGTCCATTGACGAATCTTTGGTGGGAACGCTATGTCACTCAAGCATCACACAGTATTTACCTAACAAAAAACATCATAAGTGGGGGATAAAGTTTTGGATGCTTTGTAATGCTGTATCCAAATATTGCATATCATTTTACTGTTACCGAGGCGCGAAAGCAAAGGTTTCGAAAAACGGACTTGGGTACGATGTTGTGGAAAAACTACTAAAAGATGCTGATTGTTTGAATAAAGGACATCATATATATGTGGATAATATTTTTACAAGTACTGCTTTGGCAAAATTTTTATATACAAAAAATACCTATATAACAGGCACAATAAGAAAAAATAGAAAAGACGTTCCAAGCGAAGCTCAACAAGTAAAGGTTGGAGAGACGAAATATTTTCAAAACGGGGAAGTGCTTCTATGCGCACATCGCGAGAAACGATCTTCGAAGAACCCCGTTTTGTTGATTTCCACGGAGGCGTCACCAGCGAATTCAACAGTGGTTATAAAACGCTATGGAAGGGAAAGAGAGAAAACAAAACCAAACATTATTCATTCATATAATAGTTTTATGGGCGGTGTGGACGAATCTGACAAGATGTTGTATACTTATTTAGATAAACGTCGCACTCTAAAGTACTGGAAGAAAGTGACCTTTAATATATTTTCACGGATGGTGCTAAATTCGTATTTGCTTTATAAAGAAACTATAGAAGGGCAAGCAATATCACGACTGCAATACACGTCTAATATAATTTCTGAAATAGAAGATGAATGGACTCGAACAAGAAAAGACGCGTGTATCATGAAGGGGGAAAGACCATACGGGTTAGAAAAACTATCAGGGCGCAATTTAAGGTGTTGCGTAGTCTGCAGTACAAAGAAAAATGTTACTAAAAGGTCCAACTTAATTTGTGTAGGATGTAAAAAAGGTTTGCATCCATTGTGTTTTCACAAGCATGTGTGTAAATTTTAATAATATTTGCATCCAAATGTTAAATTCAAATTAAAATTCGTTTTTTATCAGCTATCTAATTCAACAAATATTTTATTATTGTTTTTTATAGTTTATTCTACATAACATAGTTCATTACATTATTATATGAATTTTCTATATGAATAAAAACATGTAGACCAAAAAAGTGTAAAATTATTCCAATTTTATCTTTTTTTCTGCCTAAGATGGAAAGGTCACCGTAAAGTTGTGCATCGAGAGAAACCGCGCCTGCTGTAATTATGAGCTTCGCAGCTCAGAGCGCTGCAGTTTTCAAGACAGGACAGAAGAAGCGCGATCGCGCCGCTTGGCACTCAAACGGTTGATATCAGTATCGAACCACTTCACTTAATAACTGAGCGTCGACTAGCACAGTAGGTATTGCTACATATTCGTTTCCATTACACACTATTTCACATAATTTAGTATGAAGTATGACTTCTTTGCTCTCAATTATTTAATCAATTATATAGTATTAGCATCATCTGTCTTATTATCTAAATTATCACTAGTTACTGTGTTAACTCTCTCTGTAAATTCGTGTATATTATTTAAATAAAGCATTTTAAATAAATACTGTGACTTGGCACTGCTAATTTAAACATCATATTTAAAAATAAAAATTAAATTTCGATGAAAAAAAATACAGTCGCTGGAAGTGGCACTTAGTGCCGGACGGACTTCACTTCGAATTAACGTAAATCGTAAATGTAGTATAAAATTTGTTTATATATGGCTTTCTTATAAAAAAAAAAAAAAAAAATAGATTCTAAAATTTTCTGAGTACGCGTACACTTGACTAAGCACGCAACCCTAAAAAATAAAAACATTCTACGATAAGTATTAAAGTAGAACTATAAAAAGATTTTACTCTAAATTTTCGTAGTGTATGAACGTAGACACGTTCGAACGAAACGTAGAACGTTAACACATCTGCATCGAGTAAGTTTTAATCTTATAAGTGCGCATGATATAACAGCGTGCGTAGCCTGACCAAGAATTTTTTATAAACTTGCGTAGCAGTCAACGAACTAAAGTACAGAAAATCAGAACTCTGGTACAACAATTATTGTCCAATAAATCAAATTCCCGTCTAACATTTCATTCAAACATGAATGAGAAAACTGGTGAGTATTCATCTACCCTCACTTATAAGTTCAAGTTGAATCGCTCCAACTTTATTTAATTTTCGCAACCAGCATACTCCTGCAGAAGCTTAATCGAGTACAAGGTGGCAGAAGCGCTTTCTTTCTCGACAGGCAGTTGCAAGATTGTCTAGGAAAATTGAATAGATGAACAACCTACAATAAGAGTGATTTATTGGTGGATAAATGAAAAATATAAAAAGAAATGACGCCCAAGAGAAATAAAAATTTGCCCCAAAAGGTTGCGCAAATGGACAAAAGCCAGAGTAATAACAAAAACCCCGTCCCGAGAATTTTTCACTCCCACTTCCGAAAAATCTTCAGATAAGGCCTAACCAAAATTTTCCTTACCTGAGGCGGTAACACGGTCTACGCTACAGACGAATCGACTATTTACGTATGCATCTTTGTTTCCCTATCTTCCACTATGACAATCGAGGAAAATAATAAAGTTAAAATAACAACTAAACATCGTATTTTTATATATATTTTTGACCAGTTAAAAATAAATTATTTACTGAAAAAAACTAATTAAATTCTCATAGTTATCTTTATTTTGCTATGTCACTGTCGTAATTCTTAGTTAATCTTTCATAAAAACCCCCCGTAAATTGAAACGTAATAACGGCATGAGTACATAATAACTATAAGTCAGCAAAAGTATGTAAGATAGAAGATGATAGAAATAAAAAGTGTTAGAGAGAAAGAAATAACGTATCGTATAAAACTTAAAATCTAAAAATAAAAACCTAGTTACGCTATTCTAGTTGTATGAATATAGTAAGTGAAATGTATAGATAAATATACGCCCGATGTACTTTTGTTTACAAGTTATAGCCGTTTTTGTCTTTCATTAATTTTAATGATTCTATTGACAGCTTCCTTTAATTATTTACAAGCAACGCTTCTTATTTCTCGTCTGTTATATAAACATTATTAAATGCAATCCAATACTTGGTCCATTACTGATAAGTTCATTAGACTTGTTTTTTTGAATGGGATATTAACTGAGGATTTAAAAATTTTATTTTTCAAAGAAAACTTATATGAACTATTGGAAGACGTATCACTTGATATCATCAACCATATGAGGTTTGTCCATAATGGTGCACAGCAACGTATTAGTTAACTAAGGAGACAGTTTTTAAATGAAAGATTATTTCAATGCAGTGCTGAAATCTTTTATCATAGACGTAGTAGTGTTTCTTATCATTTTCATATCGAATTACATGCTCTTACAATTCTTGCATTGGTACCAATAGGAATCTCTTTGAACACCTACTGTAAATATAAATTCATGTC
Organism: Polistes dominula; assembly: GCF_049000335.1. NCBI lineage: Eukaryota > Metazoa > Arthropoda > Insecta > Hymenoptera > Vespidae > Polistes > Polistes dominula. The sequence continues at coordinate 5,223,147 of NW_028301061.1, read as the reverse complement.
ACTTTCTTTGCCTCAAATGACCTTCGTTGACCTCCGAAGATATTAATTTTGTATATCGTTGGATTCGCCTTGTCAGCCGCTGTCCGATAATAAATATTAAAATATAACATTGTATTTAATAAAACTAAGTTGACCAATAAATCTTTTTTCTTCATTTGCTTATCTGCTATTATCCCACTTTCGGAACTATTTAGGTGGCAAGAGCTAGTGTATCACCCAGTATAATGGTTTAAAGTCCTAATAATTTAATAATTTACTAAAAAGCTACGACTATATATATATATATATATAAGATAAAAACTATTTAGAAAACAATAATAAAAACCAATTTTACGTAAAGTTACTACGTAACAATTAATAATTAATTATCGATATTTACATACAATCTGTCTATATGCGTAGCGTATACTATTTAAAGTCAAAAGTAGCATAATACTCTTAGCATTTTCAGAGGTAGCTAATATCCCATTTCAAAATGTTCATTGTTCTTGATAATAGAAAAATTACAATGACGTTACACGAAGTTTATTATTCTTTGATGTTGATAATTGTTTGTGTTAGATGGTAACAAACTAACTAAAAATTTTTCAAGGTGAAATTGCATGTTTTTTAAAGTTTAGATACTGCTGAAAGGAATGTAGCTTTTACAGGTTTTATTTCTTAATGTCAAAGAGATTTATCAATCAATTGAAAGTTAACCACGACATGCGGTTTGTACTTTACGTTCTTCTTTTTGAGGTTTGTTCTTTTGTGTTCTTTAGAACACGTTTCAATAATATATGATGAACAAAGGATGAAAATAAGGGTATACCAAAAAATAGTCACTTTTTTAAAATTTTATTTAACAAAGCTTTCGACAATCTGTGTACGTCCAAAAGGCACTTTTGGTTCACTACTTGACAATAACATACTTATTTCAATTACGGATGCTCATGTTAGTAAACTTTATCAAATGATGATCTAGATAAGGTGTATACAATGTACACTTGTTCGAGCCAACATGACTCGTGAGAATTGATTAAAATCGATTACGTTAAATGACAAACCGAAAAGATCTAGTTTCCATCGACAGCTTGTGATGAGATCGTAAACTTAACTAAGATAAGTAAAGAAAAAATGTTCTGCTATTAGCAATGGAATGGTGAAGAAAGAAAAGGACTGGTTTCTCATTGGTGCTAGGCATGTCTAGTTTTTTATGCATGTTGATCGAAATGTGTATTGTCTTCCAATGTTATTAAAATACGTTGTCAATTACTGATCGGTCATATTTATCTTATAAAATATTCCGAAATACCAGGAAATTATTTTTTATTGGTTTATTAATTAATTAATAAAGACCCATTTTTATCTATACCTGCACAATTGTAAAAATCAGAGACCAAAAATATGTATTTTTCCTTAGAAATAGTTTAAATCAACCCACAAAAATGACATATCTTACGTAATTACGAAAATGCACAAATGAATTAAGTGATAATAAGAATTAATGATTTATGAAACTATTTTTGAATAGTAGCATAAGATTGGAAAAAGAAAATGGTTCTAAGAAAAATAAAACGAAATTGTATTTTCAACTTTTACAACTTTTTCAACTTTAACGAGGATCATTATTTCATGGTAATTTTGGTATTTATCCAATGATTAAAACTTCCAAAAGGAAGTTTCTTTGTTCTCGACATATTTAATTTTCTATTAATTTAAGATATTAGAAAAGGTTTTCAAAAATCGAGAATACTCAAAAAAAGCAAACAGTGTATGATCACAAATAAATTATAATAACTTTAAAGGAAACTTGGCTAATATAACATAAATTGGGTAGCAAAAATATTTATTAAAAATTATATTTCAATGACGTAAATAGACATACTTTGATTTATTGTTGGTCAAATTAAAATTTCTTATCTATTTTATATTTCTTTCCTCCAAAGTTCTCCATCAGCATATGTAAGAAAGAAGAACAAAAGTATATTTTAACAAATTTTTTATTAAGTTATTAATTGAAACAAAAATTGCAAGAATTTGTAGCGGCTGAAGTGGTAACGTCGAGTGAAGATCTACACCGCAAAAGCGATAATATAAAAGAAGTTAGGGGATAGCGACGAAGGAAATTCAAAGGAAACTATAAAGAGAATCGAACTCGAAACGACTGACAATTCTTCTTAGGAAAAAATTTCTTTCGACGATATTCTATTTAGATTTTGTTAACTATGAGATTGATGATAGCGTTGAGAATATGAAACCCAAGTATATATTTCGAGTTAACGTTGGGAGAGTTAACGGTTTTACAAACGCATTGGAAGGTGCTTAAAAAACGAGAATAAGAGATATTTCTATCCCCGCAAATTAATAATTGAGAAAAGTACAATCTTACCTTAGTTTTCTTGAATAACGTATAAATACCAGAAAATTAAAAACGAATGATAATAAAACTTTTGTATAAATTTATGTTTATATTTCGAACGATAGAAAACATGAAGAAAGAAGCTAAGAGGAAGAGAGAGAGAGAGAGAGAGAGAGGGGTGAAGGAAGATATATGATGGAGTTTCTAATGGCTTCTTGTAATCATGGTAAACTCATTAGTTGCCAGGCAAGACGTAAAAGCCTGTTTATCAATTAGGTAGTAATGCGAAAACCACCCAAACTACCGACCTTAATAGTCCAGTGATCTTCCATTTATCTCTTACGCGAAGATGATATCAAATTATCCTTGTTAACTAGAAAATAAGACATCAAACATTCCTATTTACGTTCGTCATGACGCTTTGATCTATAATAATAAAATGACTCATGTTGTATACTTTCTTTATAAAGCAGCATACGACTTTAATTGGCAATTAAAATTCACCGAATGGTGAAAAGTAAGTACAATAGATAGATCCATATTAAATATAAATCCATATTATATATAATCCAAATTAAATATACTAATATCCATATTAATATAAGTAAATTTTTTATTTTACGATATAAATTAAGTTTTGATATTATTCAAGATATAATATACATTTATATGATTATTATTATATTCGTAATTATTTTCAATCAGTTGTTCGATTGTTAATATCCTCATTTATTCATTTAAATTATAATATATACTATTTCATTTAAAATATAAATAAAACGAAAGATTTGTAATTACTTCATATTAGCCAAAATGACTATTTCTTACGAAAAGATCTTTAAAATGATTTGTAAAAATTTTTAGAGCATATAACATGATAGTGGATTTTTTAGATTGATTCTATGATTTACTTACAACTAATGCCTTTAAAGCTTTTGAAATACGCTCATTACAATAAATAAGGCTTTACACTAGCGAATTGAGAATAAAATACTTACTATAAACGAATCTAGAGCTTAAACAATAGTATGAATATCACATAAAAAAGTAAAAATAAGAAAGGTGTATATAGTAGGAATATATGTATTACACATGAATATACAGCCTAAGGCATCTGACTTGATTACCTCAAATAACTTCTAAATTGTATATAAAACAAAAAAATAATGTTTACAAAGATTACATGATTTCAAGAGTAGCTTAATGTAGTGTCAAAGATTTCTTTATAAGAGTGTACTTTAATTTGTTTTAGCTGTTCAAAGAGTATTAGTTTTCATGTAAAAAAGCATGATACATTGTTTTACTCTAAGCTAATTTTATAATTCACGAGATAATAACGAAAGCACGATCAGCATAAGATCTTTTTGATAGATTAATGCAGTCGAATATGTTTCTAACTATGATGATGTTTATAACATAATACTTAAGAAAATTTAAAGTATAATTACTTGAATATTGTCCTTAACGATTTCTGTGATTCACTATCATTTCATTATTGATCTTGATCAAAGACTAACTTGAACTAACTACATCAGAAAAAAAGGAAGAAACTTGACCTTCGGATAAAAAAGATGTACTGAATTTTAGGAAGAAGGTAGTAACAATCTCTATATAATAAGCTAATAATATACAAAATCATACTCAGGCTTATCTTGAATAATAGTATTATATAAATAAATATATAAAATCATACCCCAAAATTTATCTGAACTAATAGCATTCCACTTTGAAGAATTGCGAACAATTCTAAAATCTCAATTCTACAAAGATTTTCAATCAAAGACCCCTAAAATCATTATAAATGCCTTTTGGTATGGTTATATTAGGTCATTAGGTATGAAATGTCGAATTACCTAAAGTCTCAAGTTTGATACCAGATGTCTTCGATATTTCACTTCTATTCTATTAAGAAGGTACGCCATCTGGCTTTTAGATGTACTCTTTTGCTTTTAATAGTGTATCGTATTGTCGTCTGGAGGTTAAATATTGTAAGCCATGGATAAGACAAAACTGTGAGTTATTTTCGAATATGAGTTCCGTCGTGGAACTAATGCAGCCCAGGAAAGTCGAAATGTTTACGAAGTGTTCAGCAAGAATGTGGCTAACGAGCGTACAGTATTTCGATGGTTTACAAAATTCCGATCTGGAGATTCTGATCTTTAAAATGAACCACGCGGGTGGCCTAAGAGCAAGGTGGATAACGACTAACTGAAAGTTGTAGTGGAAGCAAATCCATCTAAAACGACGCATGGACTAGCTAAAAGGTTTGAAGTTACCATCCCAACAATATTACGTCATCTGAAAGCAATCGAAAAAGTAAAGAAGCTAGATAAGTGGGTTTCGCATGAATTGAGCGAGCGTCAGCAACGGAACCGCTTCGAGGCTTGCTGTTCTTTAGTATCAAGACTAAAAGGCGATCCATTTTTGCACCAGATAGTCACGTGCGATTAAAAGTGGATACTTTTTGATATTCGGAAGCATTTGGCACAATAGTTGGTCAAAGATGAAGCGCTAAAACACACCCCAAGGCTGAGTATACACCAAAAAAGAAACTAATAATGTCTGTTTGGTGGTCAAGCGCGGGTGTTATACGCTATAGTTTTATAAGAGCTGGGCAGTTGATAACGGCAGGCCTCTATGGTGAATATTTAGAAGAAATGATGAGGCAGCTGCAAATTAAGCAGCCGAGATTGGTCAATAGGAACAGACCAATCCTCCTGCAGGAGAACGCTCGACCACACGTTGTAAGATCGACGTTACTTAAACTACAGGAACTGGACCTGGAAACACTTTGTCACTCACCGTACTCGCCAACCGATTATCATTTTTTCTAACTTTAGACAATTTTTTGTAAGAAAAAATATTTAATTCCCAACATACGGTGGAAAATGCCTTTCGAGATTTTATCACCAACAGCTCTCCAGATTTTTTCGCTAGCGGTATTAATAAGCTATCGTTAAAATGGCAACGTTGTATTGATAGTTTGGTGCATATTTAGATTAATTATATTATTTATTGTCCGAGATATAATAAACCAAACTTTCGGTCTCAAATCCGACATTTCATACTTAATGACCTAATATTATTAACGTCAGATTACATGCATATCTTTGAATAGAAACAATCAAAACTATTGCACAAAAACTATGCACAAGCTACGAAATGATGATTGGTAACTATTCGAATACAGCAGTATTGAGCTTATTTTACGGGAGAACAATCAAAGGAGGCTAAGGGTATTCAAACCACCTGATTTGGGGAATCGATTCTGTGTTAACACATTTGAGATCAATTGCACACCGTTTGTGCAATAACAAAAATAAACTATTATCTGTTATTCTGATTAAAGTAGACGTCAAGATAAGATTGTTATTGTATAAATAGTGTCTCTAAAGTATAGAAAAACAAAATCCGATATTGGTTTCCATGCATCCAAAAAGAAAATGAGATTTTATTAGAATTATCAAAATCTACACTTTTAAAAAATATCAATGAAATTTTACTTTACAATCAATGTATTATTTTCTAAAAATCTATTTATAAATTATATTTTCTTTTTTATTAATGAGTTGAATAACTTTATTTCCTTTAGACATTTTTCTAAAATCTTATTTCTCGTTTATATTTTTTTCTTCATTACTCAACTTATATTTTTGACTTCTTACTATTTCTTATAAATTTTCTTTGCATTATATTTTGTTCTTCATTTTTAGATGCAAAATAATGGTTTACTATTTAACTATTTTTGAAATAAATTTTTATCACTTTTTATAATGTATTTTTATTTTATCTTAGATTTCACGGTGCTCATCCTGCTCATCGTAATAAAAATTTTCTGAGGAGCGAGATGCAAAGACGGTGTGCAAATTTATGTAAATTCCCTTACAAATTGGCTGACTTCCATAGTAAACAAGTTTTTTTATTAAAAATGAAAAATATAAAGAAAAAAAAAGGCTTCTAGGAACCGTATTCGGAAAAATTCGTGATATTGAGTGGGTTAAATAAACTCAAAACAAAGAGAACAATGAAATAACCGTATACCAAAACCCTACAGCGACAACTAGAACTGGTATATCGTTAGGTGCACTTTTTAAATACACAAACAGTTTTCAGCTATCATTTAGCTTTTTATTTTTCAATTTTTACTTCTTTTATGTGTTATTTTGTATTATAACTTTATTATTTTCTTTCTTTATATCTTCCTCAATATAAAAATATATATTATTACGTACATAACTAATTGTAGTTCTTCAAAATAAAAGTCAAAGAAAAACATTTATTATAAAAAATATTGTCAAGCTACCATTTTGTGACAATTGGAAATGGAAAAAATTATCAATGTTGTTAAAGGTATATATACCTTCATATGAATTGAATAAGGAAAACATTACCTACTTTTGAGTGTGTATTTCTTGTTCATATTTATGTCAAAGTTAGCCAGTAGAAAGTTTTCAAATTTATCCTGTGTATTTAAGTACTGTATGACTATAGGAAAAAACTAATTTCTCAATTGAATTTAGCAACACAAAATTAGATAAATCCATATATGTATTAATTATAAGTATACATTTTTTAATGCACTTAAAATCATAAGTGTTCCCCTACATTTGATTAGGTTATATGTATAATATGAAATGTTCGAATTTGAATTAAAAGTAATCAGAATAATAAGATGTAATTTTATTATAGAATATGTTATACGTATAAGTTAGTATTTTACATCTAGAAAGTATGATATGATAAAAAAGAATAGTTCTTTTCTCTGAATTCAGCACCTCAAAATGACGAAGCATCACTATATTTAAAACCAATTGAAATTTGTTTACTATTATTATTAATAATACTTAATGACAGAAACTTACTGATTTTATTGGTAAAGACAAATAGAAAATCACTTTTTTCTCCTCTGAGGAATATTATTTGATCTCAAAAAACACAGATTTAACGTTTTATGGTAATAATTTACAACTTCATAAAAATGTAAGTAAGACAAATTTTTTAATACATCGAGGCACAGAAAGGACTGATTTTGTTTATTATTGTTCATGTATAAATATTATGAATATACAGTGAGTTCCAAAGTTGGCTTTAATGGGAAATGGAAAGAAAACAAAAATCAATATTGATTTATTAAATTTAATAATAAGTAAAAATATTTAAATTTTTAGTTTAAAATATTAGTCTTCTGTTACAGTATTGTTACAAAAATTTGATCTAGATGATGCTACTTCAAATACTTGCTTAAATAAAATAAAATTTTTTAATTAGATAAAGCTACCTTTGGGACACCCAATAAATATGCGGTTATTTAATAGTATTCAGTTTAGGATTGGAAAAAATTAAGTAAAAAAAATGAATGTTTTTCTTTAGGTAATCTCACACAAAATAATTCTTTTTGATGACTTCTTTGTAATGTCGTATAAAATCGATCATGGATGATAAATTTTTTATTTGTGGTAAATACCTTAAAGGAAATTCTTTGCTACAAGAGAGGAAGAAAATATTTTATGTCGATTTGAAGTATGCAGGTGGTCAATTCTGAAGCATGTCACGCTTCATACCAATCAGAAATCGATAAGTTATTGGCCATATACTGCTTCCTATATTTTTCTTTTTTCCTTATTTTTTGTAGTTTTATAATTGAATAAATAAATTCAACTGATGTTTGAGGATCAGGCTCGTCATATCAAAATCTCGGAAAATAGCTAAGATCTTCCTTTAAGATAAGAATAATAAATATTGCGAACTCAAAATGCGCAATCATAGGAGTTAATAATTCGACATTTAAAGTATTTATTTTTCTTAATTATTATCAAAAAAATTAAGATTTGTATTAATAATAAATGATCGAAAGACTAAAACAAAAAATATTTATTGTTCTCTATCAAATAATATTTTAATTTTTTTAGTACTTACTGTAATAAAATTTTAATTTTGAATATTCCTAATTTAAAAATGAAATAAAAATAAACTTTTTCATTAAGGAATTTTTTTTATATATTTTTCTTCATATAAAATTTATATAAAAGTTAATATTCAGAGATAAAACAAATAAATTTTGTAACATTCTAATACCTAATAGAGAAAAAAAAATTTTTTTAATAGTAAGTACTCTCGGAAAACTAATAAAAAGAGGATCATTGTACAATATTATTATTAATGTTTACAATATTTCCTATATTAAACTTAATTTTATTCAAGTATTCATATTTAAATGAAAAGTAAATAAATTTATTTTAAATTAAAAGAAAATAATCTTTCTCTCTCTCTCTCTTGCAAAAAAATAATCGAATGATCCAAATGAAAATGCTTACAACTGTTATTTTTTTTTTATATAAACGTTTTTATTATTTTTAATGGTTTTTGACGTGAATAAAAATTTAATAAATATATTTATATTCAATTTTAAAACATATATTTTTAAACAAGAAAATATTTCTTTTCTATTTGAACTAATTTTTAATAATTTAACGAAAATAAGGTAGAATCAAGGTAAATTATACCACGAGGTTTTCTTATTATTCTCCGAAATTAGGTCAGGAATTCATTTTCGAAAAATCTTTAAAATTTTTCAGTAAAAAAAAAGATTACGTGTTGGGTATGATATAGAGTTGGACTCGAGACAATAAATGTTTCGCTAAGATACAATTGGAATACATATAGAGTAAATCACTGGATTCTGTTGAGTTGAATTTAAAAAGTTTCTTCCTTCTACAGCAAAAAAGTTTTATGCCTTAGGGCGTTTAAAACTTTCCAAAACAAAACTGATCAACTTTTGATGGATGAGAAAGTATATATTATCAGAAAATGTAAAACTTTTTGCCTACTTAATTCTTAATTCTGACAATAAGATATTCCTAAAGTATCAAATATGTGATTGTATCATCGTGTATGTTGTATAATTTTAATACCTAAAATATTTTTGTTAATTTTTATGTACAAAAAAGAATGCTTAATAAAAAGTTACATAAAAGACAAAAATAAACTTACAAAAAGTTAAACAAAAATATTAAAAGAACCTTTTCTTAAGATCATTGTTATATTTTTTAATGAGATCCTTTTATTTTTTGATGATTTTTAATAAAAACTTTTATTTTACATTCATTTATCTCGCGTTTCATTTTAAATATATTATTTTTGAGTAAAATTTCGATAAAGATCGTGAAATTTTAAAATACGTTTTTGTAGCTTACATAACTGTAACAAGTCACATTTATTATATTTGTTAAAATATTTGAGGAGAAAAATATGAATGGCTTAAGATAAACTACATATTTACTATCATATTGTTTTGTTTTTAAGCACGATAACTCATGTATACGTAAAAGTTTTCATTTTTTTCTATAGCACATTTAAATTTTATGTTTTTAATATACCGAAAATAATTATAATTATTTCAGATAAGAAAATTTGATAGATTCGTTATATAATAAATATATTTTTTAGTAAATTAATTCAGTTTTTTAACAAATTATTGTAAATCCTGAAATGATTCTTTATACAATTCATAATATTAATTATTTTCTTAATCTTTTCTTAACTGTTATTGTTCTAATAGGTTGAAAATTTAAGAAAGATTGTCAGTATTATATTTAGTAAATTCTAACCAAATAACGTTTTGAAATCCTTTTCTGTATCCTTTGGGAATAGCTGATGGTTCAACTTTGTAGACATATCAGAACAAATACTACGCTGAAACTTTCCCTTTATTTCGATATTTATTCGTATATTATCTATAATTAACTTTCGCCGGGCACGTAGTAAATATGTGGACGCGAAGTTCGTAAACGAATCGAACTAACTGGCCAATTAAAATCTTCATATTAATAAATAAGGTTGAGATAGGCATGCGTAATCGAACAATAAAATATTCTAATTGCTAACAATATAATAAAATAACTTTCATTAATTGCTCATTTTTATAAATAATATTTAAATTTATCAAATGTTTGGTTAACTTTTAACTTGTTCATTTTTTCCCTCTTTTAATTCAAAAAATGTGTGTGTATGTTTGTATATTATAACAAATTATTTAAATTCTTATTAAAAAAATATTTTTTTAGTCTGATAAAAGATAAAAAGTATATATTACATTTTAAAAAGTTTTTTAAATATTCTAGATAAAAAAATACTATTTTTTTTTATTTGTTATACTCTTCTAATAAAAACAAGAACTACAAAAAAATGTGCACAAAATCTTAACCTAAACTTATTATACAATATATGCACATCTTTGATGTTCTGTTCAATGTTCGTTTTAAAGCTAATTTATTGCCTTACAATATATTTGCTTTTAAAAATTATTGAATGCGTTTTATTTATTAACAATATATGGCACGAACGAAAAAACAACTAAGACCCATTAATTTATTTTTATTAATTTGACAAATATATTTTCTTGATATTTAACATATCAACTTCTTAACTGGAACTTCTTAAAAAATATTATACATTCCAGAGGAATACTTATAATTCAAACAATTCAGGATATTTTTTTACGAACATCGTTTGAAATGATTATTTTATAATCGTAAATCAATAGTTAAATTGTATAAAGGAGAATACTTATCATTTGTTTCACGTACGTTCGCAGAATTATCAAGAAGAGTACCCTCCCAATGATTTAGAAGCAATACTTCCCTTTAAATAGCTTAAGATCTTTATATTCACCAAGCGTTTGAACTAGCTATATAGTTTTATAGTCGCACATCAGTGAGTTACATCGTGTAAAGGATTACACTAAAAATTTGTTTCACACTGACATGCTGCTTTTTCAAAAGAAACACTCCTTCCACTGATCAGGAATCAATCTTTCCCTACTTTAAATAATTTAAGATCTTTAAATTTAAATCTTTTAACAATTTAAGATCTTTAAATCTTTAATATTTAAGAGTTTTCTTAAAAACACTTGCGAACTTTCGGATTGATGCTCACGTGCTCTTAAAATATTCTTGAAAACAAAATATCTGAAAAACTGTCAATTATTCTAATAATAAAAAAATTCTTTAAAATTCTTGAAATCGTACATCATCAAAACTCAATTCCCGAAAAATATAATCGACTATTTTTAAAATTGAAATTCAATCAGCTTTGCAGGCGTTTATTATTTCTTTACCCAATAAAGAACAAATCCTATTTCGTTTGTATAAAGGAATCGCTACGCGAAGGAGTAAATGCACTGGAAAGTGGGCGTCAGTATAGGTCAAAGAGAAAGATTCGGAAACCAAAATCAATAGACACACTATTCCCTTTGTTTAATCCTGCTGTAGTTATTAGATTTATATACCAAATTTTACGAAGTTAGAATAAATTAATAAATAAAAGCAAAGGTTCATAAACGAGTAATTAGTTTAATTAGAACCATGTTTCTCCTTTCCACATTTATCGAATATTATTAGCCTATCATTGGATTGAACTCTAATTAAGGTAAAGCCATTTTAATGAAAAGAGTAAGTAACTAACTTTTTATTTTAATACGTTATTCTTCGTGTACTAGAATTTAAAACAATATCCTACTCGAATTATCGTTTTCTTTTCAACTTATTTAACTACATATAGTGCTTCATTACTCAAATTTCTTAAAGTCATTCCCTGGTAAAGGATTAACTGCCTAACCAAAAACTGATCAAACATTATATTATACAACAAGGACGTAACAGTAACTTGCAAATAATTATTTTATTTTTAATATTCTTGGAACAATATCTCAAATTTTTTCAAAAAATTATATTTTTATCATCAAAAATGGGATCCATGAATAATGAAGCAAAATGTTGAAGTTTTTAAACATAAAACTTTTCCATTTATTTCCCAACATATTCTTTTACTAATTTGATCTACCTTCATTAAAAATAATATCTTAATAGAATGCAAGTTAGTGACGTGTCTGAATGCAGTGGAGTCGTGACAATAATATTTTAAAAGTTAATTTTTATCGTCCAATAGGAGAAAGCATGTACCATTAATTCTAACATATTACTACACGCTTTTCCATTTCTTTTACTGATTTATTTTTTTCTGCTAAAACAATAAAACTGTTCTATTCATTTTATTAAAATCTTACTGTAATTATACCGTTATATATTCATTTGAGAAAATATTACTTAAATGCATTTCAAAAATCGTTCCGGTATTTACCTTTTACAATATGATTCTAATTCGTGACAGTAAAAACAGACATAAGAATCAAAAACTCGTGTTAAAAATATTTGTATACAAAATTAGTTTTCTTATTTTATATGAACGTAATAAAAATATGCTAATCATGTAATAAATTATTAAATTGTATTAAATTGTATATATTATTTATTAAGATGATTAAATAAATGTGATGTATTATTTGCAGTACATAAAAAAATATACGTAATATATAGAAAGAATATAAACAGAAATACAATAGGTAAAGTAAAATAAATAAAGCTAATAAATAAGTAAAACAAAATTATAAAACTCAAGATAACTTGAACAAAATGAATAAAACTTGTAATTAAACCTGTGACCCCAAAGCACTAATCGTCGCTAGATGATGTTAAGTATTGAATTCTCTAAAGACCTTTATTATAATGTTAGTTTCTAGTTTATTTATATCTATCATTTGCAGCAGGATTTCTAGAAACTGTGGGGAGAGAAATACTTTATAAACGTTGTCTAAATGAGCGTTACATTATTTACTGTCAGAAGTCTGGCGATAATACTATATATATTATGTCATTGCTATTAATAATAAAATATTTTTTATAATATATTCTCTGTATTTTGTAATTTTATTTGTCAGATTTTATTTAAATTTTATTTAATCTTGTTTGTAATTCTATTTAGTAATACTCATTGTTAAAATATAGGTATTAAACTAAAAGACGATTACACTAATATATCGTTGCTTTGATGATTTCATATTAGTATTCATGCCATTCAACGTCTTTTAACTAGTTAATTGTGGTGACCCCTTTGAAAAGTAAGTATTTAAATTCTGTCGTCGAAATGATGCAATGACGAATATACACGTTAAACATAGAGTTTGTTATTATAATATTAAATTATAATCAAATGACTGTTTTATTTTTTTTATATAATTAATAATTTTATTAATAACATTTACTTTCCTATTAGATAAAATATGTAGCTTGCATATAAAAGAAAAAAAATTGTTGAATTAATTTCTTAGAAAAGTAGGTAATTAAAAATTTAATATGCTTCTGTTGAATAATTTTCAGTAAAGTAGGGTATAATATATAATAATAACACAGGGCAAACTGATATCAATATCTCGATTCTTTTTGAATATTATTTTTGTAACAGTGTAAATATCTTTGAGTAGAATTATTTTTTGACGGTTGGTATAGAATTTGAACAATTATTTCTAGACCGAACGTGTAACTTTTCGACTTACAATTAGTTAACCAAATTTTGTTTACTTTCTATTTATTATTTTTTTGGCTCATTTTTTTTTATCTTTAAATATATTAAACATTTTAAAATTTACTAATATATAATAAATTGTATTCAAATTGCTATTTAAATAGCAAATTTTAGTTACTTGTTTACATGACGAGTATACTCACTGTAAAACAAAATATTATCATTTCTCTATGATGAGTATAATAACTATCTATAAGTATCAGTATTTTTTAATTGTATCATCGAATGATATCTTCTACCATTTTTATCAATATAAACTAATAATCTTTTTTGGTTTTATATTTTATTTAATTAATAATACATTAAGTGCCACGGTAGCGGACACTAAACTTTTCGTTTAGGCCGCGTCAGCCACCGCTGGCTAACAGCGTATAATATGATAGTTCTAAGCGGTGCGCGTGGCCTGACGAGGACTTCCTTGAAAATTAGCGTGGCGCTCAACGTGTTAATACATTTTTTATTTAGTATTTATAAAATTTAATTTCTTGTTGATATTACAAAATAATAACAAAAAATACTAGATTTTTATCAAATTACCACAAATTTTTGTCAAAATAAAAATATCGGTATACTAATAATATTTTTCAATTACATCCTTTGGTATTTTTATCGATATTTAATTTTCAAATTTTAATATAAAATCAAGATAATATAAAATATATATATATATATTTACGTAAAAATTGAAAACTATGATTCTTTTTTTATTAAAACGTATATATGTTATTGCAAAATATATCAGTAAATTTACATCAAAACCAGAATAATATCAGAATTCCAATAATACTAAAATTAAAATAATACTATCATTTTTCTGAAATTACAATAATATAGTCATAAAGAAAAAAGAGATTTTTCAATTGCTGGAACGTTATAATTCTTTCTTATGGCTAAAATTAATATACCACTAGTTGCTAGAGGTTAGGTATACATCTTTTAATGATTCAACAACAACCTGTTTTGTGACAGAGTTATTAATACCATCTTTCAAAGTATATTTTTTTTGAAAATTATTTAACTCGTATTTATTCACTCCTCTATAAAATTTCTCATTTTATAATAAAAAAATATATCTCATTTTTTTAATCCTTCACATAATATATTGTAATAGGATATTTACTTAAGTGGCTTTTTAATCAATGTCGTCAAGGATTACTCTTTCCTTCCAAATTGTCAGAAGTGTAATCCGAAGATAATGTTTTAGAATTTTAGAGGTCAGAAATAAAGAATTTTTTTTAATTGCATTTATTTAATGAAATAACTTTAATAATATCACTATCATAAATCAGGATCGAAAGGTAACAAATTCTCATTTGTAAAATATATACTATCACTTCACAAATATAAGAAATGCTATTATTATTAGCTATGATGATATTTTTAGGACTTACAAAAATGTAAAATTATTACTTGATTTTTGGTAAATATTTTTGAATTATTTTTTACAATTGATCACGAAAACCATCTACTATTTCTACAATAAAAACAGTGGAAAAATTTTTGTTATTCCGGAAATATTTTGATTTTATGTTACTAATAAAAAATGTTTCTACACCGCTACTTATAGTATTTTGGCATAAAGTTACCATGTAAAATGTTTAAATTTAAAAAATACCAGTATCAAGTATCTGGTTTTAATATTGTATGTGAGATGAGTCAATTAGTTCGCAGAATTAATTTATACAAACACATTAATAATGAAATTGGTTTAAAAATATTGCAACTAAGTATCATAGACATATTCAGAAAATAAAATTATTGAAATCTACTATTTCGCGTTACTAGTAAATTTGTAAATGTTTCTCAACAAGAAATAATTCATAGTTTTATGATCGATGTTTTCCTAACAATAATGTATGATACGTTAAATCATAATTTACGTGAAACATTATTGTTACTTCAATCAAAAGTATTTCATCCTGTTGTTAGGGAAAATAATAGGATAAGATAAATTACAGTTGACTTTGCTAAATATATCCCCGAGATGGGGAGCCATCTTTGCGGTATTCTCCAATTTTCATCTTGACGACACCCCGGAGGCTCAATTTGCGTTGCCAGGATGATGAAGACTTGTCGAGCTTATGAGATATAACTTAAAACATGCGATGTTTAATGTAATATTAAGCATGATGAATAATAAAAAATTTATTGAACGACAGACGTGTGATCGGCATAAAAAGAAATTTATTTAAT
Source organism: Polistes dominula (assembly GCF_049000335.1). Lineage (NCBI taxonomy): Eukaryota > Metazoa > Arthropoda > Insecta > Hymenoptera > Vespidae > Polistes > Polistes dominula. The sequence continues at coordinate 5,207,195 of NW_028301061.1, read as the reverse complement.
GTGAAAAAAAAATATATATATATATAACTTCTACAAAAACAGAAAAAGGAAAATTGTATCTAAACGAAGAGAATATAAAAGAGTAAAAGGAAAAAAGCATATTATCGCTAGGAAAGTGAAATTCAACGAAAGTTTTTAATTAATTTAACACTCCTACAGCATTATTTATTACATTGTCTACGGGTAGACCCCTCATTGTTTTAGTATATTACAATGTACAAGGGTAAAATGAATACCGCGTATGTGCATTTCGCTCAAATGAAAATTCACTTTTGTCTCATTTATCTCAATAATGAGAACGACATTACGTGAATTATGTTTTACTTGCTATGGAACTAAAATCTTATGCTCCAAATGTAATTTGCATTTAACTGATTTTTTATTTAATTAGAAAATAAAAAAAAATTACAAGAAAAAAATGTATAACCAATTATCATTTATGAAACGAATCTGTAGAAATAATTTGTTGTATGAGTAACGTTATTTTATTTTCGTTTTTTGTCTGCTGATAATTACAATTCAATATATTGCATGTATTATATTTAATATTTTAAATTAACTTTGTACACAGTTATTAATAAAACGTGTAGACTAATTTCCTTTTATTATATGTTGTGGCATAACACAGTATTCATTTAAGATGTTAAATTCAACAATAACCGCATTAAGAGGAACTGAAGCCATTAAAACTCTGTTGTCGTAAGTTTGAAAGTTAATTTCATTAAAGTTCAACTACTCAAGTCGTATATACACCACTACAAAAGAACTTTACTACTATGATCGTTTCTTTCCTTCTTCATCCCTTATAATGCGTAAAATAAACTTTTTGAACGATACAAGGTGACATGAGAAACTGAATATTATGATTGGTTCTGCCAATAAATGAACTTTTTACACATCGAAGCTATTTGCTTGATTTTTAGAAGCTATTTTACATTTTAATACAAGAGAACCTAACAATTATCTAGTCTTTTACATTTAATATGAAATACATTAATAATCGGACCTCATATTAATGAATAACAATAATTTTACTTCAGTTAAATAATAATAAAAAATATGACAATGTAGATAATTTATCTTTTTTTTTACACTTTTTACTTTAAGGAATAAATCAATGTGGCTAAATAATATATTTTATATATATTTTTGTGCAATTTTAGAAAAAAAACATTAAATTAAGTTAGTTAACGTTTCATTAAAAGTTAGTGATTATTGATAAGTAAAATTTAAAAATATTTTTCCTTTTTACATACATCACAAAATTTATCTTTATGACAATATACCGTGAAAAGTCTTCTAATGCTTTCTTGAATTATATATATCATAGTACAATAAATGCCGCGAGCCCAACGTACAACCTCTTATTGTAACTAAACAATTTTAAGGTTTTCAAAAATAACACTATCGAAGTAATTTCTGTAGATGTTAAAACATTGATTGCCGTGTAGATAACCGGTGGCTTACACAGCGATGCAGCGAAATCTACCAATAGTAAAAATACTCAATTAGAGTAAATATCAATACTGGTCTGGATTTCCCCGGACGGAAATACGTGTAACCAAATTGATCACGTTCTGGCAGATAAACGACGACACAGGAACTTACTAGATGTTAGGTCGTATAAGGGGGCGGACTGCGACTCGGATTATTTTTTGGTTATTGCTAGGATGAGGGAACGGCTTCCCGTAAATAAGACCAATGGACAGCAGATAGGAAATAAACGGATAAACGTGGAAAAGCTTACCGAGGGAGAAAGCGGAACAAAGTACGCGGCCGAAGTAACGAAAAGACTCGCGTCCGCAAAGAAAATTAACGAGGCAGATGAGAGCACGGATAAAAAATGGGCAAACGTACGCGACGCGATGGTCACATCGGCGAAAGCTATCGTTGGTTTTCGCAAAAAGCACAAAAACAAGCCATGGTTCAACGAAGAATGTAAGCTAGCCATCAAAGTCCGAAATGAGGCGCGAATCTCGTGGCTGACCCAAAACACGGATGTAGCCCAGGACCAATTTTACAATATTAGGTAAGCGACGCACAATTTAATTAAGAACAAGACGCGATAACAATTTTTTAAACAAAAAGTTTAGGAAATTAATGAAAATTGCAAAAGCAGTAACGTCCGTGGTATGTACGCGGGGATAAATAGGCTCATAAAGAAATTTAAATCCCGGTCTAGTCCGTCCAGAGGTCCAGTCTTTTTTCACGAATCTTAAACTATTGTTTTTATAAAGGTTTAAAGAAAATAATGAAATGCAAAAGATGCAAAAATAATTTTATAATTACAAGGAAAATATTCATGACATGTGATTGCTTGATAAAATGCAATCTTTATTATCAGAACATTTTAATACTAATTATTTAATATTAGTAATAAATAAATCGTTAACTTTATTCTAAAATCAGGAATGAAAATATTTTTCGAGTTACTTGTTTGTATAACACCATTTAATTTACAACACAAGTAATCAGTAAAAGCTCCATTACTAATTTCCAATAAAATTTTATAGATTTTCGCAGTAGTGAACTATAAGTAGTCATTTGATAAGACAAATTAACTACAGATTTCCATAAATTCTAATCTACTATTACTTTTAGACAGTTTGAAACAACTGATAATCACAAAAATGTTCTGGAGTTATCAGTGACTTCACCACATTAAACACAATTCCACAACTCCGTTCATCTGTTACAAAAAAAATTTTTTTAAAAATGTATTTTATAATGTAACATTCATGTAGGCGCCACAGGCAAATCACGTAAAATGCACACAGCTGTCAACGTATTCATGAAAACTTTGTAAAATATATGAAATTACTATTTTTTATTTGAAAATGTGTTTTTAATAAAAATTATTTTTATCAAAATGATAATAAACTACTTCAATATAAAAAAAAAAAAAACATATTTTAACCCATTCGAGACGAAGATTTTTTTCGAACACGGTCCCCAGGAGCAAATTTTTTTTTGTTTCTTTATATTGATCATTTTCAATAAAAAAACATGTTTACTACGGAAATCACCTAATTCGTAAGTAAAATTCACATAAATAAGATCATTGCACACTGGGTATGCAGCTCGCTCTTCGGAAAATTTTTATTGCGAGGAGCGGATTGAACACCATGTGTGCAATGTAAAGTCAAATGAAAATACATCATTAAAAAATTTATAAACATTTATTTCAAAAATAGTTAAATAATACAAAATCGTTATTTTGCTTTCAATAATAAAGAACAGAATATAATGCAAAGAAAATTTTTAAAAAGTAGTAAAAAGTTAAAAAAAAAAAAGAATAAGTTGAATAATGAAAAAAATAACATAAGCAAAAAATAAATTTTTAGAAAAATGTCTAAAAGTATTAAATTGTCTAATAAAAATCCTAAAAAAGAATCCGGTTATAATCCCTAAAAATTATTGTTGAATTTGTATAGAATTTCTATCTTATTGCTCAAGTGTCTACATAGCATCGGCACCAACCAGCATAATTTATAAAAAAAAGTAAAAGTAAAAAAATATTTTTTTATTCTTTTGCAATAAAATTAGTCCCCTATAATAACATTTTATAAATATATTTGGAGATAGAGCAATGCAAAAACAAGGACCTCATCGCATACGCAATTGATATTTTCTAAAAATGTAGATTTCGAAAATTTAAACAAAATATTTCTTTTTTTATCCGCATGAAAACTAATGCTAAATTTTGTTTCTCTACACTTTAAAGATACTACTAATAAAAAAAAATTCTGCTTCGACAACTACTTTACTCAGAATAACTAATAATATCTCATTATTATTATTGCACACACAGCGTGCAAAACCTTTATTGGCTGGGAAAGCAATTGCACACACAGTGTGCAATCTGTCTCGAGTGGGTTAAACCAATTCTTATTATATACAACAACATAGAATGCAAACAGCAAAAAAACCCATATTTTGAAACATTTGTTATATATTTAAATACAAATACCCAAAATAAGTTCTCTTTTACGTTAAAAATTATTAAATATAAAGATAATTAAAACAAAAAACAATAATAAACATTTTATTGATTTGATTCGTAGAATATTTGTTATTGATAAAGATTACTATCAATTTTTTAGTAACGTTTAAAATATATTTGTAAAATCCAGGATTAAAACCATTAAACCAATACGTCATAGCGTATTACACTCGTGACATTACATTATCCGCCTCATCGTACTCCGGAGAACCTTGTCAAGTAACAAAGTAGTATATACACGCGAACAGGTTTTACATTTTTTTATACCTGAACACGCATGATCAACTCTTTTAATTGTGGAAGCTTTTCGTCGACCCCACCGACAATGAATCTGCGTTAATCGATTTTTGTCCGCAATGAAATAACGGTCTTTCTGGAATAGTTGATAAATTCGAAAATTTAGAAAAAAATACCTAGACCAAATTTTTTGTCCTTTCAAATACAATGTTAAATAAGTATTATTTAATTACCATAAGTTTTTATTACTGTTTGTTCGCATTATTGTGTGAATTACTCCATATAATATCTGTATTTTTATAATTATTATTAACATATTTACAGAACTTGACAAGATCTAACGTAAATTAATCCTAATTAAATACCAGTTAATTTATATACCTTTAAACTATCATCTTTACTATATACCAGAACTATATAAATATCTATAAAGCATAAATTAGAATATGTTACTGACAGAATATCATAATCATAAACCATTCATTAAAAATCGTTACTCATTTCCATAAGGTTGAATTAATAACGCTTCAAGAAATTACCTGGGCTCAGAATGTTTTATCTTCAAGAAGTTCGGGGACTCGGTATTTAATAACAATTTATTAAGATGAATTTAATTTGTATTAAATAACAAAAATAGTATTTTATATTACTTCATTTTATTATTTAAACATGATATATAGAATGTCCAAAAAAGTTGGTACCAAGCTTATACTACGTTTACTTATGTCCGAAAATCCTTTATTGAAAAGATATATGCTTTTAAAGATATTTATGATTTATTGTGCCAGTATAAGAGATGTTAGAAAATTTCTCCTTCTGTACAAATGCAAGCTTCTATTATTAATTAATAGTTGCCTAACTATTTCAACTACTCCAACTGTACTAGCGATAATAGTAAATACGTTTTAAATAAATTTACAATATTCACTTTTTCTTTCTATCGTATTTTTATAAACCAACTCTTTTACTTGACCACATAAGTAAAAATACAGAGGCGTAAAGTCAGATAAGCTAGGAGATCATATGATTAATTAAAAATTATAATACGTATACCTTCTGAACATGTAATTATTTATAATATAAATTTTCCAGTAGATCTTTGATTGCTTATATTCTTCCAATAATATATTTTCGAACATAAATTTGTAAGAAAGTTTACATGAATTTGATATTAGTAATACGTAGTATAATTTTAGTCCCAACGTTTTTTAGATATCATGTATATGTTCACTATAGAAAATATTCGTGTACTAATCAATTTAATACAACGCTCTGAAGAATTGTTGTTAATATTATATAAACAAAAAATATAGGCATATTTTGAGAATTCTTTAAAATAGATACATACAGTAAAAAAAAATAATCTTTTTACTTTTTGTTTTTTTATTTTCTTTTTACCTTTCAATTTTTGTCTTTTATTTCTCTAGTTGAGTCACTCATCTCTTGTTAATTACTAACCTTATCCACGTTGCTTAACTGTAATAATCGATCAGGTACGAGTAATCCAAGGTGACTAACAGTAAGCTGTTAACTAAATAATCATTTACTTGTACAATTTCTAAAATTAATAAGAATATACAAAATTATCAGAAATATACACGCAATTAATAATTATACGTCCCAAAATTTTTTAAAAATTCATTAAAAAAACTTTTTTAGGTAGTTTACTATAAACAAATTAAAATAAACAATTAATTAAGATTTTGTGGTGTATTTGTTTGATATTATAGTTGCTACAATTTTTTTAAGCATTGAATTAATTTAAGATGTTATTTTAACGGGATCTTCTTCAACGTCTTCATAAAATAATTTTTCAACCTTTCTTTTTATTAAAATTTGATTTTTTCTATTCTAATGTAGCAAAAATCCCATAAGCTTTTTATCAGGTTGGTATCTGAAATCTGCGATAAAATTTTTAGATATATTGGTATATTATGCAATATTAACATTCTAGTACTGTAAACAGTATGTTCTAGATCATTATGGTGCACATATTAAAACAAAACTATCTTTAATAACCATTTATTCAGCTCTGTAAAAAAGATTATGTTTTTAATATCAGTATAAACTTTGTGATTTCTCTAAACGTACTGAACTTAATGTATACTTATTTCTACAACGGATAAAATTATTCATTTTCGAAAAGTCATATAGTTTACGATGTAACATATGTATAGCAAAAAAAAAACATTTATATAATTAAAATTTTTGACTCACCAAATAGCTCAATAACTTTTAAAAAAATTCTGCCAAAAAATTGACAATCGGTCATTTGATCAGTTATTGTAGGTCTAGTGTTAAAATTGATTGCTTTAAGAATATAGTACATTCAACTCATTGTTAACTTGATATCTATGGAAGATTTTCTCATGACACATACATAAAACATTTTGTACGCAGTCATTTATCTGGAAACTAAATGCACAAAATCTGGAGTACTTTAATTTAACAACTAAAATATTTTACAAAAGTATTAATTTTTTAATCGTAAATTAATGCAGTTACTTTATACAGGGAACCGCAGATAAAATTACCTAATCATACTCGAGATGAATAATCTGCAGAAACCACCAAGCAATTAAGGATCATTCTTTCTTTCTCTTAATAGATATTTTTTACGCTTGAACTACTCTTTCATGTGTTTTCTTTTTTCTTAAACTTTTTTTTGCTTTTTCCTATTTTTCCTAGTAATTAAGAGTAAAGAATAAAAAATAAAATGAGTGGAATCTTGTGAGGATAATTGACGGGAAAATGATCCACCGATGAAAGACTATTGATCAGAAATTCATTAAAGGTCAGAATAATTATAATTGACAAAAATAAGTATAAATAAAAAATTAATGACACTGACATTAGGATTTATCAAAAATTAATATAAGTAGTAGAGTATAATTAAGAGTTGAAGGACAATCACCATCATTATAAATTATCTTGTCACCAATAATTAATTTTAATGTTTAGCACAAGTGCTTAGTTTATTGATTCATTACCTAACCTACATTGAGAATGAACTTCAGCATTAACCTGTCAAAGAGTAAACGTTACCATTAGTGTGCATGTTATTAGTATAGCACGGAAAAGCATGTGTATCAGGGTTTGCAATTCTTGGCGTACGTGAAATGTAACAATAAAATTCTCAGATTCTGAATGATAGTAAACCATTCCCACTTCTAAGAACAAAAAAAAAACAGAATTTTTCTTTATATTAAAAATTGTTTTATTCCTTCCTATTTAAATATTGCTTTGAATACTTATGTATGATACTACTTTTAGGTAAGTATAGAAGAAATTTTTTAATTAAAATTTAATTGAGAGTATCATTATAAAATAATACTATTTTAGTTCGTTCATTAAAATGTAGTATTTATAGTAAATTTAAAATAAAAATAATAAGATTAATTATCTTAATACTCTAATTGTTCAATAATTTATGACCTTATTCTCAAAAGTTTGCATTTAAAAAAGTTTGCATAAGTGTCGAGAAGCTACAGGAAAAAATTTAATAATAATAAAACCTTAACAGGTACTGCAATCATTTATTATTATTATTATTTTTTTTTTGAAGTAAAAACTTCTTTAGAATAAGAAGTGATTTAATAAAAATAAAACACGGTTGGTCAGGAAGCGAGCTAGGCAGCGGCTACGATATTTAGTAAGAAGAGAAAAAGAGACAAACAACTAGGATTGAGCCTGCGAGAGAATGAGACATTATATTCCTATACATTATTTATCCTACTCTCGGTCTCCTCTTTATGCTTTGCTTCGTAGATATCGCTCCTGATTGTATGTGTGTGTGTTTGCGTGCGACTGCATACTATAAAGCGTGGACACATATTATTTCGATACTCAAACTGTTTGTAGGTAAGAACAATAGAAGGGTAGAAGAATAAACATAGTTAAGAACGTAGGTATGCGACAAAAGTATAAGGTCCAAAGGAACTGACGGTCGAAATAAAGAAAGAAGATACGTGGACTGTTTTTTTTTTTTTTACAAAACGTGTCATATCTTTTCTATTCAAAAATGTTTCTATTTTCTTAAAAAATTAGTATTAAATTCTTTATTTAGCAAATATTATAATAAAAAATTATGAAATACATAGAATATATAATAATTGTATTGTCTGAAATATTTAAAAAAAAAAAGGTAACTAAATACATCAGAGAAAAAGAATTACAAAACACTGTAGAATACATTAGGAGCAGCTGACAAATTTCATTCAAAAGAAAGTAACTTACTGTCACATTTTAGGTCGCATATAAGAAGATTATATTATTAATTGTAATATTTGCGTATTTAAGAAACTTATACTAATTTTTTAATAAAATAAAAACATTTTTAAGATATTGAACGCCTAGCGTGAATCGGTGGAGTTTACCACGGAGCTGAAATTTGAGACTCGTAGTGTACACAGTTCGATAAGCTGAGAGAGCGATACGATTCAATGCATTTTTTAGATTCTTCGTTGTCCAGATCTTTATATAGACGAGAGTATTTAGAAATATAAGTTTGTGGTTCAAAGAATAAAGATGAGATATGTTATAAATAATAAATGTCTCGAAGTGTGGCTGGCTATAGAGTTGAAAAAAACATTTCTACACAATATCTTTATTAGATCTCTTATTGCATTTTACCAGAACCTTCGTTCAGCTCAGCAGTATTTTCCATGTTTTTCGTAATGTCTTTATTTCGTCTATCCTAAAATGTTTGTTAGCAGCGCAAGAATGTATGTTAAATGGGAAATAGAAAACAATACTAACAAAAAAAATTTTATACCTGAGTTTCAGAAAAAGAATTATTTATTTTTACTTAATTTCTGACGAATTATATTTCCTTTGATAAACATACGACCATTTTGGTGACTATTTATAACTATCGCATTCAGCATTCCGTTTTTATTGCTTGAATTGTGAAAAGTGCACTTTTTATCAGCTATTTCACCTAGAGACCATACCGGTGACCTTTATTATATATAGTAATAATATTATAATAAATAAATTCGACAATTATCTTACTCTTAAAACTGTCCATTCGTCTTATTCTCTCGAAACTCAGATTTTTGAAGGTTTCACTTCTAACACGTGTGATCTGCACACATGATTTTTTTGTTTCTCGTCTATTATCCATGTTGCATGTATGTTGTGCTCTGTTGTGTTTGACCATGTTTGTGTCCAGAAAGTGGTTATTTCTTTTTTAGTTGGTTGTATAAATCCTATTTCTTGTTCTGTGTTTAGTTTTCTATAGAAAGTTCTTTCACTGTTTAAGAATGTTCTGTTTACGATTTTCCTCTTATTTGATTCGTTATATCTTTTTAATCTTGTGCTGCATATACGGCCAGTTGTTGTTCGAGTGTTTCTAGCAGCTAGTTAACTGTATAATTGTTGTTATTTATGTCTATGAGTGTGTTGATGTATTTTGTTATATTTTTTGACGTATTACCTTTCATTGCTTGTGTTAGTCTGCCTATGTCTTTTCTTATGGTGTGTATTTTTTGTTCTATTCGGATTTGCCATTTTGGTTTTCTATGTTTATTTATGGTTTTTTGTTGGTTGTTTGGTGTCTCTTCTGGTATTTTTTGTTTATTCTGTTGTGTTGTTGTGATAGCTGCTGCATATATCATCATGTGTATGTCTTGTATTGTCGTATTTTCGTTTATGTGTTGTGCTAATGCGTTGTTTATGGTGTTTATTATATGTGTTGTGTCTTTTTTGTGTATTAGTTTTGTTATTCTATTTCTTTTAGTAAGGTCACTGTTTTTTCAGATTATTATGTTGGTTTGTAGTGCTCTTTGGATCTCTATTGTATCTTTTGGATTTGTGTTTTCTTGTATCTGTCTTTCTCGTGTCTCTTGTGTGGTGTCGTGTTGTTGGATATTCCTGTCTGTTTCTGATTGTGTTTCGCCGTTTATTTCGCGTTCTGGGTCTTGGTGTTGTTGGTCTTGTTTATTATTATTATTATTTACGAACCCTTCCATAGATGGTTTACAGCATGAAAGGTTTCCTAAATTATTTATCTATGAATGATTCTACCTGGAATAAAATTTATCACTCTTCTGTTTGAACAGTAAGAAATCAGTGTTATAATCACTTTGATAAGATGTTAGGATCTTATTATTAGTTGTATTGGTGTGTGACAAGAGATACTAGTATATAAAATAGCCTACAAAAACTATTTATTTGCATTTTTCCCAATCAAAAACCTTCGTGGATGGTTTACAGTGTAACAGGTGACCTTCAATTTTTAGCAAAATTGACATGGAATAGGAAATGTAAACAATAGCTTAGTAAGATGATTTATCTGTTTTTTCTTTTTTTTTTTTGAATAATCAGAAATCTTCATAGATTGCTACAATGCACAATGCTCAATGACAAATGCCCTTCAATTTCTACTAAAATTGACATTTAGTAATACAATCTGTTTTATAAGAGTATTGATAGCCAAATCCAAAAATTAATCATGATAAAACATTAAAAAAAATACAAACATACTAAATAATACAACCCAAGATATTTCTCTATTAATAAATTGTCGAGAAACACTTATTATCAATAATACCAGTACGTTTACAAAGCATCCTTTTTTCATATTGTGCATAATCAGAGAAACAGCTCGAAATATGCACTTTTACCAAGTTTCTAATAGTCTACTGAATGAATTTATCGATATGGGTAAATGAGATATACTTTAACACTCCTATATCGAATGTGTCTTGACATTACATTTGTTACACCTATTCTAAATTTGAGTTAGACTCAATATTATTTAATCCACTTTCTAAAAGAATTTTTGGTATTTAAACCTGATTTTATTTTCTTTAAAACACTTTGTAATGAGTTAACAAAAATTGAATTTGTCAAATTTTATCTTTCATACACTCTGCACTGCTGCAATACAACATTTTATTAAGACCTTGTTATTTTTATCTATTTTGTAAATTATTTGGAATTGAGGAGTGCGAAGGGTTAATAAAAAATTGTACCCAACAAGAAGTAAAAAGAATTCAAAGTTTCATTTGAAAAAATTACGTCGTTTTGAATACGGTCCAAATTTTCTTACACCCACTTGAATCGTTTTTCGATGTATTTGGAAGAAAAGAATGTACTCTATAACGATCAAAAAAAATTTTAGCCCTAATATTGCACATGTTTTGGGAAAGAAGAAATATTTACTTACTTATTTATATAATATTTATAATATATATTATATATAATAATTATTTATACTTTACAGAAAGTATATAAATAATTACTTACCTAGATTTCTTATCTGTATTTTTGATGATCAGAAGTCTTAATGAATAGTTTACAGCATATTATAATGTTTTTTAAGTTTCTAGCAAAACTAGCATTTAAAAATTTAATTGACACTTTCTATTTTTTGCCCTTAAGTAAAATGTCTTACAATTAATAAATTCTTTACCCCCAAAATAGCGTTTCATGAGAACACTCGTTCTACTAAATTTATATCGTTAGATAACTATTTAAAATTTCAGACTTCAGTTCTTTTTTTAAATGAGTCAAAATCGTAAATTGAAAATTAAGATATTGATCGTTCTATTTTATAAGATAGATATAAGAATACTATAAATCCATAAAAAATGATATGATTAATTTTAGAGGATACTTGCGAGTGAAATGAGGTGAAAAAAACTTGTAAAGATCTTTCTTTCGGAACAAAATGACTATTTTTATGAAAAATATAAAGAAAAGTGAACCATTTCCTACATGACAGTAGATATGAGTCGTAAAATTAAGTCGAACGATCTTCGAGAATACGTATCGACATTTCGTCAGCATTCCCTTGATACATAAATGTAGTTACGAGTCGATAACTCGATTTGCTGTTTTCTATATAAATGTCAGTCGTGTTATATTTTTTGCCAGGAAAAAATATTAAAATCTTTTCATCCTATTGTAGACAATTGCTTAAAAAACAAAAATATTCTATTTACTTTTTGTTTAAGATTGTTGTAAATCGTTATGTGTAAGTTTATTTTTTTTTTTAACATTTACCTACAACCGTCTTCTAAAAATGTTGGAACAAAAATTATATTATTAGTCATATTATTTTGACTATATTCAATTGTTACGTCTCATGCAATAAGAAAATGTTTGGTATGTTTTTAGTCAAATTTTTAGGCTTTTACCAGGAAATTACTTTACACAATTTAAGCACAACGGTGAATGATAAAGCGAAATATATAATTTAACAGGATGAAAAAAATTATTTTAGAAGCAGATCGTTCTAATCGCTAACGTTCAAGCAACGAGGTAATTTTTGTTATTTACAAGCCTCACCGATGTGCTGTTAACTCAATCAGAATTCGTATTAACACTATTTTTACCGAAGGTGTCAAAAGACACCTTTAGAAAATACATAAGTATTCGTATGAATTTATTAACAAGTACAGGATTTAAAAAAGAAAATATCTGTCTAGACTTGCTAATTTATGTAAGATTAAACAGGAAAATCTATTTGTCTGGTTTGTTTTTAGAATTTTTCTTTCTAGCCTTTTCTAATCTACATATTTTAATGCACTTATTTCTTAACATAATTAATCTTTTCTTAGAAAATAAAACTTTTTTTCTTTATTGAAATATAATATTAGTATCTACAAATCTGATTGGTTTGGTATTCTATAAAAAGTCGATTGTATTATAGGGGTTGAAGGCCGGATGACGCAAGTGTCTAAAAATTGTAACGATATGGGATTGTTAATAGTAAAAGTTAAACTCTTTTACATAGTTTATGTTTCTATGAATACTAAGGGTGCACATGGTCGCAAGAGGGTCGGAAAATTCATAATTTTTTACGAGAAAACAGGGAAAAAACAGTGAGAGTTTTGTAAAACAGACCTTTGGTCATAATATGAGTTTTCCTTTTATTGCATAAGCTTAGCCTTCAGCAAGGAAAATATTCAGCTTAGCAAAAAAGTAAAAAAAAACATTCTCAAAACTTAATACGATAAATTGAAATATAGCAGTACCTTCGTTATATGAATTTATTGAGAAACAAAATTGTCCATATAAGTGAATTTTTTGTACAGGGTTCTAATAAATTAGTTTTATAAAAAGTAAAATAAAATTACAAAAAATGTAAACAACCTACAGAAATCTGTGATACCTCATTGAATACAATAGAAGATTAATTATTTAAATTAGTTCATCTATGTATCTCTTCGACCTATTATAGTGCAAAAAATATGTTTTTCGCTATATGCATTGTGTCAAATGATACATTTGTAATATCTGACAAAAATGCTTTTCTCCAAGGTCATTTTTTAGAGTTATCAAAGTCGACGATGTTTTTTAACATATAATTGAATTTATTTTAAATTCTACGTTTAGCTGATCAAAAAATACATTCAAATATGTAAAATAACATGACCTTGAAATGACAATCGTTTTACGCAATCAAACAGAAAAAATATTTTTTCTCACACCTGGATCGAAAGTTCGTTTTTAGTTCGAGTAAAGTGCCACATTCCCGCCCGCTTGAATCTGTTTCAGGGAGAAAAGTGCCACATTCCCTCCCGCTTGAATGTAGTAACAAATTAGTGCGCATGCTTCAATTTTTTAGCGCATGCGTACTAGTTTCTTAACCTTAAAAATGTTTTAATAAATTACTGCTCATGCTTATATATATTATATATTATGATATATAATTAATGATTTTAATGATAACATGTGTTGTCTCATAAATTTTATATTTTATTTATTTTTACAAGTTCTAAAGATATTTGTTTAGTTAAATATTACAAACATAAATAGGTTACTACGTATAAATTTAATTATTTTCTTGATTATGAGAGTTGTATTTGTTATTATTTATTATAATCTGTTTAAACTCACAATTCTTGAAAGTGACAAAAGGTGTATTGAAGGTCAAAGAATCAATCACTTCGTTCTCGATTTGAATTTCATTTAAATGCTTTTTTTTGGACTCACACAGACTTCCACACACAACCTCTTCGATTTTCAACACTCCCCACAATAATAATAATTTATAAACTCCCTATTTAATTAATTAAATTTTATTTAAAAAAATATTCTTTAAACTTAAACAATAATTTATATTTTTAATAGAATTTAATATTATATTTTATTTATTTTTATATTTAAATTTTTTTTTAGGTTTTTTTATATTTTATTTTATTTTTATATTTAAATTTTTTTAAGTGGGGGGCTCCGTCCCCCAACCCCCCGTCGGGGGGCTCCGCCCCCCTCAACCCCCGCCGGGGGCTGTGCCTGATTTTTTTTTCTGGGGTCTTTGCCCCCAGATCCTCACCAGGGGTTTCACCCCTGGACCCCTTGCTTGTTGTTAAATTTGCATAATCTTCGCAATAATGTATTGCAAATGTATTAATTGACAACAAATAAAATAGTATATTACATACCTAGGACAGTACAGTAAGAAAGCCGCAACTTCGTCTTACACAGCGGGAAGAGAGGAAGGCGGAAAGCGGCAACTTCGTTTCTTACAGGTGCAGCGGGAGAAAAGTAGGCACTTTTCGCCCGGGAAGAAAATTAGTATTTTATTATTTAATTACAAGCGAACTTTCGATACCGGTGTGAGAAAAAAATGTATATTCACCTCGAGAGAAAAGTATGACATCCCGACCCGCGTAATATTGTCATCCGAGCCGAAGGCGAGGGTGACAATATTACGCGGGTCGGAATGCCATACTTTGCTCCCTAGGTAAGTAATATACTATTTTATTCTTCCTTCTCTTTCTTAATAAAATCAAATTTACATATCCTGAGTTTTTAATAAAAATCTTTAAATCTTAAGGACATATTTTTATTATATAATTTTATACGTTTTATTTTTAAATCATATAATTAATAATTTTTGTTAGGCTTCTAATCATCTAGGTCTTGTTTACATGATTTGGTGTGCCACGAAATGTAAAGGAGGAACATTTTCATCACCGCTATCACACTAATTTCGTTTTCGTAGAAAACTTTTTAGCGTTTATATAAAATAGTTTGCAAAATTGCATTCGCAATATTGTAATTTTATCGAGTTCGTACCATTTTTTTACACTGGACTACTCACTATATTCATATTCAACCATTTTTAGTTGATTTTAGTATCTTACTATTTTCTACTATTTCACTCAGGAAAAGTTTCTAATATGACTAGTTTCACTGACTGTCGAAGTAGCGTTAATTAAACGCTATCACGCTTCTTGGGATTTTTCGTACTCGATTAAGACAAACGCAATGGCGCTGTTCAGGCTTTCTTAACAATGTTTTTGAAACTTCTGGGACATAAACTGTTAAACTTTGTAAGAAAGTTAAACAAGAACTATTGCTTATATTTAAAACAAAGAAAAAAAGCAAAACTACAAAATCTAAAAATAAGTACCAATGAAAACTAAAGAAGCTTCTTAAAAATTAGTATTTGTTTTTGTTATTCTTCGTTTTACGAGATAAAATCAATCACATAGTTCACATTTCTAAAGAGATCCCAAATTTTACTGCTTTTCTAGAGTCAAAACTATGCAGTTTTTTTTCGAATGGGTCACCTATCTATCTATAAATCGCTCTTATCGTTGCTAGACATAATTATGGTTTCTAAATGATCGTTAAATTTTTATCATGACTAAGCCGTAAAGTTAAAATTTTGTATATATAAATAACATCTAATAACTAATTATGTTTGTTAGTATATGATATAGTAAGAATATTGTTTAAATAATGAAACGTTTGAATTAAAAAATTTCTATATAAAATTAATTTTAAACACACACAATGAATAATTATATAATGAAAATACTAATGTATTTATAGTAAATTTATGTAAATAAATAATTTTAATATTGAAAGTTAAAATATTTTTCAATCTTAGAAATTCGACTTAAATGTATAATTTATAAAAAAATATTTCAGACATTTGCTTTCTACAAATTAATAGTAATTCAATTTTTAAAACGACAATTTCCCTTAATCCATTCGAGACGGCTATTTTTTTTAAACACGGTCCCCAGGAACGAAATTTTGTTTCTTTATATTGTTCATTTTTAATAAAAACACTTGTTTACTATGGAAATCACCGAATTTGTTACTGGGTTGAATTCGGTATTGTTTAATTTGCATAAATAAAATGATTGTACATCGTGTGTGCAGCTCGCTCCTCAAAAAATTTTTATTGCGAGGAGCGAGTTGAACACTCTGTGTGCACTGTAAGATAAAATAAATATACATAATAAAAATCGATAAACATTTATTTCAAAAACAGTCAAATACTATAAAATCATTATTTTAATTTTAATAATGAAGAACAGAATATAATATAAAGAAAATTTTTAAGGAATAGTAAAAAGTAAAAAAATAAGTTGAATAATAAAGGAAATAATATAAAAAAGAATTAAATTTTTAGAAAAATGTCTATAAAGGTAATAAAGTAATATGACTCAGTAATGAAAAAGAAAATATAATTTCTAAATACATTTTTAGGAAAAAAGTGCACTGATCGTAAAGCAAAATTGCATTGATATTTCTTTCTAAAAATATAAATTTCAAAAATCCAAATAAAATGTTTTTTTTTTTTGGTACGCAACAAAACCAATGCTAAATTTTCTTTTTCTATACTTTAAAGATACTAATTACAAAATATTAAATAAAAAACTATCTTATTTTCACGACTACTTTACTCAGAATAGCTGATAATTGCTCATTATAGTTACTCCATACACTGTGTGAAGTCGGTCTTGTAGCCTCGGAAATCAATTGCACATACATGTAAATGCATTTCTATATATATCCCATAAAGTATAAAACGGTGATTGTAAAGTATAAACGGACAATTTTTTTATTTAAATATAATTGATAAAAGAAAGTCGATGAAAGACTATTTTGAAGAATAAATGAGTGCACACCAAAGCCAATTTACGGAAAAATTTCAAAAGGATTTTATTTTCTTTGTTTATATGTTGAACTTCTTAGCAATTCTCCATCTGGCTGACAACTTTCTACGGCTTTCCCATGGGACATCCAAATTGTATTTTAAAAGTAGACAGCTGGTAATGGGAAAAAGGAGAGTATAGGTATACTAGAAAAGAAATGTGTGAATTCGCTCACAGCAAGGAAAAATGAGTTTTCCGTCGAGAATAGAACAAAACTAGTAGAGAAATTCTTTCTTCTCATACCGTTTCCTGAATCTTTCCACCTACATGAATCTCTCTTTTCGAATTTTATCGCGTCCGAAAAATCCCATGAGTATAGAAAGTGTGACGTTGATTAGAACTTTAAATTTGTTAGAAGTAATTAACTTAAAAAGTTAGGAAACGATTGCGACGTGATAGTCAATTTTTAGAAAAATCAATTTTTTTTACGCATTTCAATTGTACATACAAATTCTTAAAAATGTAATACTCTTACGCTTGAAAAGAGAAATTTTAAATTGCTATTACTTCAATAATACTTTAAATTTTTTTATAAATAAACACTTAAGATATTTTTCAAAGTTTGAACAATTTATTACCCCCAAAAAAATCGATTTTTCGAAAATTTCAGAGGTGTAACCCCTTACAGATAAAAAATTTTAAAAAATGATTTCAATTTTGTTCTGTTTATTCAGAATGATAAAAGATAAAAGTAAGCAAAGAAGTCGTAGAAAATTGTTCTACTTTTTTATTCCGAAAATACAAACTTCGTTTTCGTGTATCGCGTACTTTTTTTTAATGTAAGTGAGTAAAGCGTCAAAGTTGATAGTTAATTTTTGGACTACTATACTATAAAAAAAAACTTTCTGAACACATATTGATTTTCCCATTAAACATTTCGTGACTGGAAACGCAATCGTATGTTATTAAAAAATAACTACCTTTTCAATAACCATTTATTAACTCTTATAATTATCGTCTGCAATAATTAATACTTTTCTAACAATAAGACGATTCTAAGTATTATATGAGTAATTAATATTTCTTCTATTTACATTTATTTAACCCCTTACACTATTTTCACGAGTCAAACTCGTGATGAAAATTTTAGGTCAGACTTGAATATCACAAGTCAGGCTCATTATTAAATTTCATATCAAACGCGAATATGACGAGTCTAACTCGTAAGGGATTGTTTCGATTCCCCTTGTACAAGGGGTTAAATAGTAAAACATTGCAGTATCTTAACAGATATATTAGGTTACGCTAAAGGAAATTTGGTTTTTCAAATGATAAATAAAAGAAAATTCGGTAATATTAAAAATTCAAAATGTTTTAAATAATCGGGAAATGTCGAATTTAATAAATTCAACTATTCAGCTATTTCTCGTCTTACTATACAACAATTAGTATCTATCAGTGCTTCTATTTTGCTTACTTCTTTATCGTGACAATTTAGACATAGTGCATAATTTAAATCAAAATTATCAAGACGAGATTTCAAAAATTAATTTTAAAGCTTGCGTTCTTTTACATCTCTCCATAAACAACAGATAGTGTTGTTCTCGCTTGCATTGCATTATTCTCATTACTGTAATAAAAGAGCAAAATATAATAAAACTACTCACTTTTATTTTCTATATTTATTGTGATGCCAAAAAAAAAACAACGAGCCAAAAATTTTCTGCCGATCGTCAGTTTTGAATACTTTAAAAAATTAAAAATTTCACAAATTCGAAATTTTTCAAAATTTTTTTTCGAAATTTTTTTTTCATAGCCCCAAGTATTCTCTTTAAAACAAGCCGTAAGTTTTTTTTTTAATTACAATAGTCTTCGAGATATTTAAAATAGAAGTTTAAAAAACAGGAAAAATAGTGAAATTTTGCATAACTTTTGGCAAAAATTTTCAAAATTTTTTTTCTTTGGCAGAACTTTGTTATAGGATAAAAGAAAACTTCTGACCAAATTTCGTCCAAATTGAAAGGGATTGATTCCAACTATTGGTCGATTTGACGTGGAATGACCCACTTGACAGATCGAAACTAAAAGAAGTTCTAAATAACGCCTAAAATGCTTGTTGCTAAAATGTAAATTGATTTTAACCATTTCGCTACGGAAGGTTTCGCTGCGAAACCGATTTATGCTTATATTACGTTCCTTCAAATTAAATTAAAAACAAATTACAAAATGAGCTAAATGTTATCGATGATAAATATGCGTAACAACAAAAATATCGCGGGGCTGATGGTCAAACGGTATCATGCTGTCGAATTCTATAGCCGAATCTCGTACACACAGGTCGTCACGCGAATTTCGTCTACATACGATGCTCGTAGCGAAAGGGTTAAGGTTAAAAATAAGGATAGATATTAATAAACCTAAATAACGAAATATTTCTGGACAATATAATTGAATTATGAAAATTATATGCAACATGCAAGTAGAAATTTCGTTTCAGAATTATTAATCACGAAAGTGTTTATTACCTAAAGCGATTAAAATTCTCAATTTTATAAAAATACATGGGTAATTATCTATTGAAAGAAAAATTAAATTAAGAATCTTTTTGAACTTTATTCAGTTATTCACAGAATCATTATTCTTTATAATTTTCTCTTTTATTTAATATTTATATACCAACAATAATATCTTATAATTACAGTATGATTTTTATAATTGGAATAAAAAAATTTAACAATGGAAGTTAAGTAATATAACATAATGAGTAAATTACTCTTTAAAATAATAAATATAACATTAAGCAAGCTCGTTGTAAATTCATAGAACAGGTTATACAGATAAAAGTAATCGATCTGTTTTTTTGCAAAAAAAAAAAAAAAAAAGAAAGAAAGGAAAAAAGTTACAAGTCACGTTGCTACGTGGTAGAGTATAATTGTAAATTAGAATATAATTCCACGAAAAATGTGAAAAGAAGTGAGGCAAATTATTCAAATCAGTAGCAACTACACGTTTTTCGGATTTAGTTGCATGAGTGCGATAAATAATGCTTATCGATCTTTATAAAATCACGAATCGCATGTTAAGAAACTTTGAATGAAAATGTCCTTGTAGTGTACATCACTACAATTATTATCTTAACCATTGTTATCAACGTCACAACCATTCTCATAAGATTACGTTAGTGCAAATGTTATAGCACAATACATATATAGCATAATACGTAGAGCGTAATCCTTTCTTAAGGTTATTACTCTTAGCTAAGGTAAGACATAAGGCATCAGTTAGAACAGCAGTACTCAATCTGCGACCAGCCAAGCTGTAATCTGCGACCCAGAACACAAAGTCAAAAGAATTTAAATTTATCTACATAAAAATAAATAATCCCTAAATAGTGTCAATAATTGATTGGCAGTAAGGCAGACACAAACGACTAATACATAATCACCCACGACCCTAGTCGCAAAAAGCATTTGCTTCATAATAACTGACAATGTGTACATACATAGATTATAAAATAAAATTAAACTTTTTATGGTAAAGCGAACATTAGTAATACCAAAACTCACATAAATTTTGATCCATTAGACCTTCCTATTACTCTAGTACTCTTATAACGTAGACAAAAAATTGTTTCACTATCCCCGTAAAATGATTGAAAAGTGATTGGAAAAGTCTTATTTTATTATCTAAGTATAATCTTATTATTATTATTTCTGATTTGTGTCAAGATTATGTCTTTGAATTAATTCGAAGTATAATTTTGCGTTAGTTCTTTTGCTATTGTAAAAAACATTTAAAATGTATATTGTGGAATAGCTTTTTTTTACAAAATTAATTGTGTATTATTTCAAAAAAGAATTTATTTCAAATACAAAATAAATATTGACTGTTTAAGTAATCTTTTTGAGAAAAATAATATTTTCAGCTATGACTGTAAAGATCTCCAGAAAAAGCATAAGATTTATATCATAAAAAAAAATTAAAAATTCTTGTTAGATTAAAATTTGGTGATAAATTCTCTTTGCTAAAAATTAACCAGCAATAAATCAATAATTCACACAATAAAAAAAATAATTTTGTGATGTTTATATTTTTTGTATAAATTATTTATTTAATTATAGTTTTCAGCGCTCTTGGATTCCTATAACGCGAAATCCATATAAAACGTTACATATATCTAACGTAATAAAGAATTTGTTTATTTCCATTGATCTGTTGTTTTTAACACTGGATTTGAAGACTGAGCCAGTTTGACTCATTTCAAATTTTTTTTTACATATATATAAAACTTAAATATTATATTTTAAAAATATATGTTGATTTTTATTGCTATAATGAAATGTACGTCATTTTAATTCTTCTCTTCTTCCAACTTCTTTATTCAAGCAATACTTCTAAGTTTTTAAAAAATAGTGAACAAAACATCCGTAAATCTAATGTTAAATATAATATTACAGACAACAGGTGTAGCAAGCTCGAATGGTCCTAATTTTTAATCAAATAAATTTTTTTAGTCAGCGTTGATTTAAATCTTAAATAAGATCTTATCTTATATTATGTTGCAGCCCTATAAATGTAGAGAACGACTGTATGTGATACGAGAAAAGAGGAAGTTAAATACCGTTATTCTAGAGGTTCAATAACAAAGATCGTATATAAACATTATCATAAAAATATTTAAAAGGTGAAATTTGTGTTGTAAAAGAAAGAGCGAGCGAGTAAATGCTAGAAAGTAAAAAAGCGATAAGTCTAATTTGTTTAATAACGATTAAGAGAAACCGTTGCAAAAAGAATTAAAGATAAGATTAAATAAAAAAAAATATCATATAAAAGACATAGTAAGAGTAGGAATAAAAGAAAGATTAGCGAATTTAAAGAGTATAATAGCTAATTAGAAAACTTAAACATAAAAGTAGGATAAACTAATTAGTAAGTTTAATAAGAATACGATAAGCGAACAAAAAATATTGTAAATTATAAATCAAATGTGAAAAGTTAAAGTTTTAGTTATTGCCTGTATTTTAATATGAAAACGTATTTATTTAATTATTCTAAATTTCTGTAGAAATAGCTTTCAAATATTATAAGTCATCATTGTAATTATTAACATTGTTAAAGAATTTAAAATATAAATAACTTTTAAACAAGATACAAAATCAAAAAACGAACTTATGAATAATAAAACAATCTTATGAAGTGTAACTGTTATAAAATTCAAAATAATCGGTTAAATAAATCTTGAGATATCTTGTCTACCATCAGGAAAACAGGGCTCTACAAATCAGCCTATATCTCCAACATTTTTTTTCTTAATTTTAAATATTGTAAATTATTCATATAAGTACTATGTATATATATGTAGAATGAAAATTATTTTATTAAATTTAATGTCTGTGTTAAAAAAAAAGATTAAATTTATAGCTATTTTTCCAAGCGCCAGGGTGGTGTAATCCCTTTATGACATTCTGACTAATCGAAACAATTCATTTTCTGAGGTACAGAATTTTGAGAAGAATTTTGAGAGCAATAAGAGAAACCGCCATTACCTCTTTTATTTTATCGTAGGCAATCTGGGATGTGAAAACAGATTTAAAACAATTGCTAGCTAGGGGACGACGGTCAGTGAGATAATTCTTATATTCTTATAAATTTTTTCAAATTTGGCACACTTGTAATAGTCTATGAAAATATTTATTGTACTTTTAACCTCTTAGGCAAAGTTAAATTTTGCACGTTACTGTTTCTTTGTACGGCAGGGTTCACCGAGAATTGCGTATAAACGGTACAACTACAATATGTGACGAGCAATGCTGTTCTCTACGCGAATACATTAAAATAAAGTGTTTAATGATTAAATTATAATTTTTCTTAAAAACATGATTCACATATTTTAACTTCAAAAATTTACTAAAATAATTTACTATTAAGTTAGTGCACAAATAGTAAGCGATAAGGTGAACTACTATAATTGCACGTCGTGCCTAAGAGGTTAAACATGGCGTATATGTTCAGCGGTCTGCGAAAAAACGCGGATTGAAATTTCACATAGATACGTATTCCTTTAGCTGTAGTATTAATGCAAAATAGTATTACTGCACAGTAATCACAATAGCGATGCTTTTGTTTTGAAAAAAATGTTTTTAAAGACGTCGAGGAGCCAGTCAGTGTAATTGAACCTAAAACCAAGTTGATATTCATTGAAACAGAATAATAGAATACATCTTTAAATATTAATACACATGTCGCCCGACATACACTGAAAATATGTTCCTCAGAAAACAGTGTAAAACGAGATCGTAGATTTTTAAACCTAAAACCGTGTAAATAAAAGAAAAATTAAAATGTACATAATTCAGTCATTTATTTAAACGTAAAATAAAACTAAATATATCTTAGAAAACAAAAATAACAATTTATTCATAAAATGATACAAATATAAAGAGCAGGGGGGGGGGTATATGTATGTAAGGGTGGAAGAAAGACGAAGAGTGCGAGTGTATGGTGTGCATGGAAACAATTGATGAACGTGAAAGATTTGTAAAAATATGTAGCGATATGGATTGAGTGAGAGTGTACGCAGCGATATGAGTATGAGTGTGAGTACGTGTAGCGGTATGAATACGAGTGTGTGTGGCAAGAAAGAAAAGCGAGCGTGCATTGCGATATCAGCTGATGTTATCGTTTTGTAAGCACCCCGAAATTTCTCGAATATTCCCGAACCGGAAATCGGGAAGAAGTCTTTTGTTTGATCGGTTGGGAATAGTCTGAAGATTTCGAAAATGATTAACGGAAGTGATTGGGACCATTGGTAGGGTGAATGCATATATAAGCGCGGTGAAGAATGCGGTCCTCGCCTTCTTGATTCGGTGTAACTAGTGAGTGTTATACGAATGTGGTTACGGTTTCTGACTATTGTTACTTACTTTTTCTTTTAGATTTTTATATTAAACCTTAATATTTAAGTATTTGTTATAATATAATATTATATATCATTTTCTTTGACTATTAATCTTTTATTCCTGTTTAGTATGATGTTAATTTCATCGCTCGATATGGTGGTTCTTGGAAGTGCGTTGAACGAACAGAGTGCCGTACGCAATGTGTAAATTATACACAAGTATATTGTTGAAGACCGATCATACAACGCTGCGAAATTCCCGTCCAAGCAAGACTAAATTAAGGAGGCTGGATAGGAGAGAATCGACCAAAACCTAAACCGTCTCTTCGAAGAGGACACTGAAATTTGAACCTAAATCTAAGCCAACAAAGGTGGCTTAGATTGTTCTACAAATGAAAAAAATTAAGCTGAATTTCAGTCGGAATCAGAATCGGAAATATCAAAATTTTCAAAGCTAGGGCTTTTTTTGGTTACCTCAGGTGCATGTTTTATCCTACACTTATCAAAATGTTTTTTGGATACTCGTCCAGACAAATGATTCTGACAAAACGGGCATTTATATGTCATATTACATTCGTGTTTCTGATGTTAATAATTTTTTAACTTTGAAACGTCTCAAATCAATCCGTACATTGATATGGCGCACTTATGTTGAGTTTATTGCACTTTGAATCAGGATTTTTCGTACAATAATATTTAATGTGTTTTCCCAAATCTTGACGTCTCTTGAACACTCTACCACAATAGGTACAGTTTTCGACTTTATTTCCTTTTAATTCATACCAAACGTCCTCATCAAATGTTGTCTCATCCGAATCATTTTGTACTTTCATTTCTTTAATTGGATTACATAGTAGTGAAGAAGCTTCACTAATAATCATAATTTTCGATATTTCGTCGCTTAGTATTTTACTTTTACTTTTTCTTATTCCATCCAAGTTCTCCGTTTCGATCCAATCTTGTGATTCCCGGTGGGCCTATTCTGCGGCCTTCTAAGCTGCAAAGAAGAATTCATCTTGCACCGTTGCTCCTGGTGCACCAGCTACAGAATTGACGACACCACCTACGTTGCTTCGATCACCGGTAACGTGCCATGTTGCAAGGCCAGGATGTTGGGACGTGTCATGGGAAGGTCCTGCTCTGTTCGTATCCCGTTCAATCTCATTTAATTCATTCATGTCATCATCCAGCGTCAAATCTTCGACACTTTCTTCCTGGTCCTCCATATATTCGGACTTTGGCTCAATGAGATTATCGCTTGGTTCAGGATTTAGTGGCATCTGTAGCATCTCACCAGCAGGTTTTGTTAGCTGTGTCATTAAAGTTGACCTGCCGAGAAAGTCCGTTGGGTCCACATTCGTTTTTTCGTCCGCGACAGGTGCTATCGCAAATGCCGGCACGCCCATTTGTTGAGGTATATCGTTGGAGTCCGATGCTTCATGATTTTCAACAGAAGCAGGTATGGACAGTTCATCACTCGCTATCTTTCCAACAAGTAATTTACTTGAAATCCTTATTCAAGAGAAGATCTTTACAACAAACTAATGTATTTCATAATTTTTTATTATAATATTTGCTAAATAAAAATTTAATACTAATTTTTTAAGAAAATAGAAACATTTTTAAATAGAAAAGATATGACACGTTTTGTAAAAAAAAAAAAAAAACAGTCCACGTATCTTCTTTCTTTATTTCGACCGTCAGTTCCTTTGGACCTTATACTTTTGTCGCATACCTACGTTCTTATCTATGTTTATTCTTCTACCCGTCTATCACTCCTACCTACAAACAGTTTGAGTATCGAAATAATATGTGTCCACTCCTCGTAGTTGGAGACGCACACAAACACACACATATACAACCAGGAGCGATATCTACGAAGCATAGCATAAAGAGGAGACCGAGAATAGGAAAAACTGTATAGCTATATTCTGTCTCATTCTCTCGCAGGCTCAATTCTATCTGTTTGTCTCTTTTTCTCTTCTTACATCCGTTTCGACCTGTTTTCGTTATGCTATTCTGTTACATTTTTTTTCAAATCACCCCTATTCTATAGAAGTTTTTTCTTCAAAAAGAAAATAAAATGCTCATAGAACGTAACATAGTGGACATATTTTTTATTTATTCATATAATGCAAATGGATTGATCATATTGCAGGGGCCATGGTACAAGATCGCGATTTTTAATGTGCACGCGCCGACGGAAGATAAAAAAGACGAAGTTAAAGACGGGTTCTACAAGGAGCTTGAACGCGTCGTGGATCAATTGCCGAAAAATTACATGAAGATAGTCGTGGGAGATTTTAACGCGAAAATCGGTAACGAAGAGTTTTTTATTCAGACGATCGGGCCCGAGAGTCTCCATGAAGAAAGTAACAATAACGGAATAAGGGTAATTAACTTTGTGACCGGAAAAAATTTTATCGTTAAAAGCACGTTTTTTAAACACAAAAATATCCATAAACAAACTTGGAGTTCCCTGCACGGAAATACGTGTAACCAAATAGATCACGTTCTGGCAGATAAACGACGACATACGAACTTAATAGATGTTAAGTCGTACAGAGGGGCGAATTGTGATTCAGATCATTTTTTGGTTATTGCTTAGTTGAGGAAACGGCTTTCCGTAAATAAGAACAATGGACAGCGGATAGGAAATAAACGGATAAACGTAGAAAAGCTTAACAATGGTTCAAAAAAGAATGCGAGTTAGCCATCAAAATCTGAAACGAAACGCGTATCTCGTGGCTGACTAAAATCTAACCCGGGACCAATTTCACAATATTAGGCAAGCGACTCAAAATTAAATTAAAAACAAGAAGCGACAACAATTTTTTAAATAAAAAGTTGAGGAAATTAATGATAATTGCCAAAGCAGTAACGTCCGTGGTATGTACGCGGGGATAAATAGGCTCAAAAATAGATTCCAAGCTAGGACGGATCTAATCAAAGATACGAACAATTTAGTTTCGGATGCAACGGGGATAATAAACACGTGGAAAAATTATTTTGATCGATTATTAAATGTAGGGCCTGAGAACGACCAGGAAACTAAGAATTTCGAGGTCCTTACGGCGGCAGCTATGGTTAGTGAACCAACTATGTTAAAGAAATAAAAAGCTCGATTAAAAAACTAAAGTATCATAAATCACCGGGTAACGACTCAATTCCTGCGGAGCTAATAAAATTGGGAGGGGAGGAAATAGATTAATCGAAGAAATTTTTGAGCTAATCAAATTAATAGAGAGCAAGGAAACATTGTCTGTACAATGGAAAGAGTCGATTATAATTCCAATATTTAAAAAGGGAGACAAAATGGACTGTAATAATTACCGGGGTATTTCATTTTTTCCGACGTGTTATAAAATACTATCAAACATCTTGCTACCTAGGATAGTACCGTATGCAGACCAGATAATAGGAAATCACCAGTGCGGTTTTAGGAGAAATAGATCGACTACAAATCAAATTTTTGCTATTCGGCAGATCTTAGAGAAAAAATGGGAATTTGATCAGCCGGTACATCAACTTAATATTGATTTTCAAAAAGCGTACGACTCGGTAAAACGAGAAAAAATGCTCGAAATCCTAATACGACAGGGGATACCAAGAAAATTGGTCAACCTGGCTCAACTTTGTCTAAAGGAAACTAGGGATAAAGTGAGGATAGGTAACCAAATGTCGAAAAATTTTAGTATCCATCGAGGGTAAAACAGAGGGACGCATTGTCATCTCTTTTGTTCAATTTAGTACTGGAATTCGCTGTCAAAAAACTGCAGAAAAGTAAAGATGGTCTACAGTTGAAAGGGACCACACAATTGTTGACATACACGGACGATATTGCTTTGTTAGGAGACAATGAAGAGGCATAAATTAATAACGCAAAAAAATATTAATAAATAATACTAAAGATCTGGGACAGCAAATAAGCGCGGAAAAAACCAAATATATAGTAACCGATAGAGTTCAAAATAGGCCTATTACTGGAACTTTAGTCGTCCTGGATAAGACTTTTGAGCAGGTCAGCAACTTTAGGTATATTTAGGATCGATCATAAACCAGACGAACGAAATTAACAATGAACCTAAGAAATGAATCAATCTAGGCAATACATGTTTTTATTCGGTTAACAAATTATTCAGCTCGCGGTTGCTGTCTAGGCGATTATAAATCAGGATATACAGGACAATCATCCCGCAGGTAGTCCT
Organism: Polistes dominula; assembly: GCF_049000335.1. Classification (NCBI taxonomy): domain Eukaryota; kingdom Metazoa; phylum Arthropoda; class Insecta; order Hymenoptera; family Vespidae; genus Polistes; species Polistes dominula. The sequence continues at coordinate 5,179,001 of NW_028301061.1, read as the reverse complement.
TTATGGTAGCGAATCGTGGTCGCTTACGTTACGGGACGAAAAGAAATTTAGGAGTTTTTAAAACAAAGTTCTTCGTAAAATCTTCGGTGCAAAACGCGATGAGGAAACGGGCGAATGGAGAAAACTCCATAATGTTGAAGTGCATCGATTGTACAACAAACCGGACATTATCAACGTCGTAAAATCACGCTGATTAAGATGGGCTGGTCACGTGACGCGCATGGGGGAGGATTGAACGGCACACAAAATATTGGTCGGTATACCAAACGGGAAAAGACCACTAGGTAGACTGAGACGTAGATGGGAGGATAATATTAGAAGGGACCTGAAAGAAATAGGATACGAAGACCGCGAATGGAAGGATCTCGCTCAGGGACGGGAACAATGGCGGAATTTGGTATTTGCGGCAATGAACTTTCGAGTTCCTAATGCCAGTTAATAATAATAATAATAATAATAATAATAATAATAATAATAATAATAATAATAATAATAATAATAATACAAATGGATTAAATGGTATGTACATGTGTTTTATTATTTCTCAAAGTATTCAAATGAAATTTAACTTCGCATCAAATTTCAAACTTGCTTTCATGATCACCAATTTTACTGGTGTACGCAACTCTAGTAAAAACAATAATAATATTTATAACTTATTATTTATTTGTTATATAAAAAAAAGGTTTTAACAAATCATATAGCTTTTAAAAAACGTATCGGATAGATTACTATTTTGTTTATCTTATATCTCATGTAAATAAAAATTACATTTTCTATTTTATATTTTGGATTCATACCTTATAGAATCGATGTAAGATCATTATAATATAGGTCACTTAATTCATCTTTCCATATTTAATAGTATAATAATAAAATAAATATGAAGTGACCATAAAAAAATTAAAGGCCATCTTGATATCTTGTACAAAAGTGAATCAAGATGTAAAAATGTTAATTTTACACGCCATATATAAAACTGTATATGCTATTTATTATAATATTTAAAAAATATAATTAACGAATGAAGAGTCTTTTTTGTATTTAGTTTTGATTTACTTTCTCTCTAAATTTATGTTGTAAATCGCTAATCTATCTTCTTCCTAATGTTTTTTATTCTTTATTCTTGTATCAATGTAAAGCATTTTTTATTATGCTCTTCCCTTTTGCATTATTATTAGCATATGTAGAACGTCGTTTCTCGCAAATATCTTTAGTCATCCATCATACAAAAAGGAGAGAGTACGTTCTGTTTTGCTTTATTTTTTTCTACGAAGCAAGTTTACTCACCAAATTGTTATAGTCCGTGCAATTAACGAGATACAGTTTTTCAATGTTGTTTCATTCAATACATACCTGTAACAAAAAAAATTAAATAAATACGCTACGACCGATCAATGATAAAAATTTAATAAAAACTTTTTAATAATACGAATATAATCGATACGTATTTATAGACCGATAACCGGATGATGATTATTAAGGCATAAATATTAATAATTCATGTTGTCATATAAAATACTTATGCCTATTAGGAAAAAGAAACAATGAGCACATTTTTGCGAAAATAAGTGTAGAAAATTTTTATATTTTTAACCTTTTGTTAGAAATAAATTCAAGAAACACTATAAAAAATGTTCCCTTTTCCAAAAACTCTCTTTATTAAATCATATTAGATGTTTCACGAATCGAAATAATTTTTTATTCTTTAAACTTTTTTGTGTTTAGAAAAATACACTAAAAAACAATCTTAATCAAAGAAAAAAGGTGATTATTTAAATTACTTCCCTAAAAAATAAAAAAATTAACTATTATTATATCATTTTTTTACTTTAATTAATTGTGTATCTATGTAACTATTCTTTTTTATTTACAAAAATCTTGTTTACCTGTTTTTATTAAGGGGTTATATACAGTTAGAATTTTCAAAAAATCGATTTTTTTTTTATTTTATTTTCTTAATGTACATATATTTAAGAATACACACAGAAAATTTCATATCGTTCTGGTGAATATTTTCAAAGTTACAAGCTAATTTGAAAAGGCGTTTCAGAGTGCTTGAAGTACAAGGTACAAACTTTAAACGCGTTTTTCTCAAAATGGTGTTATCAAAGTCGGTGACCAACATTACTCAAAAACGGCTAAACCGATTAGTCTCAAATTTTAACACGACCTTCTCAAATATATTTTTTAGTAATTAATCGAAGATTTTTTCTCTCCGATAGATATTTTTTTTTTATAAACAATTTAAGGCCGAAATTTCGGTGAAGAATCGATTTTTTTTTTTGAGAAACCGCCATTTTGTCAAAAAATTTTATTTTGCTTCTTCCTTCGATTAATTACTAGATTTAACATTATTTTAATGAAATCTGTTTGGTTTTTTAATTTAAGATGATCCAGTTCCGAGATATAGTGGTCACCGCAAAACGTCTTTTTTGAGAGGAGCTCCTGGAGATCAGCTGTAGCTCTTTTTCAAATAAATATTTTTACTAGTACTAAGTCTTAAAATACAGTTAAAAGATACCATAATATGTGTATAAATTTTTGGATCAATAAATTTAAAAGGTTTCTCAGAAAAAATTCTGGAAAATTCACTTTTTTTCGGCCGTCTAACTGTATATAACCCCTTAATTCCCCATGGCTCGCATTGTAATTTACACATTATGCCTTCCCCCAAGCCAAACAAAACAATATTTTTTTGCGCTCCTTGCTGTTTTGCATAATTACCAAAATGTGGATTGATTTGCTATTAGTATCGAACATTTTATCTATTTGTGATGAAAGATTCTAGTGTTACTTTAATGTGCACGCATATGAAACAAATCAATCGACAATTGAACGAAGTATGAAAGGTTAGAGTTAGTTTATTGTTAGGTGTTGTTTGTGTTTTATGTGTGTTTTGTGTGGGTTCTGTGTGCATTTAGACATATTGTCCATGTGTGTGTTGACCGTGTATGTGTGTATGATATGTATGTATATGTGTGGAATACGACGATCAATAGCAGCTGCAAGATGCATTTGTTTATGGAACGATGAACAAACGAGCGAACTTTCCAATATATTGGAAGTGAGATTGAGAAGAGAGGTAAAAGCGAGTTTACCAATGTAATTGTAAGAGTAAAGAGTAAGTATAAAGAGTAAAAAGTTTTAACATTTTATCCATAAGAGAAAGTGAATGAAGTTTCGCTAGAGTATATTTTACACAAATAGTTACAGAAAATACTCTATGCATAAAACAAAACTTTATCGCTGAAGAGAATACAGTCTTCCGTAAAACGTATGTTATAACCGAATTTATATTATAGCTAATAATATTTTTTGTGTCCAGAACTTAAGAACACTTTGTATTTAAACGGTAATTTTTACGTTACTTTTATTTAGCGGATCACTAATAATAAAAAATTACTAATAAATTCTTATTTATTTTAATAACATTTGAAGATTAGTGTAAAAATAAAACTACGTTTTAACTTTTGTAATTTGAATATTGAAATTTAAATACATTGTTACATTTATAAAATTATATTATTATAATTTAGGATAACAAGATAAACTTTTAAAAAATTTTAAATATTAAAAAAGAAACAAATAATCGTTACTATAGTACAAAATAATTTTAGAAATAATTTTATATTTTGTTTGTATTTTTGTTATTTTCAGAGAAATTAAATTAAATGTAGATAACATTTTTAAAATAGTTTCATAAATAAGTCAAAATATTATTAAAAAAATTTAATTGAAATTGTAAACCAAACTTCTCGAGCATTTATCTCGCAAAATATGTCACATAACAATATTCTCTGTGAACAAAATCAAATAGCAATTACATTAAATTCTAATTAAATCCTGACATATATTAGTTCATAAAATATATATAAATGAAATATTATTTAAATTCTAATTATTTTAATTAGCGAAAAATAAAAGTTTAATTGAAATTTTGCAAAATATATTAAAATTCAAGATATAAAAATATATTACTTTTTAAAACAATTAAAAAGAGTAAACGATGCAACACGAAATGGGACCAATTACATTCGAGTTAATTGCTTCGATTAGAGCGCTAATTCGAGTCGAGGAAATCTGGAACGCTAATTGTTCCATAATTAAAGTAGCCTACTCATAGAAGACGAAGTAAAGTGATTGTACTCGAGCATCGTAGAGTAACGCAAAGTAGAAATATTAATCAATATTATACAATGTTATCCACCTGAAAATATCTTTTCAAAGAGTAATATTCAGATCATAAATCCTGTTCTTAGAATAAAGTTCTTGCACGTAGATTTGAAAGCTTCTTAAAAATTAATTGTTTTACGTGAGCAAATTTTTAAATATAAAATAAAAGTCTTTAATTGAAAAAATCTACGTTTAAATAAATTGACATTTAAAAAATTATGAAACAGTATTTAAAATAATTATTATTAAATAGAGTAGTTTAATAATAAATCTATCACAGTGACCAAATAATAATAATAATAATAATAATAATAATAATAATAATAATAATAATAAAATTATTCATTTTCATACATTAGCATATGATTCTCTACATACAATATTGTTAACAGATAAAATACGCAGGTAAAGTAAGAAGTATTTAACAAATAACGATTATTTAACTAAAAAAATTAATTAACATATAGTCACTTTGACTATTATACCGAAATCATTTGTTTTGCTCAGGACGCCACGGAAGTATTTTTATTATTCAAGGTTTCATGGAAATTAATCTTTCATTTTTTCGATGTTCCTGTTAAAATAAAATAAATTTATTTGCGTCATGCGTACGTTTGATATTTACACCAATGGATTTCTTTTAGTTAGTTTTTAAGTAGCTATTTTGAAAATAGAATAAATACGTTTCTCACATATTAAGAAAAAATATATGGTACTAGAAAAGGTAAAAAAAACGACCTTCCTATAATTGTAAATAGATATCCTAGAATAAGCAATGATTTTTTTCTGTTTAGAAAAGAAAAGTAAAAGAATAGGAAATATTATAATCCTCTGTTGCTATGAAGAATGTAAAAGTATGTATCTGAAGAAGGAAGAGAGTATGTAAGAGTTGTTGTGTGTGTGTACTTTAGGACATGCGTAACATCAGACAGGTAGATAGGACAGTGTAGAGAAATATGTTATATTAAACGGCTGAACTGAATATATTAAAATAAAGAGTCAGAAAATTTAACAGTTCCAATAAAAAATTATAATTGTTTAATGACTCACGTTTTATGTCAAAGTGTATACTAATTAGCGGTAATGATTGAAATGCACTAACAGTCAATTTTCATTCAACTTTTACAATCGTAAGTAGTTCAAACGCTCCGGTTATATATGACCAACGTGGCATTCAAAGTGTTAACAAAATAAATACGACGTTTCCTTGAATTTAAGAAACACGTAATCTATATGAAACCAAGAGCAGAGTAAATGGTTAGTGGGGGACGAGGAATAAGACGAAATGTTCGCCGCTCGTTTGCATATTGCATACTTGTCTCAAATACTGAAAACGTGGGATGAATATAAAGATGTAGTTTAATCTTATTGTATATTATTATTTAAGGATTTTAAGGGTCAATTATTATGAATCTGATAGTATATTTAAGAATTTTCATTTTATAGAATTATCTATTTGTAACGTTATATTGTATTTATTTGTAATTATATTTATTGGTAATCACAATGAGTAGTAGAAAAAAATTTAGGGTCTTTACAAGTACAGTTATGCATTACCGTACAAAATCATAGATAAAATCTAAGGGTAACTAAAGAAGGATCTTATTTTCGGATATTTATCAGGTAAAGTTTCTATAAATAATTTAAATTAAATTACAAGGTAGGATCTGGTAGGACCATTTACTTTATGTTTTTAAAAAATAAATATTTCTCACATACTGCATCTGTGAAAAAACCCGTTGCAATATACTTTCTATTTTTAACTATATTTGAAAACTTTTTAACAATAAAAATTTTGTAAATAAATTTTTTCTTATTAAAACTTATCTTTGATTTTGAGCCATCGATTACATTCTCTAAGAAAAATACTATCAGATTCATAATCAAAGACTCTAAAAAACTTTAAATAGTAATTTAAAAAAAAAAATATTTAAATGGAAATAAAATAATGTACAATAAATTTTTGTTGTCAATTTATTAATGGTATTTCATTTATTATTTAATTTAGTACAAAATTGACAAAATTACTAATAGAAAATAATAAAACTATCATTTGAAAACACACACAAATCATTTTAAATAATTAAACAATCACAGTAGAAGTTGCATGCATTGCTACAAAATATGTTTAGATTTAATTTTATTAAAAATAAATATAAAATAAATTCATTTTATCAATTTGTAAGAAATCTTTCTTTTTTTAATTTAGCAAAAAATGAGCTATTATTTATGTGAAATTATTAGAAATATCACTTTTATAAGATCGATCATTTTTACTGGTCGTGTAACAATAATTATACACATATAAATTGTCATCTAATTAATTGATAAAAAATATATTTAAAAGATTCGACAATTGCAAAATTATAGAATTAAATATGTTCCTCTATACTGTGAAAACATACAAATAATGTTATATTAAATATAATAAATTTTATACCGATTTTATTTAAAACAGTAGAATAAATATTTCATGGCATGTGATTATTAAAATAATTCTCTCTAAGTCAAGTGTTAAGTTTCGCACTTATTGTTAATAGGATGAACGTTTCTGTTCTATAATCGAGTATTTCTTGGAAATAGATAATCCGCAATGTAAACAACTCTCAAAATGCTTGATCTCTAAACTAATGTAGGCTTATGTACGTGTTTGTTAGCTATTTGTTCGGGTTATTTAGCCCTTTGGGAGAAGTTTGAATTTCGCGCCGTAGTCCTTGGCAGTCGAACGTGGGCATGAATAGCAAGCGGAAGAAAGAGGGGGGAGCTTTTGATAAGGGCCTTGTACACGTACAGGACACTTACTTATTTCCATTCGGAGCTACTAGCTAGTAAGATCGGTCGTATATAAATACAGCCACCCTGATTTGTAGCTTTGTTCTGAAATTTTACGATTTGTGTGCGCTCATGTGAACTCGTTTCCTCTTATCAAAACGTTCTCCTTGCGTAGAAATAAACAATTACTTGTAAACTCGGCGGATATGTGTGTGTGTGTGCGCGCGTGTGCGTGTGCGTGTGGTTGCGTCAGACTTTTAGACGATTCGGGATTTCTGCTACGTGCGAGATTCCTCGACATGCCGGCTTTCTAAATATCGGAAGATTCTGGATTTCAGCCACGCGCGAGCTTCCTCAACGTGCTGACACAACGAGTGTCTTACCCAGATGACCACCTACGACGTAGCAAGTCCACGCGGAGGTTTGCCCAAGGTCCAGACACGGATACCTGCGAACTGAGACCATGGAAGGTACGTCCCAGCTTCAACGTTCAATCAGGACTAAGCGTTTCGTACCATCTACGTTTAACTATGCGTTCTATGGTGTAAGACAGAGATCGCAAACCTTTTCAGATGTGTGGACCAAATTCGATTTATTGTCGCTTGCAGCGCTGATTCGTGAATCAGTAATTCAACGAGGTGACCTTGGGAGGGGAAGAGAGATCAACTTTGAAAACTGAAAAGACAAAAAAGGAAAAAAGGCCATATATTCGTAATAAAGTTGTTGTTTCTTTTTGGATTGTTTCGTAATATCAAGCTTATATTCCGTATTTATTACTTTTACGCATTTCATAACTAAGCTTAATTTTATTCGTCGTTTTCACAAAATTCATTAACGAAAACAATATTTTTACACGAATTATATAATATTTTACATATCACTAAAAGACCATTCACAAGTTGCTTCATTGATCGAAAATTATTTGGTAAACATTCCTACATATATTTTATATAATATTTTATATTTTTTAAATAGGATCATTATCAACGAATGGGTCAGTTCAGAAGTGTTCGTGGGTTATCATTTACCCTAAGAGTTATAAGATAGCCTAACCTTAGATAAGACAGCTCTCAAGCGTATGAAAATATACTTCGCAGTATATTTGCGTTTTTCTTCTTCTCTTTTATTCCAGCTTTAAGTGACGATTTAATTCTACAGTTTCTTTCTGTTAAATAAAATACTCGCCTGTTCCGACATTTTTCTCTATATCATTATTTTTTATTCCGAAATAAGTTGTTTTTTCTAAAAAGAAAAAAACGTACATCGATTTATTTTCCTATCCATCTTCTACAATACTTATTCCCGCTATATTAATTTTGAACTTATATGTTTACTCACTTCATTAATTTCTCTTCACCAGTTTTTGCTATGCAGACCAAGATGCAATAAACATGTTTAAACGAAATCAACATTTTCTTGTCCATTTTAAGAATTTTTAACATTTTAAACATCATTTCATTGAAAAACTTCTTCAAAAAATAACCTTGGATTGCAAAATAAAGAGATGAAGCTTACAATGTCAAATCCTAATTTCAAAAATTATATTATTAATTTTTCATAAATTTAATTATTATAATAAGAAAAACTTTGAAGAAAAAAGACTAAATAATACCTTATTAGGAAAAGAATTTAAAAAGTTATTAACAGTTAGAATTGCAGCGCAATACTTGCTCCAATTGTACTTTTAAGTGTACAGAAGAATAAAATCTATTATTTAAAAGAAATAAAAAAAATCATGTGTTCTGACCACAAGTGTGAGAAGTGAAACCTTTAAAAAACTAAGTTTCGAGAGAATCTAACGAATGCACAGTTTAAAGAGTATATATAAGATAATTGTAGGATTTATTTATTATAATATTATTAACATATATAATAAAGATCACCGGTATGGTCTCTGAGTGAAATAGCTGATAAAAAGTACATTTTTCCCAATTCAAGCAATAAAAATGGAATGCTGAATGCGACAGTTATAAATAGACACCAAAATGGTAGGATGTTTATCAAAGGAAATATAATTCGTCAGAAATTAGGTAAATATAAAAAATCTTTTTTTTGAAACTCAGATATAAAATTTTTTTTGTTAGTATGGTTTTCAATTTTACGTTTTCATCTACATTCTTGCGCTATATAACAAACATTTTAGGATAGATGAAATAAAGACATTACGAAAAACATATGGAAAATACTGCTGGACTGAACGAAGGTTCTGGTAAAATGCGATGAAAGATCTAATAAAGATATTCTCTAGAAATGTTTTTTCAACTCTGTAGCCTATCACACTTATCTTTCTAAATACTCTCGTCTAAATAAAGATCTGAACAACGAAAAATCTAAAAAATGCATTGAATCGTATCGCCCTCTCAACTTATCGAACTGTGTACACAACGAGTCTCGAATTTCAGCCCAGTAGTAAACTTCACCGATTCACGGTAGGCGTTCAGCGTGTTAAAAATGTTTTTATTTGATTGAAAAATTACCATAAATTTCTTCATTACGTAAATATTATAATTAATATATATAATTTTCTTATATGCCTGGGTCAATATAAGTTTTTGTATATTTTTATAAAAACATATAAAAATAAAATTCAATAGACATATTTTAATCTTAATGAATCGAACATATTTTATGAAGAAAAAAAATAAAAATGTGACAGTAATTTACTTGCTTTGAATGGAGTTTGTTAGCTGCTTCTAATGTATTCTACAGTGTTTTGTAATTCTTTTTCTCTGATGTATCTTGTAATCATTTCTTTTGTTTAGTAAAGTATTGCAGACAATATACAATTAATATATTTTATATATTTTATATTAAAAAAAATAATATCTACAAAATAAAGAATTAATTATTAATTTTTCGATAAAATAGAAAAATTTTTTAAATAGAATAGAAATGACACGTTTGGTAAAAAAAAATACAACATATTGCTATTAAATTTTCAATAACAATAATACAACTTATTGTAGAAAAATAGAAAGAATAAAAAATGAAATTATGTAGTCAATCTGATGAGACTAGATCCAGCCATCTCTAGGTTACGAGTTAGGTCAATAAGCGCTACGCTACAGCTTTCATTGATAAAATGTCTGAAGATATGTATATATATATATATATATATATACCTTCCAGACTCACACATACTTACACACTTATACAACTTACAAATACAAACTACACATCTTTTTTTCTTTATTTCGACCGTCTGTTCGTTTGGACCTTATTCTTTTGTCGCCTACCTACACGTATATCTCTGTCTATTCTTCTACCCTTCTATCGCTCCTACCTACAAACAGGTATATGATCGAAATAATATGTGTCTACGTTTCATAGTATGCAGTCGCTCACAAACACACACATATATAACCAGGAGCGATTACTACGAAGCATAGCATAAAGAGGAGACTAAGAATAGGAAAAATTGTATAGTTATATTTTGTCTCATTCTCTCGCAGGCTCAATCCTATATGTTTGTTCTTTTTTCTCTTCTTACATCCGTTTCGACCCGTTTTCGTTATGCTGTTCTGTTACTTTTTTTTCAGATTACCCCTATTCTAAAGAAGTTTTTCGGCGCGCTGTTCTATCGACTGCTGACGGCGTATGTTAAATAAAAATTCGGGCTGACTATGTTTTTGTGATGTTTTTTATTATTAACAATTTGTATACAAATTTTTAGATTTTAGAAAACTGTTGCGACATACATGGTTTTTTCACAACTTTGAAGCCGTCCCCCCCGCTACTCGCTAACGAAACTGGTTGACTGACGGCAGGCTATTGCTATACACCCTAAATACTATATAATATCGAAATATCAGCTTTTAGAAAACTGTGTTGCATTTTTTTGCCACTCACCTCTCCGTCTAATAGGTTTGTCTCTTTTTTCTTCTTACTTTCGTTTTGCCACCGTTTGCCACAACGTTACGCCGCGCCGTGTTTCATTTTTTTCAAATCACTCCTATTCTAAAGAAGTTTTCACTTCAAAAATACAAAAACGTTATTTCTTAGAAAAGGAATTTGTTAAAATTTAATCTGGTCTTTTAAATGGTAATTCAATCAAGTAATAAACAATATATAAGCAAATTGAACACTAATATTTTGATTTCTTTCGAATATTACTTTTACAAACATCTTCTAATAAAATTACTTTTTGAAGATGTACTTTGCATTTCATTGGTAATGTTTCCTTATTAATTTTAGTTGGCCAAGTTTTTTCTACCTTCTTTACACTATATATAGTCTTTTTATAATAGTTATCTAAATTATTTTTTTGTTTTTTTTTCGTCTTTATTATCTAATATTTTCAAAATCTTGAAATCTATGAATAAATTTTAGTTCCCATTAAAACTGCGATATGTATATAGCAAATTATAATTTCTTTGTCCAGCATAACGAAGTATATCTATCATAACACAAAATATTACCAATTCTTTGATGATGTATATAATCATCAATTACAATTAAGTAGTTAAGAAACATATTTCTGAAGAACAAGATATAAAATGTTACAATTATTGAATATTTTTAATCCATTAAAGTAAATAATTTCTCAACCTAATTTACAATATAATATGAAAATATATTTTATTTTATTTCAACGGAAACCTTGCAATATCTTGAAACAAAAAGTATTTTAATGTATGACTTACATTAGATTACTCTTATAATCACCAGAAAAAAAGATTCATTCTTTTATATTTTTTATATTCCAAAGTTACATGAGATTTGTGTTGAATATTTAACACTAGATTGCCCGAGATTTCTTGTATAGCTATATTGCCCAAAAACAGTCAAAATGACTGCATTGTGAAAAAATAACTAATGTGTAAACAAATTTGTTTAAAATTAATTTTTAATATTTCTTATATTATTTACAGTTATACAACAAGTTATTAGTAAATATTAACAATAAAAACCAAATTCTAAGAAATTGTGTCATTATATACATAATTGTTTTTCTAATTGAAAATAAAAAACAGTCAAAATGACTGCCTTGGGCAATCTAGTGTTAATTAAGATACTCAAGTGACATGGAAGTATATTTGATCACTTACGGATATACCCTAATTTTAGTTTCATGAAGATTTGTCTTTGATAATATCTTTTACCATGTTACAACACATTTATCTCAATCACTCAAGCGTCAAACGATAGAAAAATAATTGCTCTGGGATAGAACTCGTGGCGTCTTACAATAAAACAGAGTCGATTCGTTATCCTTATTCACGAGTCCAAAGTTAAAATGAAACGTTACCGTAGAATAACATCTCTCTAGCGTAATATTACAAATTTTATATTCCAAATTAACCCATATGCAAATCGTATTGACTTTTCCACGTTCTAACATAACTTTTTTGCATATAATATTTACTTATGAGAAAATCAAATTCACCTTTTTTTGCAAATCACATTTTTCTAGTAAATTCTATCTACGGAGGATCGTCTTTAAATTTTTAATATATAAAGCAATGAAAAAATATTTCTTAACATGAATTTGGAATGAAAATTATAAGATTAATAATCGACGATCTAACAAAAATTTACACGTGTTTCGATATATATCGCTCGAAGTTAAAACTCGTTATAATTGAGATTTTTTTAAAGATTACCCTTTAAATCAAAATTATATTTTTAAATAATTATGATTAATTATTTTTAGTACTTTAAATATTGCAATGCATTAAAACGTTACAAATTGTAATGAATTTATAATTATTAATAAATGAGCAATTTATTTTTGCAGCAATGAGCAACACATTTTTGTATTACATACAATATAATTATGAATTTTTTAACAACATTTTTACATAATTTTTTTCATTACAAAAGCTTGAAAAAAAATTTGGTTTAGAAAAAGAGTGAATTCGGTTTACAAACGGATAAATGTAACTTACAAAAAAATTATTATATTAAAAAGAACTCTAACAAGTAGTAAAAAGCCCTTGCCGATCATCAATAGAAATATAATTATTTCGAAATAGGTGTTGACGAATTTCAGACAAGGTCTTTAGCCTTACTAATGGGTTTACAAGATTACCCAGGACGAAATGTTCTTCAGTATCTCTAATCTCTGTAATTTACCACTACAGATTGGCTCCCATATTAAGTCTAAATACATCAATAATTAAGATGTTTATCTTCAATACATACCTATGCTCGTTATTGTATTAATTACACTGTATCGTACTACACAAACATTTATTGATCGTTTATGAAATCATTATCAAATAATACGTGATCTGAGCAAACACACAAAACAACTACCTATTCCATCTTGAAATTGACTTTACACTCGACTAACTTGAGGTAATTTTTGAAGTTAAAACTTCTTTAGAATAGGGGTGATCTGAAAAAAAAGTAACGAAACAGCATAACGAAAACGGGTCGAAACAGATGTAAGAAGAGAAAAAGAAACAAACATATAGGATTGAGCCTGCGAGAGAATGAGAGAGAATATACCTATACAGTTTTTCTTATTCTTGGTCTCCTCTTTATGCTATGCTTCGTAGTAATCGCTCCTGGTTATATATGTGTGTGTTTGTGAGCGACTGCATACTACGAAACGTAGACACATATTATTTCGATCATATACCTGTTTGTAGGTAGGAGCGATAGAAGGGTAAAAGAATAAACAAAGATGAGCACGTAGGTATTCGACAAAAGAATAAGGTACAAACGAACCGACGGTCAAAAAAAAAAAAAAAGGTGCGTGGTATGTTTTTTTTTTTACAAAACGTGTCATCTTTTTCTATTTAAAAAGGTTTCTATTTTATTAAAAAATTATTATTATATTCTTTATTTCGCAAAAATTATAATTATTAATTAGAAAATACAGAGAATATGTAATAATTGTATTGTTTGCAATATTTTACAAAAAAAGAATGATTACAAGATACATCAGAGAAAAAGAATTAGATAAGACTGTAGTATACATTAGAAGCAACTGAAAAAATTCCATTCAAAAGCAAGTAAATTACTGTCACATTTTTATTTTGCTTCTTCATAAAATATATTTGATTCTGTTGGTAAGACTGAATGTAATCACGAGTAATATAGCATATGTATGTATGCGGCGCACATATATGTGAGAGAGTGTGTAGGTAACAGAGAAGCAGACGCGTAATGCTAGTCGTAGACAGCGCACGCACGTGTATCTTATAACCAAATTAACCTCAAAGTATCTTATTAGACGGAGAGCTGGCTACATAAAAAGGCTTGTTACTGGTACACTATTAATTTCTATTGAAAAAGGTACCTTTAGAATAGCTAAACATAAATCTGCCTGTCTGCTATCGCAAAAGCGTGGCATAAAGCGGGGGCATACGATTGAACACGTGAAATTTAAGTGTGAAAAAAATCATAAAGTACACGGATTCTAATTATAGAAAAAGGTTGTATATATATTAAGGAAACGCGGAAAAATATTGGCAGACAGTTTTTTAGGGGCTAAAGTGCCGCCAGAGCGCACCAAAGAGGTGTAAAAGTTAATTAAAAAAAAATCACGAGGTACATGAACAAAAACTATTTTATTTTATTATTTAAACATTAAGAAAACAATTCACTAATTAGCAGACAAAAACTTGGTGGTGAAAGCTTTAGCAGATGGCTTGAAAAAGCGCGCTATAATAGGAGATTTGTAATCGCGCTCAACGCGGTGGATATTTAAGTATACATTAATTATTAATATTTATAAAATACTGAAACGAAAATTTCACCATTTTTACAACTTTGATTTGTAGAAAATATTGGGATTTTTTATGCTAATTATTGTTGTATAAATCAAGTTTTACTTAAACAATAAATAAACATTCGATAGTATTAGGCTTCATAGGCTTGAAAAATTGAAAGCGAATGGCTCACAAAATTTTTAAAGTGAAAGTGGGCACCTATTATAATAACACAGGTATAAAAGGGACGGATTTGTAAAGGTTTGCTTGAAAAGCAGATGTTTCAGTACGATTATAATAGAAGAGACCAAGAGGGGCTACTGCCGAAGGTCATTTGCAATGCTACTGATTCCAGACGATTAACAGGTATCACGCACTTTACAAACTCAATCTCACCACGGCAAAGCTGGGCTAAAAGTCATGGCATCCGATCGACTATAGTATCTCATACGTACGATATAACAGGATTAAAAAAAAACGCAAGACATCAGCGGCGATTTAGAAAAGCACCAAATTAAAAAAGACAGTACACAGCTTCAAAATTTTATAGCTGTTTTGAAAAAAAACATGAATCCTTCCAACAGCGAAGATATTCAGAGCGATCAGTTACTTAATATTGCAACAGGACGAGCAGTGTCGCAGGAAGTAACTGAATTTTTATTGAGTGTTGAGAAAACTGGTCATCGCTTGAGAGAAACGTTCATTTCCGGATGAGCTGAATCTGATAATAGATTCGAAATGACAATAAAGCAAAATAAAATACTCAATTTTGCTGCTGCGACTGAGAAGAGATTAGTGAGGGTGAATAAAAAAGTTCAAGAGGTACAATTGAAGCGTGACTTATTCGGACGTATGCTAGCTATATCGATGAATGAAAACACTAATGTTGAAAAAATTCTATCGTACCCTCTAAAACCCGTTCCAATGTGTATGTGTCACTTGGATGGATCTATTTATAAAACAGATCAATCTGCTTTATTCAAATGTTTGGAAAGAGATGTTCAAAGTAAGGTTTCGACTTATATCGACATTTGTTTAATAGATGGATTTTTTTTTATCCATTGTATTAAGGACTTGCTGATGACACTTGACAGTGTTTCGAAAAAAATACTGCATATGGTAACTAAAGACAAAGCCCATGAAATACACATAATTTTTGATAGATATTGGTCACCTTCTATAAAAGACTATGAAAGGTCACAGCGAAGAGGTTTCTCTGATAATCGTATGTACGTAATTTCTGGGCCAGAGCAAGCAAGACTAGCCGATTTTAATAAAGAGCTGAGAAACAGTTATTTTAAAGAAGCATTAGTGAATTTTTTAATAAATCACTGGAAACAACAAGAAATGATTCCGTTTTTAGGAAATAAAAAAGTGCTACTTAATTTCGATAAATACTATCAATATGAAATTAAAAATAAGAGCATTTTATTATCAATTAATGATAATTCTACGCTCGATTTGCCCGAAGAAGCAGATACAAAAATTGTATACCACACGTGCAATATTGAATCAACAGCTAATATTGTAATAAAATGCTCCGTTACAGACATTTTAATTGTAATTGTTGGAATATGTAACTCGGATTCAAGAACGAAAATCAATCTCTTTGGTTCTCTTCTTTCTGGTCTAAGAGGGCCATAGTTTTCTATTAACACGTCTAAACTTTTATGGTGTGGGGATCGGCTGACGTCATGAATGCCGCCGATGGACTGACCTGACCATATGCCTATTGTGTGTAAGCGTTCGTTCCTTTTTTTTAGTCTATTAGAAACAGCCCTTCGGTATAGACGTGCCATTCCTTGTGCACTTAAATATTAAAGTTTTCTGGTTATAAAATTATATTTTGTGTTAATATTCATTTAGAAGAACCCAATAATCCTACAGTAATGTTAGCTAATATAATTAATGTTCGACAAGGTAGCAAAGTTTATATACAAACAGGAGTTTGAAATAGCCAGAGAATCATTGACGTTTTAGCGTTGTATGAAACGTTAGGTGATTTATTCTGTCAATCATTACCAGGATTTCATGCCTGAACTGGCTGCAATTTTTATCCTACATTATTTAGGAAGGGAAAGCAACGCCCATTACATATACTCAGAAAGAACGAAGAATTTCAACAAGCTTTTAATCAAATAGGCTCTGAAGACTGTGACGAAAATAGCGTATTTACGATGCTCGAGAAATTTGTTTGCAATTTATATAGTTTTAAATTTATGAATTCTGTAAATAGTGCCCTATTCGCATTATTTTTAAAAATTTATAAAGTGAACGACTTAGACGAACCATTCCAGAAAAAAAATTACAGAATTTTGATGCTTCGACTTTACCGCCCAGCCAGGCTGAATTGACGCAGCATTTATTAAGAACAAAATATATTGCAACAATATGGAAAAATGGTTACAAAAAAATACCGTCAATTTTAAAACCAGAGAATTCTGGATGGTTAATATCTGAAGACAAATATAAATTCAACTAGTTCGACGGACCGCAGCTGCCCAGTACAGTAAAAGATGTACTTGATACTGAAATTATTGAAGGTAAAATACTTTATCATCGAATATATAAAATTTCTTTTTACTTCAATGTGTAAAAATCCTACTATATTTCAGGCGATGATGCAAGAATCGAATCTGAGGAAGAGTAGCATCTGTTAATATTTTGGCTGTATTCGATTAATAAAGATATGAATATATATATAACCTAATGTCACTTTTTGTCTTTCTAACAATATATTCACAGCATAATAATTTCATATTTATTCCATAATTAAATATCGCATTAAGCCCAATAAAAAAGCTCGAATGATAACGCGCATTTTCAAACTGTCTGCCAAAGCTTTCACCACCACATTTTTGTCTGCCATTTAGTAAATTGTTTTTTTATTGTTTAAATAATAAAATAAAATAGTTTTTGTTCATGTACCTCGTGATTTTTTTTAAATTAACTTTTGCACTTCTTTGGTGCGCTCTGGCGGCACTTTAGCCCCTAGCAAACTGTCTGCCAATATTTTTCCGAGTTTTCTTAATATAAATACCAGCTTTTTCCATAATTAGAATCCGTGAACCTTATGATCTTTTTCACACTTAAATTTCACGTGTTCAATCATACGCCTCCGCTTTAAGCAACGCTTTTGCGATAGCAGACAGGCAGATTTATGTTCAGCTATACCAAAGGTACCTTTTTTAACACGTTGCGTACCGCGTCACCCGTACTTGGGTTACGGGCATGCTTCCGTGTGGCCCGCGTAACCCGTACTTAGGTGACGCTTTTCTTGTTGAATTTAAATAAGATTTTCAGTTGCATTTTGAAAACAAATTTAATGGAACAAGTTCTGAAGTATAAATATAGAATATACAGCGTAAAAATATAAAAAATACACAAATAGCACTCTACTTTTTATTAATTTATATAGGATAAGATATTATAATATACTATGTCGCATAAAATTCGTTGAAACAGTCCAAGCACATCTGTGGCGATTTTGGGCAATTCAAACAATACGTTGTTGTTTTTTTGTATTCGAATTCAATTCAATTCAGTTCAATTTCTCTTCTTCGTCTAAAGCCAGTTCTTCTAGTAATTCTTCAATATCTTTACTTGCATATGATTCATCAGTATCCGAGCTTGAACTCGACGAAATTCTATTTATAACTTTTCTTTTAAAACTAACAACGTTTTCATCACTACTCTCACTTTCAATTGTACTTTCACGACGTCCAGTAAACATTTTTGGGATAAAAAATTACTCAGGTGCGTTTCAGAAAAAGTATGCTTCTAAACTGAATAATCTATACATGAAAGATGTATGCTTTCCAGGGAAAGCGATAAACGTTTCCAAATCAAAAATAAGCTACTTACCAATAAGATTATTTCGGAACAAAACAATGTTTCAATTACATAGGTCGATAGCACTGTAAATGTAGATAATCGACGACAATGCATGGATCTACTCGAGTTAAATTGTTGGTTTTCCCGCATATCTCTCCGCTTTCGTTCTAGTGCGCCGAGAAAAAACTTGGGCCCGGAGGAAATAAAACGTAATAACGCTTGGTACGCAACGTGTTAATAGAAATGAATCTTGTACCAAATAGGTCAATTTTTATGTAGCCAGCTCTTAGACTATATAGTTTGTATTACTTATTCTTATACTATTATAAATAATTAATATTACTTGTGTTTCCTATTAATAAACTCACGGACTATCCTCTCTTTACGTTACTCGAATATGAACAACAGATTAATAAAGACAAAATATGTCTATTAAATTTGATTTTTATATGTTTTTATAAAAAATATAAAAGGTTTGTTTTGACCCAAGAATACAAAAAAATTATATTATTAATCTTAATATTTACGTAATTAAGAAAATAACGTTAATTTTTTAATTAAATAAAAACATTTTTAACACGCTGAACACCCAGCGTGAATTGGTGGAGTTCACCACGGATCTCAAATTCGAGCCTCATTGTTTACCAGTTCGATAAGCTTAGAGACCGATACGATTCAATGCGTTTTTTAGATTTATCATTGTTCAGATGTTTATTTAGACGAGAGTATTTAGAAAGATAAGTTTGTGATCAAAAGAATAAAGACGAGATATGTTATAAATAATAAGGGTCTCGAAGTGTGGCAGACTATGGAGTTGAAAAAGTATTTCTCGAAAGATCTCTATTATATCTCTCATTGCGTTTGCACCAGAACCTTCGTTCAGTCCAGCAGTATTTTCCATATGTTTTCCGTAACGTCTTTATTTCGTCTATTCTAAAATGTTTGTTAGACAGCGCAAAAATGTAGATGAAAACGGGAAATTCTAATTCCTAAAATCCTAACAAATAAAATGTTATACCTGAGTTACACAAAAAAGATATTTCTTATTTACTTAGTTTACGACGAATTACATTTCCCTCGATAAACATTCTACGATTTTGGTTTCTATTTATGATTATCACACTTATGATTTAATTTTTATTCCTTGAATTTGAAAAAGGGTAGTTTTTATCAGCTATTCCACCTAGAGATCATACTGGTGCCCTTTATTATATATAGGAGTAATATTATAATAAATAAATTCTACAATTATTTTACTCTAGAAACTGTGCATTCGCTAGATTCTCTCGAAACTTAGTTTTTTTAAGGTTTCACTTCACTTCTTCACACGTGTGATCTGCACTCATGATTTTTTTTTTCCTATTTAAATCGATTTCATTCGATCGGATTTTCGTCTTCGACGGTCCAGAACTGACGTCTGTTGAACGATAACAAACAAAAATTAAATTCAACAAAGAAAATACCTTTATAAGGTAATGTCACTCTTCAGGTTTTAAAGTAACACAAAACTTTGAGATTTTATTAAAAAAGATTAAGTAACTTTTTTTAGAAATTAAAATAAGAGTTTTATTTTATGTATATTTATTAAAAACAAAATGGCCTTGTAAAGACAATCTTTATATTAAATAGCTTTTTTTCAATAATAATTATACGTGCAGATTTTATGAAAAATATTTCATTGGAAAACCAAACACAAAATTAAGATATTTATCTTGAATATACATCTACGACCGTTTACTATAATAAGTACACTGTATCGTAGTACAAACATTTATTGATTTTTTTGTAAAATCATTATTAAAAAATATATGAATTGAGTAATCATACACAACAATCTGTTATATCTTGAAATTGACTTTTCACTCAAGTACTTCGAGATAATTTTTAAAAATTAATAAAGCATGCGAAATTGCTTCTATAATTATTATATTTTACAAAAGTGAAGTCCTTCACAATTTTAAATATCGTACATACTTCAATGCTATAGGTATATATATATATATATATATATAAGAAAATTAAACATTTTTACAGCTCTTCATACACTACAACACGAACCCAACCAGCTCATCATTCGGTAGCATCTTAACATATTATGCATAAAAACGAAACACACACTCCTTTACATATACACAATCCCACTAACCTCCTTATGTGAATATATACGAAATAATCGGAGTTTTATACCGTCAAGGGGTTTCCCCGTTGGATCAATAACGACTTTTTATTCAAATTTTAATTCTTGTTTTATCAGCTATTCGAAACCACAAGAGAATTTCGTGTTTGAGGAGTGGGAATTACGTATACCTGTAATTGGACATTAAGTAATATTACCTTTGCTGTATTTATTCGGTAATTGACATATGTGTCTATAATAATGAAAGTGTTCTAGGTCAAAATGAAAAAAAAATTGAATTTATCAGTTATTGAACAACACATTATTTCAAACTAAATAAAGTTAGATACTATTGTTAGATAGTGTTTTTTATTTCAATTTTATATAGAATTCATTTAATGTTCGAATGTAATTTTTTAAATATTTCGAAACAAGAGATACATAACTTACCATTAGACCATTCTCATAATTATGGGCACATATGTCTTTTCTTTTACCGTGCATTGTTTTATGGATAATGTACATTTAAAACAATACTAGGTATATCTAATATATAAAAAGAGATCCACTCTAGTATATCTGTATATCTGATATTTAAAAAGAATATAATCCTATGAGCAGATATATAAAAAAATATAATCTTATCCCAACTGATCTTTATGATCGGGTCAGATCACGAGTTAGACTCGTTATATTTAAGATTAGTCTAAAATTCTGACTCGTGATGTTCACGTTTAATCTGAAATTTTGATCACAGATCATACTCATTAAAATACGGCAAGGAATATTAACCTTTGCTTACCACACTTGGTCAAAAGGACCCAGACCTTTTTTGCAACTTGAGTCATTTTTCTCAATTGTTCAACTTTGGTAATTTTTTAAACATATTAAAATTTAATTTAAAGCTATAAAACCTATATAGTCTTTTAAAGTAAGTATTAAAGAAGTCTTAAAATAATGTTTAAGTAAATCTATGCAATAGTTTCTTTTTTATAACGATTTTTCTCGCTCGGGTCCAAAGGAACCGGTTGTGGTAAGCGTGTTACTCCAGGAAAGGTGGTAAGCAAAGGTTAACTAACCGAAAAAAAAGGAAAACTTCACTTTAATCGGCTCTATCGAATATCGCTGTTAAATAAAAATTAATGACTTTAAGCTAATAAAACAAATTTATTCAATATAAAAGATAACGTTATCCCTAAAAGAGTAATAAAATGAAAGAATAGATAACAAAGTGTGATATTTGATGTTATTTTTCTCCTAATTAGTTTTATAAAAGTACAAGCAATTTAAAAACCGAAAAGAATTAATCTTCCTATTAGACACTAAAAACAGATTCGTGCGAGTTCACCGATGAATTTACATATACACGAATTGATTTGCATAAACTGTAGAAACCGACTAATTCTACTTGTGAAACACACCAGACAAAAAAAGTAGGTATAGCTAGATATATATTTAAAAAGGTTGACCCTATTTAGATTATACCAAAGATTAAGACTTCATCAGGACGGTTTGATTTATTCTGAGTTTAATTACTTTTCAAAGAATATTCACTAAGTGGTTGGACTTTGACTGCAATGAAACTTTACAGGTTAATAGATTAAATAAAAATAAAACAAGTTTGTTTTTCTTATCAGTTTTGCACAATAATTCAACAATTTATTAAATATAGCAAACAGTAAAAGATCTTGTCTGTATTTAATTTTAGTTGCGAAAAGGGATTTTTGTTTTGCGAACACATGCAGCTATTTTAATAAATTATTAATTAACGAATTTTTTTCTGGTAAATGAATTTTCTAATATTCGTTGTTAAGCAAATTTTATTCAAAATTTTAAAAATTTCAGAATATTAAAGTAAATTACGGTAGTTAATAATTAACATATTGTTAAAAAATTTTTTTCTTTCATATGCAAACTAAATGTTTAAATTAAATAAGTAAATAAATGTTGATAATAAAACTGGTTATTAAAAAAATAAAACAATAATTTGATAACAACCTAGTTCAATATTATAATAGAAACATGAACTTTTTAACACGTAAACAATTTAAGTACAAATTATTCAAAGAAGTCGCAGAAGCTAACTTGTTAAACATAATAATAAATGATATAATTAATATAATAATATAATTTTTTAATATCATTAATATATTGTATTGTCATTTATTTTAATTTTTTAATATATTTATAGTTAGTAAATTAATATAATTTTTTAATATTATCTTATTATACGCTAAACAAAAAAATTAACGGCTTTTGTCGTAAACGTTTTTTTCTTACCCATCTTTTTTACGATATTTAACATCGTTTAGAGACAAAAAGAAAAAGCGAATTTATTAGTATTGGAATAAAAAGTAATTAAAATACTCTCTCAAGTATGTAGTATTAGCATACAGTTTAACACAAGAACATTTTTCTATTGCAAGAGACATACAAAATTTGAACTATAACTACTGGTTTAAAAACGGTAATTTACTACAATACATCGGCATCAATCGTCAAGTGTTTGTAATATTCAGTTCTTTTTTTGATAAAATTTCCTTCAAACAGCATAAATCATGATATACAATATTACCTATACAAAAAAGAACATAAATTTAAAATTTTATATTTCTTATCAATCCTCATTGTTTAAGAAGAAGCTAAAAATAAGTCACAATTCAAGGAATATAATTTTAATCCCTTAAAGTAATATACTTAAATTTTCGTAAATTTTAACTGCTTTGTAAATCTGTAAAATTTTATCAAAATTTAAAAAAAAACATTAACAAATGCTTTTTTATTAGCAAATCAAACTTGTTTTATAGGTGAAGATTTTAATTTTTTACACGAATTCTTTAAATCAAAGTAAAAAAAAAGTGGAAATTATATTCGAAAGAAAAAAATTATTTATGAAAAAAAATCACACTACTAAGCTTGGACAAAATAAAAAGAAAACGCTAATGAAAGAAAAGAAAAATGGTTCTTGATTTAGTTGTGAGGGAAATATAATCAGATTACCGTTTCCAGATAAGAGACTGTACTATTTTCCCCTCAACCATTTTAAACCAATGTCTCAGCACATTCAAAACTTTCTGAATAATTTTCCTTTACATCTCCGTCTTTCTCTCTTTCTCTCTCTCTTTCTCTCTCTCTCATTCTTTTGCTCTCCTTGCACATATATACAGTGAAAGATATATAATATATTATATGTTTATATGAACTATGTTTATAGAGGATTATCCAAATTGAATTTCAAATTTTTAAATTGGAAGAAAGTACAAGTATTTGAAATTTGCATGTGTTACGCCCATAGAGATACTACACATAGAGCAAACAAGCCATCATAAAACCTGTCGGCGAAATAAAAAGAGATAGAAGATAGGAGTTTGATGTCTCTCTCTACTTGTGAGTCTTTTGTTCTTTCTTGCGTTATATATATGTGATATATATATATATATATATATGTGTATACCGCATGAGTTAGAGAGAGACAACATTAACCTTTAGTTTTTTGCTGCAATATTAAATACTATATATGTATACGTTGACGTGGACGAGAAAACTGACAGTAATAGAATATTTTTTGTATGAGGTATCATGACATTGAAAAATGAATTAAATAAAAAATAAGCCTAGTACACAAGATAAATTATTAAAATTAAAATTTTTTAAATTCAGTATGCATTTATTTTTAATGTCTATTTAAATAATATTGTCATGTAATTACACTATTATGCGATGAATCAGTAATGACTCAGTCTAATAAGTTCTTTTCTTTTTTCGTTATCCCTCTAGGGTTCATTTTCTTTTAACATTTATCTTTTTCGCCATACAGCCATGACGAATCAGCGACGACGAGCAGTTTCTTTCTGATTCACATTAAATTTCTGAGTTAATTTCTATGTAAACATTTAATATGTTTCAAAGAGACTCGCTTATGACATCAATGAATGATAAGTAATAAAAATTAATTTAAATCGAAAGGATCGATCTTAGAATTCATATTAATTATACATTTCTTACTTCTATTGATAAGTACTATAAGCCCTTAAGGGACCATCTCAGTGTAACCGGCCCAAAAATTGTCAATTTTCATGATTTTTTTTCGGATGGAAAGGAGGAGGGGATCGGGATGTTTTTTTTCTCCGAATAAGACCACTCTTTAACAATACAAAAATATTTTTTTCATTCGTTTTCATTTATTTTTACTTATTGTTAATAATTATTTTAAAAAATGAGTAAAAAAGTGGGGGCAATCGGTGTCAACAATTGTGATCGCAGTTTGCATCTCAAAGAAAAAAATCAAATTGATTACTAATCTGTTGGGAAGCCGCTATTGTCCCTATGGAGGATTTTTCTTTTTTTGAAATTTGACAAAATGGCGACGGTTCGAAGAAAAAGTACGAAATTTAGCCGTGTTTTTCAACAGTTTTTCGTGTGAAAAAATAGGAAGTATTAAAAAAAAAAAAAAAAAGAAAGCTTCCATAGGGACATAAAGAATAAAGTAAAAAAAATTCCGTAAAAATTTCAAGTCGATATCTTAAAAACTCTCCCTCTGAGAAGTGACACTATTTGTAAAAAGGGCATTTTGAGAAAAACGCGTTTTAAGTTTAGAAGAGTTACTCTTTTGCTCTAATCTCTTTTTCCAAGAAAGGTTGTAGCGACCGTAATAATTCGAATTTAAATTTGAAAATTTTACAGAACACGCAAAACTATATGTACTTTAAGATAAGACAAAAAAAATCGATTTTTTTTTAAATTTTACACTGAGATGGTCCCTTAAGATATGGGACCTTCTTTTGTGTTAAAATAAAATCATGTTCTAAAATTTCGTGTTACACGAGGAATTTACTAATTTTTGAACCGCGATAGAAAGAAATCGTATTATATGAGATTTACCTGTATATACATGTAAAACTTCAAAATTAATTTGAAGTGTTAAAAATTTTATGTAATCTGAACTTAAGTAAACTTTCAGTCAACAAAAGCTTTCTAGAATTATAATGTGTCTTCGTTAAAAGTGTAGCTTGTCTATTTTTTAATTCATTTAAAAAAAAAGAACTAACTTGGCATCCACACGTAATTAAAGTGAAACAATAGTTTTTTTGCTAGTTTTCTTAAATAATTAAATTATTAATTATTGATAAATGCAGAAAACATTATAGGTTACAAGAATAGTGTTAAATAAATAAATTAATAATTTCGAATTCTTTGTTTTTCAATGAAGTTAATAATTATTTACTAATAAAAAACATTAATTCTGTAAAATACATTTTTAACGACTTTTCTAAGAATTTATAAATCAGTAATTTATATTTATTTCTTTTCTAAAAAGTTAATCAGTTGTGTGTCGTTTGAGAATTTGTGAAATTGATATTGTGTAAAAATCTTTAATAGACATCACCAATCTTCCTTCAATAAAGTATAGCTTCGCTATATAGATATAGATCAAACGATCTCAAGATATGCGTTATAGCAGACTTCGGTAACGATACAAAAAAACGAATACAAGCATAAAAAAAAAGAAATACCGAGGAATCCCTTATAAGATATGAACAAATAAAAAGATATTTTTAGACATCACGCAGCTTTCAATTATTTTTTATTAATATTTCAAGTTCTTTAAGTCTGACTATTAATAAATAAATCAATTAGAATGAATCAATTAAAACTATCGGCGGTGAATTAATTGTTTAGACGATTCATTTGTTCTTTTAAAATGCTAATGAGCATAAACATAAAAAACCACAAATGTATACGAACCTATAATCTTTCCTGATGATATAGAAAATAAAAAACGATCAATTCCCAAAGTTTATAAGTATCTATACACAATAAAACAAATAATATTTTAAGTATCGTAATCAAAATTAACTTTTTTTTTTTTTTTTTTTTTATATAAACAATTTTAATCTCTAAAGAGAGATTATTTTGTGTAGTTTATTGAAAAAAGAAGATATACAAATACATTACTTTATAATCGCATGCCTACAAGTTAAGATTACAGTCTTCGAGGTAATTACAGAAACTATTACAAATATACCTTGTAGGAGAATGGAGCAAAACAAAAGATGCTAGAAGTTGGGCTAGTTTAACTTTGTGAAGCCTCTTTTTAAACTTTTTTCGTTGTTCCTCATACAGAGGACACTGCCAAAGTATGTGGTCAAGAGTTTGTTGTTGGTAACCACAATTACAAGACGGATCATTAGTGACATTGATTTTTATTAACGATGCATTTAAACTATAATGGCCAGATCTACATCTGTTAATTGTAGCTATAAATTTACGTGGTAATTTTTTATTTTTGAACCAAAGTTTAGCTTTAGTGTTATGATACTTTTGGAAAAATTCAAAACCTTTTGTACGTCCTTCTTCAATAATTATGTTATTAGTGGCCGTAAAAGCTTTTTTTGCTAGTTCTTTGAAGTCAGTATACGGAATTTTAACATGAGTTGAGAAGGGTTTTCTAGATACTAATTTAGCTTTAGCATCAGCTTCTTCATTACCTTTGATACCTATATGGGACGGTACCCAGACAAGCTTAATTTTACAATTTTCATTGCGCTTTTTGTTTGATGCAAGGATTTTCTTTTTGATTTCGTATATATAAGGGTTTGTATGAACACTATTTTTACAATTTTTTAATGAAACTAAAGTGCTTAAAGAATCAGTAAAAATTAAAAAGTTACAGTGTGGACGATTCAAAGTAATGTCGATTGCATTCGATAAGGCTATGCATTCAGCAGTAAATATTGAAGCATGTTTGTTGGAGCTAGTCAGAATACTTATATTTAATTTCGGACAGATGCAAGCGCTACCAACAGAGTTAGAATTTTCTGATTTACTTCCATCAGTATATATTGCATACGTATTTCTATCTTTAGTAAGTTCGTCCACCAGCAAGTTAGGATCATTCAAAATTAACTTATTCGAGACGAAAATTTTTTTCGAACACGGTCCCCAGGAGCGAAATTTTTTTTTGCTTCTTTATATTGTTCATTTTCAAAAAAAAAAAAAAAAAAAAACATGTTTACTATGGAAATCACCCAATTCGTAAGTGAGTTCACATAAATAAGATCATTGCACACTGGATGTGCAGCTCGCTCTTCGGAAAATTTTTATTGCGAGGAGCGGATTGAACACCATGTGTGCAATATAAGGTAAAATAAAAATACATCATTACAAAATTTATAAACATTTATTTCAAAAATAGTTAAATAATACAAAATCGTTATTTTGCTTTTAATAATAAAGAACAGAATAAATGCAAAGAAAATTTTTAAAAAGTAGTAAAAAGTTAAAAAAAAAAAAATAAGTTGAATAATGAAAAAAATAACATAAGCGAAAAATAAATTTTTAGAAAAATGTCTAAAAGTATTAAATTGTCTAATAAAAATCCTGAAAAGAATCCGGTTACAATCCCTAAAAATTATCGTTGAATTTGTATAGAATTTCTATTTTATTGCTCAAGTGTCTACACAGCATCGGCACCAACCAGCATAAATTATAAAAAAAAGTAAAAGTAAAAAAAAATTTTTTTATTTTTTTGCAATGAAATTAGACCCCTATAATAACATTTTATAAATATATTTTGGGATAGAGCAATGCGAAAACAAGGACCTCATCGGATAATTGATATTTTCTAAAAATGTAGATTTCGAAAATCTAAACAAAATATTTCGTTTTTTATCTGCATAAAAACTAATGCTAAACTTTGTTTCTCTACACTTTAAAGATACTATTAATAAAAAAAAATTCTGCCTTCGACGACTACTTTACTCAGAATAACTGATAATTGCTCATTATTATTATTGCACACACGGAGTGCAAAACCTCTTTTTGGCTGGGAAAGCAATTGCACACACAGTGTGCAATCCGTCTCGATTGGGTTAAGTAAAACGAACTATTTTAACACACTTTAACTTCAATAACTATTATACGTCGTCTAACTTAAATAATTGATATTATGACTCAAGTGAATCATGTATGTGATATTTGTTGATAACAATGATTACGAATATAAGTGCATGTAAAGTATCCTGTTTCAATATATTGACAAAATCAATAAAAATGCTCATTGTTAATTTAAAAATTACGTAAGAGTGTTAGCTAACATACATAATACAACAATTATAATATAAATTACTACGCAATAAAATTTATTTCAATGCCGGAAGTTAAACACAATGCATATGGGTATTGTATTCGTGAATAGCGTATTTTTTAGTTCCCATACACATCGATAATATTTATTCATATGTTAGAATCCCACTATAAAAGATATCAAATATCTATCAAGAATGATATATCTTACAAAAATAAGAATTATACAATTTTATATGATCCACGGAATCAAAGTATAAGATTTCTAGAAATGCCTGGCGATTTATTAAGATTTTTTAACGTAACTAAATTCCCTTTCTTGTAACTATGAGCATTTTTTCTTCGTTTATTGAAATATTACGCATTATACCGTTGTTTTCAATTACTATTATTTAATTCAAATAGCTAAAATCATAATATCGGTTATATAATTCGAATCGCTTAATTCTAGCACGTACAAAAGGAATTTGTATTCTCCACTTCTGCATCCTGTACACGTACTGGATTGGCACGTGACAACGTGTCCTCGATACGAAAGAACAAATGTGGTTAAACATTAGAGTTTTATTACTACAGGTGATGCATCACTCATCTCTTTGAATCTTTCCTATAATTTTTTTTAACTATAAGATTTTTAAAATGAAACTTTTTTACGGAAAGTATCAGCAATTTACAAGTTAAACAAAAAGTTAGAAAGGTTTTGAGGTTAACTCGTAATTTCAATGATAGGAGAAGCGGGGAAATATCGATCGAGCAAGAAATATATACAAGCAGGAATAACAAGAATAATATATACAAACCATGCATGAAAAAATGCGACCCTAAGGACAGAAAAACTACAGGTATCCCTCCAACAACACGGTTTCTCCTAACACGTTTTCGCAATTAAACGATTCACAATTTGCGCCAATCCTTCTAACAACACGGCTTCTTTTAACACGATTTCGCTATAACACGATTCATAATTGCAAGAACCCTCCTAAAACACAGCATTCTATAAAACGGTATTCTTTCAAAAAACCTTTTTACAACACTGTACTTCTACAGCCGCGGCGAGGCTTGCCATCTTAAAGATATAGTGTTGCGGAAAGTATTTCTTTTCATCTCCACGGCCTGAAAACAAGTGTCTCACGCTGTTGTGAACTGAAAACATCAACGTTGTTGGAAGAAGATAGGGCCCTCTTCAGTTGAAATAGAAAACGAGCGTGAATCGTCACAAAATGAAATTGGTTGCATAACAGAACTTGCCAAATCTATCGGAGGCGAAGGTTTTGTGGAAATGGCTATTGTGGACGTTCAAGGTTTATTAGTGGAAGAAGAAGTTGATGAAGCAGATTTGATGATAATGATATCCGAAACTGAAAATCAAATCGATCTTGAGGACACTAGCACTGATGAAGATTGTGCAATTAATAAGTTAACATTACAAAAATTAAAAGAAATCCTAAGCCTAGCTGAAAATCTTGAGTCATTAGTCTTGAATGTAGACCCTTCCGCTGACAGAAGCCTAAAATTCAAAAAAAACATCAAAACTGTCTAGCTCCATACCGAGAAATTTATAATGACCTAGTAAGAAACAACAAGCAAAGTAAAATTACAGATTTTTTAAAGAGGGAAGAAGATGCAAGAAGTTTAAGTGAAGAAAAACGTTCTGAAAGTGAAGACGATATCATTCCACCGAAAAAACGTTCTCGGTTGATTAAACTGAGTAGTGACGATGAAGAAATTTATTAAATTAAAGTTGCGTTAAATTAAAATAATATTTTTTGTTTTATATTGTTCATACATTTATATATTTAATAAAAATTAAGTTGTTTATTTAAAAAAATAAAATACTTTTTGTTTTGTATTGTTCTTATACTTATATTTTTAATAAAAATTAAATTGGTCATTTAAAAAAAAAAAATATTCGTTTTTAAAAAGTTTTCGGAACGCAACCCACCTTTTTCCATTGGCTCTGGGTCTCAAACAACACGGTTTCAAATAACACAGCATTTTCTAGGAACCTATCTACCGTGTTGTTGAAGGGAGATTTGTACTCTGTTTGTATGCGTGCGTGTATAGGGACGTGAATGTGTGTGAATAGAGACCATCGTATTTGAATGAGATTATTGAATGATCGCGGTAAGCCGGTGTGTGTATGTGTGTTGTGTGTGTGTTGAGATACGTTGAGCGATAGAAAATGCGAGATGCATTTGATTATGGAAGGATAAATGGGGATAATATAGCGAGAGAGAAGATACAAAAGAAAAAAAAGAAGCCAGTTATGAGTTGTGACCATTATAAGAGTTAAGAGTATCAAAGAATAGAGTGTTAAAGAATAAAGAGAAAAAAGCAAATAAGAGGTAGAGCATTAATGATTTCAACTAAAATTGGTTCTATAAATCTATTATTTCATTCTTCTCTTATTATACAAAGAACCTGTATATAGGATAGGTACCGTGGAGCACAATGAACTGGTTTTCCATTGTTTATTAGAAAGATCAATGAAGACTAAACTATTGGCTCTTCTGAATGCTTGCGTTTCACATTCTTGGTTTCCAATAATTCATGTATTTTATTCAATTGTTTTATGCTTACTTAATTAATAATTTTCAAATTTGTCAATAATTCGAAGATTATCCTGTAACATTTTAAGTTTCAAAATTTTACTCTCGGTACTTCTCTCGATACTACTTGGCTACATAAGTTTTACACCCAACAATTTCATTATATCCATACAACTATTGTGAAAGACGACATTGTATGATTTTAAAAGGATATATCGGGTATTTTGCTATAAGTTTTTCCTTCACTCATAATATTGACAATAACTCTTCCTACAATATCTAATGGAGTATTATTAATATAATAAAAAAAATGATTTTGTTATCTGATTTATCTATTAAACCTATCAGAATAAATATTAAGAAGTAGGACTACTAATTTCAGTTTCCAACTCTAATTTACAATATCTATTTTCCTCTCTTATGTTAATTTAGCTCATTCAAGATCGATTGCACACCGTGTGTGAAATAATAGTAATGAAAAATTATCAGTTATTCTGAGTAAAGTAGTCATTGAGATAAGACATTTTTAGAATTCATAGTATCTGTAAAGTATAGAAAAATAAAATAGCAATATTATTATATTAGCCTTAGTTTTGTTGTGTACCAAAAAAAAATCATGTGTGCAGATCACATGTGTTAGAATTAAAACCTTTAAAAAACAAAGTTTCGAGAGAATAAGACGAATGCACAGTATCAAGAATAAGATAATTGTAGAATTTATTTCTTATAATATTACTACTATATATAGAAAAGTCACCGGTATTGTCTTTATAAGAATATTTTTCTTATAAATATCCAAAGACATGTTTTTTAAGTATACGTTTGCGTATTTAGGAAATTTATACTAATTTTTCAATAAAATAGAAAAGTTTTTAAGTAGAAGAAACTAGACAGATGACAAAAACAAATAAACCATATTTACTTTATATTTCCAATAAAAATACAATAATATAACTTATTTTACAAATATAGAAAACAAAAAATATAGAAAATAAATTTTAAAAAAAATTTTTAATATTATAAAATAAATCAACGGAAATGATAAATAGATATTAAAATCATTGTAATTCAAAACCCGATCAAACGAAAAAAATACGACCAGAATTGTTTCCTTCTTTTACAGTATCTTCAGGTATTAGTTGCTACACAAAAAGAAATACTTGTGTGTGTTAATCCATAATAAATATATCTCACATTCACATAAAGTGTGAAAAGGGTAAAAGAAAACTAATTTATCTGCCTGAGTTTCAAAAAAAATATATTATATTTACTTAGGTTAAGATAGGATATCTTTCCACCGACAAACATTCTACCATTTTTGTTTCTATCTATGGCTATCGCATTCAGCATTCCATCTGGATGGATAGAATTTTGAAAATATTAGTTTTTGTCAGCTACCTATATCCCAAGGTCGGTTCCTTTTCATGAGAACAGAATTATAAAAAAACAGGGAAGGTCTGTTGAAATTCGATCTTTATTTATAATCTTTATTATCGATGCGATAATATTCATGCCTATGGATATTTCTTACAAAAAGGGTCATATCTTTTCTATTTAAAAATGTTACTATTTTAATAATTACAAATTAAAATGTTAATTAAAATGTTTTCTGTGTGACAAAAAATGCAATGTACTTGACTTTGATGATTCAAAAAGTGCTCGCTAATGTTATTGTTTCGTCGTAAGAAAAAATTTAAATATCACGACACTTTATTAACAATTTAATCTACTAATGAATTTGGATATCATACAGAGTGTCTAAAAAAATGACAGTTCTAAAGCAAAAAGATAAAGAAAAATTCGAACATTTTTGCAAATCACAAACCGTAAGTACAATTTTTAATTGAACTTAAAAATAATATAGATTATAGTTAGATATAAATAATACAGTGCTAACTTTGAGGTTTTTTTGTTAAAAATAATGTGTATTTTTTAAATTTCTTATTTTTATGAAAAAAACGTGGTAACTACTTACTCCTAAGATATTACATTTCTCAGACAGGTAGAATTTATTACATAGTCGGACCTTTTTGAACCTTATTTCAAACAAACAATAAAATCATTCAGCGAAATATAATTTAGAGAAATAAATACTATTACCGACATTTTTTGTTTACTATGTGGTATATCTTTACGAAAAAAATATATAATTGTCTATACTCGAAAAATAAAAAACAAAAACAAAGATTATATATTTATATTCTTTTAGATAGACTTAATATTTTCATTTAATTATATCAAATACAATACAAACAGTGATGTTGAATGAAAATGGAATATTTAACTGTAACACCGTATTTCTTATAATTTACAGATTCCTAGCCTCCCTTCAGATCTTTATGAAAAAAGTATTCCTGCTGTAAGCTGTGATCTAGTAAGTATACACAGCAGTAATAATATTATTTGGATGTCAAAAAAACATTTCTAAAACCAAACTTTTAATACAATTTTTCTTTTAACGCATACATTTACTTTGCAGGAAGAATCAAAGGCTACATTGAACGATCAACCAACTACACTTTCAGTGGACGAACAGCTTAGTACGACTGCTTCAAACGAGCAGCCTAGTACATCTGCGCAAGAGGATGGTCATTCTCAGTCATTTAAAAATTTGTCATCTGCTGCTACAACATCCCAGCAAGCTATTTCATCAACAACCAAAAACAAAAAAAGTCAGCCTGCCTTTTTTGTGACCATGTTGAAAAATAAGTTGGTAAGAGACGAATTTATGTATCGTTCCCGCAATCAGAAGCAACCGTTAAAACAATAAAATCAATAGCTGAAAAATCAAATCACTCAAAACTACTAGCGAAACTAGAGAGCCCTCAATCAGTTGCTTATCATTCAATTTGTCATTGTATCAGATTTCACTGAAACGGCAATGTGAGGAACATCCAGAGCCAAGATATTGGCACAAAAACCGACAATTTCATCAGTTAGCATTCAATTCTATTTCGGAAATTATAAAAGCAGAAATTATTGAGAAAAATCGCGTTATGTACCTCACTGATTTATTATCTTAGTATAAATCATTGCTTTTGGAATTTGCTGAAGGTCAAGTACGCGCTGAAAATTTACAGGAATATCGTGCTGAAAACTTAGAAAATAAAATTATGAAAGCTTTTGGCAATCGAATAACTGTAGAGTCATCCATGGGGACAAATTGGCATTGATGAGAGTAAAATTCAGAAAGTCGAGTACTTATCGCGAATAAATGAATATTCTACGTCGCTAGCTGTTGTTCAGTAAACTCTTAACATTGCAAAGGAAGTTGCTAAGAATAGTAATCAACAACAGATTATGACTACTTACGATTTAGCAATAGCCAAATTAGCTATGCAGATTCAACATACTAAAAAGCCTGAATTTGACGATGTATTCATTAATTTAGGCGCATTCCATAGACAAATGGCTTTCTTTAAAGCAATTGGAAAGGATATTGACTCCAGTGGATTAATAGAGATTTTAGTTGGAGCTGATGCACTAGCAGGAGGTTCAATAAACAGCTTCTTAGACAGTAAATATTTTAATCGATGTAAGCGGCTACGTCCGTTGGCTTCTGGTGGTTTGCAGATTCTTCATTTTGAAAAATATTTGTCAGAAATTGACACGGATAATGTAGAAACATTAAACGAAGACTTAAACGCGGTAATGAATACTTCACGTGGAATCAATGAGAGCATTGTTTTACCTGATTCGTTACATAAAATACTGGAGGGTTACAAACAGTTCCGCGAAATAACAATTCAGGGCGGTCATGGAAAGAAAGCTCAATATTACTTGCAGTATACTGAACTTGTCAACATATTTCTTCAATTTTCCAGAAGTATTCGTTGCAATAATTTTGAGCTCTACTTGGATTCTATCTTCAAAATGTGTGGTTACTTTTTTGCATTTAATCAGTCGAATTATGCCAAATGGGCTGCTATTTATTTAAATAACTTAATCAAGCTGAAGGTTGAAAATTCAACTCTACTTAAGGAATTTCGTAAAGGTGCATTTGGTATTAGACACACAAAATCATGCTTAGGCAGATCACCTGTAGACTTGACTTTGGAGCAGACGATTAATGCTGATGCCGGTAATACCTTGACTGGTGTTAGCCATTTTACAAATTCGATCGCTACACGAGAAAGATAGGCTCTTATTTATAGTGTCAGAACTAAAATTATGTCGTTTGTAAAAGCAGAAATCGGATTATCTCTAGCAGATGATATTTCTTATACGTTACAGAAGAATCGAATCGAGAAAAACTGCAAGACTCTAAAAAGTATTGTTGAAACGATCAAGAAAACAATGAATCCTTTTTCTGAAAATGTAGAAAAAGATATTTTATTAAATTTTTTTTAGGTCAAAAACAAAAGTTAAAATTTTTTTCAGAATGCTTTGAAGATTCAACAAGATTTGTGAGACCAATAACTCATAATAAAATACATACTTCGATTCAGATTGTGTGAAAAAAAAGTATTAAGAGTACCATCGGAGACAAGAAAACATTAATTAAAATTGAACGAGATTTTCGGACGTCTGTTAGTAATTGCTCTAGATCAAAAAGTTGACACTGGGTACTGTCTGTCATTCCCTCTTGCACCTGTACCTCCTGCACTATTCTACTGTTCAGGCGACATGATGAAGACGGACAAGTCAACTTGAAGTAAACAATTGACAGCAAAGATTGCTCCAGCTAATCCCGGGCAAGTCGACATAGAAATCATTGATGGTTTCTATTATATGTATCAAATTGGCTCTACTTTGCCACAAACATTTGGAAAAGTAGCAGAATCGATATTGATAAAACTTTGTTCAAGAAATGCTCCGGAAGTAAATATCAAATTTAATAGCAAGCAAGGAGCAAGGAAACATTGCCGAAACAATGGAAAGAGTCGATTGTAATTCCAATCTTTAAAAAGGAAAATAAAATGGACTGTAATAATTACCGGGGTATTTCATTTTTTCCGACGTGTTATAAAATACTATCAAACATCTTGCTACCTAGGATAGTACCGTATGCAGACCAGATAATAGGAAATCACCAGTGCGGTTTTAGGAGAAATAGATCGACTACAAATCAAATTTTTGCTATTCGGCAGATCTTAGAGAAAAAATGGGAATTTGATCAGCCGGTACGTCAACTTAATATTGATTTTCAAAAAGCGTACGACTCGGTAAAACGAGAAAAAATGCTCGAAATCCTAATACGACAGGGGATACCAAGAAAATTGGTCAACCTGGCTCAACTTTGTCTAAAGGAAACTAGGGATAAAGTGAGGATAGGTAACCAAATGTCGAAAAATTTTAGTATCCATCGAGGGTAAAACAGAGGGACGCATTGTCATCTCTTTTGTTCAATTTAGTACTGGAATTCGCTGTCAAAAAACTGCAGAAAAGTAAAGATGGTCTACAGTTGAAAGGGACCACACAATTGTTGACATACACGGACGATATTGCTTTGTTAGGAGACAATGAAGAGGCATAAATTAATAACGCAAAAAAATATTAATAAATAATACTAAAGATCTGGGACAGCAAATAAGCGCGGAAAAAACCAAATATATAGTAACCGATAGAGTTCAAAATAGGCCTATTACTGGAACTTTAGTCGTCCTGGATAAGACTTTAGAGCAGGTCAGCAACTTTAGGTATATTTAGGATCGATCATAAACCAGACGAACGAGATTAACGAAGAACTTAAGAAATAAATCAATCTAGGCAACACATGTTTTTATTCGGATAACAAATTACTCAGCTCGCGGTTGCTGTCTAGGCAATTAAAAATCAGGATATACAGGACAATCATCCTGCCGATAGTCCTTTATGGTAGCGAATCGTGGTCGCTTACGTTACGGGACGAAAAGAAATTTAGGAATTTTTAAAACAAAGTTCTTCGTAAAATCTTCGGTGCAAAACGCGATGAGGAAACGGGCGAATGGAGAAAACTCCATAATGTTGAAGTACATCGATTGTACAACAAACCGGACATTATCAACGTCGTAAAATCACGCTGATTAAGATGGGCTGGTCACGTGGCGCGCATGGGGGAGGATCGAACGGCACACAAAATATTGGTCGGTATACCAAACGGGAAAAGACCACTAGGTAGACTGAGACGTAGATGGGAGGATAATATTAGAAGGGACCTGGAAGAAATAGGATACGAAGATCGCGAATAGAAGGATCGCGCTCAGGGACGGGAACAATGGTGGGATTTTGTATTTGCAGCAATGAACTTTCGAGTTCCTAATGCCAGTTAATAATAATAATGGGGCTATTTTGGATTCTATTTACACATACTCATCAATAATTCGAGCAATAACGAATAGGATCGCACTATGACAAGATTATAGCCAATATGCAAATCCTAATACTCACTTGCAATGTACGTTCATCAGTGGTTTCCAATTCCATTAGTAGTTACAATCTCAGTAAAGTAATAATTCCACTGAAGATTACATTCATATTAAAGGTCACTACCGCACTGATTATGAAGGTCGATATTCCACTTCTGATAAAATTTATAAAGAGGTTCTTAATTTTTATTAAACTTTATAAAGGGTTTCTATTACAATCTTTAATGTTCAATAGCTGATTAATAATATACTCACTTTTCAATCTCTAATATACTTTTTTTAAAAAAAGGTGGTAGTAATTGAAACAAACAATATTTTAATAACTGGTAACAGCTATGTATTCCGAATGACAAGGCGATATAATCGTAAGTTTTGGTGCTTTGCTATTGCTATACTTTTTCTATGCCATTCCTATAGTTTTTCATAATACACTGCTACTGTTAACACATTGTTGACCGACAATTTTACTAAGAATTAATCTCATGTCACCGGCTATTACTTCCTAATTGGATTTGAAAGTAAAACAATACAAATAAACTTGAAACAATTTTATTTATTATTCAATTTTTAATATATATTTTTTTTCATATGATAAACAGTGTAACAATAATAAACAACAATTCTTATAAATATATCTATTTTTGCTGCGTTCTCCTATTGAAGAGCGTGATGCGAAAAAAAGTATATCACGAGTTTATTCGAGACCGGTTAGTAATATGTTAAAATCATAAGCACTATAATTCTATAGAATTTATTAACCTAAATGGTTTCAGGTAGTGATGACACTTTTATTAAAAGTCAGACATAAGGAGATACTAAGAATTATTTTCCGCGGAGAAAGGAAAAAGTATGAATGATATTTACACTAGTCCAAGAATCCTTCCTTCAGAGGAATTGCCAACAGTTTTTTAAAAATGTTTCTGAGAATTCTGGGAAGTGGGAAAATTTCACCACTATCCCTTTCACAAGGGCGTAAGTGATCATTTCGTAAGGAAAAAAGATATAAAAGAAGCGAGCAATAATTAAAGATCAATGTCATTAATGTAATCAAAGCAAACAAGAAACACCTTTCACATTAAAGAGTCAGTGATGACATTTACATGCATCAGAACGTATCAGATCAACGTGTTTGGAGAATCAAGTCAATAATAGTAAGTGAAACCAGTCAAGAGTATCTCTGTACTGGCATTCAGAGTGTATTCATTAATAGCAAATTGGTTGCATTAATGAGTTGCAAGTTAGTTGTTCAACTCACAATCAGTCATTGAGCATCGGAGACTTACAAACTTCGGCTAAAATTGTATTGTAACGAGAGTTTATATTTGTCGTAAATAAATGATTTGGTAAAACACACGATTGATTGATTACCTTCCTGCGGCTAAATAATTGTCTAGTGTGCGAAAGTTACAGTCCACGGAGTTAAGACTATCTAAGCAGAAAGCATAGATGGGGGCAGAACATTTTGTTTTCCAAAACGGTGGAAAGTTAGTGAATTAGTAATGTCTAAGGATATTTGGTCCTCGTTGTGAGTGAACAGCGTGTAACACTCTTAAGGCGTTGTACAATACACTGTTACTCTTAAAAGTGTCCTATAGTATACTGTTATTCTTAAAGTGTTCTATAATACGTTGTTAAATTTCTCTTTCTAATC
Source organism: Polistes dominula (assembly GCF_049000335.1). Lineage (NCBI taxonomy): Eukaryota > Metazoa > Arthropoda > Insecta > Hymenoptera > Vespidae > Polistes > Polistes dominula. The sequence continues at coordinate 5,139,810 of NW_028301061.1, read as the reverse complement.
TTCGACGATTCTTTGCCAAGTCACACCTCAAATATTCCAAGCACAATTAAGAATAAACTATATATTCAATAAAATTAGACTACGGTTTTATAGTTTTTATGACTTACATGAATTACAAATACACATTAATAGGGAGCTCAATTCTTTTGAACGTAACTAACTTCAAAGTATAACTAATATTTTTATTGTAGAGTATGTTTATAATAATTTTTTTTTCTAGAATATGTTATAATCAGTCTTTAGAAAATATAATGAAAGAAAAATAATAAAGTTATACAAATCTTAGGATCAAATATGCACAAAAGAATTCGAATGTCAATATCAATAAACAATCAGAAACAAGATTAACTGCAGCGAAAGAATTCTTTATGAAAAAACAATTAAAGAACCAACCGGTGTAATATGATCAACCACCATACTAATTTTATTGTAACAATATAACAGAATATATTTTTAATTATTACCATCTGTATTTGTATCTTTTTTATTTATAATCAATACCGACCAAACCGGATAAAATTTACGTTTTATGTGTCTGTACGGTGTAAGTATATTATCCTAAAAAATGTATCATTCTAGGCACGTAAAAAAACAAATTTGTAATATATTGTCTGTATTTTTATTTATAATTATTATTTATATAACAAGCGTAATAATTTTAATTTCCTAATACAATAATATCGTTAGCAAAAAGAAGAAACTTCACACGCTTTATGGTAAAAATACACCATATTTTTTTATTACATGTCCTAAAAAATTAATATAACATACTCTAGAAAAACAAAAGGAAATCAAATTAAGTAAACATATTTGACAATAAAGAAAACAAAAAATAAAAGAGGGGCTGACGGGGCCGAGTACGCAGATTACTCCCACGAGCCGTTAGGCGAGTGGTGGCAAGCGTACTCGGTCTCGTCGTAAACGTCTTGTTTCTTCTGGCGAGTGTCTTAATTAAGCCCTGTGAATGCCTCAGTTAGGACATATTTATCGAACAATATTTTTTATAACGACTGCTCTCAAAGTTCAATAGAGAGAAATTATTCATTTACAAAGAAATGTTGTAATTAGCTTAACTATATTAGTTATCAAAAAATTTTAATCAATCCATAATAGGGTTACATTTTAAATAAAGTTGTCATGTGTAACATTTCTAGCAGCAGATACTAGGTCTGGAGGCGTACAAGGTCTCGGTTATTCATTCATTGTTCACGTAGATTTTTAATAACTTATTTTTTTAATTTTAATTAAAGTGATAGATAATTTTCATTCCCGCACGGTCAATCGGCTAAAAAGTACTACTTTCCCGCACGCTACTATAGTAACAACCATAGTTACTACATAGTTACCACCATCACGAGAATATGCGACTTTACGGTTGCTAGGCAAGGCTAAAAAATTGAACTTTGAAAGCAGGAGTTACACACAAAAATATTCTCCCTGTCGAAGAATTAATCCGGCGATGTCAAAGAAACGTGACCATTTTTGCGAAATTTCTACTCCATTTTTTCTAGTTTTATATTTAGATTTTTATAAAAGTACAATGAATGTTCTTATAGACTACTAAAAGTGCGCAAAATTGGTAACAAATCAGTTACTTTGATGGTTCCCTTGTCAAATATTATTAAGAATGTTTCTAACAGTTTAAAAAATATCTTATATATGGAATAACTTTTAGGTATTACCCCTTTCATTACTATGAAAATTAAAGAATAAAACATCCTATAAAATAAATAAATTGAATTTTTTAAATTAAATTATTAATTTTTAGTCACACAAATATTATAAAAATGGTTACATAGAGATATATATAATATAACATAGTGATACACCTGATTATGGTAATAATTTATATTTGAAATGATGTCGCAACGATTCAAAGAGAATACTAAAACTTTGATAGATGCGAAAATAGACTAAAAGATTCTCGTGATATACTTGCTATCACCGTAAATGAGAAGAAGCAGCTTTCTTTTAAGAAGACTATCGTTTAGAGTACATTTATCCGTAATATTTCATAAATTTTAAGCAATTCGACAACTGAGAACCTTACATTCCAACCATCTACCACTAGAAAAAAATAAAACGACATCGAGAAATCTAGACGGATAAAGATGTGAAAATTAAACGACGTGTTGAATCATTCCACAAATAATCGCCACATACTTCTATTGATACCTGACTTATTAGGAAAATCAGTAAAACAATCATAAGATTATAAGTTGGCATAGTAATTGTAGCAAAAAGGCTCTTAAGAGAAAGCTACAATTAATTATTCCCGTAGAGCTAAGCTATTCTAGAAAGAGGAAAAAAATTTCTATTCAATTATATACTACTAAATATTAATTTTTATAATTTACAGGTAACATGTTACAATTTTCGATGGATATAATTTCGCTTTATGTATCATTTCATATTTATATCGATATAAGTAATTTTATGTATGAATAACCGTATATTAATGAATTAACATTTTTTTTTGTTAAAAGATTTGTAAGGTCAAATTAAAAATAGAATTTTTGATAATGTGACAGTTTATAACTAAAACGAATTGAATTGTCATTTCTCATAAACCTTATCTATGCAGTTCTGAACATACAAAATAAAACCTATCGATGAAGATTTGTTTAGGGAAATTTCGTTAAAATATTACACTATAGTGAAGTATATTTACGCGTTTCTACCAGTTAAACAAACTTTAAACGCATTTTACTTAAAACAAGGGTTTTCAAAATATTTGATTTCTTTTACAATTTTTATCAAATTAATTTGATAAAGAATTTTATTACTGACTTTGACTAAAAGATTTTTAAATATATTTTATATGGAAATATATGTGAGTTTTTTAAATTGTTATAATTTTTTTTTTGTAAAATAATTTTTTCACCAAAATTTCTAGTGTATAGGAGATTTTTTTTTGCATTTAATAACAAATTTTTATTAATAATTTAATTCTCTTTAAAAGCATTTTTTTTTCATTTGAAGATTGACAATTTTGTAGAAAGTTTGCAACAATATATTTCATAACACAAAAGAAAACTCTTATGAAAAATGGTCTATATACCGTCACTTTTCCTTACAAAAATAATAATAAATATTCTTTTGTACTTTAAAAATAATAAGACTTAATTATAAAATAACATTTTCTTTCTCATTTTTAAAAAAGTTATCCAATTATCAATTATCAAATAAAAAGCTGCCAATATTATTCAAGAACCTCAAAACTAGAGTTCTCCTTTAAAAATGCACCTCTTTTTAATTTCAAAAAACTTTTTTTTTTAAGAAACTAACGCAATTTCCTAAAGTATGAGATTAAATTTCTTATAATAATATAAGTATATATATATATTGTGCAAAACTTCGAATATGAGATAAAACGTGAACAAGAATTTTAATACAACAACAACAACAATATAATAAGCTTGATGGTCTGTTAGGATAATTCCGCGATTTTCTGCTAACACGTCCGTACACTGCAAATATATTTCCTTTTATTGACATGTTTTTAAACTATTTTTTAATGTTCTTATAAAAATATTTAATTACATTTGTGATCGCGTTTACCACATTGAGTGCCACGTCAGTCATTAATGACTGACACTGAACTTCCGTTCAGGCCGTGTCAAACATCTGTGCTTGACGATTAACAACCTTTCGTTTTACCACACGTGGCCTGACGAAGATTTTCGTAAGAATTTGCGTGGCGCTCAACGTGTTAAAGATCTATACAGAATTACAAAATTACTGAATTTATAATTTTACATTTAAAAATAATATTAAAATCCAAGATCTTTTATCTTGTTAAAATTCATGACACATTTTTAATCATTGTCGTAATTATTTGCGAGATAATTAAATTATTTAATAATTTAAATGATCAAATGCATTGCTAAATTACTTTTTTTTCGTTATATTGATGAGATTCATATTTCCTTTGGTAATAATTGTCGATATTGAACATAACAATTACACATATAGCATCTACAATTTTAAAGCAGAATCATTGAATTGTTCATAAGGCAACAAAATGAATTTCAAAGCGAAATGCTCCAATAAAAAAAAGAGGAACATTTTTCAAAATACAAATTTCAATCGAGGCAGAACATTTTTCTATTCACGCAGAAGATTGCTTTAAAAAAAAAGTTTTTTATAAAGGATTTCCGCCGAAATAGCTTCGAACAAAAAAAAACGAAAAAGAAGAAAAACTTTGTTACCCATATTTCTTTTCGTAAGTAAAAACGCATACTTTATCGGTTGCTGTTTACGAATAAAATCCAAAGAAATTATCCCTTTGATACTAAATTAGGCATACCTCATTGGTTTTTCTAGTTTATTTGAAGAAAATGTGAAATTAATTACTGGGTAAACTATACGATTAATCTAAAAATAATGTAACTTTTTAACCGTTTTTATCCCAGAGGCTTTTAAAAAAACACAGTCGAAAAATTCCGAACAGCGCAATAACGCTTGTTTAATCTTTTAGGCACAACGCTCTACTATAGTGACTTTCACCAATGTCATCTTCCAGTACGACGCGCCACTATAGTGGCTTTCGCGGATAATACATTTTAAAATATATTATACCTAGTTTTAATATTAATTATTAAAACAATTTGTCTAACCTAAGTTAAAATATGTGTATCATTTCCTTGAAAAAAATTATAATTTAATCATGAAAAACTTTGTTAAAATGTACTCGCGTAGAGAACAGCAATGTTCGTCACATATTGTATAATAGTTGTACCATTTACACGTAACTCTCGTTGAACCTTGTCATACAGAGAAACAGCCCTGTGCAATATTCAGCTGTGTCTAAGGAGTTAACTCTACATCTACAATGACGGCACCCCGTCATTTGTCATAGCATTTAAAATATATTGGGATTTCTTGACACAAAATCTGAAGAGCGCGATCTTGTTGCTTAGGACAAACAGTTTACTACCAGAAATAAAAAGACTTATATTATTTAAATATTGAATAATTGTTAAATAAATTACTTTGAATTCTTCTAATAATTCTTGACTTATCTTTTTTTTATAATTTTAATATAAAATAGGCCTTTTTTTATTTACTCTTTTTTTCGAAATTTCTTTAAATGATCCTAAGTTACTTTAATCAGAGTTTAATTCAATGATAACTGAAAAATATTCGATAAATGTTGGCAGATATAATAAGACTTCTATTAAGCTAATAGCTCATAGGTTTAACTTGACTTTTGTTTATTAATTTATTGTAAGTCCTAAAAATTGGGAATACAGGATTAATAACTAGTACCGGTTAAACTAGATACTAAATGCAAATTTACTATCTAAAATTGTAGTACAGGATATGACATAAAAATAATAAATGCAGGATTCTATAATGTAGAATTCGTAAAAAATTTTAGGCGCTGCACCAAAGAATATATAATAATAAAGAACATTAGAAGTTCATTTTCTGTGTAAAAAATTCATCTTAGCTAGCAAGGGGACCACCAGTGGGCGATATATTAGGAATAGAAAACGAGTAACCTCTATTCAAATATCAAGGTATATTTAACATTATTTCATTAATGTGATCTTCGTAGTAACGACGCAAATTTGTACAATATTTTTTTAATAGGAGTGGCTCGTCCTCAAGGCGAAAGAATATGGTGGGGGTGTGATGAGGATCAATTGTAGCCGTTTATCAATTTTTATAGCTAAAAGAAAAGTTGAAATCATGACTGCACATCTTGGGCTGCTATATATGATTATTTTAGTCTACTTTATCCATCCCTTTACTTCACATTTTCTTGTTCATTTATTTTGAAATATAAACGTCTTCAAAGCTGATTGATTTAAGATTTAATAGGAAATCAGTTGTATTTTCTAGGGTGAGAACTGGATAATAAACGATTCTCAGAATTTTAACAAACTGCGTTTGTTAATAGAAGAAATGAAAATGTGAGTTTTTATTTCCAGAAATATTAAAAATTAACGTCGTTACACTAAAGAGTCAACAAATTTGGAGGTATTTATAAATAACGGCAACAATACGGCAAAAGTTTGATAAAAATCGTAAAATAAAACCTTTTCATTTGGAAATGCCAAGAGTTCACCAAGGAAAATAAGAATGGCAGGAAAACACCGCACAGAACGGAATATTAAAATTATATATTCAAGCAAATTTTATTAAATTATTATTGTTTGCAGTAAAAGGATATTTCGACTCATTCCATTTTCGACGGTTTTTTTTTCATAACAAAATTTTTCGAAAAAATGTTAAAAGATACATTTGCTAATTGTTTTTCCGTATTTAGTATTTGAACTTAAATAATAAAATCCGTAATAATCTCAGCATCAATTTAATATTACAGTATGACGTTATACGTTTACAAGAATTTTTAATAAGGTTATATAATATTAATGTTTAGTTTTTATGATTATACGTGAATAGAATGTACCCATAAAATGATACTGATAAGACAATATATCTCATTATTTTTAAATTGGGATATATAAAATTATATACAGTTTTACCTTACATCATTAACTTCATTAGTTAATATATTCTAGATTGTATACCTAAGATTATTTTTTTATGGTACTTCTTTCACATGATTTAATTTTGTACCATTTTTAAAGATGTAATCATTTATCACATCATTTAACACATTACTCAACTCGTGTCATCAACTTTTAAACATTTTATTTTACGTAATTTAGATTTAACTATATAATTTTACCACATATTATTTATGTTTACTCAGTTTTCTCCACTCATTTAACTTATTTTGTAAGTTACATTTATTTTCACCCTTAAATCGAGGAAACTGACAAACATTTGAAGAACGATTTTGTTAAGATACAAATGTAAATATCTTATTACCGCAATCTAAATAGACAGGTTTGCAAGAATTGGAATAAATGTGTCGACATACACAGACAATATAAACTGTATACCTTATTGTAAATTAATTTTCATGTTATACGTATACAACGTATAAATAGAATCCCGGTTTACTTCCTTTTGATAATAGAATGTCCTATTAGAAAGAAGCAGCTTAAGTGTTTATTTTAATGATAATGTCTAAAAGAATATTTTGTATATACCAACAGACGACTGTAAAGAAAATTGTAGTAAAGAAAATTGTGGTGGGCAGATAAAAATGGCTATAAAAAAATGATCTATTTTAAAAATAATACATAATGTGAGATTTAAGAAATACATTGTAAGTCTTAGAAATTTCTATTACTATCATTGTGCATAAATAGATTCAATTTTTAGCAGATTTCAAAACTTTTATGTACTCAAGTTTTCCATGTCAAAAGCACTCTTGTACTGGCTACAGTAGATAAACGAAGCATAAGACAAACACTTATCCCAATTCTTCGGTAGACTGTTTTATAAATGTATGTCAGTACTTCAAAAAGTACAAAACAAAGAAGTAAAAAATACCATATGAACACATATTTCATAAACTTTTATTTTCGAGTTAGAAATAATTAAAAAAAAAAACTGTTCAAAGTGCCTTTTTGCTTCAACATAAGTAAGTAAAAATTATAATATTGAAAGGTGTACGTTCTCGAAAATTTTTAGTATACTTCTAATAATCTCACAAATATACTTAATATTCTTTCTTGCAGACATATTATAAACTCGTTTCGCATGCATTATAGTTATAAAAATGCTCTAAAAAGTAAAAGTTTAATCGATTGGGATTAGGAAAGCATTGAGGTTACACGATTGATCACAATTTCAATATTTCATTTTATCAAAGACATTGATGAATGGATGAAAACATTGTACCATCCGGAATTCTATGTTCTAGAAAATTTATTTCGTCTAATTGTCATGCTTTTATCTTATTTATGTTGGAACAGCAGTACATGAAATACACTTACGTTTTTTCAATATACAAGCGGCTTTCGATTTTCGCGATTTCTACTTTCGAACAATTCGCTATTTCGCACATTTTTGAAGATTTAACTGTTTCTCTCATTCTGTCAATCATTCAACTGTGATTAAACTGCGATCGGATGTCCTCTCTCAGAGGACATCAGACTAGCTATCAGATGGCATTGTTCGGACAAAGAGAACAAAACAGTTTCAGTCTTGCGTCAGTAAAGCGTGCGTCAACGAGTTGTGTGTTTTGCTAATTTAGATAATACTTTAAAACACAGTTTTTGGTCCATACTTTTTTACATCTCACTACTTTCGAACATTCAACATTCGAACACACTTTCAGGAACCAATTATGTGCAAAAGTTAAAGGCCTACTGTAAATATACAAAACAATTTTATCAATTTCAAAACATTACTAATTGCTACTTACTAATATTATTCGAGAAAATAAGACATTGACTATTCAAAATTTTTTGTGCTCAATATTATTTAACATTATTAACAAACATTAACAATGAACGTGCAGACATCTTAAATATAGCTATTCCTACAATTATAAGACAGAATAAACGGTTCTTGAAAAAGATGTGTTTTTTAGAATTAAACGTATATAATAGTATATATAGTATATACAGTACTATACGTATATATAGTAATTAAGTTGTCAAGAAACCCATTGAAGTTTCCTATAGATCTATTTCTGCTGTGACTAATCAAAATGAGTTCTTAAAAAAATTTTTTTTACTATTATATGTAGATTATTGTTAATTTAATACTAAATTATCAAATATTGTAAGGACCGGAAGGGAGGGAATAAGCAGCGGAATTAATAATACGTTGCATAAAATAAATAAATAACGTATATTCTGTAAACAAAACAAAATAACTACTATTTTATTGAATTATTTAAAAGTGGATAATAGTGAGGACTAAGAAGAAAAATATGACAATTATTCCGGAAACGGAGACATTTGTCGTGTTAGTGGAGATGTTGTAATTTGCTCTTACTGTCGCCAGCCAAATCAAGGCGACAGAATTAGTCAGTCTGATTCCGACCCTCACGACTTAAGCCAGCGAACACAAGTATGATTTATTACCATAATTTGTTATAACGACAGTCATCAGTTATTCATTTCTTTAAGTAATTCCCGTTTTAGCTATCTATGTCTACAGAATTAGAAAGCAGAGTTCTAAATATTGACATTGTTTACAATGTCAATATTAAGGATAAATAAGATAGAAAGCCGTTATAATTAATACCTTACTAATCAGTCAGGTAAATAGAGATAAGCCTTCCGCATATCTTTGACCAGGATATGCCAACATCAAATGTGTTTCGACCATGATAAATAGTTATTTCTCACAGAGTGTGTAACTACACCTATCAGTAAAAATAGATTAATGGTAAAAGAAAGCAATGGCAGTAAAAATGGACATCCACGATCAGTTAGAGTAATGTCAACAGATTAAAGATTCTCAATTTTAAGTTCAAGTACGGATATAGATATGCCAGAAAATCTACCCTCGTCAAAAGTACCTTCACCCCCGTCAATCTACGTAGATAACGAAATTGAAATCTAATCCTTAATAAGAAGTTTTGAGCATGTGATTAAAAAAGAAAGCTATAAATTTAATGTCAATAATAATCAAGTTCATGTTATACCAACTGACTTTGATATCTATAAAAAAATTATAAGAATAATAAAATTCTCTAATGTTAGTTTTTATACCTTTTAATTAAAACAAGAACGGTCGTTTTATGTTTTTCTATGCGATGTTCATCACTCTGTAGATCTTAATGACTTAAAGGACGAACTACAAGAGCTTGGGCATAAGGTTATCAATATAAGTAATATTAAACACAGAACAACACGCAATCTGCTGTCAATGTTCTATATCGACTTGAAAAAAAAAACCAAACAACACAATAAAGTATATAATATAAGTCGTCTATAAATAATACTATAGTATAAATTTACCATTCAAAAAAAAAAAAAATAGTTTAAGGGGCAACACCATCTATAGAATTTTCAAAAAATCGATATTTTTTTTAGCTTAAAGTGTACTTTAGACATCTAAACATACACATGGTCCCAAAGCAAAAAAAAATTTTTAACATGGTGAAATCTTATTTTTACTAAGCGCCTCAAAGCGCCTCGAATAATGATAACAAAACTTTAAACGCGTTTTTCTCGAAACTTTTACTCGAAAATTTTTAAAACTGGGCGAACTCAGAACTCGAGCATCATTTAACCGATTGACTTGAAATTTTGAAGATAGTTTGATAGCTGTATTTTCTACAGAAGTGCATATCCGATTTTTAATTAAATGGAAACTTTTAATTTTATAAACAATTTTCTACATTTTTTTTGTCGAAAAGTCGATTTTTTTATTCAAAGTTACCCCATTTTCACAAAATCTGACTTAAAGAAAAATCCGTATGTACTTCTCAAGATAATAGTACATAGATAAAGAATTTCTTTTGGTTTTTATTCTAAGTCTCATAGTTGTATGAGTCTGCCAGATTTAACAAAACAAAACAAAACAAAACAAAACAAAATACAGGGTTTTGTTCAGTCACGAATACCGACACAATTTTCTATTTAGAATCAATAAAAATATTTGTTTACATAGTTCAATACATGATTAACTAACCCTCAAAAAAGAAATTCTATTCCTTTCGTAGTTTTCGCAAAAAAAATTCCCAAAAAAGCTCTTTTTTTCAGGTTCTATAGTGGTGTTACCCCTTAATGCAAAAGATACTAAAAATACGGTCAAACACAGAAATATAGCCATCACCAAAATGTGTAGGTTCACATTAAACTGTGAAAAATAAAGAATCAGTTGAATCTTTACCAAATTGTCTTCTATGTTTCGATAACTATACCGCAAGTTATAAATGTAACTATTGTAATGAAGATTTGCTCAAGAAAACGTTCCTGAGATCCAGATGAACTAAAAATCCAAACATTTAATCAAACTTACAGACAAAAAAAAATGGAAATAAATTAACATTTCATAGATCGATTAGTCTCTTATGCACAAACTACGAAAAGAATCAACCACTACCCAAATATCAAAAATCCGCTATCTCCAAATAAATAGAAAAAAAAATCGAAAAAAAACTGAACAGATAAATAAATTTATCTTTCTAATAACAATAATAAACAAACATTAATAATTAATAATCGTTATAAACACAATGTTGCGTACCGGTAGCTTGATCGGTACTACATTATTATTTATCGCAGGAAGGTTTTAACAGAATGTGAATGTAAATCGATTGTGGTTGCTTCACAAATTGCGGAATTGAAGAATGCTCTTGCGTCCTTGATTGTTATTGTTGAACGAATTGTGGAATTGTAGAACGCTATTGCGTTCTTGAACGATACTGATTGGAAGACGCTGCCACTTGCAAAACGATACAGTGCTCTCGCTTGCTGTGCGTTGTTGTTTGTAGATAACGCTCGACATTGAACTGCTTGCAGATCGTGGTACTTGTGGATTGATAGCTGTTGCCTGTGCTTCTTTTTGCGATTATTCTGCCTCGTTGGGAGCCGATGCGTTCTTCAATGCCTTGCTAGTGCTTGAATAGTGAATTGTGGCGAAGTAGCGATGACGCTAGTTTTTTCAGGGTTTTATAGTAAAAAATTGGTTTCCGAAATCCCTTCCCCAAGTAGATTGACCAATAGTAGAAGAGTCCACCACCATAGTCCACCGATGGAAAAGCTTATGTTTTTAATAAGGGTTGTAGTGGAAATTCGACATAAGGAAAGTTTTTCAATATAACGAATATCTTTTCTCTTTGTGGTATCGCATGTGTTTACATAGCAATTCTCGATAATCTTTGGGTTTGTTTAGGAGTTTATGGCCTTCCAGAATATTCCTCTTAATCTTTGAGTGGAGTTTTAACAGCTCAATTATGTGCTGGAAAATATAGTGCATATAAGATTTATGCCTTAGTTTGCGCGCTACACAACACACAAATCTAAAAAAGACTCCAAGACTAATAACCCGGAAGATTATTAAAGAACTGCTACACAAATTAATTACATTAATAGATTTTATATTCAACTCATTCTATGTCTAGAGTAAATATCCAACTTTTTTAGGAAAGTTGTTGGAATAATATATTAATTTAGTTATTCCTAAACCTTATTAATAAACCAGGAAAACTAGCACATGAAGTTACGTTATATCGATCAATTAGCTCTTTATCTATACTATCCAAATTGTTTAAAAAAATGTTTATTAGTCGCTTTTATGAAGCATTAGATGCCACAGCATTTTCTGAGCATTAGTTCAGGTTTTAAAAATGCTCGTAATATATCACAAGATATTGAACAGAGAAAATACTGTTCAGCAGTATTCCTGCACCTTAGACAAGCTTTCGATAAATTATGACACACTAAACTACTGTATAAACTTAAAAAAACGCTACAATACCCTTTCTGCATGATCTTTAAATCTTACCTCACTGAAAGAAAATTCATAGTAAAGTACCTTAACCAATTTACTAGAGTTTTTCCAATTTTATCCGGTGTCCCACAAGAAAATGTTATTTTGGACCATAACTATAGGCAACTTACACAGCAGATTTATCAACCTCCAAAGAGATAACTATGTTTGCCGATAAAACAAATTTGTTAGCATTGGACAACGATCCCCAAAATGCGTCTAAAATTTATCAACATCACCTGCACGTGTTAGAAAAATGATGCCAAAAAATCATACTTAAAATGGCGTATAATTATTAATGAAAATTATTTAGCGCATACAACCATCACGCTACGGAAGCATAGATGTCTTCTTATGACCATAAATGGAGCAGATTGGCCAACCTAAGATTTGGCCAAATACTTAACCCTTTGCACTCTGAACCATTTCGGATAGTACCTACCAGAAATTAGACACCACTTTTTCGCGAAAACGTACACCCTGGAAACGTGATATTATACAATACAATTTTATCGGAATCGTGATATTATACAATACAATTTTATCGGAATCGTGATATTATATAGTAGAATTTTAGAACCAAGTAAGGCATTGTAATGAAATTTGGTTTACATGTATTTGTGGACATTGAGGAATACATATTTATAAAAAAAAAAAAAAATCAAAATTTATTTCTTATAATTTCCTGCAGTTTTATTACTCAAAGATCTTTACTATTCGACGGTTCAATACGAACTGAGTTCTTGTAAATTTCTTCCCTAAGTTTTTGAATTTCTTTATTATCTTATCAAGTTTCCCTATATCATAAAGCCATACTTATGTACCTTTGTCGCACTAATTCAACATATTGCTCAATGAAACTTCGAACATTCTTTTTCGATATAAAACCAGTTGATTTATCATGCATCTAAATAATTTGATCATATTTTGATTTATTTTATGTGCCATTTAAATAAAAAATTACAGGAAAACATATGTTTTTTAAAAAATTACGGTGGAATAAGTTCATTTTCCGTAATCGCTAATAAACTCTCATGTCTCCTCAGAAAGGACAACCGAGTGCAAAGGGTAAAATATGGTACTGGATAAAATACTTAGATGGAAATAACATATCTAATGCAAAACAATATACCTAAATGAAAGGATAAGAAAGCTATATGACTCATTTGCAAATCATCTAACAATAAGTTAAGTTTGGAGAGCAAACTTGCTATAAACAAAGCTATTCTGAGACCCATTTGAACGTAAAAAATTTAACAATTAAAAAACATTAGTAGTTCAAGTATTAAAATTCAACAAAGATTTTCATCAAAAATCCTGCGGAAAACTTGCAATGCCCCTCAATATGTGACAAATGAAAGAATTCGTAAGAATTTAATAATGTCTACAATGAAGGAAGAAATAGCTTTCTACAACAAACGCTACAACATTCGATTAGCAAACAATCTGAACTCTTTTGCAAATAATTTGTTTGAAAACTTAGATTTAGTGAAACTAAAATAGATTGAAATGGTTCTACCTTTCTGATTTTAGAAATAATATTTTTTTAATTAGTTATATGGTTATTCTACAACAGTTATATCTATCTACACTTACAAGGAGAGGCCGCGATCTTCCCCCCACGAATTTTTTGGAATTTGGTAAACTTGTAGTAGTCCATAAGAAGATTCATGAAGTTCTTCTTCTCAAATTCACCAAGTTTAGAGGAATAATGAATTTTCCCATTGGCTACTACAAATGTGCCAAATTTAAAAAAAAATCGGAGGGGGGACGATCGCGACCTCTCCTTGTTAGTATTGTAACATTCTTTTGAACTTACAACTCGTGTTAACGTTAAAGTAAGCTAAAGCTTCTTATTATTTTAAAAATAGCTTATTTTTTAGCTCGTCGTTAGTATTATAGATAAAAGGAGCCACATGTTGCCTAGAGTTCATTTTTACCTTTATTTTTAACGCATTCAACAATGCTGTCACATTCAGCAAGAAAATGCACTCACGATCATTTAAATATTTAAGTCTAATATGTTTGTATATATTTAAGTCTAGTATGTCTATATACATTAAATATTTAAGTCTAAGAATGCAGACACGTCTATGACCATTAAGTGATATTTTTTTTCTTTTTATTTTCTGTCTGCTTCTGTACACTTTTTACGTAAAAACTTTTAAGCGCTTCTCTATTACCTTTCCTATTTTAAAAACTTTACAAACTATTTTACCACACAGTCAATCATGAAAAGTTTGCAAGATTGATAAGTCGTGTAGAACTTTTTTGTGTAGTCAATAACGAAAAACTTTTCTATATTATTAATTATAAAAAGATTTTTTATTATATTCTATCGTAAAATATTTTTAGAACCTTTATAATTCGAATTTTTGTTAATGATTATGTGATAGATATTGTAACATAAAACCAAAAAATATTTATTTTTAAATATAACTAAATAACTAATGAATTTATCAACTTTAAAAGATACGAGATTCAATAAAAATTTTAAGCTAAACTTGATAATCGCTTTATAAATTGTTGTCTATAAAAAAAAAGAATTTATGTAACAATATATGTACGCAACATCAAGACAAAGAATTCAATTAGACCAAAAATATATCTACACATTCTTTGTAACTTTAAAGTTGCATAGGGTTATAAAAGATTAACAGTATTTTACCTTAGATGTCAAAAAACACCCTCTGAAATCTTCTGTTAAAATTATTACTATTAGTTTTATCGTTTTTCCTCATTAAATTTTAGTAACTAGTCCTATAATGATGGTTGAATAAATTATATTGCATTTTAAAATTATTAAAAGTGGGCAGAAAATTTATTTTAATAAACTTTTTAACGTAGTTCTTAAATATTTATTACATTGTTATTCATTAAAAAGTCTTAACATAGTTAATAGCCAAGAACTCTTTTCTGTAATCAATACCAGAAAACTATTTACTAAAACGCAATTATTACAAAACTTAGGTGCAATTTAAACTCTAACGTAATACATAACGCTACTTATAAGCGTGTTTAACATGTTTTAACAATATATAGCAATAAAAATTGATTCCCACAATATTCCAATAGGTAAATAACGTAAACTCTCGAAAAGTATGACAAATATTTCGTTTTTTAAAGGAAAGAATCATATTAACATATATGAGCTTTTACTTAAAGTCTATTATTAAAAAAAATACATCATTGTATTTGACAATACTTTAATGTTTTTGCTAAAAAAATTAAATATAATAATAACTGTACCTCTATATCTTAATTATACCAATTATAAGATGAAGTTGTAATGTAAGATATTTTTTAAACAGCTTGCAACGTTCTTGATACCTTGATAGTAGACACCTTTAGAACGATCATATCCAATTTACTATTTTTATCAGTTATTAGAATATTGTCTATTTCACCTCATTCAAGATAATAAGTATATATAGGAAATTAAGAAATAAATATATTATATCGGCCATTAAGGATTGAAAATTGTAATAAAAACATCTTTTTATTTATCACATTAAAATTCAACCTTTATAACTTATCAGAAGTGGGATAAAACCCTTATAATAATTATTTACTTGAAATTCGTGAAACAAAAAATAAATGTAAGCTATTATTAATATGATAATAATATATCTTTTATTACAGTTACATAAAGAGAAATATACAGAAAATAATAAACTACGATGATCTCATTGTCAGACTCTTATTTCAGAATACCCAAAAAATGCTGAACAATCGCTTGACTCTATTTTATTGCTACAAATGTTGCTTTATCGATCCTTCACATAAAGTATTGAAAGAAATTGTTTCTGTCGCTTATTGTTTAAATTCCTAAAATGATTTCACTTATATATTATTATTAATTGGTGTTAGGAACTCGAAAGTTCATTGCCGCAAATACAAAGTCCCGCCATTATTCCCGTCCCGTTACCGGGAGCGCGATCCCACCATTCGCGGTCTTCGTATCCTATTTCTTTTAGATGCCTTCAAATATTATCCTCCCATCTATGTCTCGGTCTACCTAGTGGTTTTTTCCCATTCGGTATACTGACCAATATTTTGTGCGTCATTCGATCCTTCCCTATGCGCGTCACGTGACCAGCCTATCCTAATCGGCGTAATTTTACGATGTTAACCCTTTACACTCGGCACCGTTTCGGACGTTCCCTACCAGCAACTCGACGCCACTTTTTCGCGAAAACGTAAACTCTGGAAACGTGATATTATAAAGTACAATTTTAGAACCAGGCAAAGAATTATAATGAAATTTGGTTTATATGTATTTGTGGACATTGAAGAACACATATTCAAAAAAAAAAAATCAAAATTTATTTTTAATAATTTTTTACAGTATGGTAAAGTCTAAAGCAATTTCCAATATACATAGCAGGTTGATTTGTACATGTTTCACAATAAAATGTTGTTTGCCGCCTTCCACCTGGTATTTTTCTGTCAACAGACAATACAATCCCGTTTTCTTTCTTTATTTATCTTTCCTATGTATATATTTCTTATTATTATCATTTTTATTATCTTATTATTATATATTTCTTAATTTTATCATATTTCGATTTGTTTTTGGTGCCATTTTAATAGAAAACTACAGGAAAACACATGTTTCTTAAAAAATTGCGATGGAACAAGTTCATTCTCCGTAATCGTTAATAAGCTTTCATGTCCCCTCAGAGGGGACAACCAAATGATATGCTATACTTACATTGTCCCCTCGGAGGGGACAACCGAGTGCAAACGGTTAATAATGTCAGGTTTGTTGTACAATCGATGTACTTCTACGTTATGGAGTTTTCTTCATTCACCCATTTCCTCATCACGTTTTGCACTGAAGATTTTACGAAGAACTTCGTTTCCGAAAACCTAAATTTCTTTTCGTCCCGTAACGTGATCTCACTTATAGATGTTAATTATACTACAGCGAACAGAATATGTGAAAAAACGTGGCAAGACGTTAGCTAACTATCCCTGTATAATACCTGTAAACAAACGAATCTCACTGTAAGTATTGATCGACATATTCTATATACGTACACCCACACAACTACCTAATTCCAATATCTCTTCATTTATCACCAGCTATTCTCATATCTTTGCTTAGTTCTCAATCGCTCGATCTATTGCACAAACGCAAACACACACACATACACATCTCACTAACACTAGAATCTTTAATATCCTCGTTTAATTGTCTATCGCCTGATTTCACAAACACACATGACGCACACCTAACTAGCGCCAGAACCTTCTATATTCTTGTTCAATTATCGATCACCTTATATTCTCAGAACATTCAATACTTCTCACACACTTGCATTCATATATATATACTTTATCGCATTTCATATGTAAAATAGAAATTTTCTTACGAAAGAGAGTTTTTGCAGTTTCATTTCGTCAACATGAATAGTGGAGTATTGAAAATATTTTGATACCAGTCAAAATAAGGGAAGCTATGATCTTTATTTGAAATAAATATACGATAATAAACAAAACAATAATATGCTTTGTCGCATTGTAAATTTAAGTAAACAAATATAAAAAATCATTAATGAATAATTTATATAGATAATAAATTATAAAAGTAAAATTAGAGTATAGTAGGTTTTTTATTGGCCGATTCGCGTCTCGATTAAACGAAGTCTAAATTATAGGACATCTCAGTTATTTGTTGTCTTATGTTCATAAATAAACGATCGAACCGAATCAAAACGTATTCACATTCCTTTCTAATTTCTTTATCAGTATTACTTTACTTTCTGTTATCGCTGGAAGTATCTACTGTTACTGAAATTTATTTTAGAGCAAATAAATGAATTTTGAGAGGTAAAAATTGTAGTTAAAACATTACCAAAAATTGAAGAAAATACTGAGAGGAATAATAAAATAATGACGACGTAATAATAAAATATTTAATATGTGTATATAAAAAGTTTTTAAGTGCAAAATTAATATATCAATAAAAATGTACATAAATATTAATATAAGATCATATAAATAATATTTTGTAGTATACATCTCCAATGCAATATATGCATAAGTTTAAAAATTTGTTACTATAAAAAAGCAACTCCTAAAGAAAATTTTATTTCAAACAATAGAGAGAGAAATGTGTTTTAAATAAGAAATTAAAAATAACTTCTTCCTTTGTTTTGATTTTTCATAGAATCTCTATTTATCCTTATCAATAATTGACAATTATTGTCCCCTAATAACCATAGTTATTAAGGGTTCTATTATATTTCCTCTATATTATTTATTATGTAATTTTGTTTTCTAGTATTTAATAAAAATTTATCTGGTAAATTATTGTTTTTTAAACGATTTTTTTGGGTGTCAAACTACGTGTGTAATCAATAGAAAATCATGTAAATTATTCCTTACATATCAAAATCACTAATGATGCTGATACTGAATGTATATTTTGTACTAACAATTATAAAAATGATAATAATATAGAGATAAATTGATACATTTTATTCGAAAGCGTAAAATGCAGAAATAATGTATATTGTATGAAATATATTTACAGACCTGGAAAATATTTGTTAAGTTGAATTTTTTATTTCAATAAATATTCAGTTCTTGTTAATAACCGTTTCGCTTCGACAGTCCAATCCGTCGTAGTACCGTCACTGTACGGATAAATGGAAAGCAACAACGTAATAATTTTCATTTTTATTATGAAAAGTCTTACGAAGTTATAAGTAATATAGATATTCATATATTTACAAAACAGTACGATAAAATGTTAATTATAATTAATTATAAAATTAATTAATGTATTAACACTAGAACTGCTAACAGTTGTTATATACCTATTTTTACCAAATAGGTCATTTTGACCGGTTTGATATTTCTACCGGTCTTATAATATTCTAAATGCTATCGGTTTATTATAATATTATTATAATAAAAAATATTTACTTTTTGCTTACATTGCAAGCTACAATAACTGTAAATTGAAAAAAATATATTCAACACAATTGTCCACAATATTGTAAGTATTTCAACTGCACTAATCTCAACCGTTGTACAACAACTGTCAATAAGAAAATGACTAAATACTGTACTATGTAAGTATTGTATTTTAACTGGTATACAATAATTACCAATAAGAAAATAAAAATGCATCACAAAACATTACAAAATTCTGAAAATTTGGGAAAACCCAGTGATTTCAAAACAGTAGTTTTTCCGGGAATTTTGATTAACTGGTGCCGTAGTGGCGGATTGACGTAGTTTCTAAGAAGTTTTCGTATTAGAAACATTAAAAATAACGACCAGTCATTTTGACCGGTCGGTAGTTCTAGTGTTAATTAAGATTAAGATCGCAATTTAAACAGGAAACAAAAAATTAAATAAATATAAAAGGAAAGGAAATAAATGTAGTAAAAGGAAAGTAAATTAAAATATGTAACATTAAAAGACATAATGTCTACAAATTTCGCGTGAAAAGTTAATGACTTTTGGCCTGCCAAAATTACATTCTTTATTCGATTGAAATATTTGAGATTCATGGTACGCAGCAACCTATTTCAAAAAAGCAGCAACAAGAATCAAATCATCGGATGATTTCCCTTCGAGTTATAGCTGCAGCAAATTTTAAAATTGCATTGGGTTGTTCGGAAAGTAGTTCCGTTTTTTTTTTGTGAAAATGGAAAACAATTTTCGCATATTAAATAAATATTTTATTAAAGTATATGTAAGCCATTCTTTTCTAATTCTTTTTGCCATGTTTCTGGCAATAGCATGATTTCACACTCATGAAATATTTGCTCTTTGTTGGCACAAAACTGATTTTTGATCGCTTCATTTGAATTAAATGTTTTACCGTCTAAACAATTTTGCAGTGACCCGAAAAAATGATATTCTGAATGTGCAAGATCTGAAGAGTATGGTGGGTGTGGCAATATATCCTATTCTAGCTGTAATAGCTTTTAGGATTCGGGTCTTTTATCATTTTCACTACAAACGACACATTTTTCGTTTTCGGTTTTTATTTTTTGGCTTATAGAACGAGAGAAAATACTTCTCTGTTAACTTTATTGGATTTTCAGCGGATCTGCTTTGACGCCGAATTACATAGTGCAGGTGTACTTTGCGATTATTTTTTTTTTGTTAACCCTAATTAAAATTTTGACATGGAAATGATTTTTCTTTGATTGTACTTATAAACATAATATGCACATTGCACACACAAATGTCTTTTTTGAGGTGAACAAAAAATTTGCGTTATCACTTCAACGATTTAAGCGTTTAATTAAAAGTACTTAGAACTATAATTAACCTTGTCTATTATGCCCATTAACTTATTATAATCCATAATACACACAGATCTCTACACACTCTGTGGTCCTCTATACCTAGACACTGCGACAAAATCTGCAATATGCATGCTTATAATTACTTGAATTAAAAATTTTTCTTTTTATTTATCTACTTCATCTTTAAGAAATTATTTGATGTACGAAAACTTGTCTCTTCTTTTTTTCAAACACTCTTCAAACTTCGGCATTCCTTGTCGTCTTTAACTTACAATCCCACATGCATTGGTACATTACTCTCTAAAAAGTTAAATAATTCTAAACTCGAATAAAAATTGTCTAGATAAACTGGGTGACCTTTTCTTAAGTATGGTTTAAAAAGTGACAAAACTATTGCTTCCGATTTTCCAATCTCTGTTATTGGACTTTCTATAATTCTTAGATCTACAAAAAGGTCTTACAAATAACCTGTTTTACAATCATTGAGCATTTTCGATTTTATTCCAAACCGACTTCTCTTCGACGGAATGTACTGCTTGAAATCAAACGGCTTTTGTACAACATCAAGTTTCCCCCCCCCCCATCAGTATAAAGTACTTAATATAGATGAAATGGATCATTGAATGATTTTCATAGCACATTAATTACAACTCTCATTTTATATAGAAGATAATCAGTGCACCTAAATTTATGTGTAAAGTGTCTAATCGTTAGTAGTGAAAGATGATGACCCCTGGTCATTATTTCACTAAAAATACTTCTTCGGAAATATTTATCTTTAGTCCAATATTCTTATATTGTTAGTTTTTTATTACGTGTCGTCAATAATCACAACGCGAAAAAACAGTACAATTTGTCTACTTTCGTGTTTTCCTGAGTATTAAAATTACTATTATTCTTCTAAGCCCGTTAGTAATTTGTCTTATTGATAATGTACTACTTGTATTGTACTGTTCTGTACATTACAATGTTAATGTATCAAAGTAATCTATAATTGGTGAGAATCCGCGCATGACCTTTTTTATTCTGGAATTTCTTGAGGAAAATAGATGGATTTTTGGTTTAAAATTTGTAGATGTACATGTTTATATCGCAATTTTGTACCATCACCTTGCAAGAGAAGTAATCCTAAGCTTTCGTTTATGAATTTAATGTATTTTAGCGCGGATAATATTTTTTTATTGATCATAAACGCGACGTCTAATCGATGGATCTCCGACCCTTTGTAGTAAAGCGTATACGCCCCCGTGTTGACAGAACTTTTCCCGGCCCATCTAGTTTCTTGCAGCGTGACGATTGCACATATAAGTTTCCCATATTTCTCCATCTCCCCGACCATCGCCTGAAACGCCCAGGATCTGTAAAGACTTAGTACCTTCCACGTACACACTTTGTAGTCTGTCCCGTTTTTTGTCTTTAACACTTTCAATACGGCGAAAAATCGGTCCGAGTGCGCCCCATTACCGGGATCAATTATTTCTCCTCCAAGCAATTTTTTACATAAAATAACTTTTATGCCTAAAAGGTCGAAGGTCTTGGAGACGCATAAACGTCTCCGTAACAGCTCATCATCAATAACAATGATTTTACAAGCTTCATTAATGAGACAGCATATGTCCCGCCGTAAGCCGAAAGTATCTGTATCCCGGGACAGCTTATGTCCCGGCCGTAAGCCGACAGTATCTGTGTCTCGGGACAGGGTATGTCTCGGCTGTAATCTTAGAGTTAATAGCTCATTTTTATTGACATTTTACTTAACATTTTGATTAACATTTTGATGATTATTTTAGGTAACGGTTTTTTATTAACATTTTCATGTACATTTGCGTTAACATTTTTAATAACATATTTATTTATAAACATTTTTCAGAATTAACATTTATAAATTAAGAACGGTAAAAAATTTTAAAAATTGAAAAAAGTAGAGGAGTACAACAGTATCTAAAGTCTTGGTTTCTTGAGGGTGTGGTAGGGCTGGAAACAGTTATTGTACAATGCTACATTGCAAGAGGTGCACACTATTTTTGTGCGTGCCTCTTTCTTCATTTTTACGCACCATGCACATCTTCTGCGCGTTTCTTCCTCAATTGGAAAATGGTTTCCAACATTGAAAAATCTCGCTGTTGATAATGACGATGACATAGTTTCGGAGGAAGAGTGCCTCCGTCTATTGACTTCCTTGCTTGCATTTACAAATGTCGGGAGACTTTCAACAACAGTGATGATGAATGATAATAAGGGACGTCTTCGTTCAGTAACGTCTTGATGAACAATATGGGCATTAACAATCGAGATCATCAGTAATCTGTAAAATACCTTTTTCTACCACTTGTTGGATTTACGATCCACCTCGTAGCATGTTCCCAGTTGGCCAAAGAGGTCAACTCCACCCATGAACTCGTTGTAAAACGCTACCATTGACGGGCAGGGGAACTTTTTAGATCCATCTTTTAGAGTTCTAATCGTAGTAGTTAATTCATTACCATGACAATTTGATACGACAAAAACTTCCTTCGTGTCCATCCATTTGACAGCAATTATTCCTTCTTTTGTATTTTGAAAATCCGAATCACCTCGCTGTACTTCTCGTCTTCTCGCAGTAGGAAATGTTGGTGTATTTTTTCGTCCTTTCATGTAGGTGCCGACACATCCATGGAGCAAAGTGTACATCAAAATTTAAATTTGATCCCCAAATTTAAATCAAATTTTTAGGAATTTTTTAGGTAGACGATACCTTACACATGCTGCCTATTGTATTCTATAATATTTTATTTCATAGGTTTATCGCAGGGTTTTGTTCAACAGATATGGAATATTAAGAAAAATAACAAAATGTTAGAGGTTTATGGTCTACAAATGTATTTGATACTGAACACTGAAGGTGAGACAAAAATCGGAAAAGCTCGTACTTCCACCGTTTTAATTGTTATCGCAAACAGTTCTCTACTTAGTAACCGCTAACGATTTTCACAGAAATTGTTAAAAGAAAGAGAAGAACACTACGGACAGAAAATTGCTTACAAAGAAAAGGAAATTGTAACATAATAGGACGTATCGCCTACAAAAAAATGAGTAAATTGACGTAAGAAATGAGAATTATTAACTAAGCAACCTGATCAGTTTTTACTTGCTTAATTAGATCGGGAACGATTAAGATGAAAAATTTATTTATTCAGAACGATTGAGATGGCCTTAGAATCAGTTTCGAGGCAAAACTTGGCGTTATTTTCTGTCCTAAACGTTTTTCGGTTACTGGGACATATGCTGTCCCAACCGATGCGAAAAAGTTAATCGACATGAATTCCCCAGGGTAGTCCTAACCCGGAGATCTGAACGGGAGACTAATTTACTTCCGACAAATTTTACCCTAGAAGAATGGCGAACTTCAGTTGTTACCAGATAAATTCGTTTTACGATGTGAGCTTATCAGACATACACCCAATCCCCCAACAGGAGGGCCTATTCCAATCGGCTATCCGTGACTGCTTATTCATTTTATTCTCAACTAACCTACATCCCCATCTGAGACAAAAGGCTCTTCCTCTCTTAGCAACTTGAGGACACACTGTGTCGTGTTTACTGGGACTAATTTAATCCGGGACCACTATAACTAGTTTTCCTTCCTCGAGACTAGCAGTTGTTATGTTATGAACAGAATCTACTACTATACGAAAAAATATTCTTTTTTTTTTTATTTGACGCATTTTACTGAAAACAAAAACTCTATGTTTCAAAAATTTTTCAAATTTTTCATATTATCATAAATATCCAATATGTTTTCCTTCTATTTAAATGCAATTTTGATATCCACGGATCATAAATTGATGTAAACTTTCAAATATTCCTTCAACTAGTGTATTTCTAAGTAAATTCTTATGTGTACATTCAATATATTGCAAAGAAACTTACTTACAATATTGAGCGCTCATAAATAATAAATGTAAATTTACATAGAAACTGTTAATTTAAAAGCTCTTGATATAGTAAAATACTTTTTTACCCCTCTTGATAAATACTACAAACTCTAAAAATATGGACCCTTTTCGGCCTTGGGCTTATTATATTCTTAGTAGAAACAGACTTATCCCTAATATTTCGATAAGACGCACAATAACTAATTTCTTTATTGTTTTTTTTTTGAAGATTTTACTAATGTTTTGGTGGATATTTATGGATCTCTTCTGATTTGCGAAATCTATTCCGTATTTTTTAACTTTGTTTTATTTTACTATTGCTTTTGATAGCTTTCATTTCATCGGAAAAAATGTTTTTAACTAAATTGTAAAATAGCATAGAGTGTATTTTTTCGTGATAGAACTTTTAATACTACTTTATGGTATTTTGTTGCATTTACTGATCTTTTATTATTCGTTTGTTTTTAAAATAAATTATATGCATTGTGTCAATTATTGAAATATGTAACATGTGTGGAAGTCAAAGGCACTTTAAATAGTTTTTTCAATTATTTCTAACTCGGAAATTGAAGTATATAATAGGACATGTGTTCACATAGCATTTTTTAATTGTTTATTGTATATCTCTTAAAATACTGCTATGCATTTATGAAATAGTCTGCAGAACAATATGCAACACAAGTTAATAATATTCACGATCTGCAAAAAAGGATAATAAGTACATTTGAAAAAATTCGAAAAGTTTAAATACTTTCGAGGAGTACGGAATTCAACTTTTCCACATGTACTATTTTGAGTCAAGTCGCGACCATTTGTTTTAATAATCCACAATTCGAGAACTAATAATGTTCATATGATATTTTTCAATTGTTTTAACAAGTTGAGCGCCACGCCCATTTTCAAGGAAGTCCTCGTCAGGCTACGCTAATTTTAAAGGAAATTTTCGTTAAGCCACCTACGCCGCTTATAAATATCATGTTATATGCTGTCAGCCAGCGGTGGATGACGCCGCCTAAATGGAAAGTCTAGTGTCAGCTACCGATGTCTGACGCAGCCTAAAAAGAAAGTCTAGTGTCAGCCACCGATGGCGGACGTGGCGCTCAACATGTTAAGGTGTAAAAATAATCTCTAAAGTATTGTACTTTCATTTAAATATCCTGTACAATAATATACTTAACCCCTTGCACTATTTTCACAAGTCTAACTCATGATGAAAATTTTTGGTCATACTTGAATATCATGAGTCAGGTTCGATGTTCAATTTCATGTTAAACGCGAATATCACGAGTGTTACTCATAATCGATGTTTCGGGCCAAACATGAGTGTTACGAGATAAACTCGTGCTCTAAATTTTAGGCCAAGTATGAATATGTGAAGGAGATCTTATCTCTTCTTTTCTCTTCTTTATATGTGTAGGGATTTTATATATTGTGTCCCAATGCAGTTTACGTGTTACTTTGGATACATTGTTGTAGTAGAGATAACATTTAATAACTAAAGTTACGATACTAGGGCTCAACTGGTTCGAATCTTTTCGCAACCATTCGAGTGCATGGGTTAGGCATAGCTTGTTCCGAATTTCAACATAGTGCAAGGAGTTAATAGCGTTCAACGAATTTTCAAGATTAAATATGAAAGGATTTTAAATGTATTAACCTTGCAAGGAAATTTAACAGACCTTTAAGAGTGTTAGAGTATGCCTCATAATAAATAATGTAGATCGTGCATCATAAAAAATGGAATAATAATTAATAATTCGGTTTTGAAAACCATCATTCTAAAACAAAAGCTATAAATAAATCAGTATATGACGTAGAGTGATTACTCATAAACAATATGTGAACGTCTGACCATTGAAACAAAAAAGACGTCCGGCACAACAAAGCTTGAACGAATCGTCAAATTTACAAAACATCAATATCCTTATTACTTAACAAAACGAAAACATTATGACTTGCGATGGCATCATTAACAATAGTTTTACCATAATATTTAAAATATAAATAGAATTAAAACAATAAATAATAAATATTCTAATATAATAAAACATATAATGATGATACAGGGTAGCCTATAGTTATAAGTATAAGACAGCAAGGGATGATTCTACATGAAAAACTAATTGTACATTATAACAACTGTAAAATAAAATTTTTCCTTAGAGGGCTTTGTTAAAAAAAATAAATTTAAAAATTTATTAAGTGCAAATTCACCTGATTCAGTTTCTGGTTTACGGATTTCACTATTTCACTTTGGGATTCCCCAGAGAGCATTTTTATGGCTTTTAATATATTTACGAAAACAATCGATACGATATCTTTTACATAAGTTCTACTTTTACACTTATCCGACTAATTGTAAACTTTGAATTTCTATTTCCGCAAGCGTAGTCAACAAATTTGCGAACTTTATTTGTCGAAACAAAGCCTTATTTGAAAATAACAATTTTATACTATCAAAATAGTTTGTAATGTTAAATCATTATCTGCTTGTATTTAGGAACAACTTGTTTACATTACTTATTAATTATATCTATTTATTTAGAATAAAAGACCCGACCATAAAAGCAATAGCTTTTTAAAATAAGATAATAACATATTTGACAAAATTATAATAATTTTATAAACTAAAAATTAACAATTAACGCTAATAAATGTAAAATAATATTATTTAGGCTTACTTTTAAAAATACTTACTAGGAATCAAACAGAATGTGAAATAATTCATAAAAATAACATCACAAGATTTAAAAGTAACTTGCAAATTATCAATTAAGCCAATACATATTCCTGCGTACTACAAATGAAAATCACACAATAGAAAAATGAAAAATTACTTTGTCACATCAACCAATCAAGAAAATGGACTAATAATACCCCATGACATTTTATATCTTTTAAACAGAATATTTGGAAAACACTGAAGGTACATTTAACATCAAAAAAATTATTTTTAAATTATATACAAAAATTAAGAAATAACGATTTATAGTATAAAAATAGATATGTAGTGTATAGTTACAAATTTTGAAATGTACAAATTTATAATAGACCTACTTTTTTAAACATATAATACACAGAAATAATTAGGTAAAATATAAAATATTGAACTAATAAAATTCTAAAAGTCTAAAAATATATATAGTTATGACCAATATAGGATTTTTTAATACATTTCACTTTTTAAAGAATGTCAATGATAACATATTAATTCTATCTCAATTTTATAGACGATAAGTCGTATTAGGTTACAATTTCCTTTTCTTTATAAGCGATTTTCTGTCCCCTTTGTGTTATTCTCTTTCTTATAACAATTGGAAAACCGTTGGCGGTTGTTAAGGAGATAACCGTTGACGGTTGTTTATGAAAAACCGTTAATGCTTGCTAAGGAGAGAAACGTTGGCGGTTGCTAAGGAGAAAACCGTTAGTGATTACAATTATGTTAAAAACGGTGAGTGTCCGAGCTTTTCCGATTTTGGCCCCTACCTTCACCCACTTCTAGTGGATACTGGAAGCCAATAAGATTAATATGTTACCTGCCCTTCTCCAAAAGGGCGTAGGTTACTTTTTGTATAAATACGTGTAGATAAGTTAAGTGAAACGGTTCTCTGATTCTCAGTCTGATAAGTTTTTAAACTCCGTCTGATAAAAAGTTATTCTGTGTCTGTAAGTAAATCTGCGTCTGTAATTCTTTGTATATTTGTATTTCTATCAGTTATCAGTTATATGTTCTTTTTCTTTATTTATTATTATTTACTTTAATATATATTCTTGTTACTTATTTATTATTATATTATATGCATTCATCATCTTCTTATTTCTTTCTCATTTTCTAAAACGGCCCACAATTTTAAATATGTAAACTATATCACTAATAATATTCACAAGATACATCATGGTGATTGGTTTGGTGGTAAAGGTGTTGGCCTTTGTAAGATTAAAATTGATGTAATGTTTCATAGGTGGCCATTAAATGTCTATTTTCACAAGATATCACTAATATGTTATTTTTTGTAAAAAAAAAAAGTATCATGTGTGCAGATAACTGTGTGCAGATAATTACTTTTGTATATTTCTACAGTAAGTTATATCATTGTTATTGGAAATATAATAGCAAGTATGGTATATTTTTTTACAGAACGTGTCATTTCACTTATATTTAGAAATATTTCTATTATATTAAAAAATTAGTATCAATTTTTTTATTATTCAAATATTATAATTATTGATATAATTTTCTTATATGCCTAGGTCGATACATGTCTTTGGATATTTATTATAAAAACTTGTATAAAATAAATTCAATGGACATATTTTGAATTATATGAATCATATACATTTTATCAAGAAAAAAAAATGTTACAATAATTTTTTTCCTGTTGAACTGAATGTTTCAGCTGCCTTTAATGTATTCTTAAGTGTTACCTAATTCTTTCTCTTTGATATATCTTGTAATCATTTTTTTTCGTAAAATATGCAGACAATACAATTATTATATTCTATGTACTTCACAATTATTAATTATAATATTTGCTAAATAAAGAATTTAATACTAATTTTTCCATAAAATAAAAACATTTTTAAATATAACAAATGTTACACATTCTGTAAAATAATACACTATACTTGCACAATTATATTTCCTAAAAAAATAATATAACATGCTGTAGAAATATAGAAAAAAAAAATAAATAAATAAATAAAACAATGAAATTGAGAAAATCAATAAAAATCAAAGCAAAGTCAACTCGATGAGACTCGATTCAACGATCTATCGATTATGAGTCTAGATCGATAAGCGTTACGCTATAATTATAATTATTATATTTCAAGAAATACTACATAGGAATACACTACTAAAACTTAAACCCTAATTTTCTCGAAAACGGCTGTACCTAGGAAGTTTATTATTACTATATATCGTACGTTCGGGCTGTAACCCTAACGAACCCATATAAATCTATAAAGTTTCTTAAACGTCTTAACCCTCTATGGGCCCGTGTAACTTTCAAGCAACATATTCATTTTTCAGATTTTTACTAAACAATTTTGGTTTTTTTAATGAAATGTCATATACATCCTAATTTTTAAATCTTTCTGAAACAACTTATACCATATACATGACAGTTACTAGCATAATTAAAATAAAATAATAGTCTAAGAGCTAGCCACCGATTTTGGAAAATGACGTGTGACTTAAATGATGGTGTGAATTAAATAAAAACCATCGACAATTACAATATCCGTATGGGTTGGCAACGCACTGTCATTTCTTAGAATTTTTAGCATAGCTGCTTTATTGGTTTTACAAATTGTACCATCTTTATGACATAATGAAGTAAAACTCGGAGTCATTGGGAACGAAAAAAGTTTTTCTATGTCTGCCACTTTTTGCATAGAAATTCCTAACATTCGACCGAATAAATAACGTTGCATTATAACTTCCATTACTCTTTGTGATTTATTTTTAATTTATATTTTTTATTGCAACTTGTACAATTCAGTATTTTATTCTGCTTGATGACAGATTCAAATCATTTTTCATCTTGTGAACACTCAGAAATATATTTGTCTCTTAGTTTCTGTCCTTTTTGTTCAACATTAAGAAGAAATTCGGCAACATCGTCAGGTGCGCACCAACCAGTTTTTATATGGTATAACAAGTCGTTGGAAATTATCTCCCAATCGAAGGGATTAACATTTTTTTCAACATTTCGACAAATGCTGATAAACTAGAAGAATCTTTCATGATTCGATATTTTTCTAAACTCGCAGTCGCATTTTGAATTTTTTTTAATCTACAAAGATCAAATACGTGTGAAATTATAGTTGATTTTATGCCATGACTTCTAGCCCATCGTTGTCGAGCACTAATCGAATTTGTAAAATACGTTATGCCCGTCAATCTTCTTGTTGCATTGGCATTCACAGTCTACTCTAAGGTTAAATCCATCGGCACCCTCGAAAATGAATTCGACGTTCTTCTGATTTCAAACATACCTATTTTTAATTCTTCTGCAAGTTCCGGATGAGTACGATTTACTTGTAACAGATCTTTATGATATTTTAAGATCCATCGTGCATAATTTATTTGATTAAATATAAAAAACAAGTTTTTGATAGTTTAGGAAGCAAAACTGTATATAGATTGAAATCTCCTACGCGAATGCTTCTGGTAAACATTAAATAACAATATAATGAGTTCATATAAAACTGTAGTATTTTTCCGTGAGTTCCATTGAGTGTTTCTTGCTTAAATTCTGAATATTTTTCAATTAGTAGCAAAAGCTGCTTATCAGTAAATGTGTCTTCAGTTAGCTTGGTTGACTGAATTTTTATAAAGCATTTTTTTACATGGTCAGAAATTTTTATGTTTTTGGTTTTTAAAAAAGCTTTGATGTGCAATATTTGTAAATAATAATAATTCAACTCAAACTTTTTTTAAAAAATCAAGTATTCCTAGTCCAAATCTTCCTTTAGGATCATCCAAAGAATGTGCTTGTCCTGTAGATCAAATAGATTCTCGAGAAGAAAGAATACGTAGAAGATCAATTAAAAAAGAATTAGTGACAGTTAATGATATTGAAAAATTGAATGTAAATGAAAAAAAGAGGAAGAAGAGGAAGAAAGATTAAAAGGAAGAAGATAAACAAGGTGATGAACATGAGAAAGGAGAAAAAGTTGGCAATGAAAAATATAAAAATAAATAGGCAGCAAACGAAGGATCAGATGTTTGGAAGAGCACATAAATACTGCGTGAGCAACTCAGGTACCTACAATATACGAAAGTGCGTTACGCAGCGCAGCGCGCTGGCTCAAGTAACACGCACGCTCGGTATACCTTAAACTTAGATAAACGTCTCAACGAATTTTGTACATCTTTACTTTTCTCATACAAAGATTTCTTATTCAACTTTTTATTTTTATATATTCATATTTTCTTACAATTCAAAAGTATAAGAAAATAAATAATATGATTAATAATTTTTGCAAAATTTTGTCAAAGTTCAAATTAAAAGTTAAATACATGTATGAATTCTTCTCAATTGACTTCTGACATTTTAATAATACGTTTTTTGTACCTTTATAAATATTTAGGTAAATCGTCAGAAGTAAATGGGTCATGTACGGGGTGAAAACTGGAGCAGCCCCTTAGCCGGCGCGCTGCACCGCGTTTTGCGTTTTCATACTTTACACCCCAATTTCTCACAAATACCTCTACTATTTCTTCTGACATTTTGTACATAGTTTTCTCTATATATAAACAAGACATACGCAATTTGTCAGAAATTTACCTCCATATGTAAATTTTCAAAAATTTTCACAACTTTTCCAGCTTCTGACACCTCTTTGTCTTGCACTTACACTTCTGACATTTTCCCCGTGCTTTCTTTCATGTTTCTGGATATCTACGTAAGTTTTAAGATAATTTATAGTCACTTATTTTTTTACCAAAAACAGTTTTTGCAGCCCAGCCTCCCCCCTTTAATCTTCTTGACCGCCTTCTGACGATCGGGCTACACTTTTGTCGACACTGTTCCAACCTTTTCCAGGAAAAAAATTCTGTGAATAAGTCATTTTCCAAAATCGGTTGCTAGCTCTCCAACTATAACAAAATAAATGTTTTACCAACTGTCTGCAGTAGAAGCAAGCGAAACCTTTTTTTTCATTGGTATTATTTTTGTTTCAGTAGGTCTTTACCGAATAAAAAATTATGTATATAGTAGTTCTGAGTTTGAAAATCCATAAAAACTAATTTTTTTACATTTCAAATATCATTTTTTTAATTTTTTTTTATGATAAAGTTCTGTTACTTTGAAGTAACATTGGCCTATAAAGAAATATTCTGTTTATTTAGGATCACGCTTTTGTGTTCCATCGAATGTTGGAAATAGTTGAAGATTTCGTTGCAGAAAACTTTCTTGATCATTTTTATCAGTTTTATTTGAGGAAAAGATTCGAAGATTCTAAAAGGATAAATTTTTACGAAAAAAATAGATAATTTAGACCGGTAGTCAATGCTTAGCTGTTATATAAGCAAAACTGTTTATTCCATTCTGTAAGACCCAGGAATCAATTTAACTTATTAACATTTAAAATTAAAACTGCACCCTGTCTATGTCAGGAGTACAAAGGTACACGTTTACCGTAAAGTTACTTTGTGAGAAATATCTTTCAAATGCATGTCAAGAAAGGATTGAACATGCGAACGAAACCGCAGTATTCTCGAATGAAATCTACAATAGCAATCGTAAATCTTTACACTTCAATATCTCAAAACAGATAGTAGACTAGCAGCAGCTCGAATGCAGGTGTAGTCCATATTTCATACCATAACAGGAACAACGAAGAAAATAGGTATGTTCCGTTTAAAACAATGACGTTTTGTATCGTAACTCTTTTCAGTTAGGTTGAAACAATTTTTTTTGTTTATCAGCGGAAAAATATCATTTATTATTTTACAACGTTATTTAACTAACGTTTTGTTAACTTTAATTCTCCATACATATTAATAAATGGTATACATTTTTATAAAAAGACATTATATATTACCGAATAAAGTAACTATTTTAGTAATAAAGTAACCTTAGTGCATAATTGACAGTTAACGTGAAATAATAGATAATAGTAGGTAAAAATTTGTTTTTGATTAAATGAAAAGTTTCTATCAAGAAAAATATTATATTCTTATTTGCAAAATAACATTTGCAATTATATTTTTAACAAATGGTTTAAAAAAAGCACTGTTGTGCGTGAGGAACGGTTACCAATAAATTAACATATTCTTAACACTAGAACTACCGGAAAAAAAACAATGCTACTTCTACCAAGACCAGTCAAAATGACTGGTCATTTATAATCGTAAAAACAGAAGAATTTTTTTATTGTTTTGTTTTATATTATCATATAGAATGAATATAAGGGTATGGAAATACATCTACATGATGACAATTTTTAAAAATATAATAATTTAATTATAATAACAACATTTTTAATGATACTAACAAGTATTAATAGAACTTTTAGAAAAAAAAAGAAGAAAATAAACATACAATAAAGTAAATATAAGAAGTATTTTATTATTAAAAATGTAATAGAATCTGAAATAGAAAAAAAATTATTATTAATTATTTTTAATATAAAATATTAAAATGATTGTTATTTACCTGATTATGATTCGTCACATTTCTTACAAAAGTAATTTATCTTTGTAGTGCATTGTTTGCAAACATATTATTTACATAAATTACAAATGACAGTAGTCTTATTATTATTGCAGAACCCTATTTGACACCATTTACGTGAAGAAGGTGAACTCGTTGATATACTTGGAGCAGTAGTTTCTTGTTGCTTGATTTTTGATTGTACATATTCAATGGCAAGTTCATTTTCTAATTGAAACAAGAAGTCTTGTCTAGATATTTTCTCACCTGTGGTTTCCTTATATAAGATCCAGGCATTTATGCCAGCTAAATCTAAAATGTTATAAAATACTTGGAGCGGCCATCTTCTAGATCCGGATTTTACGCTATATTTTTTTGCCATTTGGTCTGTAATGTCCACTCCAAATTTAGTTTTATTATAAAATTCAACCGTCTCGGGTAACTTTTTATTACTTTTACCAATTTTGATACATTTATGTTTAGAACTCAATATAAAAACTTTCTTTTTCGGTTTACTTTTGTAAATTGTAAGGGTAATATTATTTGATTTATAGAGTAGTGATGAAAAACGAGTCATAATATCCTTCTTTATTTTACAAATTTTTGGCAATTCTCTTTTGTTGCCACGTATAGTTCCAACAAGCGTGGTTTTTTTTGAAAGCAATTTGGATGCTAGCGGTAAGCTTGTAAAAAAATTATCGGTTGTTATACATCTTCCTTTCATAGTATATGGTTCGATAAGTTTTAGTACGACATATTCACTAAGAGATTGCGATTTTGCTCGTGTTTCATCTTTCCCTAAATAAGGAAACCCATTTAGAATATATTTTGTTTTTACATCAGATGCCAGCCAAAATTTTATTCCAAATTTGTCAGGTTTAGACGGCAAATATTGCGTAAATCGGCATCTGGATTTTGTTGCAAAGAGTTGTTCGTCAACTGTGATATTTTCTCCTGGCTTGTAGCAATTTTGACTATTTTGAATGAACCTATCCCATACTGTTGATATCAAAGCAAATTTGTCATTTTTCAAACGTTTGCTTCTTTCACTTTTTTTATTAAAGCGAATAAATTTCAAAATTTTACTGAAATTATTTCGACTCATAGTCTTGGAAAAGAAATTCGGTCCCCATTCTTTGTCCCATAAATATGACAGATTCAAATTATTTGCTTTGTATGCTCCCCGAGCATATAAAATTGCAATAAAAGCTTTAATTTTTGTTTCACTTAGAGTCCATTTTTTACCCAAAACTCGAAAAGCTTCTAATTCCGTGCAAGATATTATATAATCAAGAATATTCCTGTCAATTAGTAATAAAAATGCGCTATTTACTTCACCTTTGATAATATTTCTTTTAGCATATCCTGTGGGGCCGGATATATCTTTGAAAATATTATGAAGTGGTAATCTTCCAGTTGTAGATCCTTCTTGTATTTTTTCCCAATTGGTTCCGTCTGCAGCAATTTCATTTTTTTTATTTATATTTTCTTTTTCCTCTTCAGAACTTGAAACTATACGAGCACGTCTTTTTTTCCGTAAATTCAAAATATTTTCTAATTCACTGTCCGAGGACTCTCGAACTTCTTCATGATCTTCAAACTCATCAAACTCATCATTATTACCACTATAAACTGTTTCAATATCTTCTTGGTCACTTTCTTCATCCTCGATATCAGAAGCTTCCATTGAAATATTGTTTATTTTTCGCAGCAAATCAGAGGTTTTTATACGTTTTGCCATTTTTTATGGATTACAAAAAATCGCTGTATAACTAAAAAATAGATGCTATTCCCACGACTATGGAATAAAGAATGATCGCGTAAAACTACATCGATTCTATTATTCCGATACACTACGGCAACGATTATATCACTATGTATTTTCGCCAGATAAGCAGTAACATGAGAGAAAATATTACAACAAAGAATAATACATTCGTCTAAATATCTTATCGACGGTGTTGATTTCAAAAAACAGATATTTTCAGATTTATGTCGAATTTAAGAAGTACCAGTCAAAATGACTGGTATTGGTAGAAGTAGCAAATGCCAAAATTTATTCGAATTCTGTTTAAGTTATAAAAAAATAAAAATTATTTTTACAAACCATTTCTTATATCTAGAAAAGTCATCATATAATTTTGAGAAAAAAATGTAACGTGAGGTGGAAATTAAATAATGAAGTTGCGCGACCAGTCATTTTGACTGGTCTGGTAGTTCTAGTGTTAAGAAACTATAAACAAGGGCAGGCTCTATGTTAATTAAAATTACTTTATACTTAAATTTATTAATTGTGAAGTAAAATCAATAAACATTATCTACTAAAATTGTCGTTATTTGAAAATTTGAAAATGTAAACTATAAATTTTACCCAAAAAAATTTTAAATCTATACTATATTTTAAGTATTTTAAATGGCACAAAAAGAAAACAGATTATGTAACACATATCTCAGTATTTAAAACTAAAGTAAGATAAACTTTGCAACGTCTTATGACATACAACTTAAAAATTCAAAAGTAATTAGGTAATTAATAAAAAATTCTGTAAAAAAAGATCCAGAAAACAAAAGATCCTAGTTTCCATTCATGTCTAAACCATCTGAGAGGTCAACTTTCATCATGGATCCTGCTTTTCTATTAAAAAACCTATACTATTACATAATAACAAATGATACAATTATTACTGTGTTTCTATTTCTTCCACTTTCATACTCATTGGTAAAATATTGAGAATCTCCCTACGCAAGAATATGTGAAAAATTTCTGCTTATAAATATATAAGGTTCTTTTTAGACGCCCCTACAGGGACTTCCTGATGCAATTACCATCGCAGAAAGTATTCCGTCGCTATAACTTTTTATAGAGATAGAATTTTTCAGTTCTTTTTGAAGTTCTCGATGAACTACGACCTTATCTACACGTATATTACGTGTATATATGTGCATATGAGTTCTCGTACTCCTAAACTTTTTTGAATTGGCTTATTTAAAATTAAAAACCACAATTTTTAATGAAATTTATATGGCATTGCCAAAAGAATCGTTTAAGACTTTAGTCTATCTTAGAAATTATTAAAATACTAATTATGACATTTCAATATAATATTTATCCTGCGATTTGTCAATGCAAAAGCTAACCTTATTTTATCGAAATTTCGCATAACACATTTAAAAGATATAAAGATTTTTTTAATCAAAATTTTTAATAAAGTTAATAATGTAGGATTCCGGTAAATTCATAAGTAAACATGTGAATAAATGCAAAAAGACAAGAGAAAGTTAATATATTAATACTTGATAATGATCATTGTCGAGTATGTAGACTAATGTTTTTCTTATAGTAAAATTAAGGTAGGTATTTCTAGGATAGAATAAAGACGTTTTTCATATACATAGATGTAAGATAAGGGCACCAGTGGTCGACCAGTTAAGGGAAATGTTAATCTTAAATAGTGATAACTTATTGAATTTTTATTGAATAGTAGATCTCGATGCGTAAAGATATTCTTTGAACTCCGGACGTCATATAACAAAGGATATTTTTCGAAAAAGTTGTGTTACACGAAAGAAATAAATATTGATATGAAAGTCAATCATTAGATTAGAAGTTGACCATTTATGAGACTGAAACAAAACGAGTAATTAAAAAATTGCTTGTCAGTAGTTATACTAACATTTATACTAGAGCCAAAATCAATAAAATCAATTACTTTAAAATATTTTAGTTACACTAATTAGAAAAAATAACAACAAAAAGGTCAAATACAAATGAAAAGAAGTTAATCTTTGAAAGTTAATGAAAAATAAAGTTTACTGTAATTCCATAGCAAATTTATTTCAGCTATACAGTAAATATTTTGCGTTTTGCTCATTTAGATTGATTCATTAATATGAAAAAGTATATTTTTCCATTTATAATCTAATACGTCAGGAGTTTCTGGCCATTTCCACAATCGCCTATGCTTTTCCATAGAAGATATATTTGCTTCAGTGTCAGTAATAAAAACGATTTTACCAAGAAAATATTCACCTTCATATAAAAATATTACATGTACATTAACATCTTTTTTAACGCTAAGCAATTTATTCTTGTCCAATATCTCTCTTCTTTTCAATGTATTTTCTTCTGTAGTTTTCTCGTTATTTTTACTATCAACACAATGGAGTAAGTCACAGCTAATGTCTGAACTCTCAGATGAATACTAAAAGATTTTCTTCGTTCTTTTTTAGTTTTGGTTTGCATGCATGAAGGTCTTTAGCTCTTTTCTCTTCTTTCTTATCTCTTTGTCTTTTCGTAGCTCACTCTTTTTTCAATCGTTCACTCTCTTCTTTTTTCTTCATCTTCTTTAAAACGAACGTAAGATGGCGTGAGTGCGTGAGGACGCTACTTTTCCCGCTCTGTAGGTTAGAAACTGTTTTTCTTTCTTTTCTTTTATCCTTATCGGAGTTAGTGCAACTAAAGTGCAATTTTTTAAAGTATAATACCCAAACTATGTCGGCAACATTAAACATACCACATAACAATCAACAACAAGCAGAATTCTACCAATTAAGTTCTTCACAAATCTACCCAACTCATCATGAGGTTATAGATACACATTTCGACCCACAGCACAGTCTTACTCCCCTTCAGAACCAGTTGCTATCACATCAAGATAACATAGCCGGATCGGGCGTACAAAATATTACTCAACAATCCTACCACCAACATAACCTTTGCTTTCAACCTGGAACCTCGCAGGTTAGCTCAATACAAAAGCAGCAGCCCAACGGAGCTGAACCAGCACCAAATAACAACCGTGCAAATGAGTGGACACTCAATAATAAAAAAAGACCTTGACACACCAGCGACAGTGATACAACCCTAACAAATGTTGTGAAAAAGAGCTATTGGCTAAGTACCTCTGTTGAAACTCCAAATAGATTTCAACTCCTAAACACAGTAAACGATAGAAGTAGTAGTCATAATAAAAATAATAATAATAATAATAATAATAATAATAATAATAATAATAATACTGCCCCTATCAATCAAAACCCAGAAAGGCATGAGAAATCACAAGACCGTCAAGACAAACCTCCACCCATATTTATAAGTGGAGTAGAATATATAGCTCTGCTTAGGGAACTATTAAATCATATTGCCAAAGACGAGTACTTCTTAAAAACCTTAACAAATAAGGAAATCAAAGTACAACCATACAACTCTATAAGCTACACTAAAATAGTAAAGGAACTAGAAGCGAAAGATACATAATTTTACACTTTTCAATACAAAAGCAAAAAAAACTTCAAGGTGGTGTTGAGAGGACTCCACCCCTCTAGTAACCTGGACGAAATAAAATCTGAAATTGAAGCGAGTGGTCATAAAGTCATAAGAATCACCAATATACGCAACAACAGGACGAGGAGTCCAACACCACTATTTTTTTGTAGAGCTTCAACCATAAGAAAATAACAAACTAATATATGATTTGAAACATTTACTACAAACCATTATCACTGTAGAACAACCCTACAAAAAAAAAAGGATATACCACAATGTACAAGATGCCAAGCGCATGGACACACCAAAAATTATTGCACGCGTATTCCCCAATGTGTTAAGTGTGCAGGAAAGCATCTGACAGAGCAATGTAATTAGAAAGATAGAAGCAACCAAGTGAAGTGCTGCAATTGTGGTGGAAATCATCCAGCCAGCTATAAAGGATGTGTAATCAGAAAACAACTAATTAACAAAATGTTCCCTAAATTATGAGAACGTATAACTCACTCCACATATACCAGATCCAACGAGGTACAACCAGGCAAAACCTATGCACAAGCATCAAGCAACTACCACCATGTAGCATACCACTCTCAACAAGATATACCAACTACCTCAAATGAATCCTCATCAACCTCACATAAGATGGAAAACATGATGATGCAGTTAATGACAAGCATGAACACAATGATAAACCTTCTAAATACAGTCATATCGAAATTAAGATAATTGCTAACATATCCTATAAAATTGGAATCTGGAATGGTAATGGACTGGTAAGCAAAAGCCAGGAATTACACACTTTCCTAATAGACAATGACATTGATATAATGCTAATATCAGAGACCCACTTCACAGATAAATCTTATCTTAAACTTTATAAATACACGCTGTACAGTACTCAACACCCTAGTTGTGGTGCACATGGAGGAACAGCCATAGCTATCAAATCTAAAATAAGGCACCATGAAATTGAAAAATCCAATCTCAATTACATCCAGGCAACCAGCGTTGTTGTAGAAGACTAGCAGGGTATCCTAACAATATCTGCAATTTATTGTCCCCCTAAACATGCAATTAAGGAAGACGATTTTACAAAATTCTTTAACACTCTAGGCTCAAGATTCATAGCTGTGGGTGACTACAATGCTAAACATCCATGGTGGGGTTCTCGACTTTCAACTCCCACCCCAAGAGGAAAACAATTATATCAAGCCATCCAGAAAAACAAACTATATGTACTATCAAAAGGAGAACCAACCTATTGGCCCACAGATCCACATAAAATACCAGACTTGTTAGATTTCTGTGTTGTTAAAGGAATAAGCCAACATTATCTAGATATTTAATCGAGTCTAGATTTGTCCTCTGACCATACTCCCCTTATAGTAAATGTTAGCTCCAGCGTTATTGTAAAAACTGCACCTCCTACATTACACACCAGGAAAACAAATTGGGACATATATAGATGCCTACTAAATGAAAAAGTTAGCTGCAACATACCTCTGAAAACAGTAGAACAACTGGAGGCCGCAATTGAACACTTTACAGTCAATATACAGGAGGCGGCATGGGAAGCAACACCTACAATTTCCAACAAAGAGACACTACTAGAAACCTCTGATTCTATTAAAAAGCTCATTGTTGAGAAAAGAAAACTGAGAAAACAGTGGCAACAGTCGAGAAATCCCGTTAAAAACCCAGACTTAACAGAACCACAAGAAGACTGAAGAAATTGCTTCTGGAAAAAAAGAGTTAACTATCCAAAACTATGTTTAGAAATTAGCTCCAACTAAAGAAACAAATTATTCTCTCCGGAAAGCCACGAAAAAAATAAAAAATCCTCAAGTCAGTGTACCAGCCATCAAAATCGATAACAACAAATGGGCAAGGAGTGATGCGAAAAAGGCAGCGGCTTTTGCAAACCATCTCAAAGAAGTTTTTCAACCCTTACCACAAGAGGTATTGGCCGAAGAAGAAGAGGAAGTACATACGTATCTGTATAATACAGAAGATTTGCCTAGCGTCCATAAACCGTTTAGAGCAAGCGAAATCAGTCTGGTAATACACCATGAAATCAGTATTAAAAAGTCTCCGGGTATTGATCTGATTACTGGTAAACTACTGCGTAAACTACCTGATAGATGTATAAGATTTCTTACAATACTATTTAATGCTATTCTTCGTCTTAACTACTTTCCTATACAATGAAAAATAGCCTAAATTCGTCCCAGATTCGTCCGTCAAATAAGCTTAAGTCTCGAAGAAAAAAAGTATTGCTCGGCTGTCTTTCTAGACGTCACTCAAGCCTTTAATAAAGTATGGCACCCAGGCTTATTATACAAACTTAAAAAAGTACTACCCTTCTGTATGTTACAATTATTAAAGTCATTTCTTGATAATAGATACTTTATTATTAAACAAAATGATACACATAGCGAACTGCATCCTATCAAGTCAGGCGTCCCACAAGGAAGTGTCCTTGGACCAGTTTTATATACGTTATATACGGCAGATCTACCAACGACTGAACAAACAACCACCGCTACTTATGCAGATGACACTGCAATCATGGCTTCTCACTCCAACCCAACACTAGCTTCAGACCTAGTTCAAGAAAATTTGTATGGTATACAATTATGGCTAAAAAAATGGAGAATTCGTATTAATGAAACGAAATCGGTGCACATTACTTTCACACTCAGAAAACAAACATGTGCTCCAGTATCAATTAATAGCATACAAATTCCCCAATCAGATTCAGTGAAATATCTAGGAATGCACTTAGACAGTAAATTAAACTGGAAACAACACATCTGGCAAAAGAGGAAGCAACTTGGCTTACAATTTAGGAAACTACTGGCTGTTAGGTCCAAACTCCAAACTTTCTCTCAATAGTAAAGTTACAATATACAAAAGTATTTTGAAACCAATCTGGACCTATGGTATCCAACTCTGGGGCTCGTCTGCCAACTCTAATGTTGAAATCCTTGAAAGATTCCAATCAAAGACACTTCGCATTATAACTAATTCTCCATGGTATGTCACTAACAAAAACATTTCTAAGCATCTTGAAATCCCCTCTGTCAAGTCAGTTGTTAACAACTCTACTACTGAGTACTCTGAAAAACTCCAATTCCACCCTAATACCTTAGCTAATGAACTGCGTAACGAAGTACACGATTTGCGCCGCTTAAAAAGATTCAAACCGATAGATAATGTAACTAGATTTTAAGTATATTTCAAGTAGTATGAGATAAGGTTAAATATGTAATATTCTATTTTGTTACATTAAGATATATCATACACGTGATATCAATATTAAGAAGGTATTGGCTATTAAGCGAAATACCTGCATGTTATTCTTGTACTATTCTATTTTCACTAACAAATTTGCTTATTGTTACCTTGCAATAAATTGCAAATAAACTCTTATATAAAAATAAAAAATAAAAATCTTCTTTAAAACATACTCTTGAAAAAGCTTCCCATCTCTCTCAGAAATGGTGGAGATCCTAGATTTTTTCAAACTTTGCACACTTGTCGTAGTCCATAAGAATATATCTCGTACTTATAAACATAGTGCATAAATTCAATCGTTTTTGAAAAAAAGAGTGTAGAAATTCCACAAAAATTCTTATGTTCACTTATATTCTTTACTTTGGTAGCATAATAGTTTCGTGTCCCTGATGATTTCTTATTTTTCATGTTTGTTATTGTAAAGAACGTTTAATTAAATGTTTCTGATTTTATTTATTTTTTCTAGAATATTTTATATTAATTTTTTAAGGAAAAAATATAAACAAGATGCATTTTTATTATAAAGCTTGTGAAGTTTCTTCTTTTTACCAACATTATTATTTTTTTACGAAATCAACGTCATTACGAAAATTATATAATTAATAATTATAAATAAAATTACAAACAATAAATAAATAAAAATAATTTTTCTTACGCGTCTGAATCGATACACTTTTCAAGATACTTGTCGTACAGATACGTACAACATAAACAAACAACAAATAACATAAATAACCTAAGTTATTCTTTTAACGTGGACCTTTTCTTTTATTATATAATATATATCAGGCGTCCCCTTGTCAGCAATAGAACTTTAAATCCCTCATCTTTTGGGATCTAACACTACGATTGATGGTTAAGCAGTTATATTTATATTTTTGACAATATATCTCTATTCTTTTTTTTTATTGTAAACATTTCTTTTTATAAAAGCAGATTAAAAATTAATTAAATTTTATAATGATATAAAAATAATTTAATAGTTTACAAATAATTTATTGTAAGATTGCTTGATAAAGTTTTTTTGAATGATCACGAATGAAAAAAACACGTTCACGCCGGCACCGATTTTCATTGTCTCCGCTGTGGAGCGGCGCTCGAATTTATGCCGCGCTTCTTCTGGCGGCGTAAAGAATAAATAAAATAAATAAATAATTTATTTAATAGTTTTTAATGAATCTACGTTAAATTTTCATGTTTTTAATTTTTTGCGTCGTATAACACCGTCTAATAGCACAATTGAATGCGTACCACCGGTGGAAAGCACCGCTCGATGAGATAATCTAGCGCGGGCCACCGGTGGTACGAGCCGGCGTGAACGTGTTAATGAAAAGCTGTGATGTTATTAAATAGTTTCTAGTTTTATTTTTATTTTCTATTATTAGTTCTATGTTAATATTTCCGTTGATATTAAAAGTTTCCTTTTTTCGAAAAATATGTGAT
The DNA here is from genome assembly GCF_049000335.1 of Polistes dominula. NCBI lineage: Eukaryota > Metazoa > Arthropoda > Insecta > Hymenoptera > Vespidae > Polistes > Polistes dominula. The sequence goes on along the minus strand of NW_028301061.1, from coordinate 5,096,126 downwards.
TGGTATTGTCTTTCCATTGTAATAATTTTCTTCAACCATATTATTACTAGTTACACATGTTTTATTAGTTTAGTTTTCTTGTTTAAGCACGACATTTATTATGATATATTTTAACATTACCTATATCAACAATAAAATAGGTGTTTTGTTGACAAAAATTATTCGATGCTTTTTTAAGCTTTAATAATTTATTTAATAAATATTTAACTTTCCTATGAAAGTAAAGGTAAGATGAAAAAAAATATATGTAAAAGACTACATATATAATTAATTTTTGCTGTTTTAAAAATTGGTGGTAATATATATGTTGGATAACGTTGCCACACCTGTCGCAGTAACGTTTACTAATGTTTACAAGTCGAAGTGCGCAAAATTTTTACAATACAGATAACTCATAGGCTTTTTTAAATCTCTGATTTGATATATTTCGGGCTCCAAGAACAATTCATTATATTTACTCACAGTTTAAAACAGGGGTAACTTTCGTTGACTACTCTCACCGTAAAGGCATAACGGTGGCCTTAGGTCAAATCGAAACACCAAAAAGAAGATGAAAATAGTAAAAGAAAGAATGCCTTTTGTTGTATCCGGGAAGCTATTTTAAGAATATGCTTTGAATTCTATAGTGTATAGAAAGTCTTAGCAAGACGTGACAGTAGGAACGTAGAAAATTAATTTTTCTGTCTTTTCACTAACATAAACGAACTAATGTTAGTGCGTTCTCCATTCACTAAAAAGATTGAAGTTTCTAAGGTAAAAATGTTGGACACATTACAATCAGTAGAGTTTTAATTATATTTAATAAAAAAAATAAAAAAAAATATATTTACTCTCAGATATTTTTAAGTTCATTTTCAAGAATTTTATTTTTCAGCTAAAGATTAGTTGAATAAATATGAGAAAATCTGATTTATATTTATAAGAAACTAATAATACAATTTTCTAAAAAAATTTTCTACTGTGTTTAAAAAAATTTTTTAAATTATAGTTTTTTTTATTTGATCTCCGCATTCACTTTTTTCTGTTACTATTTAAGTATGAATGTACGTAGGAGTCGTTTGTAACGAGCCTAACTAAGTTTCACTATTATGTAACTGGTATATTATTGCTTAACGTTTCACGACGGTTAAGGGGGTATTCCGGTCTAGAAGCCTAAATTTAAGGCATTTTTCAAATTAAGATAAAAAAAAAAGAAAACCTTTTTTAGTATCCATTTTTTTATATGATGTTTATTAACATTTTAAGAATACAAAAAAAAAATCGTAAAAAAAAATAAAAAATTCGTAGAAATATAAGCAGGTGAAGTGAGGGCTACAAAAAAAATGGTGCACTCTGGTTGACAGGATTCCAACCCTTGTAGTGATTTGAAACACAAAAATTTTGAAAATTCCTAATCAGTAAAGATGTAGCTATCGGGTGACCCTTAGCCAAAAAAAATTCACAAAATGGCTTCGTTATGAAAAAATATTTTTTAACCCCTTTTTTTTGACCTTCTCGAATTTTTTTAAAATACTAAAAATTAAAATTTTTCAAAATTCAAGGGTCACCTGATAGAGAGATATATAAAGAAGATTCCCACCAAATTTCAAAGGAATCGGTTGAGTAGAACTTGAGATATCATGTCAACCACCTTGAAAAAAGTAGTTTTGAGAAAAACGCGTTCGAAGTTTTGCATAATAAGGGTAGGATACAGGATACCGCGTCACTAAAACAGCTATATCTCCGAAAATAATTTGAATTTTTAAATATCCTTTTAAGAACATATTCTTAAAAGGTTAAGCTTTAAAAATAAAAATAAAAAAAGAATCGATTTTTTCAAATTTCTAGACCAGAATACCCCCTTAATGTTACACAAAGGAACGAAAATTTATCTAAAATTAGAACTAGCTATTACATAAAATTATTTTTCATTTTCTATTAACGGTTCACACATTAACTAAATGATTTTTCCAAATTTATTTACTAGAAACTATTCTAATAATAAGCAAATTCATAACAATATTTTTTATAAATTATTGTATTTATATAAAAGTACATAAAATAGTTTTTAAAATTATATTACTGTCTGAATATATTTGTATTAATTATATTTGTAAACTATCTGAAAGGTTCCAAACAAAACTTATATCACGAGTTTATGAGGTCAAGTAGGTGAAGTAAGCTCATATAAATTTATGTAAAAAAATACCTTATTAAAGAGTAAAAAGCTTATAAAAACTTTCTGAAAAGCTACGAAAAGTGATAAAAATATACACATGCAGTACGAGGTTTAAATCAATTTTTTAATAGAGGATTATAGATGACAGATCAATAAGTACTTATAGGATGCTATGAAAATAAGAAAAAAATAGAAAATCACCTTTGTAATGGGATTTAAAATACATTTACTAATACTTTTAGAAGAGCTGGAATATAGAATATTAAAGAGTTTCAATAAAAACTTTTCTGTGTAGGTCTAATTTTTTACAGGAAAATAAATTTTTAACACTTATTAAAGCTATAAAAATTAATAGTAAAAGTTTTTAAACATTTATAATTTTAAAGTGTAGCATTTTCTAATATAAATTTCACTTTTTTGACCTACTTAATTTTATTAACACGTGATTTAAGCTTGATTTCAACCTTTTTGGACACCCTATTTAAACATCTCGTTACATTGCAAAAAACCAAAGAGCGATCTTTAAAAAATTTTTTTGAAACACTTTTTATTTAAATATAATCTGAACTTTAATTACAGAAAATATATTTCGTTTTTGTCATGAAAACGTTGATTTACGGGAAGAATGAAAATTGCTTTAGTTCGATTTATGGGATTAAACATTTCATGTAGGTTAGGTCTTCTATCAATATCGAATAAAAATGAATAACAATTTTTTTTATTTTTTGATATTCTATTCCCTTATTCTCGTCGTTCAATATTTCCAAGTTATACTATACAATGTCATGCGAGGATACATATAAAAAAAAATATATATATATAAATGTGTATACATTTACATATATCATACATATCATAAGGGTAAAAAAATGAAAGATAAATAAAAAACATGTTAGGAAGGATAAAATATAAAGAATAGTGTTCCTCGTATATATACGTTATATGTAACGTTAAAATTCTGTAGTTAAAACAAGACTTGCCTTTCTTTCACTTCGTTAGAAAAAGATATGATCTAATGTACCCACGTCACAACTACAATTATTAAATTATATACCAAGTATAGTCCAGTCACATTAGGAAAAAACCACGGAATTGGAGATATCAAGCTATAAACTCGTATAAACTTGTATTTTGACATTCTAAAAGTTGTCTCAAAACCTACATATGATAGGGTGTACAGGACTATTAAAATCTAAGGTCAATAGTCACAAAAATCGACTTTTTGCAAATATCTCGTTTCCTATGGGGTTTTCGCTATTTGTATTTATTATCTATATTGTAGAAGATTCCCTACAACTTTTGTTTAAAAAATTTTTTATACGTTGAATCGTTTTCGAAATAGAGGGCGGAGAGCGCGCTGTTAGAAATTCTCGCGATCTCAAATTCCGTGGTTCTTAGCTAATTTTGACCAATTTGACTGGACTAGTAAGTTATTAATGCGATTAGAGTGATAATTCACAAAAGTAATACTTCTATTATTTTCTATATATATTTTTGTTTAATTTTTAAGTATAATTTTTCATTTATTGTATAATGAAATTTATATTGTATCGCAAATTTTTCATTAAAATTAAAGGAAAATAAGAAACTAGCAATAAAATTTTTCGTTTAAAATTACACTAATATTTCTTATTATTTAACTAATATTAACCTTTTTCTACGATCATATTTCTGTCCTCATTGTATAAATTTTTTACAAAAATTGAACTTCGTTAGATCTTGACAATAAAAATAAGTCAGTAATAGTCATATTATATCTTTTTACGAATTATATTACTTTTATAAAGTTTTTATCGATTTTATATATCTTGTTTTCTAATGTATATATGTATATGAAATCATATAACAATTCCTTCTACAATTGAAATTAAATCCAAAAGATCCCATTACTTTTTTCCGATTTAGAAAACTCAGAATCTATCATTATGTTAAATTTGAAAAAAAACGAGAACAAGATAAAAAGAGAGAGAGCGAGAAAGAGAAAGAAAGAAGAAAAAAAAACAAACTACGTGATCGTAGTTTTTAGTAAGACTATAAAAATAAAAGCTTTTTCTGCGAAATCGTTAAAATGACATAGTATACATTACCCTTTTCGATCGTAATCCCAAGCTTGCGAAAAAACGTCTAACGGATAAGGTAACCGACTTCGTTACGATACGACGACCCGTGAATTTGTCAAAGTGTCGTCGAGCTTGGGTCAAAGGTCAAACAGCTTCAGTCTTCATAAGAAAAGTTAAAGAGAGATTGGAAGAGGGAGAACAGTAGAAAAAAGTACTACACAGAGAACGTTGAAGCTTCCTCTTAACAAAGACAGTGAAGGTTCGAAAAGTTTTGTTAGATTTGTATTGGGATCAAAAAGATTTTATCATTATTTTTAAAGTTTCGTGGTGACTCAGCCGTATTATCTAATTTCTATCAACGATATCTTGCTGATGGTCTAAGAATAGAAAATAAAGTGTAATTTATATAACAACAGTATAGTATAGTTAAAATAAAAATAATAACAATAACACATATGATGGTAGTATTATTACTTTATGCCTTTATAGGCAATAGAAGTGATAGTGATGATAGTAGTAATAATAGTAGTGTTAAACAAAATTATTAGTAATAATAATTACAGTTGTGACGGTAATAGCAGAAGATATGTATATATATATAGTTAGTAAAAATAATAATTAATAGTAATATTATTAATAGTAGGAAATAGCTTTGTAATTTTAGTAATAATAGGAATAATAGCAAAGTTGCAGTAACGATTAGTAATAGTAGTAGGATAGTAAATAATAGTAGAACTGTATACCAGTAAAGCCTACTACTACTTCGTTAGTGATGTTATCACCGAAAGTTTTGCGCCTTTATTTTACTCTCATCCTACGTACGCGACCCTCATTTTATCGATTTTCTCTGCTCCCCTCTTCTTTTACTTCCCCCATCCTATACCGTGTTTCTCCCGTTACGAATCTCCTTTTGTTCCCCCTTTTCACGCTCTCACTTGACAAAATCACAACCCATGGAAAACAACAGCTCTCGAACTACACAAATGCTTGAGTGAAGTAAAAAAAAAAAAGCATGAATTTTGCATCTAGTGTTTTTCTCTTCCTTTTCGTTTAGTTTCCTTATTTTTCTGTCTTCTTTATGCATCTTCTTTTTTTCTAATAATAGATTTATATTCTTTTTTTTATCTCCTGTCTTAAGTATTGAGAGCACGAAAAAGCGTAACTTTCTTGAACAGTGATGCTTGTTGAATATTTTGATTTTTTTTAGAATCGGGAATTCGCCATTAACATTAAGAAAAGAAGGAATCTACGATACAATTTCTAATTCAAAATTACATACACATTTTATAAATAATACCAATTTTTGTTTAAAGAAAGTAATCCATTTTTTCTAGGATTGCTAACAACCTTAAAAATACGTAATGAATCAATCATATAAAACTGATATATTTTCTATAGAATTTTTAACGTAGCAATTATTTCTGGATTACGTCTGAAAAATATTTTCGTTTCTTTATTCCTTCGCAACAGAATGCAAATGCAGCGATAGCAAAATACGAGTTTATTTATCAAACAAATCGTTCGTTATACTTTCATAACAAATAAATGTTTGTGTAAAAAACATTCGTAGGATATAATATATCATAAAAATAGATTCTTAACATAAAAAATTTAATTATTAGTTTTAAAAAAAAATTTACATTTCTGAAAAAATCATACTTTTTTTAACATTTTGAATGAAAAGAAGTAGTGCTTACCTATTTCTTCTTACAACAAAGATTAATTATTTATTTAGATTATAAATTACCTAAACTACTCCTTATAATCAAGATTTGGATTATCAATGTCATTACAATAAGTATTAAGACCTGGAATAGGTTCTCGCTGTTTTTTTACAAAATAAAAACTTTATTTAAAATATAAGGAACAAAAACGTTTTATTGAAAGTATTGCCCATCACTAGAGGCCACTTTCTCTCATCTTTCTGGCAGTATATGAATTCCGCTTTGGAAAAACGACATGTATTTTGGGGCTATCCAAGAATCGACCCATTTTTTAGCTTCTTTGTAAGAATAAAAACACTGGTCAGCTAAGCCATGTGCCATCGAACGAAATAGGTGAAAATCGGAAGGGGCTATGTCAGGTGAATACAGCGGGTGGGGTAGAACTTCCAATCGAAGCGTTTCCAGGTAGGTTTTCACTGGTTTTGCAACATGAAGCCGGGCGTTGTCATGTAAAAAAATCACTTTGTCGAGTCTTTTCTCGTATAGCGGCCGTTTTTCTGTTAGGGCTCGATTCAAACGCATCAATTGAAGTCTTACCCCATAACTTTCTACGCTTTGGATTATCATAGTGTATCTATTTATCATCGCCAGTCACGATACGGTGCAAAAACCTTTTTTTTTTTTCTGCCGTTGAAGCAGTAGTTTACACGTAACAAAACGCCGTACGATGTCTCTTAGCTTCAATTCATATGGCACCCAATGTCCTTGCTTCTGGATCATTCCTAACATTTTTAAACGTTTTGAAACATTTGACTCATCAACTTGTAATGTTTTTCCAAGTTCTAATAGCGTCTGAGATCGGTTTTCAGCGAGTAATTCCTCTAATTCTCTGTCTTGAAATTTTTTTGGTGCGCCAGAATGTTCTTTATCCTCAAGTTCGAAATCATTATTTTTGAAGGGTCGAAACCAGTCTCTGCATGTCGTATCCGACAGAGCATTGTTACTATAAGATTCAACAAGAATTCTATGTGCTTTAGCTGCCGATTTCTTTTGAATCAAGTAGTGCAATAAAATTCCCCGCAAATACACTTTAGTTAGCACAAAAGTAGACATTTTCAAAACTAATAAAAAATTACTTTGTTACACTAAAGTGAACTATCATACACTAAAATTTTAGGTTAGATACAGTACTTCCTTGCAAGTGCGTTACCATTCAAAATTTCAAGCCTGGAGTACTGCTATTGCCATCTTTGATGAAACAGCAAGAACTTATTAAAGGTCCTAATAAAAAAAATAGTTTAATTATTACATTACTGTAAAGTGAAATTACTTTTTTAATGAAAAATCATAAATCTTAAATAATTCCATGTGCATTTTAATTTATGAACCAGCATTCTTAAAAAAAATATAAAAAATTGAAATAAAATACTGCAAATTTTGTTAACCATGTATACGATACTAACACGCGATATTCACAAATTATTATTAATTAAAAGGAATTACCATAACTTTTAAATATTTAAACAAATAAAATAATTGAATGAATTAAATACTTTCTCATAATAGGAGAAGTTATTGTAGCCAGAAGATTTTGTGTTTCTCTCTTTGTCGTTTCTAGAACAAAGTTCAAAAGAAACATCGAATTCTCGAAGGTTAACTCCGTATTTTCTTCGACATTTATAAAGGTTCAGGATGCTTGGCTAAGATGTTATCAACACGGATAAAAGGATTTATGGAGCGATCGTTGAAAGTTGTTGTGTTGCAAGTAAATGTTTCTTCGCTTTCATTTTCGAATGACATCAATCTCAGTACATTATCTTACGCGATCATACTCGCAAAAACCCTTACACGTCTTATTTTTACTCGCATAACATAAGAGTTAGAGAGATTTAAGGATAAATAATGCAAAATATACGATTTGAAAATTTCAGGCACGAAACAAAAAAAAGATGGAACAAAAGTGGTTTACAAAAAATGGATGTCTCGGAAAAAGGTTCGTGCAATTTATTAGTAACTGGGGCAGAAGGAAATCGTTTATCCGATAGAGGATAAAAGTTGCATGCTCGAAATACGATAACAACGGGAAGGATGGAAAAACTCAAAAATTAGCACGAAAAAAAAACCGCTAAATATTTATGAGACGCGATAATAATATTATCAGATAAAAAAAAACTATATGAAAGTTGATAAGAGAAAAAAATTATTATGTTTGTAAGATTATACTGAATAAACTTCTACTTGTTTGTAAGAAAAATCAAATATATTGTAAAATTCGTGAAAAAATTGAGTCGATGGACTGATTCAACCCGAATTCGAACCTAGGATCTTTCGCTTCTTGGGCAATTGTCTCTTCTATCCATTCATTGAGTTATCCAGGTCATACGGATCAACTTTCTCACAAATACGTGTGTTTATGTATTTAGCATGGAGGCGCGTTCGATCTCACAATATTCGATATTTTATTATTTATTATTTGTATTTTATTATCATTTTGTTTTGTAAAAAGCATTAAAAAAAAAAATCTTTAAATTATTGCTAACAGAGACATGTGAGCCGTTTATTTTGAAAGTTGCCCAAGTCCAATCATAGTCATCAAAAACATATTATTTCTTTAATAATATTAGTTATGCTAATTGGGATTATAAACTTAAAACCTTTAGAAACATAAGAACATTATTCTATATCTGTTATTTATATTTTTAAATTTAATCCAACGTAAACTCTTCAATATCTCGATTCGAACATAAATGGACTTAGGCCATTTTAAAAATAAACGGCTCATGTTATATGTAAATAGGCATGATCTTTACGGTTTGTAGCCCAGGATCATCATGTTCAATCAAAACAAAACAAAAACAAAAAAAAATACATAAAATATAAGTTAAAAATTCGACAAGATAAATTTAAAAAAATTTACTTAATTTATTTATTTAAATAGAGGTAAAAGAGTATGTTTTGGAAAAAATAACAAATGAATGGCGAAAACTACAATAAACCTAAATAGGCTCCAGAATAGTGTAAGTACAACGGTTTATTCTAAAGAAAATATAAATAATTCATCAATAGTTTATTAAATATTTATACGATCATAAGAATAACATAAAAAATTTGAGCAATAAAAAAGGATTGACCGCATTTATATTTACATAGTTAAAAATAATATTCTATCTTGATAATTCATTCTCTAAAGGATCTATTGGATAAACTTAACGTTTCAAGTGCTCCACAAATAACACAAAAATACTTTTATGTAATTTTTTAAGCTTTATCCAAAAGACAAGTGAGCTTCAACAAAAAAACACTAATACATATTTGGATAAATCGAAAAATTTCGTAACGTAACTATCGTATTATATAACGAATATTTTATATTGCAATAGAAAGGTAGTAATTATAGTACATTGTCAGTTACTTTCTTTACCATCATTAAACAATAAAATGATGATATACAAGTATTAGAGTTCTAATATTTCGCTTTTCATTTTGAAGTATGAATTTAAATGAATAAATTCTTGAAATTTACAAGAAATGGGAATAAATAATTAAATAAATTATTTAAATAAACAAATTATTTAATAATATCAATTTTTTAGTTCGGTAAAAAGACTTTTAAAACACTTTATATGTAAATTATTACAATCATTTAGAACCTATTAAATGACTATCGGTTTTTTTTTTTAATTTTCCTTACAAATGTCTCTTCCTGTCCCATAAAATTGAAAGAATGTGCGCTGAATGTTTGAAATTTTTCCTATAGGGACAAAGTATTTTTTGTGCAAAGAATCTTGTTTAACGAAAAACAAAATAAAAAAAATATATTACATCTCATTTACACAATTTCCTTATTCTAAATACAATTACAATATAAGCATTATACTCTTTTGATATAATCTTTCTCTCACAATCAACATTTTTAAATAAGTTTTTAAATGAATTGACCATTATTTTGCAACATACTTTATATATAATTAGTACGAATATCTTATTATTAATTTAATTTGATTTTTGCTACAGTAACTTTCGTATTTTCTTTAATAACATATGCAAATAAGCGGAGTTCATTTTTCTTTTTAAGGGAATTACTTATCTTAAATATTATCCAACTTTTAGATTTATCACTTTTTCGTAATTGCAGGAAATTCGTGAAATTATAAGTGGTAGATAATCCGTGGTAATTGATGGGACTCAATTAGTCGAATATATATCAAGCTAAGTACTTCAACTAACACCACTGAAATTTTTTTGGCCGCATTAAAGCTCGTTTATAAGGTTATATAAAGGTTACTTTTCTAAAATTTTAAATGACCATAATTGCAAAACCAGACGGAATGAATAAGCTTTATTTATAGAAATGACTTTTTCTTTTTTTAAATCAAACTTTGACTTATGTCCTAATTTACTTTTATATTCAAATGCATGTTCATTTTATATTATTGTCTCTACACGTTCTCGTGATAGATGTTTCACATACTCAAAAAACCACTTCCCTTTGAAAGAAAAACTGTTTACGTAAAAGTTGCTCGATAAAAAAATTATCTATACTATGCTTTCCATTTTTTTACTTTTTCAGTGAGTTATTTGCGCTTTCTATCAGGTAAAAAAGAAATAATTGAAAAAAAACCTGATAATAAACTTTTATTGATTGATATTATATTTTATTCACTTTCTTTTCCGATAAAATACATTTTAATAATATTCTGAAATGCGAATGTATTTCTACAACTCTTATGCATCAAAGGAAAATTTATTTTGTGATATAACAATTTTGTAATGACTGTAAAAAACTTTTCTCTCTACAATATTACATTTTACTTTGGTAAAATATGACGTGTTGTAGAAAAGTATTCGTGTATTAATGAATATATCTATATATATGTAAATATCAACACATGTTCTTACACGCAAGGATATATATTAAATTTAATATTAATCCTGTTATTTTAAAAATACATAAAAATGAAATTTACGGGTGAATATTTGCAATAGAACCTTGATTAACCTTCGTAATCGAGGAACAAATGACCGAGATAAATTGGGGTTCAATAGATAATCTGAATAAAGATGGAATTTTTTGAAACATGTTTTTTAAATGCAAAATAAGAGATTCTCTTGTTTTATTTTTTATACTAATATAAATACTTAATGCATAATACTTATACATAATACTTATGCATATTATATTATATCTTTACTGTGTACATTTTTATATATCCCCTCAATATACAGTTACTCAAACAATGAATCAAATGTTCTTTTTCTGTCTTTCTCTCTCTCTCAGTGTTTAAATTTTTATATAATTGAACACAGGTTAATAAGATATGTAAGAAAATATTTTATTATAATACACACATAGTTTGCGTAGTTCACATACTACAGAAATAATTTAAATATGTTACACATTTTAAGCAAAATTAAATGAAATTAGCAAATCGGGGATTTAATCAATTTTTTGAGTTTGAAAATATGAAATATGGGAAAATATATATAGAGGATTCCACGTCGACTTCCACGTCACTTCCAACCCCGACCTCTTTCGATTTCGCTGAATTATTTTTATCTTTTTAAACTTCATTAAAAACCTTTCTAAGAAATTTAAAAAATTTTTTCCCAAACAAAAATCAAGTTAGAAATGAAACCTTCAAAAAAAAAAATTTCGAAAGAATGAAACGAATGTAGAGTATCAGGAGTAGGATAATTTATACATAATATTACTTTTCTATATTTCTACATTAAGATATATTACTTTTATTAGAAAGGTAATACAGCAAGTATGATGTATTTTTTTTTTCACTGAACGTGCCAAGTTTCTTCTATTTAAAAATGTTTCTATTTCATTGAATTTAGGTATAAATTCTCACATGGTTATGGATCTCAGGGTCCAAAAGTAGAAGAGACTGTATTAAGGGCTTATTCATACAACTTAATAAAGTAAAATAGAGAATTGAAGGTACGTAAATATATGATAGAAAGAATGCAATAGGAAGATGAGGACAAAGAATTCCCCACTGGTGCCACACATGAAAACTTCAGTCCTTCTGAAGCAGTCCTGCATGAAAAACATGTCAGTGTCTTTCTTAAAAAGTAATGTGGATTTAATAGATCAGATTTGCAATTTGAAGAGAATATGCACAGAAGAGATCTCTTATCCAAAAGAAATAGGTAGATTAGTCACAACAGAAGTTGAGACGTCTAGGACAATATTTCATTATATTAAAAAGTCCAACCGAACGGTTAACAATAGCTTGAAGAAAGCTATAAAGACCGACATGGTCTAGTTCCTGCAATGGTTTTTGTTTTTAAAAATTGGTCAACTAAATCATTTGTAGCTTTATTATAGTTTTCAATTGACGGAAACTTTACCGTTATGTTGGAAATAATATTCGGAATTAAAGCCCACTCAGATAACTCATAAGACGTTATTTGTTTATCTGCAGGTAGTTGCAGACTTTCTCTTGCTACTGTACTTTTTATCGTACTCTCTCTACCGTCACATAGTTATTTCCCATGAGCAGTCGCAAAAAAGTGACATTCAGCTAGTATTCTAAAGTCACTCTTATGGTGATACAAATTAAGGAAAATTAAAAAAATTTTTAATTTTTATAGAACTCCATCCGATAAATAATAAATTTTGCTATCGTTTTTAGAAATACTTTGAACGAAATCTGTGTGTGTTATTATTTTAATGAAAACATGTATTGATATAGTATCATGATGATTACAATAAGAAACAATTACTAAGAATTGGTGTTGTAGTTTATTATTTACTTCAAAATAAGTCACAACTAGAAAAATAATGGCTTAATTATTGTTCAGTATTAAATATATTTGATATGCAAGTTCCCTCTTTCTTCTTTCAATAGGCATACATCATGCATGCATTTTCTTTCTTATTTCCTTACATCAAATAGTCCTAATTCTCTAAAACTCATATGGAATCTACTTATCCTAGACACACACATTCTATCGCAATGGGCACACTTTCTTTCTTTCAATCATAAATATCCTAAATAAACATCCTTTTCGATATATTTCTTTTTTGCATCATTCGTTTAATTTTTGCTCGCTTCATTTCATAAACACACACACACATACATATCGTCCACATTAAGCCTTTAGTTCGATTTTCCTTCGGCATTCAATCATTATTCTTTTTCGAACATTCATACAATCCACATCAAGCATTCTAACAATTGTAACATAGTAGCCAAGACTGAAATAATAAATTCATTGTTGACTAAAGAACTGCCTTTAGTATTACTATAAAACCACTCACACCACATTAATTTACTGTCGTGGAATTTTTGTATAAAACACGAGTATAATTTCAACGTAAAGTATTTGTACGTTAGTTTTAAACAGATTCGCGTTAGCATACACACAGCGCGCGCGAACAATTATTATTCCAATAAAAACTGGACGCTGCGTTTTGCACTAGAAACCGATAATTTTCTGCAAAATCACAAATTATGATAAACTCATTTGTTTTTAATGATTCTTTCAGCGACCGTAAAAAGTTTGCCTGCTCCTTGGCGATACATAAATGGGGTAATAAGATTTTTAACTCTTTCGTTTCTACGGGCGATAATAGTCGTCCTCCACAAAATACTGCGTATTTTACATACGACGAACGAATGCAGTTGTAGAACATCAAATATCTTACTCTGGACGTGTAATTTCAGTGTTCTGTTTCTTTCGATTAAAAATCGTTAACACTGCGCTGGCGACATATAAGAAATTTAACGCTTGGAAGCCGGCAAGTTTCAGCTTCAAAAGACTTAACGCTGGACTTAATGTGAGTTTCTAAACGAGTTACTAAAGAAAATATTTGATTGTTTCCAAACAATTGCATACGATTTGTTCTTTTAGTTAAAAATGTAAATAAATATATAAGTCACACATAAAAGAAAAAAAACTTTATAAATGATTCAAGACTTATTCATACTTTTGAAATCCAATATTTATACACGATATTATCTATTTCTTTTTCATCAGCGAAATCGAAAGGAGTCGGGGTTCTAAGAAAACATACCTAATCCTCTGTCAATATAAAATAAAATATAGATATAGACGACTTCTGAGACACACACAGAGCCGCTATTTTAAACAATTACACTACACAACAACAAAAGGAATTAATATAATATATATATAATTATTATAATTAATTCAGATTTTTTCACAAATGACTGAATATATTCGTAATGCTTAAAGGCACGATGAATTTTCTCATTGACTACTACAAATATGCAAAATATCAAAAAAGATCGAAGGGGGTTTAATGAGACTATCTTCTTGTTACTTAAAACGATCAAAAATATTAGTCAAGTATATTAAAATATGTGGTATACTTTAAATGGTTAATAATTATACGAAGGAAATGCATATTGTAGTCTAGAAACACGCAATATAAAGTTTGACGTACCTGTTCTTCTCGGAATGCACCAGGGACTGACTTTTTTTCATCTTAAAGGTAGATCAAATTTTTTTTATTAAATCTCTTGTTTATATAACTTTCTGCAAATTACACATATATGTATGTAAGATTTATTGAATTGAAATAAAAGAAATGTTTATTATAATATAACAAATACTTAAATATTAAGGTTTAATATAAAAATCGAAAAGAAAAAGTAAGTAACAATAGTCAGAAACTGTAACCACATTCGTACAACACTCACTACTCACACCGAATCAAGAAGGCGAAGACCGCCTTCTTCACCGCGCTTATATATGCATTCACCCCACCAATGGTCCCAATCACTTCCGTTAATCATTCTCGAAATCTTCAGACTACATATTCCCCAAGTTCGTAAGATGGCGTGAGTGCGTCAAGACGCTACTCTTCCCGCTCTGTAGGTTAGAAACCGTTTTTCTTTCTGTTCGTTTATCCTTATCGGAGTTAGTGCAACTAAAGTGCAATTTTTTTAAAGTCTGATACCCAAACTTTATTGGCAACATTAAACATGCCACATAACAATCAACAACAAGCAGAATTTTACCAATTAGATTCTTCACAAATCAACCCAACTCATCATGAGGTTATGGATACACACTTTGACCCACAGCACAGTCTTACTCCCCTTCAGAACCAGTTGCTATCACATCAAGATAACATGGCCGGATCGGGTGTACAAAATATTTCTCAACAACCCTACAACAAACATAACCTTTACCTTCAATCTGGCACCTCGCAGGTCAGCTCAGTACAAAAGCAGCAGCTTAACGGACCTGAACCAGCACCAAATAACAACCGTGCAAATGAGTGGACACTAGTCAATAATAAAAAAAGACCTTGGCACACCAGCGATAGTGATACAGCCCCAACAAATGTTGTGAAAAGGAGCTATTGGCTAAGTACTTCTGTTGAAACTTCAAAAGATTTCAACTCCTCAACACAGGAAATCAAAGTACAACCATACAACTCTATAAGCTACACTAAAATAGTAAAGGAACTAGAAGCGAAAGATACATAAATTTACACTTTTCAATACAAAAGCAAAAAAAACTTCAAGGTGGTGTTGAGAGGACTCCACCCCTCTAGTAACCTGGACGAAATAAAATCTGAAATTAAAGCGAGTGGTCATAAAGTCATAAGAATCACCAATATACGCAACAACAGGACGAGGAGTCCAACACCACTATTTTTTTGTAGAGCTTCAACCATAAGAAAATAACAAACTAATATATGATTTGAAACATTTACTACAAACCATTATCACTGTAGAACAACCCTACAAAAAAAAGGATATACCACAATGTACAAGATGCCAAGCGCATGGACACACCAAAAATTATTGCACGCGTATTCCCCAATGTGTTAAGTGTGCAGGAAAGCATCTGACAGAGCAATGTAATTAGAAAGATAGAAGCAACCAAGTGAAGTGCTGCAATTGTGGTGGAAATCATCCAGCCAGCTATAAAGGATGTGTAATCAGAAAACAACTAATTAACAAAATGTTCCCTAAATTATGAGAACGTATAACTCACTCCACATATACCAGATCCAACGAGGTACAACCAGGCAAAACCTATGCACAAGCATCAAGCAACAACCACCATGTAGCATACCACTCTCAACAAGATATACCAACTACCTCAAATGAATCCTCATCAACCTCACATAAGATGGAAAACATGATGATGCAGTTAATGACAAGCATGAACACAATGATAAACCTTCTAAATACAGTCATATCGAAATTAAGATAATTGCTAACATATCCTATAAAATTGGAATCTGGAATGGTAATGGACTGGTAAGCAAAAGCCAGGAATTACACACTTTCCTAATAGACAATGACATTGATATAATGCTAATATCAGAGACCCACTTCACAGATAAATCTTATCTTAAACTTTATAAATACACGCTGTACAGTACTCAACACCCTAGTTGTGGTGCACATGGAGGAACAGCCATAGCTATCAAATCTAAAATAAGGCACCATGAAATTGAAAAATCCAATCTCAATTACATCCAGGCAACCAGCGTTGTTGTGGAAGACTGGCAGGGTATCCTAACAATATCAGCAATTTATTGTCCCCCTAAACATGCAATTAAGGAAGACGATTTTACAAAATTCTTTAACACTCTAGGCTCAAGATTCATAGCTGTGGGTGACTACAATGCTAAACATCCATGGTGGGGTTCTCGACTTTTAACTCCCACCCCAAGAGGAAAACAATTATATCAAGCCATCCAGAAAAACAAACTATATGTACTATCAAAAGGAGAACCAACCTATTGGCCCACAGATCCACATAAAATACCAGACTTGTTAGATTTCTGTGTTGTTAAAGGAATAAGCCAACATTATCTAGATATTTAATCGAGTCTAGATTTGTCCTCTGACCATACTCCCCTTATAGTAAATGTTAGCTCCAGCGTTATTGTAAAAACTGCACCTCCTACATTACACACCAGGAAAACAAATTGGGACATATATAGATGCCTACTAAATGAAAAAGTTAGCTGCAACATACCTCTGAAAACAGTAGAACAACTGGAGGCCGCAATTGAACACTTTACAGTCAATATACAGGAGGCGGCATGGGAAGCAACACCTACAATTTCCAACAAAGAGACACTACTAGAAACCTCTGATTCTATTAAAAAGCTCATTGTTGAGAAAAGAAAACTGAGAAAACAGTGGCAACAGTCCAGAAATCCCGTTAATAAAACCAGACTTAACAGAGCTACAAGAAGACTGAAGAAATTGCTCCTGGAAGAAAGAGAATTAACTATCCAAAACTATGTTCAAAAATTAGCTCCAACTAAAGAAACAGACTATTCTCTCTGGAAAGCCACGAAGAAAATAAAAAATGCTCAAATCAGTGTACCACCCATCAAAATCGATAACAACAAATGGGCAAGGAGTGATGCGAAAAAGGCAGCGGCTTTTGCAAACCATCTCAAGGAAGTTTTTCAACCCTTTCCACAATAGGTATCGGCCGAAGAAGAAGAGGAAGTACATACGTATCTGTATGCAACAGGAGATTTGTCTAGCCCCCATAAACCGTTTAGAGCAAGCGAAATCAGTCTGGTAATACACAAAGAAATCAGTATTAAGAAGGCTCCGGGTATTGATCTGATTACTAGCAAACTACTGCGTGAACTACCTGATAGATGCATAAGATTTCTTACAATAATATTTAATGCTATTCTTCGTCTCAACTACTTTCCTATACAATGGAAAATAGCCCAAATTATCCTAATACGAAAACCAGGTAAAGACCCTCAACATGTTACCTCATATAGGCCTATTAGTTTGCTCTCACATTTATCGAAAGTACTAGAAAAGCTACTTGTCAAAAGAATTAATGCACATTTAGCTGTGAATCAGCTCATACCTGCACACCAATTTGGGTTCAGGAATAAGCACGCTACGATAGAGCAGGTACACAGACTAGTCCGTCAAATAAGCTTAAGTCTTGAGGAAAAAAAGTATTGCTCGGCTGTCTTTCTGGACGTCACTCAAGCCTTTGATAAAGTATGGCACCCAGGCTTATTATACAAACTTAAAAAGCACTACCCTTCTGTATGTTCCAATTATTAAAGTCATATCTTGATAATAGATACTTTATTGTTAAACAAAATGATACATTTAGCAAACTACATCCTATCAGGTCAGGCGTCCCACAAGGAAGTGTCCTTGGACCAGTTTTATATACGTTATATACGGCAGATCTACCAACGACTGAACAAACAACCACCGCTACTTATGCAGATGACACTGCAATCATGGCTTCTCACTCCAACCCAACACTAGCTTCAAACCTGGTTCAAGAAAATTTGTATGGTATACAATTATGGCTAAAAAAATGGAGAATTCGTATTAATGAAACGAAATCGGTGCACATTACTTTCACACTCAGAAAACAAACATGTGCTCCAGTATCAATTAATAGCATACAAATTCCCCAATCAGATTCAGTGAAATATCTAGGAATGCACTTAGACAGTAAATTAAACTGGAAACACCACATCTGGCAAAAGAGGAAGCAACTTGGCTTACAACTTAGGAAACACTACAGGCTATTAGGTCTAAACTCCTAACTTTCTCTCAATAGTAAGGTTATAATATACAAAAGTATTTTGAGACCCATCTGGACCTATGGTATCCAACTCTGGTTGGATGCTGGTTTCTTCTTCCATATGAAAATTATATGTTTAAATTAATTAAATAAATAACTATATATTATTAAATGTTTATATTATCAATATTATAACAGGTTACTTTTTTTCTCTCTTTCTCTTTTTTTTATTATAGTTACATAAAGAAAAATATACAGAAAGTAATAAAGTACGATGATCTCATCATCAAACTTTTATCTAAGAATATTGTGAATATTTCTAATACACTAAATACTCTCCTCTTCATCCTTACCCTGATTTTGCACTCACACTTTGACTCTTTCCAATTCCATTCACAATAAAAACACTAGAAAAATCAATGATTAACGTATAACTACCCCTACTTGTATAAGAGGGGTTAAAGTAACTTGTTTCTTAAGTTTATAAGTCATTTAAGAAAATACATAGCAATTTTACGTTTTTATGTATTTTTCTATATAATGAGCGAAAATTGAATACAAACTGAATAATAATACTAAGATAATAACAATTTAAAAAATAATTACGCTTAAAGGTCAAAGACATTTGTTGAAAGTTACAATTATTTTAACAGAAGATCTTCCACAGACTCGTTTATGGCACATACCACAAATAATATTCGTTTTATTGTTAGTACAATATAATAGTTAACACTGTTTACGTTTCATCGAATACGCGTCTTATTTTGTGACTGTTTATATGAGAATATTTCCTTTGTCGTGACTGAAGATTGACCGTTTATTTCTTTGTAATTAATTACAAGTTCTTTGGCTAATTGAAAAAGAAGTCTTTTCTTGAAATATTTTCTTCTATTGTTTCCTTATTCTGGCAAGATCTAGGATATTGTAAAATACTTATAATAGCCTTCTTCGGGATCCAGCTTTCACATTATATTTTCGGGCTATTTGATCCGTCATGTCTATGCCAAATTTGGTATTGTCATAAAATACGACTTTTACAGGTATACGTTTATCATCTTTTTTAATTTTCACCGACTTGTGTCTTGAGCTGAGTAATAATACTTTTTTATTAAGTTTACTTTTGTATATATAAGGTCAGAGTACAATTTTCTATTTTATAAAATATTATCGAGAACTAAGGCATGTTGTCCTTTTCTGATTTTGCAAGTTTAAGTAGTTCCTTCTTATTTTGTCTAATGATGCCAAAGAAGGAAGTTTTTTCAGATATCAGTTTTGTTGCTATTGGCAAACTTGTAAAGAATTTATCTTATGTCACCGTAAGTCTTGAAACAACAAATTTACCCTAATTATAGATAATCTCATTTCGTCTTTTCCTAAGTAGAGACATTTATTAACAAGATATTTTATTTTACATATAGTTCTAATGATACTATAGTAAATAATTTTAATTGTTTCTTATTTTATAATATTGTTTTAGTATTGATGGTATATGTTAAGTTATATATCATATGATGCTAAATGTTGAAGGACTAATAATTCTATGTTTCTTTCTATTAAGATAACAAGGTTCTAAACACATTCTGTTAATTATTATACATTATGTGTATCTAGATATTGAAAACTAGACTACCGAAACTTATTAAAATAACTATTTATAAAGTAAAGCAAATCTTAACAATTCTTATATTATTTTTTCTGTTTTGCATAATTTTGTACGTCTGATAATCAAGTATATATATTTTTAATAATATTTTGTTTATTCTGAGTTAAGATTAAACTTAAACTAAGAAAAATATTAATAAAGATTTATTTATATTTACATAAATTATTATCTCCATAATAAGCTGTAGCTTTTATGATAAAAATAGTTACACGTCCATAATTTTACTATTAATTTTCGTAATTATAAATTACTCTAACGCACCTATACATATAATACGTAAACAAAAATAAAAAAAGAACATACACAAAGAAACTTTTTAATATTAAAGTTAGATATTTTCTTAATTTATGAAGAGACTTGTCAGAGGATTGTAATTAAATTCTTATGGTTCGAATGACCAAATTGATAAAGTTGCAAATTTACAAGTTCAACTCATTTATACAAGTGTCGTAGAAATAATACTGGAAAATATTCTAATAGTTATATTTTTTTTATCGAATAGTTTTATACTCTCGATGCATTCCATATCAGTAAATATAGTTGATCAAAACAAAAAAAACTATAATAATATCAAGAAATTTTGTGTATAACATTAAAATGATTAGCAATATACATTGAATTTAATCTTACTTCATATCTAATCAATGTGTAACAAAATTTAATTCTGAAAGATCATTACAAAAAAGTATTATAAATAGATTTAATTAAATTGGATTAAAATTTTTCTCATCTTTATGACTTGTTCTAGAATAGTATATCAATAATTTAATATTGCTTTTATTCAAATATAAAAATTCTATATTTCCCAAAACACGATTTCACATTAGCCTTTTAATTTACAATAAAGTCCAAGAGGCATAACTTTTTACATTATTTACATAACTATAATCTCATTATTTTCCTTAATATTTCAATATGTAAACTTTATTATTTTTTTCATTAATATAAGTTATCATTAACCTTATTAAATAATATTTGGCAATGTAAATAGTTTGTTCCTATATCCTTATAATATTAGATAACCTTAAAAAGATTTAAGGTTACATAACTGTTCAGCTAATTGTATTTTAACTTTAATGAAATTGTACTTTTAAAACGCATCAAATTTTATTATATTCATGTATCAAGAAGTTGAAGATAAAAAATTAAAATTTGAAGAGAATTGTTTTATACTAATTTGAAATTGTACTAATTACAAAATTTACACAATTACTGTAGTCAGAATAAAATTAACTTGAATATAATTATTTAAACCATCACATAAATATTAAAATATTTTTTATAAAAAGGATGTGGATCGTACTTGACTAAAACGTACTATTGTAGTTTATATAACTTTATACCAAACATATTTTTCTTATTCGCGAAAAGGATTACATCTACTAATCCAATGTGTAAAAAAGAATGAGAACAAAACGTTTCGAAAAAGAATAGATAGAATGATAAAACGTTGGAGTAGAAATTTCAGTTTTTTTTTTATCCACAGTTGATTGCAAAATATAAAACGTGTTCACAGTAAATATAGACAAAAGACGACAATGTCAATAAAAACTTATGAACAATATAAACTAAGAGAATATCAAAGGTAACGATGAGTAGAGGACACGAACATCCTCTTTTGTCCTAGTATTAACACATCATCCCGTAGACATTTTTTCATCAAGTTACAAGTCATATAAGTGTAATCCCTGCATAACACGTCACATATTAGCTCCAAAAAAATATGTAGCTTCCTAAAAAAAATATTTTTATTTTAGATCTTATAATCTACTAAATATGTTTAGCGGTTCCATTGTAGCGTCTTTATCTACCATTTGTAAGCTTCGCATTGGTATGCTGTGTGTGTGAGTAAGGATAAAAAATAGAGCAGAACGATGAATGTATGCGTATGTGTGTGCGTATATGGTTTATTCAGGATATCACCTACTTCCGATCGGCTGAAACAAGTTTCATTGAACTGGCAAGTCAATACCTTCAGCGTTAGGGCAGCAGATCGTTCTTCTTTCGTACATTTAAGTATTACAGATGAGTGTACATGTACGTATATGTATGTATAGGTGTCTGTCGTGGCTGACAAGGAGAGTCTACGGCTTGATATTTTAAAATATTTATGAAACTTTCTAAATTTATATAGGTTCGTTAGGGTTACAGACCATACATACGGTATTAAGCCATTGTATCTTCCCATGCACAGCTGTTTTCGAGAAAATTAGAGTTAAAGTTTAACGAGTTTAAAAATTTTTATTATATACCATTTCTTTAAATCGTATATCAACAGGGCTTATTAGCCAAACGGGTATCAACGCGGACTCAAACCGATAAACCGATAGATTGAATCTCGTTAAGTCGAATTTTGAAGTGAAAACTTTCTTAGAATGGGGGTGATTTGAAAAAATGTAACTCTACGGCATAACGAAAACAAGTATAAACGGATGAAAGAAGAGAAAAAGAGACAAACATACAGAATTGAGCCTGCGAGAGAATGAGACAGAATATAGCGATACAGTTTTTCCTATTCTCGGTCTCCTCTTTGTGATATGCCTCGTAGTCATCGCTCCTGATTGTATATGTGTATGTATAAGGTCCAAACGAACCGACGGTCGAAATAAAGAAAGAAGGTGCGTGGTCTGTTTTTTTTTTTTTTACAAAACATGTCATATCTTTTCTATTTAAAAATGTTTCTATTTTATTAAAAAAATTAATATAAAATTCTTTATTTCGCAAATATTATAATTAACAATTATGGGATATATAGAATATAATAATTGTATTGTCTGCAATATTTTACAAAAAAAAAAAAAAAAATGATTATCAGATACATCAGAGAAAAAGAATTAGACAACATTGTAGAATATTTTTATTATAAATATCCAAAGACATGTTTTTTATTTATAATGTTTTTAAATAGAAGAATAGAAGAAACTAGACACGTGACAAAAACAAATAAACACTTTGTCACCCATCGTACTCGCCAGATCTCGCGCCAACCGATTACAATTTTTTCCGAGCTTTAAAAAATTTTTTGCTAGAAAAAATATTTAATTCCCAACATACGGTGGAAAATGCCTTTCGCGATTTTATTACCAGCTGCTCCCCAGATTTTTTCGCTAGCGGTATTAATAAGCTATTGTTAAAATGGCAACGTTTTATTGATAGTTTAGGTGCATATTTTGATTAATTATATTATTTATTGCCCGAGATATAATAAACCAAACTTTCGATCTCAAATGAGACATTTCGTACTAAATGACTTAATATTTTCAAATTTGCGTCAATTATTTCTCAATTATAATACATACAGGATATATAAAATTATAAATACTGAATTTTTTACCTGAAATTTAATTTTCCTTTTTCTTAATCCTCAGGATAGGCATGGAACCACGAGTTCTATCTCTAGCAGCTAACAAATACTTTTCACTTGATACACCAGACCTAATAAACAAAAAACACAACATTAAATTTTCTCGATTTTCTGAAACATACATTCAATGTTAGTAGCATCTTTATTTTCTGCATATAATAACTCAATAGTTCATTTAAAAAATCCTATTTACTTTTTCCGCTATCTCTTCTTTGAGTATAAAACTAAAATTCAATGAGTAGAATTTTGTATTATACGAGAATTTTGTAAAAATTTGAATATACTATTGCATAACTGATCGACTTTTTATCATCAAATTAATGGAATGAATGAAAGTTACAAATGTTAATAAAGTAATTTGGATAAACACAAAATGAAAGAACGATTTGAAATAAGAAATGTCAAACATTACCGAAGTCACATATGTATGTAGTCTTAACACCATATGAAAAGAAAATGAAGTTATTAGTATTATAATAAATTTTACTAGAGCTTATTTATTATTATTTAGTCTAATACAATAAAAAAACTATTATTCTATTATTTTCTTTTATATTATAAAGTTCTTTTTTCGCATGTAATTAAACAATTTATCACATTTTCTTTTCCTAAATTTGCATATAACATAATTTCATCTAACCTTTTCATTAATGCTATGCACATTCACTTACAAATAGCACATTCTCATTAACACCACGATTTTATCTATAAGAAATGTCCTTATTCAAGCACTCGACAGGTGACCTGTGTTCGTAACGCTTTAAGAATTACAATTAGCATATCGCACTCATTTATTACCATAAAACACCGTTTCTAATCACGTAACCGTCTTTCCCTTTCTCATTAATTCAAATAATTATTGTACGTATTTGACTGTCTTTGTATTCCGCCTTTCTTAGCTTTATAATGAGTTCATCCTCGCGTCTTTACTAACAAGCTCACTCCCAGCAAAGATAACAGCTTCTTCATCGGTTTAAATGTATTATGCATTAACTTTGTCGATATTCTGTCACGTACTTAAACCAATAATTTAGAATAGTCTTGGTATTTCTAGTTTTAAATAAAACAAATCCTTATTATTTTAAAGTGTATAATTTTATGTATAAGCAAGTATTTACAAATATACTGTTTACTTTTAATTCATATGGAATTTATAATAAGTTTTTAAAATTAATTTATTCTCCTAACAGTTTGTGATTTTTTTAGAAAAATTATTTAAAAAATTATGAAATAAACAATGAAATAAAAGCAAATAAGAAAAGAAGATGAAAGGTATGTGTTTCAGAAAAAATTTTTAAAAATAGTTTCAAGGATTATAGATTTGTTCGTATTATTGCAAAGAATGTACCAATTTGTAAGGTTTTTTTCTTTACCTGTGAATCAATTAGTTATCCTTTAATAAATTTAATCCTACACATAAAAATAAATAGAACAAGTTTAATGAACAGGAATAAACAATAAAAAGTAAATTTAAATGTTAACGAACAAGCGCAGTTGACTAGAATTATGATCTGAACATCAACTTTTTTATGATATTTAGTGCTTTATTTTTAAAACGAGAAAAAGTGCATAATTAATATTGCTTATTGAATTTAATGGAATTTATTAATAGTAATAACTACTATATGAATAGATTTGTCCACATTAAAGGGATATTAAAGTAAAAATTAAAGACGATTGTAGAACAACAACCGTACGAAGATTACAAAATAGAAGACGATCTGACGAGCAGTAAGGAAGTATTATCCAGACTGAAAGAACAACCAAAGACTTTTGGCAACGCGAAGCGGATCATCAGCAACAGGGGGCCAGCCTTTACGACAGAGGACTTCCATGAATATTATCAATCCGAAGGAATCTATCACGTGCTGGTTACGACGAGAGTTCCAAGAGGCAATGGTCAAGTAGAAAGGATTATCCGAACCCTAATGCTGATGTTGATCAAGTTGTCATTGGATAATCCGAAACAGTGGTGTCGACACGTAGATAAGGTACAATGCTATTTAAACAGCACATACTAACGTAGCATAGACAGTAGTCCGTTTAAGTCCTTTTTAGAGTAAAGATGAAACAGAAAGAGGACATTGCCATTAAAACAGCTATCGAGGAAGAAGCAATTTAAATGTTTAAAGAAGAACGCGATAAAATTAGGGCATTGGCGAAAGAAAACCTTTTGTCGATACAGGAAGAAAATTGACGACAATATAATAAACGATGTAAGGAGGCAATACCGTACAAAGAAGGCGACGTTGTTTTTATTAAAAGAACGCAATTTGGTCCAACTATAAAGATTGTCGCCACATTTTTATAACCATATAAAAATTACACGTGTCATCGGAAACCACTGATACGAAGTAAAGCATGTTGGTAAAGGAGAAGAGCCGCGAGTTACAACTACAGCAGCATATTATATGAAATTGTACCAACCAAAAGAAGAAACCCAATCTTCGGGGACCGAAGATACGCTGAATGGCCCAATGTAGGAGAATTTTGAGTGTAAAAGAATAAACATAGATAAGCGGGTAAACGACGAAAGAATAAAGGATAAAGGAACTGATTGTCGGAATAAAAGAAAGACAGTGTGTGTGTGTGTGTTCTGTTCTTTGTAAATTGTAAGTTGTGTGTGTGTGTGTGTGTGAGTCTGTGATGCTTTGCTTATAGCATCGAACGTTTAAAAAATTCAAGAACGATGCGGATGAATATAAAGGAACGCGGATTGAGACGAAGGGCAGTTAGTAATCAGTAAGTATTCAGTTGTTCAGTTGTTCACCGGCCAAAAAGTATCATTTTTGGCTTACGTAATACAAAGTCGCTCAAGTTAACTCGAGCGTGCTACTTAAAGGCTTAATCAGTTGATCAGTCGTCATCAGTCGCAGTTGTAATAAAAATCATCAGTCGCAAGTCGTTATCAAGATGTGACAGTGCAGTCTCTTATCTACGTTGTAATCGTAAGATCGTAAAGCTACTATTGTACTTTTTCTAATACCTATTTAACCCTTTCAATACGGCGAAAAATCAGTCCGAGTGCGTCCTATTACAAAGATCAGTTCATTTCTCCTCCAAGCGATTGTTAGATAAAATAACTTTTATGCCTAAAAGATTGAAGGACTTGGAGACGCATAAACGTCCCCATAACAGTGCACCATCAACAACAGTGATTTCACAATTGAGTTTTGAATTGATTGAAAAATTTTCCCGACTGGGACAGCATATGTCCCAGCCGGTGCGAAAGGATTAAATATATCTTATTAGTAGGATTAAATTGGGTGTATGTTTACCTCGCACCTCTAACCCAAACCAAAAATTCCTACATGTATGTAATATAATACATATATAGGCATGTATACATTTGTAAATTGATTTTTTTTTATGGATTTACCATTTATCTATACAAAGTTTCTCATACGTTATATAGTGTGATACATCTTCCAACAGTCCCATATATGGATACAAGGATTTTTAATAGAATTATCGCAATAATGGCATATCTGGTCAGGAAATCACGATATTAAACCTGATTGTTCAATAAGACCCCGCTTAACGTTGCTCCGCTTAACGCTGTTTCAGTATTACGTGGTAGTATTGGGGTTCCCCTAAATTGCACACTGTATTGATAGTTGTCGTATATGTGTGCAAATAACATATCGATATCGTGCATATCGTTTAACGCTGTTTTATTTAGCGCTGAAACTTATTAGAACGCATCACCCGTGTTAAACGGGGTCTTGCTGTACGTTTAAAAAACAGTGTTTTCTCGCTCAATACTCGAAGATGAATGCTGTAGAATGCACCTTGACGATTGTTTTATAAAATAGCACACACGGAAAAATTTCAGAAACTTATATTAAGGAAATTATATTTCATCCAGTTCTCAATATTACTATAATATTGTAGTTCCCTTCATCCCGCGAGATGTCACAACCTTTCAGCGAAACGTAATAAAACTTTGTGTGTGTGTGTGTCTCTGTGCCTCCCCCGTTGTAGCTTACCACTGCATCTTTATATCTTTAGCGTTGTTTGTATAATTTTTTTTAAAATAGGGTGGGTAAAATGATGATAAAGGACTGAGATAGCATCAACTTTTAGAGCAGGGAGTAATATCTTCGAACCAAATGAAATATAATTAGGATCGAACTTCACTTACAGGTAAGTTCGTTTAATCATTCAAGTATATGCATAAAGGTGTAAAGATATATAAAATGTTAAAATCATTTCACGCGCAAATTAAAGAATAAAATTTAAGTACGTGGTAAAAAATTAGCCAAAAATGTTGCGAAACGTCTCTAGTTCCTGGTTCGCCGCGCAAAAAACAGTCTCGACAGCAAAGGGTTAATTATAAGAAATAAGTCATTTTGATCCCTTTGGTACAAGTAGGTACACGTCAATCGTCGATTGTTTTAGCGTTAAAAAAGTAATCCAGAGTATTTTTAGGGCAGTTTAATTTAAATCAGTTCTAGCTTATAGATGGCAAACCAATAATAGATTTGTACCATCACATTAAACCTGTGTATAATATAATTTTAAATAAAATTTTACTAATATTTAGTCTTTTTTACCACTTTTACCAAATCCTCATAATATTTTAAATTTAAGAAGACGGGGTAGGTAGAAAAATATAGAGTAAAAATACATAAGTATTGAATACTTATATGATAAAGACTTTAGAGCTGTATATAAAGGGTAAGGACTAGAAATGGAAGCGATAGAACTTTTCAACACACGATGTTATGCGATGTAGTTGTGAGCAAGCGAGGTTTGAGCTAACTAATGTCAAAGAGTAGGAAAACATACGTTGTCCTCTCCAGGGATACTATTAACTTATATAAACGAAACACCGACATGTCTCTCGGTTGGTTAATAATTCCTGGATTATAATTTAATTTTTTTCATTAAGCGATAATACTCAATTACGATGATACGCAATGAGGATAAAATAAACGGGGATATTATATGCAATCATTGGATAGCCACTCTTAAAAGAATGAGAACTCTAAACTGCATTAATTCAATTGAAAATGTAAGTACTAGTGGGAAATAAACGAATATAAAATATCGCGTATATAAAGACCATGGAACAAAAAGTATAAGAAATATGCGGGCTTAAGTATAGAATAGAATGTAAGAAAAAATTGACAGAACGACTGAAGCATTTTCTTAGTAAAGAAACGACGGTAAAGATAAGGAGAATGAGAACGAAGATTTAAAAGTAAGAAAAGAAGATGAATCACGTAGACGTTAATACCAGATCTTATATCTCTTGAAGACGTGAAAGAATTAATTAAAACTTCCAGCAACGATAATACATTTAATGTGAAAAGTTTAAATAAATGTTCAATAGAATCATATTTAATGTATTTTTTTTTTGACCCTACTGAATGACAAAGTTTTTGGCATCAAATTTTCGTTGTTTATAAAATCATTATTCTGGTCATAGTTTTTAGTAACGAGACATTCATTAATGTTAATAAACATATGTAGTATAATTTAAAATTTATAGATACTGTTTGCGATGAAAATTGAATTGAATGTTTTTATATGAAATATATATAAAAATATTTATTTTTATATTTACACTTTATTTCTACATTTATCTATTAGAAATGTACCTTTGAAGTTATTTTGAAAGAATTGTATATACAACAATAATTAATTGTACGCATGATAAGGGAGAAAGAATGTAAAATGAATCTGAAAATATTTGAAGAATATCTAATATATATTTAAAGTGTAAAATATTTAATGTTATAATGTGAACTACCGTTAGTATTCTATTTCTATCAATACTACCTCTACTATATATCCCCCGATGTATAATACTATATACTATCATATACTATACTATCATTTTATTTCTGTTTCTACCAATACTACCAGTATCAAAGAAAGAAGCATTTCAGATTTTTTCTTCATTCATAAAAAACAATATTTACAAATTAAAGTACATCGAACACATGAATATGTGAATTTATTTAACTGTTAATTATGTCGATATACTTTCTGAAGTATTAAGTTGCATTTATAAAATACCATACTGAAAACGACTTTTATTAGGATCAGCGAAGTTTTTTTTAGAATTGGAAAAGCTCAGTAAAATGTAAAAGCAAAATAGGAAAAGATCTAATAACAAAGTTTTTGGAAGTCGTAAATGCGCACAAGATTTTTCGTATTTTCTCGGAACGTAAGAGAAAAGTTTTATAAAACTTACCCCCAGAAGTTCACTTACAAAGATAATAAAAAGATGCTTATTGGAAATATCTGTGTGAGCATTAATCGAGACAGCGGACGTGATACAATAAACAATAAATGTAACTCAAGAGACAAAGCCATTAAGATAACTGATCATTTTCAAAGATGCAAGCACTATCTGAAGATTAAAGAAGAAATTTGCGTTTTAAGAGATAATGAAAAAAATAGCACAAAGATAAATAAGAAACTTGAAAAATACGGGCAAAGAACAGTTTACGTGCGGATTGCACACGGAAGTCCAATATTAATGGAATTATAATTACAATGTACACGTGTATATAAAGAAAAAATTACGAGTTGAAAGGTATAATATATTTTAAATGTAATGAATATTGTAACATCATCCAAAAATTGAGACTAGCAACGATTTTAAATTTATTTAAAGATAACTAATAATTGGGAACCGCCGTAACTATTTCGAATTTATAAAATTTTATAATGAAATATTATAAAATACTTAATATATTTCACGGTTTACGACCTCAGAAAAACAATAAGTTTGGTGTGTAAGAAGCAAAGCTAAATGTGGCGTAATAGAATAAAAGAAGTTACTATCTAATTCCATTGCACACAATCTACGATTCTTTTTGCTTTGATACAACTTTCTGATCGATACCTTTTAACTGATAAGCACTAAAGGCCTCTTCTCTGTACATGCTAAAACATATTGTGACACATGCATCGATTTATAAGCTTCATGATACTTGTTGCAATATATATATATATATATATATATATATATATATATGATTCATGAAAATATTAGACCGTTTAGTAAACTTAACTACAACTTGAATCTAAGGTCTTATGCTTTTGCGGATATTTACTTTAATAATTGAGCATCTAATTTGCCGAATCGATTTACTCCATAAAACAGAAAGTAGAGAAATTTAATAAATTGAAGATTTACTTTTCATTAGTCATATAAAAATTTAAAATTAATGTTTGAATTTGATAGTAATAAAATTTAATGTAAAATAACATGTGCATAAAATAAAATTTAAAAAAAAACAAATACAAAAAGTTAGGTATTTATTACCTAGAGGTAATAAAATTTTTAAAGTGCATCATCTGTAATATTATTTTGAGCAGTAGACTGATCAATTCAATTATTCACAGTAGTCTGAGTTGAGTAATTAAGTTATTCGATAAACTTTTTAACAATATTTTTTTGATAATTACCGAAAAATTTAAAAATACAGATATCAAAAAAGTTTTCACATGACTAAAATATTGATATGCATTTATGAACTTTTCGCATGTCTGTTCATGTGGGTACAGTAACTTCCAAACTATTCAGACATTGCAGTATGATCAACTTTATGATATCATTTTTCGATTGTTTATCATATAATCTTAAATTTATTGTCTTTCCTAAAAGGTTTTAATTTATCTTAATGAACATTCATAATTTATAAAAAAAAGTTACATATATTAGCTAATAAAAAGTATCAAAAAAATTAATACTACACTTTTAGTCGACAAAAATATTTGAATAATGCTCAATTTTCTATTATTTAATTAAATTACTTATTAAAATATTTATTTAATATTTCATAAGACATTTCTTAATTCAATGATTCTCAAACTTTTTCAATTTTCGGTGGTCTTGCTAAATTTAGATTTATCAAAAACGCATTGTTTTAAATATCAATGACTGCACTTTACGAAATGGCTAATTTAGTATATAAATTTTTAGTTAAATTAATGTCCGGTAATTGTCAGAATTAGATACTTTGTTTGTTACTAAGCACATGTTACGTCATAACTAACGTGAACTATTTCAGAAGATTGTTAGCCTATTTTAACTACTCTGCTAAGCCTAACCAATAGCAAAAAGATTCGTTGCTTTTCCAAAAATTAAATTACAATAAAAATATGGTAAGTTTTACAATAATTACGAGAAACATTCTGCATCTTATTTAAGTAGAATAATTTATTTTTGGCCGATCAGAAGATAAATAGGAATAGTGAGCAATGAATAATCGATCAGATTCTCAATGATTGCCGTATTATAGCTGAGGTATAAAAGTGAATGATAGCCGGATCTCCAGTAGAACTTTATATAACCGTCTATGATGAAGATCGTATTTCCGTTTCGCGTAATCTTGGTCTTAAAAAACTCCTGGTAGGCCACATCAGAGGGTAATTCAAGAACAGTAGCGGTGGGTGGGTTCTTGTGGTGAAGGTTTGCTACTTTTGCATTTCGCTAACTTGGGTAACCTTTCTTAGCTGACGCAGGCTTTTATTCCTTTACGTGGTTGTTTCTTATAAAGGCTTTTCATTAATCTACCACCAGTAAAAGCTATTTAATACAGGCGGTATTTTTATTGGATTCTC
Organism: Polistes dominula; assembly: GCF_049000335.1. Lineage (NCBI taxonomy): Eukaryota > Metazoa > Arthropoda > Insecta > Hymenoptera > Vespidae > Polistes > Polistes dominula. Next base: position 5,064,097 of record NW_028301061.1, on the reverse strand, counting down.
CTGCACGGCCTTATAATTATTTAGAAAAAGAGAGCGCTTTAGTAGTACACACTATTGCCTTGGTGAAATAAGGTGAAAATTATCTGAATTGTAACTTATAATAAGAATAAAAAAATTCTTTATATAAAAATATGTTTAATAAAAATAAAATATTTAATTAAATGGTATATTATTTTTATTATATTATATTTATAATTAAATATAATTATATACAATGTAAGCCAATGAATATGTTAAATTGAAGTTATCAGTAATAATTTAATTCCGAATGATAAATCTTGAAGCAAGAATCTTTACACAAACCCGCATTTGTCTTTACATTCATACTTAGATAAATGTCTTTTGTCGTTGGCACTGCAAACGACGCACCGTCTAATTCGGTTTTTTCTTGCTGATTTATAAACCGAAGAAAAGTGTTTTTCTGTTAGCTTAGTAGATGATTATTGCCTGTTAGATGTTGACGACTTGTATTTTGGTGATATTTTCCCGGTATTTCTCTAATTAATTGTAATTAAAATTTTTCCATGGATATCGGTTCTTTTTTCTTGTGCTTGTAAAGGCAATAAGCATTCCACATATAAATATCCAACAAATGAAATAAAAATTTGCAATACCTTTTAAAGGATTTGCATGAGGAATTCACCGTGCTGGTAACCATATCCGCTTTATCCACTGCACTCATTGAATTATTATAGTCCAATACGCTCCGTACTGGTTTTTGTATAACTTTTTTTCCTCCGTGCCTGGTTATCGTTTCAAATTCTGGTGTATGCATGCTGAAACATGCATACAGCTTTTCTATCCATCCACTTTGTGACTAATAAATTTTTAGATGATCGAAATTTGCCTCTCTTTTTTTTAAACGTTAATTAATTTTTGGCATTTCTTTCCTCCTTTTTCTAACCGTTCCGCATGCATTTGTACAATTATTATGTAGAAAATTAAATAAAGCTGGATTCGAATGCTAATTGTCCACATAAAGTGTATAGCCCTTTCCTAGATAGGGTTTCAGAAGCGTTTCTACTATTGTTAGAGATATTCTAATTGTGGGGGTGGTTTCAGACAGAGAGATGCTGTATCTCATAGTCGTAATCTTGCAAAAACAAAGCCTACCGTGAAATTCGAAGGTTCACGTGGTGTTTGCTAAGTGTAAGCCTAAAACTATCGCAATCGGTAATTATTTTGAATTTTATCCCGAACAGATAAGTATGGAAACTTTTAATGGCGTAGATAGCCGACAAACATTCGAGTTCAAAACTATGATATTTCGACTCAGCAGAGCTGGTGCGCTTATTGAAATATGACACGGGTTGGAATTTTCCGTCTCTTTGTTTCTGCAACAGGATAGCACCAAATCCAGCAGTACTTGCATTGCAATGCAATTCCGTCTTAAGAATCGGCGAATAAACCGCTAATATCGGTTTCGACACCAACAGAATTTTTAACATTTCGAACACCTCTTGTTCCTTAGAACCAAAATGATAATTCTTATCAGATTTTATCATATCGTATAATGGTTTTGCCTTCCCTGAAAACGCTGGTATAAACCGCCGGAAATAACTGGCCAGACATACGAATCTATGTAATTCTTTTACGTTACGCGGTACAGAATAGTTTACTACAGACTTCACGTTTTCGTCACTCGGCCGAATACCATCCTCATTCACCCGATATCCCAGATACGTTATCTCGTTATAAGCGAAGTAACATTTATCAAGCCGGAACCGTAGGGAAAATCGCGCGGCTATTCGGAAAACTTTACGTAATGTTTTAAGATGTTCTTCCATGCTATATGACGAAATTAATATATCGTCGAGGTACAAAAAAACCATATCTTTTCTAATTAGTTCATCAAGACAATTAGATACGAATCTCTGAAATACTCGCGGTGCATTTGTTAAGCCAAACGGCATTCGCAGGTATTCATACTGACCGAAAGGTGTTACAAAAGAGATATATTTTATCGACGATTCGGCTATTTTAACATGATGGAAACCGTCCTTTAGATCTAACGTCGTATAATATTTTTTGTTCTCCAATCTATCCAGATTGTCATCGATCATCGGCGTAGGAAAGTTATCTCGGATAGTTATTTTATTTAGCTCGCGGTAATCGACGCAAAGTCTGAGTTCACCATTCTTGTTACGAACTAATACAATCGGACTGGCATACGGTAACTTACTAGGCCTAATAATACCATCGGCCATTAATTTATCCAGAATTACGCGCAGCTTCTCTTTATCGGCGTAAGCTAATTGTCTCGGCCGGAAAAAGATCGGTTGTTCGTGTTTCAAAGATATTACCATTTCACACCCGTGTTCTTTTTCAACAACACCCGAATTTAGTTTTGACTTATATTCCGTATCATATAACTCTTTAACTTCCCTTTTCTCATCAGAAAGGATGTTAGGATTAATTTGTAACATATCGCTTACTTTGACTGGTTCATCTAAATAATCAATATTCAATATTTCATTACTAAAGCAATTATCCTCATTTCTTAAAGACTCGGAATCGGCTTTTATAATTTGAATGTCTTTACCTAATAAAATTTTCACCCACGGATTTGACGAAAAATCTCTTCCAAGCAACACGGCGTGACTAATGGCATTGTCCGCCACGACAAGAAATTTCATTTTCATCTCTCTCTCACAGATATTAATATCTATTTCGAAATTACCTAAAATTTGTAGCTTGGAACCGTTTATTCCATAGAGATCATAATTTACTTCTACCGCAGATAAACTTACACTATTAGGGCGCAAAATCTATATCTACAGATGTCACCATTTTCGTCTGCTGTGGTGAACGTTAAGGGTACCGTGTACGGGGGATGTAGTGCTGTGGCGCCTGTACCAAAATCATTGAATCCGAAATAGATGCCGACGTATGTGATGCTGATGTAGTAGGCGTAGCGGGTTTCCTCCTCTTCTCCGGACAGTCTTTGAGATGATGATCGGCTGATCCGCAGCAATAACAGAACCCTTTCGATGTTCTTGGTTTCCAACATTGCGGAAAAGTATGATCAACTACCCCGCAATTATAGCATTTTCTGATCGCACGTGTTGTCGTCGATCCTTTCGTCGATGGTTTCGGATGAACGACCGCTTTCGTTGCCTTCACGTCCCTTACGTAATATTCCTATGACCTTTTCGGTCGCAGATTGATTTTTTCAAAAGCTTCAAGTCAGACGTTGACTTAAAACGTGCCATAAGTGCCTGATCCTGGAGACGTGGGTCCGGTATTCCATCGATGATGTAGTCTATTATCTCTTCCTCGCGTATCGGAACACGATTAGCGAATACAATTTTCTCATGAAAATAGATACTGAAGGATTCGTTCAGATTACATATTCGTGTCTCAAATTCTCTTCTCAAAGTCAATCTTCTTTGACGATTATCATATATTGTTTCCATCCGTTGGAGAAGATCTTCCACACTTAAACTGATATGTTCTGGTTTTGAATGAAACTAATTTAGAGCTGATACTTTTAACTTCGAACTGATAACAATCTTTGCGCTATTATCGTCCAGACTTCTTTTCTTATTAGTTCAAGATCTAGAGAAACATTACCGTCTCCGACACGTGGAGCTCCAACAGCAACCGTCGGCTCGTCACGTCCCGTCGCACCATCTGCTTGAACCGGATTATTCAATTCTTTTTCCAGATACTGCCATATTTCTGGCTCCGCTTTGGTCAACCTACTAATTAATTCATTTTTGTTTCTGACAGCAGGCAAATTTCTCGTAATGCCTCCTTCAATTGGCAAACGGTGTAAGAGCTTGGTTCCTTAGCAGACATTATGATAGTTTCTGTTTTTACTGATAATTCCTCAAACCCGATATAATATTATTTTCCACACACAGCGGACAGAATTTCGCATATACAGCGGACAGAACAGATTTCGCGTAAACAAACAGAGATATTCCGCGCAACGGACAGAAAAGATTTCGTATCTAACGAATAGAGATTTCCGCGCAACGGACAGAAGACTTCGTATACGAAGAACAGAGATTTCCGCACAGCGAACAGAAGAACAGAATTATCACTATCACAAAAAAATCGCGTTTATTTCTTAATCCTACTAACTTTTGATCCCACTTCTGAACTGTGGGAGTGGTTTCAGACCAGAGAGAGAGAAATATAAAACTGAAGATGAAATTATATAGTTTATTCAATTATGATGATGTGATGTCGAGCGGTATTTACATAAGTTTACAGAAAGTGGCGTGGTTACAGAAATACAGAATGCAAAAGAGTTATAGATTTAACACACAGACAAAAACTGAAGATTAAAGACTGACTAACTAAGGACAGATACAGACGGACTAACTGAGGACTGAAGACTAAGGAAACTTTCTTACTTCTTTCCACATATTTATATCAGAAATGAGCTACACCCCTTTGGAGAGTGAAGGAGATTATAAATCTTATTGACCAATAGCATAAGGATCCACCTCATAGTCCACTGAAGGGTACAGCCTATAGCTTTTGGTAGTTGAAACTATGCATAAAGAAACTTGATCTGGAACATCGGAATGTTATCTCTTTTATGGTATATCGCATATGTTCACATAGGAATCCGAAATTCTTCAAAGGGTCCCGACACTGCACAAAGGGTTCTCATCGCACCAATAAATCCCGATAATTCTTAGGTTTGTTTATGGTTTTATGGCCCTCCTAAACTTTCCCTTTAGTTTCTGAATAGAGTTTTCCTTTCCAGAAAATAAGATATAACAAAAAGAACTGAATACTAGTTTTTTTCCTACATAATATCTTTATTTTCACTATGCACCATAGTAGATGATCCGGTATAAACAATTACATCTTGCACAAATCCTGTCTGACAATGGCTGAGAATAAAGGATTTGACACCAAATCTATTTCTTTTTGACGGGATGTATTGTTTAAAAGACAGCCGTCGTTTATATAAAAGTAAACTTTGGTCAATGCACTGTCGTTAGTAAGATTGAAATGCTTGACTAAACTCTTTTCGTAATACATCAATGACGTTCCTTATTTTATACAAATGATCATTAGTAGGACCCGACATCATGGGTGAAATGTAGCATCTGTAATAATTTGAAATAGCAATCTCTGGTCATTACTTCTGTAAAAATATCGCTACGTAGAAGTTTGTCTGTACTTCAGTACTCTACTTATGCTAACTTTCTGTTGTGTGTCATTAAAAATGTCGTTGCAAAAAAAAACAGTATAGTTTGGCTAGTACTGTTTCTTCTGAATTATTTATATTATTATTATTCTTTCGAAACCAATATTGATTTGTTTCTTTTGCAATCAGCTTTACAAGCTCTTCAAACAAGAAAAGTTGAAAATATTCTAAAAATTTTGCTGATCTACTAATATTTCTTTTAATTCCTGAATCACCTCACATAAATTCATATATTTTAGGTTCACATTTTTTTAACGTTCCTATTTCACAGTGACTGCAATTTTCTTCAATCTTCTCTGCTTCTGATTCAGAAGTACTACAAATAGTTCTTCTTTTTTGTGCAATGTAACATTATTTTAATTTTTATTATCTGAATCGTTTTTGAATCAGTCAATCCGTTAGAGAATAGAATCCTCTTTGACCTTCGGTTTAACATTTTGACAAAAAATTATGCAAAAAAAAAAAGATTTTATAAAACAAACTAAACAAAGCTCAAAATAAAATTTTCAAATGAGTGTTGCAAACCTTGAAAAATTAATACCTCTAATTCGATTTCTTGTTACAGTGACTCAAAAAATTCATCAAATGATCTCACAGTGTTTTAATTTTTACATAGCTTTCATAGTTCACATAGTACAGAAATAATTTAAATATGTTATATTTGTATATTTTATTGTATATTTATTGTATATATGTATATTTTAAGCAAAATATAATGAAATTAACAAATCCGAAATTTGATAAATTTTTTGACTTTGTAAAAATGAAATTTTAATACTTCGTATACCCTCTTTTAGTTTTCAATACGATTTTTATGCGTCTTGGCATGATATCTACTAAACTTTTGCACAGTTTAGGCTTAATTTTTTTAAAGCGACTTTTACTTTTACCACAATTCAATAATACTAAATTTTGTATGATATTTTTCAAAACACGCATACAGACATAATCTAACATCGCAGTTCTTACATTGATATCGCGTTTGACTGATTTTGTCGTTCTTTGCACATACCACACATTTTCGTAATGGATTTTTCCGTTTTGTTTTGTCGTTTACATAAACTGATGAAAAATGTCTTTCAGTAAGACGTATTGGATTATTATAACAAGATTTATTAAGATTTTTCGTGTTTTTCGATGAATGATAGCGTCTTAAAATCTGTCGAATTAGTTCGAGGTGGAATTTTGCTATCAATATTTGTTTTCCAGTTTTCAATTTATATAAACAGTAGGCGTTCCAAGTGCATACATCAAATCAATGAAAAAAATACTTTTTGTCAGATTTTTTCTTTGTGAATAAACGGTGCTTATTATCATGTCTGTTTTATTCACAGCTCTCATAGAACGATTGTAGTCTACAACGCACTTTGGATTTATGATAATTTTTTTCGTGCGATAATGAATTTTTGTTTAAACAAATTCTTCAATGTGGAAAGGCGATAGCATACATGCTACATGTACACCTTCCTTTCGTCGTACCATTTCAAGGCTAGAAAATATTCCGGCGACCAGAATCTCGCCTTGCCTTTTTTCAATTTGTTGTCCATTCTTGGCATACCTATGCGTCTTTTTCTCACTGTGCAACTAGCGTTAGTACCATTTATGTATAAAAAAGTAAACAGTGCTGGACTTGTTATTGGAAGAATATTTAGGCTAATGTAGTATTGGGAGTGCCGCGTGGCGTCGTGACGGTGCACTCGTGGACGCTACATTGTTCTTCCGTTGTTTTCTGTGTGTGCTGTGCGTCTCGAAGTGCGTGCGTTGTTAGTTATAGGACGTCAACCGAAATGCGTGGACGTAGCGTTTCTTATTCTTAGTTTTTCTTTTGTTCTTTTATGTAATGCATATGATTATATCTGAAATATAGTTGTTCGGTATCTTAACCAGGAGTGTTGGAAATCATTAGATAGAATTTTCCAATACTTGTATACCAATTATATACATACAGTGTGTGACCTTCGTCTAAATATGGTCTGAGTAGCTGGACAACAAAATTCCCAGATTTTCCTATATTTGCATTTGCGTTGGGAATATTGGAGAGGGATCCTTCATATAATATAAAATCCTGAACAAATCCAGATCTCTTGTCGTATAACACAAAGGATTTAATGCCAAATCTATTTCTTTTAGATGGAATATATTGTTTAAAGGACAATCTGCCCTTATAAAAAAACAAACTTTCGTCGATACACAAATCTTGCACTTCGCATCTTACAATATTTTGTTAAGGACCGGCTATAAGTGAAATAATACGTACTGTGCTACACATTTCATATTATCAAGAGAGTTTCATTGAGCAATAATACAGTACAAAAGTGAAATGATGTTTAATAGATATAAAAAACGTTAGACTCTAAAGAACCTCATTAACTAAAAAAAAAGTACGGAGCCATATCTCGCAAAATATTAAAAGTACAAATAAGTTTCCGCCGTTTTGAGACAGATAGCATGACACGAGGCTTACGTTAGAATTCGCAAATGACAACCGGCTTGAAAATTAGGTTGCTCATTCAAGAGCAAAATAACCCTATCATATTAATAACTACGTATTACCATTATATAATTTTTTTTTTTTTAAATGTCTAAATTTAAGCCAAATAAGCGTCATTTGCGGAAACTTTTAATTTATTTCTTTAATTTAAAAAAATCTACAGCTGAGGCGCATCGATTGCTCCTAGAAGCACATAATGAGGCTGTCTTGAGTGAGAGAACATGTCGTGAGTGGTTTCAATAGTTTAAAAACGATGATTTTGACATAAAAGACAAAGATCGCAGTGAAAGGCCAAAAATTTACGAGGATGCATAATTGGAGGAATTTTTGAGGAAAATTCGTCTCAAACATAAAAGGAACTTGCACTTACTTTAGAAGTCACTCAGCAAGCAGTCTCACATCGTTTAAAATCGTTAGGAATGATTCATAAACAAGGTAATTGGGTTCCATACAAATTAAAGCCGAGAGATGTTGAGCGCCGATTATGCATGAGTGAAATGAGGAAATATTATGATAATCCAAAAAAAGAAAATCATGGGGACTACCTGACCACGCGTCAACATCCACAGCAAAACCGAATATTCATGGAAAAAACTCATGCAGTGTATTTGGTGAGATCAGCTGGGTGTGATGTATTACGAGTTGCTTAATCGAAGCAAAACAATCACTGGAACTCTCTACCGAAAACAATTCATAAGATTGAGCTGAGCTCTGAAGTAAAAATGCCCTCAATACTACTCCAGACACAACAAAATTATTCTTCTACATGATAATGCTCGTCCGCATGTAGCGGTTACGGTGAAAAATGGCACATGCTCTGTCGGAGCAGCGGTTAATATTATATGAAGATACCAAAAATTGGGTTGATTTGTGGATAGCCTTAAAAGATAAGGAGTTCTTCAGACATGGAATCCGAACGCTGCCTAAAAGATGGGAAAAAGTAGTTGCTAGTGATGGACAATACTTCGATTAAATTTAAACTACCCTTCTTTCACAATAAATATTTTTTTTTTAACAAAAAACGGCGGAAACTTATTTGTATCCCTAATAATTAAAAAAAGTAAAAAACAATCACGATTAAATTATATCACAATATTAAACAGTCAAATCCCCATTTTTAAGGTTTAGAAAAAAATAAAAACAATCAAGAACATCAACCGTCAATTCACCTTACCTGCCCTAATTAAAGAAAATAAATTTCCTACATTTTAGATAAATTTTAAAACATTTTAGAATATGTAATGCCACAAGGCATTTCTTGCAATAGTCTCGCTGCGTTTTTTATATCTCGCTAATTCTTGAGTTTGTTTGGGATTTTATTGCCCTCCAGAATTATTATATTATGTATTATATTATCCCTTTTTATCACAACATAAATTTAAGTTGAAAATAAGTTGAGTTCATTTTTATCACTTTTTGCCAATTATAATTGTGGATTTTCACTTAAATACGTGTTTATTGGGTAGTCGGATGACGCTCGTTCTCTTCTCATTCTTTTCATAAATGAGACTGGGTTTACCGCCAAGCTCTACACCAACCCCAGACTTCGATACACTATCTTTTCACATTCATTTGATTTTCGGGGTTTCCATTGCAGTATTGATCTGAATTATGCTTACTATCTTCGTTTTAGTTGAGCTCGGTATTCTCCATTTTCGGAGAAGGTATACACTATTGGTTGACAATAATAACGGAGTTTAAGATCTTGTCCTTCGTTCCATTGCTTTCATTATGATTCAAAATTCAAGAAGACGGAACACCTATGCGCAATCGCACGCGATTCACCGCATCCATTAATTAAGCCGAGTTGAAGCGGATTAATGAACACAGAAATGGGAGGGTCTCAGGCCAAGGACGGTCCCCCCAATCTTTGCACAGCAACCGTGGAACAACGCGACTATTCGCGACAAAATTAAGATTAAAACCGATGGGTTGACATAAGAGCTTTCCACCTTGGGGCCACTCATTCAAAAACAACTTGGTTGCTTTACTACTTACAACCAACAGATTATTGGCTGCACCATTGAGTTTCAAATATTATCATTTAATGCTTGGAATATTAGTGATGCCTCTGGTGGTTTCATTCGGGCGATGCCAATTGACTTTGCTAACAGCACCGATCAGAGTCATGAACTGGAGAATCTCTCCTCTACGGCGCTTAAGAATCAGTACGCTGCCGTGGGCTATATATTTATTATATTGGATTGGATAGAAAGTATCCGCGGAAATTTACTTTTATTTCAAATTTAAATTTACAAAGAATGAATAAACCGATTTAGGTCAAATATGCGCCGTTTTGTTCGATAACTTGTTGCAATTTTGAAGGTAATTTCATTATGCTTCTCTCATAGAAGCCCTCATCCCGATTAGCAAAAAAGTGAGACAACCAATTTTTACAAGCCCCTTTTGAGGGTAGCTTAGTACTGCCAAGAGCATTTTGCATGGACCGGAAAAGGTGGTAATCACTTGGTGCCAGGTCCGGACTATACGGTGGGTGCGATATAACCTCCCATCCAAGTTCCCGGAGTCTCTGCTGGGTCGTCAAAGATGTGTGCGGTCTAGCGTTGTCCTGATGGAACACAAAACCCTTTCTATTCACCAATTCTGGCTGTTTCTGGTCAAGCGCCTGCTTCAATCTGGTCAGTCGTTGACAGTATACGTCCGAATTGAGTGTTTTGCCATAGGGCAGCAGCTCATAGTAGATGATTCCCTTCCAATCCCACCAAACAGACAGTAAAACCTTCTTGGCCGTCAATCCGGGCTTGGCCGCCGTTTGGGATGATTCGCCGGCCTTCAACCACGATCTTGTACGCTTTACATTGTTGTATGTGATTCACTTTTCATCACCAATCACTATCCGTTCCAGAAATGGGTCGATTTTATTGCGATTCAGCAGTATATCGCATGTATTGATTCGATTAAAAAGGTTTTTTTGCGTTAAGTCGTGTGGCACCCAAACATCCAGCTTTTTTTGTACCCAGCCTTACTCAAATGGCTCAAAACAGTTGTATGAGTGGTATTTAGTTCCTGGGCTATCGATCAAGTGCTCACATGACGATCTACCTCAATTAATTCCATGATTTTATCAGCATTTTTGACGATTGGCCGACCAGAGCGTCGTGCATCTTTGACATCGAAATTCTTAGAACGGAATCGAGCAAACCATTCCTGTGTGCGACGTTCACTTACAGCATCCTCACCGTAGGCCGAACAAATTTTTCGGCATGTTTTTGCAGCGTTTTTGCCTTTTTTATAGTAATAAAGCATTTTTATAGTAATAAAGCATCACATAGCGTATTTCTTCGGAAATTTCACTCATTTTCAATGAAATATAACTTTTGACACGCACGACGAATTGCAAAACTGTCTGCATAAAGAATGTAGCCTAAAATGTCATCTTTCAAACGGCGTACAGTATAACCCGATAAGAATCATACAAACCGAGATATCGACGCTAGCACCATTTATTGGCAAATTCCGCGGATACTTTCTATCCAATCCAATATAATATATTATATTGTAGCCCAAGACTGTCAAAAGGACAAGGACCCAAAGAGACACCCCAGAGGCTGTAGACGGGGCAGCTATCAAGAGGAGAGTGGTCATAAAAAAGGTCCAAGTAATAACGGTCACGGAGGACACGACGACCCTACTCGTCAGATCTGGGTCAAGTCCGGAACAGTCTTAGGAAGAAATCTGGGCTACAGGTCCGAGAAGAAGACGGAGCAAGAAAGAAAAGAAACAACCCACGCCTCTTACCACTGACACAAAGACACAGAAGCATCGTCCAAAAAAGAAAAGGACCGGTCAACTAGGGGGGACGGAGGGCCTTTTAATTGTCTCCGAGGAAATAAAATCGTTCACAAATGTTATGCAGAGACTTCGAGCAACTGACACTCTCGAAAAAAAAAAACAGAAATATCAGGGAGATAACGAAGACAAAAAAAGGAGTCTTCCTTGTCCGAACAAGCGAAAAATACAACCAAGTCTTAATGATCGACTCTGGAAACATGACTTCTTCGAGAACATGGCGAGGTCAAAGAAATAAACCCGAAGGAAACCCTGGAGATTTTAGATCTCGATATTCTTACCGAAAACCTGGAGGTAAAGGAGACGCTTGACGCCCAGATCGGCGAAAATTTGGACAGAAAGATCTCAGTCCTAGGCTTTAACAGCCTAGGGCAGAGACTAGGTGTCTGTGAGATAGCCAGGCTGGACGCCACCCGACTCCTACAAGCCGAAAGTATTAGGGTACGATTCATAAGCTACCGGGTTAGGGCTTGGGTGATGGTACCCAGGTGCAATAAGCGCCTCTGGTATGGACATTTCCACGCGGGATGCAAAGGACCCGACCGAAACGATGCATGTCGAAAATGTGGGAAGAAGAGAAACGAGTCACGAGTGGTTTACTAAGATTTGGCTACAATTTTTTTTATTAATTCGTCCCGTCGATATTTGTTGTGTTATTTCACTAAATAATATCGGTTTTACCATTTCATTTACAGTGTATAATTAAAATAAAAAATATTGTGAGCGTAAAATTATTTAAAATAATAGAATAATATTAGGCAAAAAAGGTGAGTGAAACGACCACATTACACGTATTACAGATGACAAAACGGTCAAAATATCCCGAGATAAGTCACCATCAGGGAGACGAAGCGTTGGAAAACCTCGAAAGCGCTAGAGCGACAGTCTGACTGTATGAAGCGAGTCGCGATGAGGAACAGGCATTGTGCCTATTTAGAAGAAAGAAGAAGAAAATAATATCATCTTTGTAAGAGTATGAGTATGCTATACGTGTGAGCCCTACTACGTGTGGCGTGAGAGTGTGTGCGTGTGCGTCCAGCTTATGCTAATGAACGCAAGATTTGACGGCGTTGTGATCGCCGATGAGGCCACCAGTACGACCGGCGGCGGAGTGCGACACTCATTGTTCGACCCTGCTCTCGAGCGCATGGCGCTAAGTAACTCTTTTACCATGTAGTTAAAAAAATCAAGTTTATATCAAGTGACCTCCTGAAATTATTCGCCCACCCTTACAACTTTTTATTTTTTTCTCTTTCCTATAATCCCTACACTTTCAAACGCTTCTTTCTTGCATTTTTGCATGAAATTTTTTAGATATTTTTCTCATTTTATTTCCTTCTTTTGTTGAAGGGTCGAAATGAGTCAAAAGAGAATTTACCCTCATAATAAGCTGAGATAGCTCGCTTATATTAGTGACTCTTCTGAAACTGAAAACACTGAGTCCACATTAGAGTAAAGCAGCAAAGAGGAGACAGACGATGAAGTCGTTTCACCCAATTACAATGATTTGTTTAACACTAGAACTACCGGAAAAAAAACAATGCTACTTCTACCAAGACCAGTCAAAATGACTGGTCATTTATAATCGTAAAAACAGAAGAATTTTTTTATTGTTTTGTTTTATATTATCATATAGAATGAATATAAGGGTATGGAAATACATCTACATGATGACAATTTTTAAAAATATAATAATTTAATTATAATAACAACATTTTTAATGATACTAACAAGTATTAATAGAACTTTTAGAAAAAAAGAAGAAAATAAACATACAATAAAGTAAATATAAGAAGTATTTTATTATTAAAAATGTAATAGAATCTGAAATAGAAAAAAAAATTATTATTAATTATTTTTAATATAAAATATTAAAATGATTGTTATTTACCTGATTATGATTCGTCACATTTCTTACAAAAGTAATTTATCTTTGTAGTGCATTGTTTGCAAACATATTATTTACATAAATTACAAATGACAGTAGTCTTATTATTATTGCAGAACCCTATTTGACACCATTTACGTGAAGAAGGTGAACTCGTTGATATACTTGGAGCAGTAGTTTCTTGTTGCTTGATTTTTGATTGTACATATTCAATGGCAAGTTCATTTTCTAATTGAAACAAGAAGTCTTGTCTAGATATTTTCTCACCTGTGGTTTCCTTATATAAGATCCAGGCATTTATGCCAGCTAAATCTAAAATGTTATAAAATACTTGGAGCGGCCATCTTCTAGATCCGGATTTTACGCTATATTTTTTTGCCATTTGGTCTGTAATGTCCACTCCAAATTTAGTTTTATTATAAAATTCAACCGTCTCGGGTAACTTTTTATTACTTTTACCAATTTTGATACATTTATGTTTAGAACTCAATATAAAAACTTTCTTTTTCGGTTTACTTTTGTAAATTGTAAGGGTAATATTATTTGATTTATAGAGTAGTGATGAAAAACGAGTCATAATATCCTTCTTTATTTTACAAATTTTTGGCAATTCTCTTTTGTTGCCACGTATAGTTCCAACAAGCGTGGTTTTTTTTGAAAGCAATTTGGATGCTAGCGGTAAGCTTGTAAAAAAATTATCGGTTGTTATACATCTTCCTTTCATAGTATATGGTTCGATAAGTTTTAGTACGACATATTCACTAAGAGATTGCGATTTTGCTCGTGTTTCATCTTTCCCTAAATAAGGAAACCCATTTAGAATATATTTTGTTTTTACATCAGATGCCAGCCAAAATTTTATTCCAAATTTGTCAGGTTTAGACGGCAAATATTGCGTAAATCGGCATCTGGATTTTGTTGCAAAGAGTTGTTCGTCAACTGTGATATTTTCTCCTGGCTTGTAGCAATTTTGACTATTTTGAATGAACCTATCCCATACTGTTGATATCAAAGCAAATTTGTCATTTTTCAAACGTTTGCTTCTTTCACTTTTTTTATTAAAGCGAATAAATTTCAAAATTTTACTGAAATTATTTCGACTCATAGTCTTGGAAAAGAAATTCGGTCCCCATTCTTTGTCCCATAAATATGACAGATTCAAATTATTTGCTTTGTATGCTCCCCGAGCATATAAAATTGCAATAAAAGCTTTAATTTTTGTTTCACTTAGAGTCCATTTTTTACCCAAAACTCGAAAAGCTTCTAATTCCGTGCAAGATATTATATAATCAAGAATATTCCTGTCAATTAGTAATAAAAATGCGCTATTTACTTCACCTTTGATAATATTTCTTTTAGCATATCCTGTGGGGCCGGATATATCTTTGAAAATATTATGAAGTGGTAATCTTCCAGTTGTAGATCCTTCTTGTATTTTTTCCCAATTGGTTCCGTCTGCAGCAATTTCATTTTTTTTATTTATATTTTCTTTTTCCTCTTCAGAACTTGAAACTATACGAGCACGTCTTTTTTTCCGTAAATTCAAAATATTTTCTAATTCACTGTCCGAGGACTCTCGAACTTCTTCATGATCTTCAAACTCATCAAACTCATCATTATTACCACTATAAACTGTTTCAATATCTTCTTGGTCACTTTCTTCATCCTCGATATCAGAAGCTTCCATTGAAATATTGTTTATTTTTCGCAGCAAATCAGAGGTTTTTATACGTTTTGCCATTTTTTATGAATTACAAAAAATCGCTATATAACTAAAAAATAGATGCTATTTCCACGACTATGGAATAAAGAATGATCGCGTAAAACTACATCGATTCTATTATTTCGATACACTACGACAACGATTATATCACTATGTATTTTCGCCAGATAAGCAGTAACATGAGAGAAAATATTACAACAAAGAATAATACATTCGTCTAAATATCTTATCGACGGTGTTGATTTCAAAAAACAGATATTTTCAGATTTATGTCGAATTTAAGAAGTACCAGTCAAAATGACTGGTATTGGTAGAAGTAGCAAATGCCAAAATTTATTCGAATTCTGTTTAAGTTATAAAAAACTAAAAATTATTTTTACAAACCATTTCTTATATCTAGAAAAGTCATCATATAATTTTGAGAAAAAAATGTAACGTGAGGTGGGAATTAAATAATGAAGTTGCGCGACCAGTCATTTTGACTGGTCTGGTAGTTCTAGTGTTAATGATAACGTAGAGCTCCAGAACTAGAATCCACCATCATTTCCATGGTCCCATGCAAACTAACTGTGCACCACGAATGCCACTAGTTACTTACATCGTGGGTCAAGATAATCTCTCTATTGGTAACGAAGCCACAGAAGTGGATTTTTTCTTTGAAATCATAACAGTTGTTGGGATATTGTTGATCATGAGCTACAACCGGTTACCTAAATGGCTTATTATTGATCACAAAATTGTTCGCTGGAAAATTCAGCTATTCAAAAGGCGATGAATAAGGATTGCGCTTTCTTTTTTTGATTTCGAAATTATATTTCAATTCCCCGGAGAAACCTGCAGATGCTTCAAAATTATACTATATTGAAAAACTAATTTCCTGCTTGAAGTATACTTTTTTAAGAGTTTCACTGACAGCACAAGGCAGTCAATAGACGAGTCAATGGTCAAATTCAAGGAAAGTAGCTGCCTAAAACAGTACCAACCCATGAAACCAGTAAAAAGAGGTGGGTGATTTTTAGATAGCTGTGATTTTTTATGTCTAGTACTTTATTTATCATTAAACATATTTTTTTTATCAAAAAATTACAAAATTCATAAATTTGATAGTATTCTATTGTCGACAATGACTATTGAAGCATAAGTAGTCATGGATCATAAATAACTTACAGAAATACACCTAAAATGTCAGTCAAATAAGTGGCAGGTCCGATTCTCGTTTTTCAAACTAAATGTATAAATTTCTATAAAGATTTGTTTTATAATTTAAAGTTTAGCTTTTATAACTAAAATCTAACGTATATTCCATAAAATTATGCTGCAATTATACAAAAAAAATTGATTGGCAGAAAGGAATAATTGTCATTGATTTATGTCCTGGAATTTTATTTATTTTTTAAATTAAAAATATTTGCTGCTTAAACGCCACCTTCCATTCAGTTTCTTTCGCTCTCTTTGGCGGCATTTTAAAAAAGGACTACTATTTGTGTATAGTTTACAGCTGTATGTTTATTTTTTGCCTTGATATTTTGATAGAAATAATTTGTTTATTTTTAAAAAAGGTAAGTCATACAATTACATGTCAGTACCATGATATTAAAATTTACACATATTAATACAATGTTTAGATTAACTATTCAAAATATATATTTAATTTTACGTGTACAATTGAAATTGTGTTTGGAAAATCATTTTAATTATATGCAAAAAATAAGGTTAGGTAAAAATAACAAATAATTTTCAAATTCATATTTTCTCAATGTTTTAATTTATTATTATCTTTAGTTGTTCTAGTTTTATGAAAAATGACTCTAATACACCGGACAAGACATAAAAATATACCTGGGCTCCAAAACTTGTGTAATAATAAACCGTTTACAATAAGTAAAAAACGTGTATTAATACAGAAGAAAAAAATTACTAAAGTTCAACAAGATAAAAAATTAAAAAAAAATCTCTTTTTTAGAAGAGAAAGGTTACGGCCATTAGGCCCTCTATTCTCAACTCATTAAGTTGTCTCGATTGTCAACCTGGCAAAATATGTGAACATTTCTCGATGGGACAAATAAACTACAGTGATGATCGCTTACTATTACCTTCTGCAAAGGCACAGAAAGTGTTAAAAAGATCTCAGAAAGACCCCGTAGTCAGTGGTGAAATCAAAAAACCAAAAGTTATTCCAAATGTAATTCTTCGACGAAGTTTAAGAAATAAGGAATGATTTACTAAGTATTTTAATAAAGAATTTAATTATAGATTAATATTTAATTATATAAAAATTGTATCATTGTTTCTTACATTTATAATTATTGAAAATTAAATTTATTAACTCATTTTAAACCTAGTTATATTCAAAGATTACTATAAAAATTATTATTCTAATTCTATCATTAATAAATTTTAAAGATTGTTAAAATCAAGAAAGAAAATACTAAAAAAGTCTTTGTATTATTATCAGAGTATTATAATTTATCATTCGTTTTATTATTTTAAAATTTTATACAGATTTAGGTAAGTACTTTGAATCTTTCATCTATTTGTCAGTACCGTGGAAATTATGTCAGTACCGTGCCATTGAAATTTTCAATTTTTGTCCCAGTTTCTTGTCTATTAAAGTTGTAGTAGAACTACATTACAGGCTTTATTCTGAGCATAATTGGGGAACAATAGTACCCAAAACATAAGCTATGAAGCATTTTTAATTTAAAAAATTTTGAGTTCTAAAAATCACAGTTATCTGAGAATCACTCATATACCATCGGGACATTATGATTTCTTCAAATCCCTTTCATACAAGCAAAATGTAGATGAGTAGTATACCAATTGTTTTGTTAATTATGTTTGTAATTTTATAAGTTATGCAGTTAAGAAGTGTTTTGAATTGCATAAATAATATTGTTTAAAATATTAAATATTAATATCTGTAATATTAATAGATAATTAAGGGGGATAGACCACTTAAAACTTATCATATTGACTACTTAGGACTAATGACGGCGACGAACAAGACGTATAAGCATATTCTGGTTATCGTAGATGGATTTTCTAAGTTTGTTTGGTTATACCCGACTAAGTCGACGACTTCACGAGAAACGATAGACAAACTGACGATACAACAGAGGACGTTCGGTAACCCGACACGTATAGTGACAGACAGAGGGACAGCATTCACATTGGTAGATTTTAAAGAGTATTGTAAGGTAGAAAATATTGAACATATTTTAACTACCACCGGTATACCAAGGGAAAACGGTCAAGTCCAAAGGGTTAATCGCATTATTATCTCGATATTGACTAAATTATCAATAGATGCGCCAGATAATTGGTATAAACATATAGATAAAGTTCAAAAAGCGAATAATGGTACTCATCAGCGTGGCATTGATAGGTCACCTTTCGAGGTAATGTTCAGTACAAAAATAAAATTGCGAGATGATTTAACAGTTTTAAAATTAATAGAAAAGGAAGCAATAGCGTTGTTTTCAGACGAACGTTTAGAATTAAGACACGCAGCTAAAGAAACCTTGTTAAAAGTTCAAGAAGAGAATCGGCGTACTTATAACCTTAAATGCAAGAAAGCGATTGTATATAATGAAGGCGATTTAGTGGCGATAAAACGTACGCAATTTGGTGCAGGATTAAAAATACAAAAGAAATTTCTAGGACCGTACAAAATATCTAGATTTAAGGGGAAAAATAGGTATGAGGTGATTCGTGTGGGTGAGAGGGTGAAGGAGCAAAAATTACCACAACGGCGGCAGATTATATGAAACCGTTCGAAGAGTTTTCTTCGGGGACCGAAGAAATAGCAGAATGGCCGAGTGTGGGGTGCGAGAATGTGAGTGAGAACACTGAAGCATGAGTGGGCCAGAGGGTATCGGGTATAATCAAGCCGAAGATAAACAATGTAAAATAAATAGTTGAATATCGATAGCGAGAGCGTCGCACAAAGAAGTAGATTAACCCTTTAGCCTATAACCACGAGTCTGACTCGTGGTAAAGAATTTGTGCCATAAGCGAAAACAACGAGTCTGACTCGTGGTAAAGACTTTGTGCCATAAGTGAAAACCACGAGTCTGACTCGTGGTAAAGAATTTGTGTCATAAACAAAAGCCACGAGTCAGACTCGTGGTGAGGAATTTGTGTATCCTATGCCGCGTGTTATTATTAGACCGAACAGTTAGCGCAATCGAATGTTTTTCCTTTGATTGTAAGGTCAGTATTTTTTTTTTTTTTTTTTTTTTTTCATTTGTTTCTGACGAAACTGGATGATTTCTTACTTTAGTTGCCCGTAAAGCTTCGTTGCTGTCAGACGTTTCAAATATAACTTCGTATAAAGAATTAAGAAACTCTTATACCCATCATGCCGAGAAGAAAGATATCTAATTGTGATGGTAGTCAAGAGAAGTGTGGCACTATTGCCGATTCTGATTCGACAGATCCTTTTCAATATGATAGTGAGGACAGTGATATTATTGTTCCTGTAACAAAACGTCCACGAAGATTAATAATTGAAGATGATTCCGATGATGAAGACAGCACTTATCAGCAATTACCAGCGCAATGGTTTTGGGAAGAAAAAAATAACAAGCCGAAAATCTGGAAGTATACACAAACACCTGGCATAACAGCAGCAATTCAAGACCAATTAGGTGGAAGTAAAAGAGAGTTAGACTTTTTTAATATAATATTCGACAATGTGTTTTGGGATAATATTGTTCAGGAAACGAATCGATACGCAGAAAAAATAAAAAGCCATACACATACAAAAAGGATAATTGATGAAACTTGGATGCCGGTAGATCGCAATGAAATTAAAATATACTTTGCATTATGCATCATAATGGCTCAAGTAAAGAAACCGAAAATCCAGATGAACTGGTCTAAAAGAGCCATTATAGAAACACCCATATTCCGAAAATGTATGCCACTAAGAAGATTTTTACAAATCACTAGGTTTCTCCACTTTGCAAATAACGATACGGCTGACAACAGTGATAAATTACGTAAAGTGACACCTGTGATAAACTATTTTAATGAAAAATTTAAAGACGTATATGTAATGGAAGAAAATATCGCGATCGATGAATCACTGATGAAATTTAAGGGACGTATGTCTTCTAAACAATTCAATCCTTCAAAAAGGGCGAGGTTTGGAATTAAATTTTATAAACTCTGCGAGTCATCATCGGGTTACTGCTATAATTTTAAAATATATTCAGGAAACGATAAAACAAGTCTTGAATACAGTGCATCTGAAACTGTTGTGATGGAGTTATTGCAATCAGTACTAGATAAAGGACATAACTTATATATAGATAACTGGTATTCTTCGCCGAAATTGTTTCTAACTTTGGTTAGAAATGGAACTAACGTTCTTGGGACAGTACGTTGCAAGAGAAAAAATATGCCGGGAGATTTTGGTAGAGCAAAATTGAAAAAAGGAGACTGTATAATAAGAAGTTGCAATGGCATACTAGCGGTGAAATGGAAAGATAGACGAGACGTCCATGTGCTTTCAACAAAGCACGAAAGTGCAGAAATGATTGCGCAAAACGGAAGTCATCTAAGCCCTATTTTGAAGCCAAAATGTGTTATAGATTATAATATGGGAATGATTGGTATTGATCGCCAGGATCAGGTATTAGCGAGTTTCCCTATTATGAGAAAATTCATAAAGGGGTACCGAAAAATCTTTTTTTACATGTGCGATATGGCCCTTTTGAATTCATATATTCTGTACAATAAAACCATTATGGGAAAGAAACAGAATTACACTGAGTACAGGCTTCGAATAGCTGAAGGAATATTACAAACCGTGCCATTACAAAATTATAATAGACCAGAACCATTATCGAACGGGGATATACCAATGAGGCTACAGGCGCAAAATTGGGGTCACTTTCCGAAACATATTGATCCCACGCCATTGAAAAAAAATCCAACGAGAGCTTGCAAAGTCTGTACCAAACATAAGAAAAGATGTGAAACTACGTGGGAATGTAAGAACTGTCGCGTTGCGTTACATGTACCTCATTGTTTTGAAAGATATCATACAGTTGAAGACTATTAATTTTCATTATTCTAAATGTTATTGATTCATTATCTACTTTGAAATAATAAATTATTTTTGTCAACTGATCAATTGATTATGATTACTTCCTAGACGTCTTAAAATTACTATTTGTACCTAAACATTGTTTATTATTTCACAATTCCTTTCGTTGCATTGAAATATATATGTTACGAAAAGTATACACTTTGCGCCAGTTCGGGTACACGGCTGAACAGTTGAATGGCACGGCGCGCGAACGAATTTCTTGCGTATTATAGCTCGCGCAATTGGTAGATATCGTGTAGGCCAAGGGGTTAAAGAAAAGAAACCAAGAGGCAGTCATCGTTTAGTAGCAGAGCAAAGAAGGCGTTTTATCATCACTCTGTATTTTTATTTCTTTATATTGAATATATTGCATATTCGTGAAGAGGGGTTTTTCTTTCTACATCAACCTATTAACAACACCGCGGAATTCTTTCCTTTTTTTACTTGTTAGATATCCTTTAGGAGGACTAACAGGGGAAGGGGAATCCCACAAATATATATATATATATATTAAAGACTGTTAGTATAGTATTAAATAAGTGTAAAAATTAGGCATCCTCCACGGCCATTTCCCACCATATACTAACGAAAATTATATTTACAAAAAGATTGCAGTGCACAATTGGTCAAATTTCAAGTGTGTGTGTGTGTGTAAAAATCTTTAAGAATTTATTTAAATTTTATTAACCACTTAAATAATTTACAAATAGTGTATTGTTCCAAATTAGAATAATTTACAAATAGTGTATTGCTCCAAATTAGAATAATTTCTAACAAACAAACACTCATCATTGCTTGGTATAACATCATGCAAATGCTGTAGTATCCACCAGCATGTAGAACACTGCTGTAGTATCAACAGACCCTTTTCTTTTCTCTCATTGCTTTAAAAACAGACGATCATGGATTTAGAACTATCCATCTCCTTTAAGTCCCTAAACAACAGTTTATTAGTAGCATCCCTACTGAAAAAAGACTTGCAAAATCTAGCTTCTGCAGAGGTTGAGACACACAATGACAACATAACAAACCACTTCGGAATGATAAGTAGGCTATACATTTACACAAATACTTCCCCACATGGTTATGCATCTCAGGGTCCAAAAGTAGAAGAGACTGTATTAAGAGCTTATTCATACAACTTAATAAAGTCAAATAGAGAATTGAAGGTAGGTAAATATATATGATAAAAAGAATGCAATAGGAAGATGAGGACAAAGAATTCCCCACTGGTGCCACACATGGAAACTTCAGTCCTTCTGAAGCAGTCCTACATGAAAAGCATGTCAATGTCTTTCTTAAAAAGTAATGTGGCTTTGATAGATCAGAGTGTTAATAAAGTGGTAGAAAGAGCTTTGCATTTGAATGCTGATATTCTTACTAAGGGAAGGCAAACTCTAGACTGTCTTACCCACCAAAGCATCACTGCTAGCGTGACGTATAAAATAATGCATGAATTTTTCAAGACAAACCTAGGCTGTGGAACTCTAAGTTGTTTTTAGTGGGTTAAGGCTTTTTTTGACTGTCTATCAAAATCAACAATCGAAATGAGGGTAATAGAGGAAAGTAGAAAGTTGATACACAAATATGATAAGTATACAAAACAAAGGATACCAAAGGAGACAATACATAGGAAATTAGTGGGTCGGGTTTTTAAGGGTGATGTTGCAAGGGACAGAATAAGGGACAGTGCAAGGTCATTTGCCTCATATATAAAACACAAGGAAAGAGGTAAATTGAATAGAAGAGCTATTGCTTCTGCAAACATGATTCTTAGAATGTTCTTGTATATCATTGAAGAATTTCATCTTGAACTTGGCAAATCAATAGAAGGGTTCTACTATTTGAATTCATGGTTAAGAGAAAAAGGCAAAGATAATAAAACACTTTGGGAAAGTTGTACTACCCAACCATTCTACCCTGATAGAAATACAAGGTATAGAGGATGCAACTAAATGGAATGAGTGCTTGTCACCTGCTGCCTTTGGGGTTATGCATAAAACATTCTTCAATAAGAAGGTTCGTCAACATCTTGACCTCCCACCTCCAAGTGAATATGAAGAGCTATTTTCATTACTTGCACTAAGTGGTAACTTCATAATGGCAATAAAAAGGAATCAGATGGGCCCAGGTCCTATAGCTGAGTCACCGACCACTTACAACAGAATTGACTACCTAACTAACGACATAAATAGATTCAATCCCAAGACACAAGAATGGCTGAACAAAGCACGACCTTAAATAGATGATGAAAATTACCTAACCGCAAATCCAGGCATGTTAATAGGCATGCTCAACGCAGGGTCCACAACTTTAGGTCTCCTCGCTTCAGGTTATGGATGAGATGACAACCACATGCAGAACAGGTGTTTGAGATCTAGTGATGACTCTACTACTATTTATGCGGGGAGTAACGTAGACAATTTATTAAGCGCTGTCGAAATAAATAGACGTTTCTTGGCCGCAATAGGTATCAACTTAAACTTAGAAAATACTTTTTTCTACGACAAATACTATTCGAAATACACTTCTTGGTATCAAGATCAGGATTTCGTGAGCCAATTTGGTGTAGAGACAAATGCTATTAGGCCTCAGGAGAAAAACCCACCTGATGACTTTTACTCAATTGCAAAAGGGACAGCCACAGAATTATCCACACTAACGTTAAACCATATAGATGCAACGATGAGGCTAACATTGGTAATAGAGGGAGTGAGGCGCATTTGGAGAATAAAGAAAAACCCACTGAAAAGGGATCGAATATCACCCTTTGTCTTGGTACTTGCAGACTGGGGCTTAAATCTGTGGGACTCTTTTAACTGTCACTTATAAGAAATATCGTTGAGGGGAAGAAAAACAGTTACACAAGAGGACAAAGAATATTTGTTAGGAATATGTAGCCCAGATAACCCATTTTGTTCAGAACCCACAGAAGACATCTCTTATTCAAAGGTAGATTAGTCACCACAGAAGTTGAGATGTCTAGGACAGTATTTCATTATGTTAAAAAGTCCAACCGAACGGTTAACAATAGCTTGAAGAAAGCTATAAAGACCGACATGGTCTAGTTCCTGCAATGGTTTTTGTTTTTAAAAATTGGTCAACTAAATCATTTGTATCTTTATTATAGTTTTCAATTGACGGAAACTTTACCGTTATGTTGGAAATAATATTCGGAATTAAAGCCCACTCAGATAACTCATAAGACGTTATTTGTTTATCTGCAGGTAGTTGCAGACTTTCTCTTGCTACTGTACTTTTTATCGTACTCTCTCTACCGTCACATAGTTATTTCCCATGAGCAGTCGCAAAAAAGTGACATTCAGCTAGTATTCTAAAGTCACTCTTATGGTGATACAAATTAAGGAAAATTAAAAAAATTTTTAATTTTTATAGAACTCCATCCGATAAATAATAAATTTTGCTATCGTTTTTAGAAATACTTTGAACGAAATCTGTGTGTGTTATTATTTTAATGAAAACATGTATTGATATAGTATCATGATGATTACAATAAGAAACAATTACTAAGAATTGGTGTTGTAGTTTATTATTTACTTCAAAATAAGTCACAACTAGAAAAATAATGGCTTAATTATTGTTCAGTATTAAATATATTTGATATGCAAGTTCCCTCTTTCTTCTTTCAATAGGCATACATCATGCATGCATTTTCTTTCTTATTTCCTTACATCAAATAGTCCTAATTCTCTAAAACTCATATGGAATCTACTTATCCTAGACACACACATTCTATCGCAACGGGCACACTTTCTTTCTTTCAATCATAAATATCCTAATTAAACATCCTTTTCGATATATTTCTTTTTTGCATCATTCGTTTAATTTTTGCTCGCTTCATTTCATAAACACACACACACATACATATCGTCCACATTAGGCCTTTAGTTCGATTTTCTTTCGAGTTCTAGTAGAGTTCTGATAGATAACAACTAATCATACAATCAGCTAAAAATACATAAGTTATAACAAGCATGCTCGTAAAGAAAACTAAGCAATTACAGCAACAATCACAACAAATTAACACACTGATACAACTATTAACAAACATGTTAGCTATGATTAATAATAAAAATGGCTAAGGAGCTAAGGATAGCAATCTGGAGCGTCAATAGACTCCACCAAAGAACTCAGGAATTAAAAATATTTTTACAAATCAACGAAATATACGTAACTCTCATCTCAGAAACTCACTTGAGGGTTCATTCTTGTTTATCATTTTGAAAAAAATAATTTTTTTTTTTTTGCATTTTTCGAAAGTAGACATATGTAGAATTATCATACAAAAATTTTAGAACGATCCGAGCAGTCTAAGTATATTATTTTGCGACTCAAACACATAGAGATATTACAGATAGAGGAGACAAACCATCTGCGATGGTGTAAGTGGAAATGTCTCTGCATGAATATAGCAGCAAAAAACAAATGGTTGATATTAACCTGACAAAAACAGAAATACTTGAAAGATGTTTAGGTGGCCAAACATTTAAAATAATAATGAGTGCTTCAACAAATGCGTTTGGGCTATGGTGTCTAAACACCTATTTAATGGTAAAAAAAATTGTTCAAATAGCTTTTAAATTGGCAGCTTGTATATTAAACGAAGGTTTTGATCTAATACTGAAAATAATGCACGTTTTGGAGATAAAACTTGGCCCTATCGCAGTTAATTACGCTAGTAACCGCGGCAACACGCGCGTGCGCTCAGCCAATTGTTTGAGCGGAGAAGCTTTGATAGAGGCCAGGACATAACGAAAAAAGGCTAGAGTGGAAAAAAATGAGTATTCTGAAGAAGCAGAAGGCATACTGTATGGTGCAGGCATCGCAGAATAAGGTAAAGTCAGACTTTTTAAAAATTTGTTAAAAGAAACTTTAAACGCGTTTTTCTCGAAACAACGTTTTTCCGGTTGGCGGGCATGATATCTCCGAAACTATTTAACCGATCCTTCTGAAATTTTAACCACATACTCTACACATGAATAGCTATCTCGCATGCCTCAACCAAGTCAAAATATTAATTTTTACTATTTTTTTTTTCACAAAAAACTGCGAAAAAAATTAACGATTTTTTTCTTTTTCGAAAAATGGTCGTCATCTTGTTTTGTTTTCATAAAAATTGATAGTTTTTGCATACCCGATAGCCATTGTCATACTGAATTTAAAACCGTTTAATTTCTTTGTTTTAGATCACCCGTTCTCAAATTTCGATGCCCGCCAACAGCATACCTTTTTTTGAAGGGTTCACGTTTGTCAGCCATTTTGGATGTCAAAAAACGTTAAAAACAATAAAAAAAATTTTTTCTTGTACTTCTAGAGTGTATTTATCATACCCAACAACTTTCATATGTATATGTATCCTACAAAGCCTAAAAAAAAATCGTGAAAATAGCCTTTTTTTTCGGCGTATAAACCAGAATGAACCCTTAACACATAAGTACTTTATAAAGATTTCTCACTATAGAGTTTACGAAACAAAGCACCCGTCTGGCAAAGGCCACGGCGGTTCAGCAGTAATTATCAAAGATAATATCAAGCATAACTTTCATAGTTACTGGTGCCAAGTAAAATTGCAAGCGACTACGGTAACCATTATAACTAATAACGGTCCTTCCTCTGCTGTCTATTGTCCTCCTAACCACAAGTTAACTTCGGAAGACTACACTGAGTTTTTAAAT
This sequence comes from Polistes dominula, assembly GCF_049000335.1. NCBI lineage: Eukaryota > Metazoa > Arthropoda > Insecta > Hymenoptera > Vespidae > Polistes > Polistes dominula. The sequence goes on along the minus strand of NW_028301061.1, from coordinate 5,037,219 downwards.
CCCTAAAAAATAAATTTCTAGTTGGCAGGGATTTTAACGCTAAACATGGTTTATGGAGCTCAACAAAAAATCTCACCTAGAGGAAGAATCCTTGAACAGGTCATAAAAAAATTACACCTTAATGTCCTCACTACAGGCGAGCCAACGTATTGGCCAATTACACTTGACAAATTCCATTCGACAAGATTCGTTACTTAAGTGAAATTATGACGTATCGCCTATTTTTGCTTTTATCACATTATTAATTGTTTTACTGTTATATATATATAATGTGTTTATAACAAAAATGATAACAGTTAGATTTATTGGCAGTGTTTACAATTATTCATTCGTATTATTTTTTGCAGAAATCATTATTATGAAAAAAAAGTCACGAGCTCAATCCGACTGGTTGCAAACTAAAGAAAAACGTAGATGATAAGATTACGGTTCTGGCAGTGACATCGGGGAATCGAGTGATTCTCAAATTGATAACACAACTCTACAAAAAAAAAACTGTCTTTGTCCTAAAATTTATTTCATGATTTTTCTATTCATTATGCTGTAAAAAAGGAAAAATGCCAATATTCCTTTAAAAGTTTGCTTTTATGGTAGGTATGATAATAATCCTTTTTCTTGAGTTATCATATTTTTTAAAAAAGTATTCAATAGTTCTGGTGTTTTTAAAAATAACGCAAAATAATATAGATGGCGTAAGTGTCACACAGCGTCTACTAAAGATGTCACTTAAGGGGTGAAACGCAGTTATAATACTCAAAAAATCGATTTTTTTTTTTTGCATTTTCAGAATGTACATATATTTAAGTATATTCTCTGAAGATTTAAAGCTAATCCGATAAATATTTTCGGAGATATATCTAAATTTGTAAGGCCACGTCAGACTGTAAAGTCGTGCGTTCGGTATCAAATCTTTCGTCGTACCAAATTTCCAGTACCAAATCTTTTGTAGACGATAAACTTTATATTTATTATTTTTTATAATATTCAATTTCTGTGAAACAGATCCAACGATAAGCCTATGAAATAAAATATCATGAAATACGATAAGCAGCAGATATAAGGTATTGTTTACGTAAAGATTAAGAAATTCCAAAGGGCCATAAATAATAAATTCATTTTCAAACATCAGTTTTTGACCACCAAGGGTTGAAAATTATTAAAGTACTAGTATCACTATTAAAAAATAGGGGTTGGTTTTAGAAGGGTGAAAATTTAAGGTTCTATGTATTTTTTAATGCTAAATCATAAAAAAAATAAAAATAAAAAATTTTGTCTAAAAAAAAAAAAATTTCTGGGGTGAATCACCCTTATCACTTAGGGGTATGAAAAGTAGTTTACGTCCTATTCTCAGACCTAAAGAATATACACACAAAATTTCATAAAAATCGGTCAACTCTCTTCGGAGAAGTTTGGCTACCTACACTGTGAAGCGAGAAATTTATATATTAGATAGCTGACCCGCCAAAAGTTGTTTTGCCATATAAATTATTTGTAATGAATATTTTGGTAGTTAAATAAGAAATCCTATGTTTCAGGGAAAGGATTGTAGTAAGAGTTAACCTAACGAATGTTCTCTATGAGGAATTTTCTTTCTTTCTGTGTTACCTTATATTTGCATAGTATTATATAACAGTTTAAAAGACCCAACAATGTAAAAAGGTTTATTCATCGCACCATATGTTTCTTTGATCATTGAGATAGTTTGGGAATTTATGGCTCTTTGGAATTTCCTAATATTTAGGTAAACAATACCTTATATTTGCTGCCTTTCGTATTTCATGATATTTTATTAGGGCAACGTGCACCCTTACATCCGAAATCGGCAGCACGAAATAAAGCCGTGGGTAGTGAGTTTTAGTGGGTAGTTGGTCTCGACCAGAGTCCCACAGTACTTGCTCCTTCTTTGAACGATTCAAGGAGCAAGTCTGCTTAAATGCATTTCTCACTACCTGTTAAACAAACAAAACAAACAAAAAAAAAATATTCTATGATATTTTATTTCATAGGCTTATCGCAGGATCTGTTTCACAGAAATTGAATATTATGAAAAATAGCAAATATAAAGCTTATCGTCTACAAAAGATTTGTGGGACTGAACATCATCTTGTAAACTTGCCAGTTGCGTCACCGTGGCTGTCTATCTCTCTTGCACTCTGAACTGTCTCTCTCTAACTACAGCAACATACTGCAATACTTTTCATAAGTTTATCGTTCTTATTCTAGGTTTAAGCAGCGAATAAAAACTTGGAAATTAATTTTAGGTTTCTGTATACTTAAATAACATAATATTAAAATGACATGAATTCCAAGATACACGATACATATGGCAGATATTTAGCAATGAGAAAAGTGCATGACAATAAAAAATTTATGTTTGATAAATCTATTTACAGTCAATAAATAGAAAATTAGGCTTCACAACATTCTTTTAAAATCTAGGATTATTACCTGTACAGGTAGGATGCGCACTAGTAAACGCAAGACCTACGGCCAGCCAAGAAGTGCAGGTTCTAACCGAAAGATCAAGAAGAACGACATATCAAAAAATTAGCTTATCCCCTATTATTATTTTCTCGACGTGGAACTTCAAGGCAAAGGACAATTTATTCACAATTTACATGATAAAATTATGGGTTTTGATCGCAAATTAAAATTGTGGAAACAGCTTTTCTTGAAAAATAATGTGTCGCATTTTCCAAATTTAGAAAAAGAAAACGTGTCATTTTTTCAAAAATATGCAAAACAAATAGGTTTAAGCTTTATTCAACGAATTTCAATCACGATTCCAAATATTTAAAGATGACAAGACAATGACTTTCTTAAATATGTTTTCCTCGTCATTTAATATCGAAGTGGACACAGTCTCCGAAGATTTTCAAATGAAATTAATTGACATGCAGAGTAATACCGATATGAAAAATGTATCTTTATCAGTAAACATCAAGCATTTGTACAAATCTTATGTAAATCCCGAAAAATTTCCTTTTTTTGACGAAAAATGCCAAACAAATGATGACTCTGTTCAGAAGTACGTATATTTGCGAACAATTATTTTCCACTATGAAAATAATTAAAAATGACTATCGATCGAGACTGGCTGATACACGATTGGAAAGCTGCGTTCGTGTAGCTGTTTCAAGGATACCGACCAACATTGATCAAATTGTGGTTAAGAAAGAGTGTCAAATTTCGCATTAAAATCTTCAAGTATATATATATATATATTGGTTTTTTATTCTTGTCTTATTTTTTGCATGTAATCTGTTTTTTTTTTTCACATTTCGTGTTTTTGTAATCTAATGTTTATAATATGAATACAATTTTAAATAATATTAAGAAGTGTGATTTTGGCCCGCCAGAAAAGTTCAAAATTTGGATAGGCTTGTTGCTAAAAAAAGGTTGCTCACCCCTAGGATAGACAATAATCCCTAATTTCTTGTATTCCTAATTTAAGATTTAAATAAACGCGCCCAAAGATATAATAGATATATGGCTAATAGATTAAAACAATAGAGGTATACGAAGCGTATCCGTTGTAGTCAGTCGATAAGCGCGGATGTATAATGAGAAAAAACATAATAGAATATTGTTAATTATATTATTTTATATCATTTATAAAGTATAATTAAAGAAAAATTGTAACGCTGTTGCAATTATTAAAATATAAAACGTGCCGAACTCACTGAATATTTTCTCAATACAAAAGAAAAAACAGATAGCAAGCTTGACTGTTTTCAATGAACTTATCCATATTTCCGAAACAAAAGCAAGTTTATTTGTTTGTAGACGCCTACATCTTTCGGTTCTTTTGTCAAAACTAAATCGTTTATTTTTGTTAAAATAAATCGTAAAATTTGTTTGAACATTTCCGGCTATAGATTTTCTAAAAAATTCATACCCTACTTTCCAGATCACAAATAACTCAATTTAATAATAAGAATCACTTGATTATTTAAAATTTCCCAAGCAGTCAAAATGACTTCTTTTAGTAATTTTGATATTAAAAAATATATATCGGAAATGAAGGGAAGGGGGAGATAACGAAAATTATTAATAAGTCAAAATGACTTGCTTGGGTGATCTAGTGGTAAAAAATTAAAACATTCAATGCAGTAGCTTTTTAAAAAAAAAAATTCAGAAAAATCACTTTTTTTTAACGGTTACACTAGTATTGCGCCTTAATATCAACAAATCGTTATCAAAGGAATTTGCATCAAAGTAAGAAAAAAGTATGTGTTTCAACGATAGTATCATATGACAAACTCGGAAGAATCGCAAATATAAAGCCATACTGAAATCGATGCGAACAGAAATCATATATGAAATTCAACTGTCAATACAACTTGCATAAGGATCCTTAGAAACAGCCAAGGTTTCTAGTTCGAACTTAAAACTCAATATCTATACCTTCCCGGAAATATGTAAATTTAACGCCATTTGAGTATGTAGTAGGATTGAACAAATATGTAAATTACAAACATCAAAAGGAAACAAAGAGTAGCGAAATCATCGTGAAGATTTATTTATTGCATAAGACACGAAACATAATGTCTGTAGGATGAATACAGTTTTAATTAAAAAAAAGGATCTGATATTTGAACATCCAAAGGAATTTTTTTATAACGAGAATAAGATGATATCAACGTAGTGATACAGAAGTGGATCGACCGATGATAAACAGACGTGGATATGCATTTGTTATAAAGTAGTGATATAATTATACATAATAGCATAGTAAAAAGAACGAGGGATAGCTTGGTATGAAAAATTTGCACAGTTTGTAGTAGGAAAAGTGCAGGATGTGGAACTTGGTAGAGTTTGATTGAGTAATTTCATGCGTTGCTGTTTATCCGCTAGACATTTACCACCATCAATTCCAATGAAAATTTTTTTATTATTACAATTTACAATGCATTCTTCGATACTTAAATATACAAAAAAAAAACTACAAAATTTATTTAAAATAATAAAAATTTTAAATTGTTGTTTAACAACACAATGACATATACGATAAAATTTATGAACCAACTAACCTTTGAACTAGGACATTTTTATTACTTGACACGGCTAAGCCACGACATGCAAGCCATCGTTTTAAGTCCCTGACAAGATGATCTTGCACTTTTGCAAATTTCAATTTCACCCCAGGTACATCATTTTCCGTTAATTCCATAATAATTCTATATGTTTAACGTTGTTGTCAATAGAGAATTCAAAACATATGTACCCCCCACTGGTGCTGCCCCTTGCGGATATTTTTTTAATATTCCCAAGAAAAAGGCTCATTAAATGTACAACAGTGAAATGATGAGAGTGTACGATCCAAAAGGATCATACGGTAATTAGCAGTATTCAAATTTCGCGCGCGTCCACCTCCATCAAAATTCTAGATCGATACTCATCGTGAGCATCGATCAACCACCAGTAGCTACCGAAGCGCCCCTCTAGCTACCCCCACCTCTCGCCTCCCCACTTCTCCATCCGCTAGTGCGTACGCCCTGCTGGGACGGTACAAAGGGATATTCTTCCTATTTCTTCACCGGACGCTTACGAATACACATCTTCACGGATTATAGAGGCCACAGTGGACAAAGGGCTTTAAGAATTCACAAAGGACAACGAAAGATCACCTTAATCTTTAAGTCTTGTGAAGGCAAGCCTATTCGACATCACAACCCTTAAGGTCGTGATTGCTATAATTCAGGAGAGCGAGAGGTGAGATCTTTCCATTATTATAATTTCTATCAACGATATTTTTCCCACGTGGTTACACCACGTGGTAGACTTTCTTGTTACAATTAAAATACATCCAGGGTTTTTATGCCGCAAGGCTTTTCCCTGACGAGCCAATAAAAAAGGCATTGTTTCTTTGTTTGGCTCAACCATGTGTTTTATTTTACACCTTAATCTAATCCTTTATTCTCCACTTCATAGCGTATAAGTAATGATCAGAGGAATTTTCATTGAAGAATCTTTTGGTCAGAACAGAGAGTATAAATCATAAATTGATACTAACTTTAAAAGGCAATACAATGTATCATTGCTGACGTAATTGTTTGCGTAGAAACCATCAGAAGGTATAATATAGACAATAATAGCTGCTAGTAACTAAATTTTGTTATCAGATACTAGGATCTAGCAATGACTTAAGCGTCAATTTCTGAAAGGCAACTCGCGGTTAAGTACTGTGGATGTTACGATTTCAAGGTGGCAACAAAGAGCCCGCCCGATGTTCTGTAGCCAATCCTCTAGAATTGTACGTGACCGAAAACTAGAACGTTATCATTGCTTAGGAAGTGTTGGGAATGCTTAGAACAAAAGATCTATCTGAGGCAACGGAATGGAATAAATCTCAAATTCTCTAATAAGAGGACCGCGTTTAGATACACGGTACTTACAATTAGTACCGAATTTTATACACAAATAAAACTTCAGTTAAACACCCTTTGGCTACTTCGTGACTACAGTAACTCATCGCATCTATTTCAGAAATGGATAATATTATATATATACAGGAATTCAGTATACAGGATGAGTCACCACATTTTACCATCTTGATTTACGTTATTATTATTACGCGTAGCAGACAATGTTTCACATGGAGTTGAATGACTTTAAAAGGGGCTCATACTGATTGTACTTTTTTTCTTTTAGGTGGACGTGTCAATGACATATGAAGGTCATTAATATTTTTTTTAACGGAATCATATATTTTTTATTGCATCATCTGATGCTCTTTCATATTATTTACAAAAAAGTATTAACCTATTTATGTAAAAAAATTATTACTTTAGGAGATATTTTAATTTTTTTTATGAGAGTTGCCAGAGCTAAGGGATAGATTTAATTTGTTAAGAAATCGTTACTGTAAGTCAAAATTATGAATTTAATGTGATGATGTAGTAGAAGAGCAAACATTATCAACACAGAAAATGTAAATTTTTACATTGATAATTCTTGCTCTTCTGCTTATTATGAAATTTAGTCTCTGTTACATCTCTGATTCGGTGAATACGGCAATACGGTGATTTATTACTTTATCATTAAGTATTCTAAAGGAGAAAAGATAGACATTTTATTAATTTATTTAGAAGCTGAGAAAAGTGCTAAACATGCATAAAGATTATACGCAAATAGATTTCCTCAACGAAATACTCCATCACGTCGTACCTTTGATAATATTTTTAAAACATTTCACCAGACAGGGCAATTAGTACGCAAAAAGGCAATTCGTAATAAAACAATAACAAATGCAGAAAACGAAATTGCAGTGTTAGCCGCAGTTACGATAAATCCATCCATTAGCTCTCGCGAAATCGAAAGACAAGCTGGAATTATATACCAAAGGTTCAAGAACTGACCGCAAATGACTGTTATCAACGTGTAGAATTTTGTAATTGGGCTCTCACTCAAAAAGAAAACTTTTTCATCAATGTAATGTTTACGGACGAAGCAACGTTTACGAAAAATGGATCAATGAATTCAAAAAATGCCCATTATTGGTCAACGGAAAATCCTCATTGGTTTAAACAAATGGATAATCAACTGGATGGAGTTTAAATGTTTTGATGGGCATACTCGGCTATAAACTTATTGGTCCATATTTTATCAAAGGATCACTTACCGGACTAAAATATGCAAATTTTTTATCAAACATTCTCTATGGACATTTTTAGAAGATTTACCATTGCCTACACGACAAATAATGTGGATACAATAGCATGGTTGCCCTGTTCATTATTCAAGAATAGCAAGGGATACATTAAATCTAGATTACCAGATCTAAGCCCCTCGACATTTTCTTATGAGGCTACTTAAAAAATAAAGTTTACGCTAAGCCTCCGACTACAATGGCCGATATGAGGGATCGTATCGTCAATGAATGCAAGAAAATAACATCAGATACATTAAGAAACGTTAATGAGTCATTAATTTCTCGATTCAAAAAATGTTCTGATGCAAATGGTCGCAACATTGAACATTTTTTGTAAATAGATATAAAAATAAAATATCTCCTAAAGTAATAATTTTTTTACATAAATAGGTTAATACTTTTTTGTAAATAATATGAAAGAGCATCAAATGATGCAATAAAAAATGTATGATTTCGTTAAAAAAAATATTAATGACCTTCATATGTCCTTTACACGTCCACCTACAAAAAAAAAAACGTACCATCAGTATGAACCCCTTTTAAAGCCATTCAACCCCATGTGAAACATTGTCTGCTACGCGTAATAATAATAACGTAAATCTAGATGGTAAATTGTAGTGACCCACCCTGTACATTAAATAGGAATACCATAAATAGATCCTTATGTGAAAGCAGCCGTATGCAATTCGTAATACTTCATGCGTGTATCTCATCCGCATTACCCTTATGTGAAAATGACGTGAGCCTCTTAGCTATGGCGAGATTAAACGAGAAGCATTTCTGTTCAATAAGCTGTGAGATACAGACTGTTTAAAAACAACATTAGTTTTGAGACCGATATGTAATGCTCTTCACTATACATTTTTTATTACTCATGCGGGATAAGCAGTATCTTAGCCCCCGCTAATCCAGAATCCTAACTTGGACATTCATTTAGAAGAACTTCAGCTACTTTGTTGGCTGACTCAGCTGCTGATTTTCTTACTATCAAGAGACACGGGGAATGAAAATCTAGTTCAGTGGCTAAAGGATATGTTGAAGATTCCATAGGTAATAAAAAAAGAATTGGTCAACAAATTGCAAACAAGATATCAGCCAGACCGTCTACTTAACGAGTTTAGCAGCACCACATTAATAAAGTTACGAAAACAACAAACAGTTGAAGTGCCTATCGACATTATTGTCAAAAATAAAGAAAATATTGATTTTGACATTTTAGATACGTTTTCATCAGAAGATTCCAAAAATATTAATATATCATTTTCAAATTGTAAAAATTTAACAATTTATATGAACAAAAACAAATAATTTATTTCATTACATGTGTAACCAAAGTGTGAAAATAAATCATAATTAATTTTTCTGAATTTTCAGTTCTTTGGTTTTGGTCTAGGGGGGCTTCGGCACCCCATCCCCCACCGTGGCTTCGCACCTGGACACAAAATTTGCGTGACAGTATGGCGTCGCATTTCTAGTAAAAAATAGTATCTGCAACTCGTGCGATGTTTTCGATTGCCTACTCGAGCGAATGAGCGCACTCGCTTCGCTCGTGCGCTCAACTTTGCTCTCGTGGGAAATCGACAGCAGCTTATCGCTCTAGTTGCACACTATTTTACAACATTAACATTAACTCTTTGCGGACTAACGCCACATATTTATCAAATTAGCCAAAGAACTTATACATGCGTTTCGCGAAAACATTTAATAGAGCCGAGAAACGCGTATGTGTTTCACATAAACGTTTATTTATAACACTATTGTCGTCGATGAAGCTAATATTCTATTATTAAAAGAATTCTTGAATCACTCGCGTCAGCGTCAGCGCTAAATCAGTCAGCATTATGCCCGCTATTTGATAAAACTATTGTGGAAGTAGGAGCGTTAGTTGTATGCGTGAGTCCGTGTGCGGCGTGAAGAAGCTACAAGGGTACGTTGCCTGGTAGCGTAAACAGAAGGCAAGTTCGTAGTATGTTGAGTTGTAGCTATGGGAGAGCGTTTCCTAGCAGCGTAAATTGAGGCAAACTTGTTACCTGGCGAGATGTTGCCACGGGAGAATTGCTTAGCAGCGTAAACAAGGGGGTTTTGATATATAAAGGGGGAACAAGGGAACGTGAGTTAGAAAAAGCGAGAACGATACGTGCGTGCAGAGGTGTCATTGAGTGTGAGGAAAGAGCGATTAACTAACGGGCGTTTACGAACTGGTTTGAGCGAGAGTGTTTTCGGGAACTGGTGAAGTACGTTTCTTTTACTTTAGTGTGTTCAATTTTGTAAACGTTTTGTTATCTGTTAATTAAAGTGTTCATTTCTTAATCTTTTGTATGGTACCGGCTTCTCATGGAATTCAGATATCCTTTACAGGATGCACATAAGTGTTTTCCCTACAAATTGGGGGCTCAGCCGGGATCTGAATATCAAAAGTCCGGTACTGCGAGATTAGAAAAGGTGCTGAAGTAGTGGTGGACTGTGAGGAGAAAGTTTGTGAAGAATGAATACCAGTTTGTACGACGATTTGACAGTGACACAGCTCAAGGAGCGGCTACGGAAGCTTACTCTACCCTCTACTGGAACGAAAGCTGAATTGTTATATTGAAAGTAAACACTGAAAAATATGTATTAGTAGTACTTGTATTTACTCGGTCATGTATGTGTATATTTTCTTGTGGAAACGCGTGAACGTTTAAATTTAAATTCAGTAAGCTCCGAACTGTCGTTTACTCAGGAGTGTGCCTAACCATTCTCCTCTTCCCACGTTTTTAACCAACATGTTATCAAGACTGATGAATTTCAAATTAGGCGTTGTGCAAGTGGCAAGAAATTCCGGAGAGGAGTTACAAGATGAAGCATGTGCGGAGGTCACAGGAAGGGATCAAAATTATGGAGCTGTTCCTCGTGATGTAACCACGAGCGCCGAGGAACGAGACAATTCGCTCCATCTTGAGATAAGACAGTTGCAGCGAGGGATGGAGGAGATCTCCCAGCAATTGGTATCAGCTCCAGCTGAAAGGAGAGTTTTGGGAAGACATGATTCTTGCACGATGTTTCACGAAGAAGAGAGCCGATCGCGAATAGGCTTGATGGCGATTGCGGAGATGTTAAACTATTACGACGGCGAGTCACCTTATGATCACTGGGAACAGCAGTTTCTTGCCTTGAAAAGGATACACGGTCTGTCAGACGGAGAAGCGACGGTGCTATTTAGATTACGATTAAAGGGGAAAGCGGCGGAGTGGTTTCACTCAAAAGCGGAGTATTCGGATATGTCGAATGGGGACTTGCTTGATGAAACAAGGAAAATGTTTCGTCATCTCCCTTCTTGGGCGGATAGGAAAAGAGAGTTTCTGCAGCGGCAGTGGAAGTGCAGTGAGCGTTTCAGTGAATACTATCATAATAAAGTGATCCTGGGGAACCGTGTGTCTGCTGGTGAAGAAGAGCTAATTGAACATTTGATCGAGGGAATTGTAGACTTGGTTCTGCAGAACACAGAGAGGATCAGGAGTTTCCGGGATAAATCTGAACTTTTCACTTCGTTTGAGAAGGTGCATTTGCCAATTGGGTTCGAGACGAACCGTGAACGGAGTAAGCCGGAAAGAGGAGGGGAGTGGGCAGCAGGGCGAAGGCCAATGGGAACGAGTGTGGTAAAGCAACAGGGATCAGCTGGTCAACAGCGGATCCACGAAGGTTGTCATAACTGCGGAGCGAGGGGACACCGAGCGGCATTTTGCCCATCGAGGGAGAGGGGTATGAAATGTTTCAACTGCTAAGAGTTCAGTCACATCTTAGCCGGATGTCCCAAAAAGGCGCCAGCGGTGACGGTTGTGAGGGTCGATGAAGGTTCAACAGCGGTCAAGAAATCTTTAAAGAAAACTGTTACGTTAAATAATGTAAAGATTTCTGCGTTAGTAGATACGGGCAGTGAAATTACGCTAATAAGAGAAAGCGCCTTCGCTGAAATAGGAGCGCCGCGAGTGGAAAACGAATGGGTCTTTTTCAGAGGTTTGGATTCGGAGTTGATTAGGACACTGGGTCATTTTACAGCTGCTATCGGGGTTGACGGAGAAGAGTATGAAACCAAAATACATTTAGTTCCTAATTCGTGTATGCGCCATGACCTCATCTTAGGAAAAAATTTCCTCGACAACGTGAAATTGTTAATAGAGTCCGAGCACATAGAGATCCAGCGTTCGGACAAAGCACAGCAAACGGAAAGCGAGTCGCCAGACGTATTTAATATAAACGTTTGTGTTTTGAAGGGACGGGTGGATTTAACTCATTTAAAAGCATCAAAAATAAAAGAAAACGTGATTTCGTTGGTAGAAAACTATAGGCCGGAGAAAAAACGGGAAGTGGGGGTGGAGATGACGATCATTTTAACAGACGAAAATCCTGTTTACCAGCGAGCAAGGCGTCTGTCAATGGCAGAGCGTGACGAGGTGAATAAACATATACAAGAATGGTTACGTGACGGTATTGCACAGCGGTCACTTTCGGATTACGCAAGTCCGGTCGTCTTAGTGCGGAAAAAGGACGATTCAACACGATTGGGCGTAGATTATAGACAGCTTAACAAAAAGACTTTTGAAGACCGGTATCCGTTGCCGTTGATAGATGATCAGTTGGATGCGTTAAAGGGGGTGAATGTGTACAGCACGATCGATCTAAAGAATGGATTATTTCACCTCGCAATAAAACTCGAAAGTCGAAAATATACGTCATTCATTGTGCCAGATGGACAGTATGAATTTTTGAAGGTACCTTTTGGCTAATGTAATTCACCGGCGGTTTTTCAAAAATTCGTGAACTCAGTTTTTAGAGAATTGATTAACGAGAAAATAATACTAACATATCTAGACGATGTAATAATCCCAAAGTTAGACGCGGAATCTGGCATTAAAAATTTAGAACTGGCTTTGAAGGTTGCAAGCGAGGCTAGCCTGGTGATCAACTGGAAGAAATGTCAGTTGTTAAAAAATAGAGTACAGTTTCTGGGGCATGTGATCGAAAATCATACAATATGGCCGTCCGACCACAAGACCGATGCAGTGCTTAAATTTCTAATGCCAACAACCGTAAGGGAAGTCCAATGTTTTTTGGGATTTACGGGTTATTTTAGGAAATTTGTCGACCATTATTCGTTGATCGCCAGGCCACTCACGAACTTACTCAAAGGCAACCAAGAGTTTCGGTTTGATGATGAGCAGGTGCAGGCGGTTAAAAGACTGAAGGAGATTACTGACGGACAAGCCAGTTTTGAGGTTATATAGAGTAGGTACGGAAACGGAACTCCATACTGATGCGTCAAAGTTCGGGTTCGGGAGCATACTGCTGCAACGGGGCAGTGACGATGGTGTTTTACACCCTGTATACTATGCGAACGGAAAGACGAGTCCGGCGGAGGAAAAATATGCTAGGTTCGAGCTGGAGTGTTTGGCTATAATTAGGTCGCTTCGCAGGTTCCGAGTATATTTACTCGGCATACCTTTCAAGATTGTAACTGACTGTCGTGCGTTTGCTTTGAACATGAGAAAAGAAGATTTATGTGTTCGCGTAGCGAGGTGGGCATTGTTGCTTGAGGAGTTCGATTATACAATCGAACACCGATCGAGGATTAGCATGAGGCATGTGGACGCGCTGAGTCGGTGTCCACTGCCCGAATGTATGGTGTTAAAAGAGGATGAGGACAGTGTTAGTGCACGTTTGAGGGAAGCGCAAGCGGCGGATGAGAGTATCAGTAAATTGTTGGAATCAGTTCGGGTTTAGCCAGTTGACGGTTATTGTGTGCGAGGGGGTCTTTTGTTCAAAGCTATTGACAACGATTATAAATTAGTTGTGCCTCCCTTAATGCAAAATAGCGTAATCCGGAAAGCTCATGAAATTGGGCATTTTGCGGCCGGAAAGACGGAGGCCTTAATAAGACGGGACTGTTGGCTCGCAAATATGAGAGCTAGGGTGAAAAAAGTAATCGGGAATGGCATTAGTTGCATTCTGGCGAAGCAAAAGAGTGGTAAAGGAGAGGGTTTTTTGCATTCGATAGAGAAAGGGGAAACTCCTCTAAATGCATACCATATCGACCATTTGGGACCATTGGTCTCCACCAAAAAGAGTGGCACATTCTGATGGTGGTGGATGCGTTCGCGAAGTATGTGTGGCTGTACGCCACCAGAAGCACTACGAGTGCCGAGGTCATACTTAAACTTAGAAAGCAATCGGTAGTTTTCGGAACTCCTCGTCGGATAATATCTGATCGCGGCACGGCATTCACAGCTAACGAATTCGAGGCCTATTGTAGGGAGGAGGGGATAGAGCAAATAACCATTACGACAGGGATGCCGCGGAGTAATGAGCAGGTAGACAGAGTTAACTGAGTTCTAATACCGGTTCTAACGAAACTAGCAGCTCCATATCCAGGAGACTGGTACAAAAATCTTGATCGATGCCAAAGATTCTTAAATGCGACATCGAACAGGAGTACAGGTATGACTCCTTTTAAGGGGACGTTCCACTCTGCAATTTTGAAAAAATCTAATCTTTTTTTTTTACATTTTTTGAATGTGTATATATATGTAGAAATATTGTGTTAAAATTTCAAAAAGATTCGATGTCTCTAACTACATTTTTTTGCTGCCTGAACGTTACTACCTCGAACCGCTCTTTTGAGCGTTCGGCGCTCACGGCCGACTCTTATCTTGTTCAATCGAGAAATTTGCTGAGCGGTATGGTTTTTATATTGGCAACGGAGACTCCAAGACTTTTAAAATGCTGCTTTACTGTTAAAAAAGAATAGAAAGTAATCCACAATTTCATCTACTCTTAATGTAAGATTCAAATATGCGCGCCCAAAGACTAGTGATGACTAATAGGTTAAAACAAAAGAGGGATATGAAGCGTATCCGGGGATATAGTTTAGTCGAAAAAGATCAATCAATAAGCGCGGACGTATTAAGAGAAAGTTCCATTATTAAGTATAAATGTTATATCATTTGTAGAGTATGAATAAAGTAATATTGAAACATTGTGTTTAAATAATATAATATAAAAACCTTGCCGAACCCACTGCAATTTTTCTCAATTTAAATGGGAAAAATTAACAAATAACATTTATTTTAATGATATTAATGCACAAGACCCTAATGATCCGTTAACAAAACTACGGCCTGTAATCTACATTCTAAAGTCAAATTTCGCTAGATCTTTTTATCTATTTCAAAATCTCTGTATTGATGAAAGACTATTTATTCTACAAAGAAAGATGTTACTTCTAATAGTACATTCCTTCTAAAAGAAGTCGATTTGGAGTAAAATCATTTGTTTTATGTGATTGCAAGACCGAATATACTTTACATTTTATCATACATGCTCGTCGAGATACTGATATAAAAAAAAAAATTTGGTGCTTTGGAAATCTGGAAATCGAGAAATCGAATATCAATCTACAAATAATTCACTGACAATGCAATGGCGAGACGAAAAAGAGGCGTGAATGTTATTGATAGCCCACAATGCTGAAATAACCGAAAGTCGACGAGTAGATTATCGCACGGAATTACCTAAAAAAAACAACCTGCATTATTGACTATAATAATAATATAGGTGCTGTTGACAAAGTTGACATGATTTTAAGTTCATTGCATTGCCTGAAAAAATTCACTAAGTGGTGCAAATAATATTTTTTTCATTTTCTTGATCTTGCATTATGTACCACTCACATTATTTAGAAACAAATCAATGGAAAAAAAGAAAAATTCAGCAAATTTTATCTTTTATATGCAAAAGAAATGCTACAAAAATACCCACAAGTTATGGTAAAATCAGACAGTTATAACAAAAGATAATACTGACAATTTACCATTTCGGCTAACGGAAAGGCATTCTACATATATCGAAATGTTCCACTCCAAAAGGATTATCTTCAAAATCAAGGCGAAGATGTTTTGTGTGTTCAAAAGATAAAAAAAAAAAAAAAGATTTCAATTTATAAACCTAACCAAATAAAAAAGTATATACACTCAGTTCAATGAATTCATCCGTCGAAATTGAAAAAGGTGAAACCTGTATACCAGAGAAAATTATTAAATTTTACAACAGTACAAAATTCGGTGTAGATGTAACCGATCAAATGGTCAGAAAATATAGTCTAAAATTTAAATGCTAAAGATGGCCTTTACAGGTATTTTTCGATATCTTTGACTAAGGCGGGATAAATGATCAGATTTTATATAAATAAAAAACAACTGGTGAAGAAATATCAAGACAAGAATTTTTATTTCAATTGGCAGAAGAGCTTGGGACCAAATATCAAAAGGAAAGAAAGCTATGGTCAAGTAGGAAGGATTATCCGAACCCTAATACTGATGTTGACGAAGTTGTCGCTGGATAATCCGAAACAGTGGTATCGACACGTAGATAAAGTACAACGCTATTTAAACAGCACATACTAACGTAGCATAGGCAGTAGTCCATTTAAGTCCTTTTTAGAGTAAAGATGAAACAGAAAGAGGACATTGCCATTAAAACAGCTATCGAGGAAGAAGCAATTTAAATGTTTAAAGAAGAGCGCGATAAAATTAGGGCATTGGCGAAAGAAAACCTTTTGTCGATACAGGAAGAAAATCGACGACAGTATAATAAACGATGTAAGGAGGCAATACCGTACAAAGAAGGCGACGTTGTTTTTATTAAAAGAACGCAATTTGTTCCAACTATAAAGATTGTCGCCACATTTTTATAACCATATAAAAATTACACGTGTCATCGGAAACCACTGATACGAAGTAAAGCGTGTGGGTAAAGGAGAAGAGCCGCGAGTTACAACTACAACAGCGGATTATATGAAATTGTACCAACCAAAAGAAAATATTACGCATGCTTCAACTTTTATGAACATGCGGCAACTTTTTTGTGTATGGCGTAACCTTAGCAACGACTTATTTAGTTTATTAATTACATTTATCAATCTCATATAATAATAAATTAAATCAAATTAAATAATTACGATAAAATTAAATAAAAAATAAAATTACATTCTATTAAAAATATAAAGTATTGTTTAAGTTTAAAAAATATCTTTGTACATAAAATTTAATTAATTAAATAGGGAGTTTATAAATTATTATTATTATTATTGTTATTATTATTAAACGCCTAATAATATTAGGTTGGTGCGTATGAAATGTCGGATTCTCTTTACATGCGGACGTTTGTCTCCCTGTTTTCGTTATACTTTTGTCTTTGGCATAACCTCATTCATAGTCGTATTGTCCATTGCCAGAGACTCATTTCAGCAAAATAGGTTTTCTCGAAGGTCTTCCCTTTTGTTATTTCTTTTGAGTTTATTGCTGATATGAATTCTGCCGACATTCGCGTCATTTTCTTATATGAGTACAAACTTGGTAATAGTGCTGCAAAAGCTGCACGCAACATAAACCAAGCGTTTGGGGAGAATACGGTTAACGATCGGAAAGTGCAGCGTTGGTTCGAAAAATTTCGGACTGGCGATTTTTCACTGCAAAATGAGCCGCGCGGAAGACCCAAAACGTCTGTGAAGAATGATGACCTGAAGGCTCTAGTGGAAGCGGATCCAGCCGTATCCACGAGGGAACTTGCTATCAGGATGAAAGTTGACCATACAACGATATTGAGACACCTTTCTGAGATTGGCAAGGTTAAGAAGATGGACAAGTGCGTACCACACGCACTGACAGAGCGAAATAAGCTGGATCGGTTAAACGTATGCTCATCATTGCTAACCCGATTTCACCGAGAGCCATTTTTCGATCGGATCATTACGTGTGACGAAAAATGGGTTCTTTATGACAATAGAAAGAGGTGTGCTCGGTGGCTTGACAAGGATGAGGTTTGTGCCCATACTCCAAGGCCATCGCTTCATCCACGGAAGATTTTGTTCACAGTTTGGTGGAACGCGGCTGGGGTAATCCATTATTCGTTCCTTCGACCTGGGGAGACAATTACGGCCGAAAAGTACTGCCAGTACATTGATGAGATGCACGATAAGTTAAAAATTGTACGCCCATCGCTTGTGAATCGGCATGGCCCGCTACTGCTCCATGACAACGCTCGGCCGCATACATCGCACAAAACAATTGCGAAACTGAACGAACTGGAATATGAAGTTTTGCAGCATCCACCATATTCACCGGATCTCTCGCCGACCGATTTTCATTTTTTCAAGCATTTAGAGCTGTTTTTAAGGGGCAAACACTATGAAAATGAAGACAGTCTAAAAAAATCGATATCAGAGTTTATTAATTCTAAAGACCAAAATTTTTTTAAGACAGGCATCTACGCTTTAAAATCTCGTTGGAAGAAGTGTATCGAAGCGAATGGAGCATACTTTGATTGAATAAACAGCTTTTAAAGAAAGATATGCAGTTTTATACAATCACTTAAGAATCCGACATTTCATACGCACCAACCTAATACGTATTAAAAATGAGCTTAGACGACTGCATTGATAGTAATTTGGGGGAAGAAGAAATATTGAAAAATTTAGAAGAAGAAGGACAGCTCATTATTCGAAATTTACTTCCAGAAAAGTCAAAACAAAAATATGAGATGCGATACAGAGAATTTTTATCCTTGAAGGAAAAAAATAAATGTGATTCATTCAATGAAAATGTTTTCATAGTTTATTTTCATGAACTCGCCAAAATACATTTACCCTCAACTCTATGGAGTATATGGTCCATGTTGAATACTATTTTAAATCTGCGACATAACATTAATTTAAATATGCACAACAACCTCAAAGTTTTCCTTAAAAATCAAGCCAAAGGTTACAAACCCAAAAAAGCACAACCTCTAACATTGACACAAATAAAAGAATTTTTAAATAAATCTGATGATTCAATTTATTTGGCGACGAAAGTAAGTAGATTAAAAAAATATATTTACAGCTTTAAATTGATAATTCCAATTTATGCAATTATTAATATTTTATTTAAAAGGTCATCCTTATTTTTGGAATATGTGGTGCTCTGAGAACCAATGAATTTTGTGAAATCAAGACCAAGGATGTTGAAGATACAGGTACCTAACTAATTGTATCGATACAAGATAACAAGAATCACTATCCACGATCATTTATAATAGGAAAAGAATTTTATAATATCATCAAAAAATATATATTACTTAGACCTGAAGACATGGATACTGATAGATTTTTTATCAATTATCAAAGAGATAAATGTATGCGTCAAGTCATGGGCAAGAACAAGATAAGCGAAATTCCAAAAATCGTTGCCTTTTTTCTTCAATTGGAAAGCCCAGAAAAATACACGGGTCACTGCTTTCGCCGTACAACAGGAGCAACTTTACTAGCGAACTCAGGTGCTAACCTAACCACTGTTAAGCAACTTGGAGGATAGCGGTCAAGTACGGTAGCTGAAGGCTACATCGAGCATTCATTAGCCAATAAAAAAAATTGGTATAATAGCTGCTGATGAACAGACAGCGTCTACTTCCAAGTGACATGTACCTGCACAAGCTCCTGTTGAAGAAAAGATAGCTGCTGATGAACAGACAGCGTCTACTTCCAAGTGTCATGTACTTGCACAAGCTCCTGTTGAAGAAAAGTCAACCTCTGAAAATCATTTAGTACTTAATACTGACGAAGATTAGAGTCCGTCACCCTCGCATGCGTCTCTTGTAAATCTGTCAACTTCTGATTCTGAGAAAAATAAATATGCACCTAAATCATCTTCAATCATAAATTCACGTAGCTTATCTCCCTTTCACGAATTAAAAAATTTAGATTTTATTCGGGCAAAGAAACGGAAAATATTAGGAAGCAAAAAAAAGCATTTAAATGAAATTCAAATCGAGAACGAAGTGATTGATTCTTTGACCTTCGATACACCTTTTGTCACTTTCAAGAATTGTGAAATTAAACAGATTATAATAAATAATAACAAATTCAACTCTCATAATCAAGAAAATAATTAAATTTATACGTAATAACCTATTTATGTTAGTAATATTTAACAAAACAAATATCCTTAGAACATGTAAAAATAAATAAAATATAAAATTTATGAAACAACACATGTTATCATTAAAATCATTAATTATATATCCGACAATTTTTTTTATATAAATATGTTAATACTTATGTAATAGTTAATAGAAAAAAATAGCATTCAGTTAAATCATTAGAGACAAAAGTAAAATATTCTCTCTGTGATCATTCGGAGTTTAAAAATTTCAAATGTATTAATGATGAATTAATAAATAATAAATTGAATATTATATATATATATATATATAATAATAGTTCGCATGTGCTTAAAAATTGAAGCATGCGCAGTAATTTATTAAAGTATTCCTAAGGTTAAGAAACTAGTTCGCATGCGCTAAAAAATTGAAGCAAGCAACTAATTTGTTACAACATTCAAGCAGGAGGAAATGTCGCACTTTCGCCCCTGAAAACAGGTTCAAGCGGGCGGGAAAGTGGCACTTTGGCCCCTGAAAACAGGGAGCAAAAACGAACTTTCGATCCATGTGTGAGAAAAAAGAATAAACATAGATAGGCGGGTAAACGACGAAAGAATAAAGGATAAAGGAACTAATTGTCGGAATAAAAGAAAGACAGTGTGTGTGTGTTCTGTTCTTTGTAAATTGTAAGTTGTGTGTGTTTGAGTCTGTGAGAATCTAGAAGATTCTTGAGCAATATCGATGCTTTGTTTTTTGCATCGAACGTTTAGAAAATTCGAGAACAATTCGGATGAATATAAAGGAATACGGATTGAGACGAAGGGCAGTCAGTTGTAATAGTTAGTAGCTAATGATTAGTCGTAGTAACAGTCGCAGTTGTAATAGAAGTCATTATCAGGCGTTTTTAGTCGTTATCAGTCGTTACTAGTCGTTATCAAGTTGTAAGAGTAGAGCTGCTTATCTCAGTTGTTATCGTTAGATCATGAAGCTATTATTGTACTTTTTCTAATACCCATTTAAATATATCTTATTAGTAAGATTAAACTGGGTGTATGCTCACCTCGCATCTCTTACCTAAACAAAAAATCGCTACATTTGAGAGCTTAACCGGAATTGAAAAGGTTAAAGGAAATAGCTACCGTTAGTTTTACATAACGAAAGTTGTTAAGTTGTTCAGTTTCAATGTTGTCAAATTGCAAATTTGTCAATTTGTTAAGTTGTCAATTTTCAAATTTGCTAATTTGTAAAGTCGTAAAGTTTTTAAGTTGTGAAGTTATGAAGTGATTTAATTAAAAAACACCGTAAGATGACCGACGCACACATTGAATTCGTAGACTGCTGCTCAGATAAAGACTTGCACTCAGTATTTTTAATAAATTTCACTTACAGTTTTTAAACAATTTCACTGCAGATACGCTAAAATATTCTTTTTAGCGAATAGTTACCAGAAATCATTAATCTAAAACTGAACGTGTTAGAAGTTCTAACCGTCATATGTTTGTTTTTTCGTTTACTCGTAGTAACAACTACTTTTATCTTTTGATTGTTATACTCGACCTCGGAGCATTTTTTATTTTTTCTGTATTTGTTTTGTTCAACCAATCGTATCGTATTTCACAAAAACATTAACTCACTTCATACATAACCTTGACCTCTTGACCACAGAGTCTGACTCGTGGTAAAAAATTTGTGCTATAAGCGAACAACACGAGTCTAACTCGTGGTAAAGAATATTTGTTTTAAACGAGCGGGTACGCGGCGGAACAGTTAAATGGTATGGCGCGCGACCGATTTTCAACTTTTTCTTTTGGCACGCGAAATTTTCAGATATCACGTAAATCAAGGGGTTAGGAAGATTTAGTCTAGTTTCATAAAGTATAAACAAGAGACGCTTTATATTATAGGTTTATAGAATAATAGGCTTCTGTATAGCAAGAAAACCTCTATGACAGATCAAAGATATTGCGAGTGGTTCTTTTATATAATATGATTTCTTGGTAAAGCCTGGTATTTAACTTTTTGCAGTGAAAGAATGTGCCTGGCACGTCGTGATCCTTTTGTCCCAGAATCGCTAACGACATGCGTGGCACGCGTGACGAAAAATTCTTCGCCACCACAAGAAGTTAATAAAATATAATAAGTACTCGTATGTAAAAAGGAAAGTATCTATAATTCAACATTACAAATTTGTTATGTTAGTTTGTTATGTGAATCTGTTGACTAGTATTTTTTCGAGAGTAGTTTGCGAAAAAGGAGAATGTTGTTAAGATTTATGATATAGTAATTATTTGGATATCAATGACAATAAATCGTTGATTTAATATTCTTAATAATAGCCGAAAATAAAGTTAATTTAAAGTTGGAAGGTGATAGATGAAAATGATTGTACTAAATTTTTAATTCTTAATTAATCACTAAATCACCTGGATTTTACATTGATAAAACTAATTGACCTGAAAGTTAAAAATTTGGACGCTCGATCACGCCGTACTGAGCAGGTAGGATAGGTAAAGCTGGTTTGCGTTGGAATACAATATATTAAGCTGATTGACGTCAATCGATTACCTTTCATTTGTCTAACTATAACTGACCTAGACAAATTAACTATACACGCTCAATGAATGATAACTTGACGGAATTGATTGAAGTGTTTTCTAGCAGCACTTCCCTATGTTTTTTCAGAACCCCTCGAAGATAAAGCATTATAATCCATTTATATAAGCCAGTTATGTGTCCCTAGACGAAATGACATAATATCTGTTCCTTGAAATTCCTTGAAATTAAAAATATTATTATCTAAAATAAACTTGACCCACACCATGAGCGGACCCAGGGCCACACCCGCCCGCAAAACCAAGCAACCCAAGAGCAAGGAGAAGGACTTTGATTCAGTGCTTTTCTCTATCCAGAACTTCAGCCCCACTCTGGTGAGAGATGTGGAACGATTCAAGAGAGGATATGACGCGTCTAAGAAGCACACGGAGGATAAGACCAGGACAATGAGTCCGCCAAAGAAGATGAGCCAAAATGGCCTTTGGCAACTTCAGAACCAAGTGAAATAGAAGGAATGGAGGTGGAGATGAAAGAGTTGGAGCTAAGAAATCCCTAACTAAAAGAAGGAGAACCAATTGAGAACAACGACCTCCCTAATCCACACGCAATGGAGGCAGAAATTCACCCTTTCAAGGGTGGAGCGGATGATCAGAAGCTTGACACCACTAGACCCAACAATCCCCCCGAGCCAATAAGAGCTCTCTCTCTCTCTCATGATCCTGAGAGCCTGGAATCAGATGAGCACGAATTGGGTCAGGATGTGTCAAAAATGGGATCGTATACAATTCCCAAGACTCTAATGGATTATATTAAAGGGGAGACTCGGGATGCTCCTTTGTCTCTCATCCGGACATGTGACAGGTGGTGGCACGACAAGTGGAAGCGTCTGATGGATCCACCTGCTGATTTAAAGGCACAACATTTCCTGCACTGTATCCCACAACAAGTGTCCAGGGATGAGACTATGACAGGGCTAATGCTAGCTGCCAATTATCTAACTATGGCAAGATTGGAGCAGGACATGCAGTCTATTTGGAATGGTCATCAGGTGGGTCAATCCGAGATAAGATTTCCTTTCCCTCACCTGCTACAACACATTACTACAATGAGAAACATCCCTGACTTTAGAGCATTATCGACCTCAATAAATAACCAGATTCAGTATTTCCATGAAGTCATGACTATATTCAAATGTGAAATGGATAGACACAATGCAGCTACGAAAGCTATGCTAACAGACAATGTCCAGTCCTATAAGTCGGCTACCCTGGACTCACTTAGGGAATTGGACAACCTTATAGACCGTAGCCAACATGTGGCTGTGCTAATCGGTCAGGGAGTAGCCTTGAAAGAGGTTCAGCAGACCCCTGTACAGCTAAAGCCTGGAATATATACCATGCAGAAACCTCCCACCGGATCTCCTAGATCGAAGAAGGCTCTAAGCCCTCCCATTGACCTTTGATGGAATCTGTGATGGGAGAGCAATCTCTCAATAAAAAATATAAGAAACCACCTTTCACATTGTATAAGGAAAACCATGCTTACTTTTCTCGTATTGCTGATGCCTTGGCAAACATTAGGACTCATCAGCTATAATTGCAGGCAACTGGAAACGGCACAACCTGTAGTCTACAACCAACGATCATCATGCGATGATTTCATCAACCAGAGTGTAAAGTGTTCTCCATGAGAGGGCACCGTATTACAGGTTCCAAAGGAAACTTCAACACCTCATCAGACTTGCAAGTTTAAAGTACAGAGACAGACCATGTACTGCACATATTACAACAACCCCACACAGCTTGAAACCAAATCCAATGACTTTCAACTGATTAATTACTGATTGACTTAGTCAATCTAAACTCCGTTATTCTCTCCATCATATCGTAAAGTATTTCGTGTTTTATAGTTTTTATTCAACAGTCTTTGTTTTTTATTTATAATTTTTTCTTCGTTTTATTTCATATCATTATCGTGTAAATATCGCATATTCGTTTCTGCTAAAACTCTTGTCTTTCTTTATCTACCTTCCTATTTAAGATTCACATTAATATATTCCAAGTGTTGTATTGTTTTTTTTTTACTTATTGTGTCTTCTTTTATTCCGTTTCTCAAATTAATTATGGCACAAAATATTTTTATCTTACCTCTGATATACACAAGCTGCCTTCTTATTATACTTCACGTATTCTATTTCATCCGTATCCGATTATATCGGTAGTCTTCCACCATGCTTTTCTATATAATTTTAACACTCTAATCAATTTGAATACATTGCGTTATTTCAACGTAATTTACTCCTATAATACTATATTTGCTGTCCGGTTGCTTGTTCACGCCTACATTTCTGTAGTCCGTCCCTCCCATAGCTTTATTCTTTAGGTGTTATGTTCTAAATAGATTATTTAAATACATTGGATATTGTGATTTAAACAACTAAAAATAAGTTCAAATTGTATCTAGTTTAAACCATCAAAATTTGGCTCACTTGCCGTCTTTTAATCATATTACTAAATGATGTCGCCTTATCCATCTTTTAGATAAATAATTTGGCAGTACTCACGGATTCTTGCAATGAACATAGAAATGACAGAAGGAATAACAGATTTGCAAATGCAAAACTACATTTTACCAAAAATGCAATCGCGTTACACAAAAATCTAATGTAATAGAGGCCTCAAGAACACGAGCATCGTAAACAAAACAAACATTTTCCTATATGAAGTCTTTTTAGCTAATCACAGATTGCGAATACTCTACCTTCTTTTTATTGTCTTGTCTGAAGTATCGTACAATTGAAGAGACAAGCAATCAAGATAAGATCGTAAACCAAACACTAATATACTATATAATAAGATTACAGAGTTTAAGTGTTAGAGGCACAAACAGTACCCAACATATCCATCCCCCTCTTTCAACAATCTCCAAAGGATTGATGAAACCAGGAAAACAAGATAAAATCTTACAGTTAGATCCTAAATAAAACTACTAATACATAACAATCATATATACTCGACTGACGGTCAACAAGCGCTTGTGGCCCAGCACCAATGTTCTGCTTCAACTTCTAATATCTCGTAAACTATTGACGTGTCGATGACCTTCACTAAATACTTTTTAATGCAGAATAAAAAAAGGAATCGAATAGTGTAAAAAAGAATATAATGTTCCATTTAAAGAAATGCAGGTGACCTTGAAATCTCATCTATGTCTCCACCCACGCAAAAAACGTTCAAGCCAAAAAATGCCCCTTATCATACCGTGTAAGTTGCGTACATAAAATTTTTCATATTGTTATAAACAACGACAATATTCTAACTGGACAGAGATATTGTCCCACCCTGTATATCAATGAACAACAACTGCAATTACTGTCTGGTAATTTTTCTAAAATAGAAGATCTATGTGTTTGTCTAACCAGTTTGGACCATGGTACTTCTGTTATAAGAGTGCCAATTTACATTTCTCCTAACCAATCAATAAATACAATTATTGAATTCATCCACGAGAATTTAATAAAGTACACACAAAATTATTACGATAAAATTCCAATGATTTTAAGTTGGGATTTTAATGTCAATTTTTCATTAGATACGGTTCTCCCTTTAATTGAGTTCTTGGACAAAAAATTATATTTAAGAATGTGCAGCAGTCGCACTGATTCGACAACAAGATTCATCAAAACAAAGCAATTGTTTTCATATTTTAGTTACCATAAGCATACTAGTCTCATTTCTTAAAACTGAGAACTTGCTAACTGTGTAATACATTATGTATTTATTATATGTCAATAGAACGTACAATAATAGTAATATTATAATAAATAAATCCTACAATTATCCTACACCTGATACTCTGCATTCGTCTCACTCTCTCGAAATTTAGTTTTTTGAAGGTTTCACTTTTAACACGTGTAAAGTGTACACATGTTATTATTTTTAATTCGACTATTTGAGTTGTGCATACTGGACGCTATATTATTTTAGAAAAAAAATTAAAAATCAAAAATCATCAAATTCTGATAGTGAGAACAAAATTGATCTAGGGGTGGTACAAGTAGCTTAGGATCAAGCTATGTGTATCTATAGACGTTTCGTATATATAAAGAAAAAATTAATTTGATCTACTAGATAAGCATTAAGTGGTTTGCTACAGTAAATTTTCATTTTCATTAGTTTTAGATTCTTCCTTTTTTTGTTCGCCTAATCTCATTAATTCAATGAAGATCGAATATGTTGTTCCTTATTCTTCTGATAAGTCGAAAAAGAAAGCGGGAGAAAAGTTAATTGCTTACGTTCTGTGATTAGTCGAGAAACTTGACTCGAGATAAAAGTCTCTTTTAGAAAATAATGATCGAAGGAAAGCATCCTTAGAAAACAAGTGGGAAAGTAGAGTTAAATTTTTTTTTAAATCACAAAAAGAATCTTTACGTATTTTCGCTTTCAAACCAAGCTTTCTATTTTCTTGTTACATAAGAAACTTATAATAAAAATCATCTAAACGACTGCTCTTTTATTTTGATTGAAAAACTTAAAATGTTTTACCGAAATTATTTATAATAATTCATCTATGAAATCAATTCAATATCAATTACGAGTAACAGTTATAATTATGGATAGAAAATTCCAAATACGCATGTAAACTTGATATGTGATATCCTGTCATAGTCCGCAAATCTGTCTACGTTAAACATGCAAACACCTAGTTAATACTATAGGTTAAATAGAACCAACGATGAATACATAGGTTACAGTTTTGATTGTTGTTTGCATGGATAACAAAGATAAACTACTTTGACAATGATTGTAACATCAAAGTTGAAGGATTTTTAGACAATTATAAGTAAAAAATTCTACTCAAAAAAAATGATTTATAAAGCAAAACCAAAATAACAAAAGATAAATAAATCCATATTGATAGTGAATCCAAATCATGATTTAAGATGGAAAATACAAAATGGTGTATTAGATATAAATTTTTGTAAAACCTTGTATAAAGCAACAATAAGTCTAAGAATTATTATATAATGCATTAGAACAATGACAATAAGAAACAAACAGATTTACACAATCTGACATTTTCTAAGAAAAAAAGCTGAACAATATTTCATAGAAAACATCCTAAAACCATTTTTATTTCATTACGTCTGAACTAAAAACTTAATCTTGCATTTTTTGTTATAATCTCGCTGACGTGAGACTCCCGTGGTCGTTCTTGGAACTTTTCCAGAATAAATCTGGCTGTTTTGCAAATCTAATATTTTTTTATGTATTATTTCTTGAAAACATAGGAATAGCAACGTTTACAGAGTTAAATCCTCATTACAGGACATTGAATAAAACGTATTCTTACATGTTTTTTATTTGGCTGATGAAATAGAACGAGGAACCTTAAACTTTTTCGAAATATCAACACAAGCAAGAACAACTAAATCGAATTTACCAAACATCGGGAGGTTGTAGCGAGGGTAAAAAAAGAAAAGATATCGCATAATAAAAACGAATTTTAATCCAAGTGTTATTTTGGCTAGATTATTTATAATAAGGCATCAATATTAAAGTATGTTTAAAATTATTAATTATTTTTAAATTAACGGCATATGTAGCTTCAGTTTTATGCTCATTATGATAATAATGATTTTCTACCATTGCTCGATGTTTCGTTATTATCTCGTTCAGAACCTAACTTTTGAATTTCAATTAATGCAATTTATCAGTTTTCATCTATTTGAGTGTTTCGCAGTATATATACGTAACAAGTTTCTATCGTGCGATTTTCCACTTTAACAGGTGTTTCTTGAAGTGCTACTTGTCGTCCTATACACCATTTATCTTTCTTTTTCATTTACTTCATAAATAATGTATTTACGGTTATTGCATCGTTGAAAATACAACGCAAACTTGATGTACTTTTTACGATGCTCAATTCGTTCTTCTAGTATGATAAAAAAGGTCGGACTGAACGAAAGTGAATGTATGTGAGAAAGAGAATCGTTAAGCGTATACGTCTAAAATGACCAGTATATATTGATGATGCGTGATTAGTTTGCGAGAAATTACGCCACATCGTTCGAAAATCGGGAAAGACAAAAAAACACATCAAACGCTGTAATGTTGTTAGACGAGTGCAATAGGCAATAGTTATTAGACGGAAACAATGAATGACGCATTGGTTCCAAGCATTACATTTTTGATCAGCCGACTTTGACGTTAGATAAAAATCTTAAAAAATGATTGCAAGACTGGCTATTGTTGAAACTTAAATTTATTTTGTAAAGCGTATATTGTGAAAAAAAACGGTTATGGAACTAAATAGAGAACTTTTGTTGCGTACGCGTGTGTTTTGTCTGTTAGGCGACACCACTTCAGATAATCGCTTAATGTGTGTTGTGTTCGTACCGAAACCTCCCGAACATTACCGATCTGAAAGTAAGAAATATAAGGAGATGATGATGAGTATATAAGGAGACGAAAAGGATCAGCTGGACCACGCGCATTTGATATTGTATACTTATGATGAATGTCTGTGACGTTAATGAAGAATCAAATACGACGATATTATTTTCATTCAATTTAATTTAAAAATATTAAAAAATAATAGAAAAAAATACTCTTAGAATGCGTATTATGATAAATAAAAGAATATGAAACACTGTGTTGAATGCTTTCTATAGGCACGAATATATGGGATTCGCATCGATTCCCATTTACAAGTTCTTGACACGAGCATGCTTGACATCAAGAACCCTTTCAGAAAGGTATCGACATTCGATAGGACTCAGATGTGTTACTTATAGAAAACGATCGATATATCCAACGTAAATAATCTCATGGTAATTATCCTGATTATAAGCATGATTACCAATCGAGTATTCTAGTATTTAATTACTTGCATTAGAAGATCCACCACCTCCATCATTCATATCTACTATTGATACCATTTTCCATTAAAACCAGATACAGTAAAACACTTTAGAAATTAGCCAAATATTTAAATTACTTTTCTTAAATAACAAAAAATACGTCATTGTAAGACAAAATAAATGTAATGCTAGAACATAAATTCTGTTAAACAAAATTTAAAAATATGAAAACTTGTAAAAAGTGAATACTCAGTGGAGAAAAAATGAAAGAAGATCAGAATAAATTAGTGCGAGATAAAAGATAATTGCTCTAGTCAGAAGTGTGCATGTATGCGTAGGTATATTACTTATGTCGATTGACAGAAGCATTATTAGAACTACATTTGAGCCATTCAGTGCACACATCGATTAACTCCACTTTTTGAAAGATCTTAAATTTAAGTGTCACAGCACTTGGTATAGTCATAACTTTTTATATTTATAATAACTTTCCTGAATAATAAGGATTAACACCATTAAACGGCAAAATTTTTTTGGCCATTGAATAATAAGTAATACAACAACATATAATACTTCATCGCATTTCTCAACTTTTTGTTTTACGGAGTTAATCGATGTGTGCACTGAACGGTTCATTTAACAGACTAATCATTTTGACTGGTCGTACTATTTTAATTTAAAATTCCACTGCATGTAACATTTGATTTCCGAAGTGATTTTTGTAGCTATAAGTTAAACTTAACGTTACTTTATATATTTAAAGAGAATATACTCTCTTCAAAATTTAGTGCGCTTGATATGCTTTGCGCGCGCTTTTAGGTCACCTGATGGGGGCCCCGTCGAGTAATCGAGAATAATACGTTAGAAATAGATAGACAGAACAAAAGAAAGAACACGTGTTATTAAAAGTTATTAAGAATAAATTATTATAATTCAGTTATAAGTTAGAGTTGTAAAGAGAGACGAATAATTGACTTTAATTATCGTTTCTATTATTTCACAGGTATATGGTGAACTTTGTAAGTGTATATATTGTAAATAATAACATCAGTTAAAATATAACCTCTTATTTTACAAAAAAAAACAAATTTAGTTACTTATTCTAACAACTCCATAATATAAAATAATATTATATATATATATTTGTAAGAAATATATTTTTTGTTATCGACACTTATAAACAGTACCAGTCAAAATGACTAGTGCATGTTTCTATGAAGAAATTCTGTGATGAAATGGAACTAAAGCAGCTATAACAATTGATGGGTATTGCAATGTTTTATCGGCACAGAAATATGATTTCGGGAGAATCATGAGACAAAAGCAATACATATAGTGGCCCATGTTTCCTTTGTTAGTTCCGTTATCAGTATTGAGCAGATAACTGCGATCACAGCGAATATGCACAGTATTTAATTTGACAAAAAATTATGTACAATTAAATATATTGTATTATAATGAAGTAACGTGGATAAATATGTATTTGAGGGGTTATAGTAAAGATCTATCACTCAGTCTTCTGTTTTTTATTGAAATGATTTTATTGATCATTTTATAACGATACCTATTTGGAGATTGCGGCTGATATCAAGTTTCTCTTTCTGTCTCATAGGGTTTGTGTTTTTTTGATGAGAGATGGGTACTAGAAAGTTTTTTTTTACGCTTGCCGAATTAAAAGACGCTGTAGATGACCCTAATTTCTTTGAATGTGACGATAGTGGTGATGCTGATGAGCTTACCCCTGATAAAGTCAATATTGTTTCGGATATCGAAGGAATTCATGAGACTACATTAAAAAACAGCTGTCCCAGAAATGTTCCCGGAAAAAGAGGATAGAAAGACCTCCAAAAATCTCAATTTTGAGGTGAACAGCAGGATAAGGAGCTGATTCCAAAAGGTTCGGGAGTACGTGGGCGTCCTATAAAGACAGGACTCTTCGAAGTTAGGGCCCAGTTAGCCAAGAAAGATACCGTCCCCCAGAAACCGGAGGAAGATGCGCCGGCGGCCAACCCTGGGTTGCCAATAGCGGGTGCTGAACGCTCGGCCGCCGGGGAATCCGGTCAGCCAGAGACCCTACATTGACGGGCTTGTGGCCGCGACAGACACACGTCGGATGCTAACTCATTTCGTAAATGTGGTCACAGAATTACAGGAGGGCAAGAGGGCTTTAAGCGCCGGCTTCTGCTTCACTCCTCCTGCTTCGGTCTCGTTTTCGGCAATAAGGGCTACTGCGTTGTGGCGCCTTTCTCTATCCAATCAAAGATGTCGAGCGCAACATCTCCCAACGGACATAGCAAAGGCTGTTAAACCGAAAAAGGGACTTGGATCCACCCTGAGAAAAAAGAATAAATCCCTTGAAAAAAAGAACATTCAGAGGATGAAAGATCTTCGGGAGCGGCAGATTCCGTAAGATTTGCTGAACTTATACTGGATATCAACTTCGGCGATGAAGAACTATTACGATATTTAATACAAAATGGTGAAGTGAATGTCCAATTCGTAGATTTTAAAATTAAGGTTCCCAGGATTAACGAACTCAGTGAAGCGATCAACTATTTAAGAAATCAGAGAGTTGAGATACACGATGATAATCAAGAAAATTTAACCGTTTGAGTGCGGCGAAGCGCTATCGCGCTTCGCTTGTCATATGCTAAAAATGCGGACGAGCGCGATCGCGCTTCTCTTGTTTAGCCAAGAATGCGGAGACGCGTGACCACGCCGCTGTCCGTTAGTATACTTTTCGTATTAATTGAGAACAGTCGTATTTATATTTATTGCATTTATTATTAATTTCGTTTAATTGTGTTTTTCAATTATATAAAAATTAAAATAAGACACAGTGATAAAATTTAGTAGAGCCGTGGATAATGGTACGGTAGAAAAAATGAGCCAATGTTATAAGATAGATAAATTTCGATTTTAATTTTTTTAATCATCATTACAGTTATAGGACATTTGCCAATTTTTACAAAAACAATTTTTTATTTACCAAAATAAATTATATCAAAACAATTGGATAACCTTTTCTATTGTATCACCATCTACGGCACTACTAAATTTTACCACTGTGTTTTATTTATTTATTTGTGGTAAAAAACTTTTTATTATTTTAGAAAATATAAAAATTGTTTTCATTTTCTTAACAAGTGTTATACTGATAATTACAAAAAGCACTATGCCAAATTCTGATTCATCTGAAAGTTACTATGATATGAGCAGTAATGATGAAGAGTGTAGTAATGACTTTGAAACTGATAGTGGAAGTGACATCATCATTCCTTCTAAGAGATTACGAATATATAATATTAGTGATAGCAGTGATGATGAGGAAGTAACTGCAAGTGCCTCCAATGGCGATAATATAGATGAATTTTTACCCGTGAACACAATATTTTCGAATGAATCGAATAGTTTTTTTGAAGTACCTGGTCCAAAACATGCCCCTACTTCTGATGCGAAACAAATTGAATATTTCAATAATTTTTTTTCAAATTCGCTCTTAACTACAATGGTAACGGAAACGAATCGCTATGCTGAGCAGTTTTTGAATTCCGGAAGAAGATTGAAACGACGTTCACGCGCAAGGTCTTGGGTACCAGTAACTGTTACAGAAATGAGAGCATTTGTTGCAGTTCTATTAGAAATGGGCACTACAAGACGACCTTCAATATACTCCTATTGGAGTAAAGATTCGAGAAACATCCCGTGGTTTAGAAAAATGTTTAGTAGAGAGGATACCATTTATTCACAGATAATTTTTTCACAAGCATACACCTTGCAAAAGCATTGTTAGAGAAAAACACATATCTAACTAGCACCATTCGGAGAAATAGAAAATAGATTCCAAATGAGGCAAAATTTGCACAGGTTGGTCAGCCAAAATATTTCAAAAATGACAAAATACTTATGTGCTCTTTTCGAGACAAACAAACTAAAAAAAATCCCGTCATATTGATATCCACAAATTGCACAACAGGAAATATAACCGTTACAAAGAAAAAAGGTAATATTCAATCTGTAAAGGAAAAACCAATTATTATTCACAATTATAATAGGTTTATGAATGGAGTTGATGAATCCGACAAAATGTTATATACATATCTCGATGAGAGACGAACTCTCAAATACTGGAAAAAAGTTGTTTTCAATATTTTTGTCAGAATGGTGCTAAACTCTTACATTATATACTCAGAGAATTGTATGGGAAAAAAATTAACATGAATGCAATTTACTTCAAGCATAATTCATGATATAGAGAAGGAGTGGTTAGCAAGCAAAAATGAAACTGCAAGTCCAATAAGTAAAAAGTTTGCTTTAGAAAAATTGCCAGGACGAAACTTGCGACAGTGTGAGGTTTGCAGTAAAAAAAATGGAAACAGAATAAAGCGATCTAATTTAATTTGCGCTGTTTGTAAAAAAGGAGTTCATGGCGTTTGTGCAGCAAAACACACTTGTAATAAGTGAGAATAAAAAACATTTTTGTTAGTAAAAATTACTTGTTTTATAGTTAATTAAAACCATTTTTATTATTTTTCAAAAAAATAATTACGCATTTCGACGTCATTTTACGCATTTTCGAAATCACGCATCAGAGAGCGAGTGATAGAGCGATACAACGCGAGCGATTAGAGAGTGATTAGCGAGTGAGTAGCGAATTGCAGTAAGGTTTATGGGTTTCATGCGTTTTGTGAGGTAAGAAAGAGTATAAGATATTGTAGATTGATTTTATAAACTAATTGTAAAAAATAGTTATATTTGTCGTATAAAAGAATCTCTTCTATATCTTGAGTGGTACCGGCGACACAGGGAAATTAAATATATCCTTAACCGAATAAAAAATAATTGATTTTTTTACAATTTGCACTTATATTAACCGTTTGACTACTGAGGAGCCATATCGCGCTCTTCTTGTGTTACGCCAAAAATGCGAAGAGCGCGACAGCGCTCCTGTTTTTTTTTATGCCAAGACTGCGGAGAGCTTAATAATGATGCGCCAAAACACTAGAATTTGTGCGTCCAGTGCTTTGTGATTCTGTTTCAAAGTATTGCTTGGATTTAATTGTTATTGTAGGATCCGAAATGATCGTACGGTAAATGGCTGTATTAAAATAGCGCGCGTCCGATTCTATCGATTAAAACTATAGATCGATACTCGTTACGAGGATCGAACAACCACCAGTGACTATCGAAGCTCTCGTATAGTTACCACCACCTCTTGCATCCCCACCTCACACCACCCCGCCATACGCCAAGTGTTGGGTCAACTCAAAGGAATACTCATTCTATTCTTTGGCTGAACGCCTGTGAATACACATCTAAGTAGAAGCGAGAGAGCAAAGAGCTAAGTCAAAGGAATTTAGTTGAGGTAGTTAAGTCGAGGGAGTTTAAGTCGTTACGAGAGGTGAGAGGGAACGTAAGCGAAGCGGACAAGAGGTGAGATCTTTCCATTGTATTCATTTCATATTAACGTTAATTTCCTGCGTGTTCCTAGCTATATCGATGAATGAAAACACTAATGTTGAAAAAATTCTATCGTACCCTCTAAAACCCGTTCCAATGTGTATGTGTCACTTGGATGGATCTATTTATAAAACAGATCAATCTGCTTTATTCAAATGTTTGGAAAGAGATGTTCAAAGTAAGGTTTCGACTTATATCGACATTTGTTTAATAGATGGATTTTTTTTTATCCATTGTATTAAGGACTTGCTGATGACACTTGACAGTGTTTCGAAAAAAATACTGCATATGGTAACTAAAGACAAAGCCCATGAAATACACATAATTTTTGATAGATATTGGTCACCTTCTATAAAAGACTATGAAAGGTCACAGCGAAGAGGTTTCTCTGATAATCGTATGTACGTAATTTCTGGGCCAGAGCAAGCAAGACTAGCCGATTTTAATAAAGAGCTGAGAAACAGTTATTTTAAAGAAGCATTAGTGAATTTTTTAATAAATCACTGGAAACAACAAGAAATGATTCCGTTTTTAGGAAATAAAAAAGTGCTACTTAATTTCGATAAATACTATCAATATGAAATTAAAAATAAGAGCATTTTATTATCAATTAATGATAATTCTACGCTCGATTTGCCCGAAGAAGCAGATACAAAAATTGTATACCACACGTGCAATATTGAATCAACAGCAAATATTGTAATAAAATGCTCCGTTACAGACATTTTAATTGTAATGTTAGCTAATATAATTAATGTTCGACAAGGTAGCAAAGTTTATATACAAACAGGAGTTTGGAATAGCCAGAGAATCATTGACGTTTCAGCGTTGTATGAAACGTTAGGTGATTTATTCTGTCAATCATTGCCAGGATTTCATGCCTTAACTTGCTGCGATTTTTATCCTGCATTATTCAGGAAGAAAAAGCAACGCCCTTTACAGATCCTCAGAAAGAACGAAGAGTTTCAACAAGCTTTTAATCAATTAGGCTCTGAAGAATGTGACGAAAATAGCGTATTTACGGTGATCGAGAAATTTGTTTGCAATTTATATAATTTTAAGTCTATAAATTCTGTAAATAGTGCCCTATTCGCATTATTTTTAAAAATTTATAAAGTGAACGACTTAGACGAACCATTCCAGAAAAAAAAATTACAGAATTTTGATGCTTCGACTTTACCGCCCAGCCAGGCTGAATTGACGCAGCATTTATTAAGAACAAAATATATTGCAACAATATGGAAAAATGGTTACAAAAAAATACCGTCAATTTTAAAACCAGAGAATTCTGGATGGTTAATATCTGAAGACAAATATAAATTCAACTGGTTCGACGGACCGCAGCTGCCCAGTACAGTAAAAGATGTACTTGATACTGAAATTATTGAAGGTAAAATACTTTATCATAGAATATATAAAATTTCTTTATACTTCAATGTGTTAAGGCCCCATTATATTTCAGGCGATGATGCAGGAATCGAATCTGAGGAAGATTCGATATATGAAAGTGAAGATGATTTTCCATCTGAGTCAGACACTGCCAGCGAAATTGAGTAGTATCTGTTATTATTTTTGAAGTATTCGACTATTAAAGATATGAATATATATAACATAGTGTTACTTTTTGTCTTTCTAACAATATTTTCCATAATTAGAATCCGTGAACCTTAATATTTTTTTCACGCCTAAATTTCACGTTTTCAATCGTACTCTCCTGCTTTAGGCCCAAGTTTTGCGATGGCAGACTTGCAGATTTATGTTCAGCTATACCAAAGGTACTTTTTTCAATAGAAATGAATCTTGAACCGGATAAATGAATTTTTATGTAACCAGCTTTTCGTCTAAACCCTAATAGACCCAAAAGAAAAAATCTGTCTCACTACTTGGAGATCCGCAAAAATCAGCAGGGGAAGCCTGTATGAAAGATGTGCATACTTTGTTACAAAAAGAAGAGGAAAATGGTCGAACGCCAAGAAGCAAGAAAAAGCTTAAACAAACAACAACGTATTGTTTGAATTGCCGAAAATCGCCACAGATGTACTTGGACTGTTACAACGAATTTCATGCGACATAGCATAATATCATATGTTATCCTATACAAATTAATAAAAAATAGAGTGATTGTTTGGGATTTCATATGCCCAATTAGAACTCGCGACAGTTATCGCTCCGTGCGGACTCGCCATAACTCATCACGGCGGTTGAAGAATCACCGTGACGCCGGCTTCTCTGTCAGTCATCTCTTTGCTGTTACATACGTAACACGTGTCTTTTCATTACATCACAAAAGTCATCTTTATAGTTTTTTCAACCTTCGTATAGAACACACGTGTTTTCTCGTCTAAAGAATAAGTCTTCTCATAAGATATAAGTTCG
The DNA here is from genome assembly GCF_049000335.1 of Polistes dominula. Classification (NCBI taxonomy): domain Eukaryota; kingdom Metazoa; phylum Arthropoda; class Insecta; order Hymenoptera; family Vespidae; genus Polistes; species Polistes dominula. The sequence goes on along the minus strand of NW_028301061.1, from coordinate 5,000,368 downwards.
GTGTGATTAATATAATCATCATCGCTCAGGCCTGCTCTAGTCTTCTCATAGTGTAAAATACGAAAGTTAACTGTTCAACGGCTACTCATTTGATTTCTCGTAACCGACACGACGTGTATGCTAGTTTGAATAAATCTGACAAATACATGCAAATGCTCGGCGTCAATATCTTTTAAGCCTGCTCATTTCCCAAACAATAATCAAACAATAATCCCCAATAATCCCAAACAATAATTGTTTATTATCATATTTTTTACTTATATAGGATATTATTGACTATACCTATATGAGTTCATAGTTTCATAAATGCGAAGTTTGTCAACATTTTGTAAGTATAGGCCTTTTTGGGTAACTTGGACAAACCTTAAAGAACGAGACACTGGATGTACGAAAATTCAACGTATGAAAAAAATGTAGAGTCAAAAACAGTGCGTAAACCTTTGAAGAAGGAAATAACTTTTACTTTGAACAAACTCGTTTTAGTATTAGGAGAGAAATTAAAATTATTCTTACTACAAGCAGGAAATATTGCACAAAAGTATCAAATGATGACACAGTTAAAAAAAATTTGTCAACAAATGAAGTGCTCATCCACATTGATTTTAGCGAAAATTATTGTTGCAAATACAGAGAAGAAATTCAAGCAGTTCACTTTGGTGGTGGTCGGCAGCAAGTTACGCTCCATACTGGCGTGTTATATTTGAAACATCCTGATGATACTGTAAAAACGCAATCTTTCTGTACTCTCTCTGATAATAGTCGACATGACTCAATAGCAGTGTAGGCTCATCTTAAACCAATATTTGATTGTCTTAAAAATCAAAGACCGAACATCCAGACTGTTCACATTCTAAGTGACAGCCCAGTTAACCAGTACAAAAACAAATTTGTTTTTTACATTGTTTCTCATCATTTGAAATATTTTTTGCCAGGTATAAACAATTTTACTTGGAACTATTCTGAACCTGGTCATGGCAAAGGAGCACCAGATGGTGTTGGTGGCGTTTTAAAGAGGTCTGCCGACCAAGCCGTGGCTGAAGAGAAAAATGTGACAGATTTAGATGCGTCGAAAAAAATACTGAGTTTAAAGTGTCCCTTAACCCTTTCGGCCCGAGCGGTGACTATAGTCACCCAACGCCCAACGCTCGCTCTGTACGAGCGGTGACTATAGTCACCCAACATTTGACGCTCGCTATGTACGAACGGTGACTATAGTCACCCAACATTTGACGCTCGTTATGTACGAGCGGTGACTATAGTCACCCAACATTTGACGCTCGCTATGTACGAACGGTGACTATAGTCACCCAACATTTGACGCTCGTTATGTACGAGCGGTGACTTAGGTCACTCGCGACTCTTCATGAGCAGAATATATATGTTATCTCCATGGTAATCCATCGCAAGTATTTTGCACTTGTTTTACGCTGCCTAATAAAACTGACGAAATGAGCAACAGTATAAGAAAAGTATTTTAACAGTACGCTTGTCTCGGCTCGCTCAGAAGTTCGGAATATTTTCACGGTATGTGTGAATTTTTCTGCATTATCACATCATTTCATTTTATTATATTTTTCGTTTATTTCGTACCCTTCAAAGATAATGAATAGGAATTGCAAAAGAAGGAAAGGAAACTGTTACTCCATCGAAAATGAGAGTAATGAGATGTACGACAAATCTTCGGAGTCCGATAGCGATACTGCAGTCAATAATATTTATACTAGAAAGAAGCCAATTCGTCGGACAAAAGTACTTAGCACCTCAGAATCTGAAGATGATAATATTGAAGATGCTTTGCCACCAACTTCTCATAATATTCAATGGACTACGGAGAATGCTGAATTAACATTTCATAACTTTGATCTTTCCAATTCCGGACTTCAGACAGAAAACTTAAAATTTTCCTCTACAATATTACATTATTTTGAATCATTCTTTCCACCTGATCTTGTAGGCTTTATTGTAGATAAGACAAATAAGTATTGGGCACGTATAGTAAGTGATAAGACGTGTAATGTCAAAATTGGAACAACTGTTGACGAACTCTACTGTTTTCTCGCTTGTACCTTACTAATGTCGCGAAATAAAAAGTTACGGCTTCGTGAATATTGGTCCAAGGATAAACTTTTAAAATCTGATATTTTTAGCGAAATTATGTGTAGAGATAGATATTTAGTTTTATTGACAATGTTGCATTTTAGTGATGATAATCAAAATTCTTCTGATCGTTTGCAAAAAATAAGTAGTGTTTCAAGCAGACTTCAAAAATCGTTCAAAGACTTGTTTTACCCGTTTCAAAATTTATGTATAGATGAAAGTCTATTACTGTACAAAGGTAGGCTATCTTTTAAACAGTATATACCGGAAAAAAGAAGCCGATTTGGCATAAAAACGTATGTATTATGTGATTGTAAAACTGGCTATGTACTAGATATTATCGTATATACGGGCAGTGAATCACACGTGACAGAGAACATGGAAAACATTGGCAAAACAGGAAATATCGTTTTAACACTTTTGAAACCGTACTTGGGAAAAGGCCATTCACTGTATGTTGATAATTATTATAGCAGCCCCGCTCTTTTTAAGTTATTACATACAAATGTAACGAATGCTTGTGGAACTGTAAAGCGAAGGCGAAAAGGAATGCCTGTAATGAACAGAAAATTAGAAAAAGGCGAGGTTGATTTTCGGACATCAAGTAATTTGCTGGCCCTTAAATGGCGAGATAAAAGGGACGTACTTATGTTATCTACTTTCCATACTAGCGAATTTATATCTACAGGAAAAAGAAATTATAGGACGCAAGAAATTGTATATAAACCTAAATGTATAGTCGATTATAATTTGTCAATGGGCGCTGTCGACAAACGTGATATGGTCATAAGTTCTATTAAATCCGTTAGAAAATCTATAAAATGGTACAAAAAATACTTTTTCCATTTGCTAGACATTGCCGTTTGGAATTCCTATTGTTTATATAAATACAAAACAGAAAAAGATATTTCTATAGCTACTTTTCATCTTGAATTAATACGGCAAATATTACGAAAATATCATAAAAACGATGTTAGACAAAGCGGTCCTAAATCTGCGGATAAATATCCTTTGAGACTTACTGGTAGACATTTCCCAGAGATTTACACTAACGAGAAAACAAAACGAAAATGTGCACTGAGAAAGTGCATTGTTTGTACTAAGAATGGTGTTCAACGACAATCACATTACCAATGTAAAACATGTGACGTAGGCCTTTGTGTATACCCGTGCTTTCAAACTTATCATACAAAATTGCATTATTAAATTATAAAATCTGGATGTTTATGTGTTTCATTTATATTATTAAATTATATTTTCTAATTGCATTATGTTATAATTTTTTAAGCATTTTTTTTTACGAGCGACTGCACTCGCTCTGCGTAAGATAGCGTGGTATTGTGCGTCTGACGGGCGCTTAAGTTGTTCCGCAAGTACGGACGTTTGCCGCGGCTGCTCGGTCAGCGGGGACGGCGCGACGCAGAATGCGTCCGGACCGAAAGGGTTAATAGTGCTTATTGAGGTAAGTACAGCGGAAATCAATAATACAGATAACTTGATCAAAAAATCTAAGTCTATTTCAACTTTTCCTGGCATTCAAAAAATAAGACAATTTGTGTTCCTAAAAGATGTGCTTGAATTTAGAACTCTATCTTGTTTTGACTGCGTTGGAAAATGCCAACATTTTCATCTTGTTTACTATAAAACTTTTGAAGTATCGGATAAGGACACACCTGCAGTATCAACCCGACATAAAAGAAAAGTTAAAGTAGAAAGTAATGTGAAGATATCGAAGATTACTCCTTCGGAAAAAAATACCTATAGATATAAAGTTGGTGACCATGTCCTTATAACATGAATTAACGAAGTCTATTCTGGTAAAATTCTTTCATTATCTGATGATGAGGCTTTAGTACAGTGTATGAAGAAAGGATAAAAATGCTGGAAATGGCCGACAGTTAAAGATAAAGAACTTTATGCTTGGCCTGACGTTCTTTGAATAATTAAACCCCCAAAGTTAATCAGTCGATGTTGTTATTTTGTTAAAGAAGTCGATGAGAAAAAATAAAAACTTGTGAAAATAACTAAAGACTGGATTTAATAATAAAGTATAGATTTAATTATTATATTTTTCTAATAAAATTATTTCATTATTATAGTTTTGTAATAAAACAAATGATTGGTGCATTATAAAGTTTTTAATTATTGTAGAATCATATTAAAAATCATTCCCTCACGAATCTGTCATTACCTCATTTTCAAATTTTTTTTTTTTAATTTTTATATCCAATTCAAACTCAAAAAAGTTGAGGGCCACTATAATAATTTCCTCAAACAAAACATATACTACGACTTAAGCAAAAAAAATTCGATTACGAGTTAAAAAAAAAAACTGATTAACTCGATAAAGCCAATTTCGACTTTTTTTCAGAATCAGCCAAATACAAATTGACACGCGTAGCTTTACGGGAATTTTCTTAGAAATTCAAATTGTTATTTATACTTTTTTAAAGTAAGTATGTATAAAAATTATAAATTTAGATTATTATTTTCACAAATAAATTCCTGACGTATAACATATCACAAGCATCGGTGGTTCAGTGGTAGAATGCTCGCCTGCCACGCGGGTGGCCCGGGTTTGATTTCCGGGAGTGATGGTCAAGCGTTCGAAGCGTACGGTCACGGATCAGGTAGCTCGTGCTTTGCGAATACATCTCGGACAATCAAGTGCAATATCGAGTGCAATATCGAGTGTAGCAATTGGGTTTCCTTCTTTCTCATACCCCTGCTTTATTTCTATACTATCTTTTATTTTTTTTTTTTTTTTTTTTTTAATTTCATCACCCTCCCTTGTTACCGAAAACAAACAGTGAGTGCACATAACAAACACGTAAAATCGGGCGAGAAAAATGTGTAATCCCTGCTTCCCCGAAACACCCCTCCGAGCCTAATATCACGGGAGATAATTAACAATATGGAAATTGAAGAGCAATCAAATGAAGTGCTAGACAGAACAATGGCCTCAAACGGCAACACAAAGGCAGGACACCAAGAATGCTCCCCACCAAGAGCTCCTGGCTCAGCACTGCACGATAACCGGTATAAACAGACAAAAGGACAAGGAATAACTCCACTGGACAAACTATTTATCCAAGCAAGAAAACAGCTTGGATATAGACCAACAACACCGACAGGCCTAGCACCAAATTTAGCCGCAGCGAGAAAAAGACCATTGGAAAACTCGCCAACAAGTGCAACAACATCGCAAATACGCACTGAACAAAGCGACCACCAACGGTCGTCCGAATGGAACGAACCGAAAAGAGTGGCTAGACAACCGCGATTACCGGACAAAGCTAAGATTCAAATTGAAAACAAATACGCGCGCCTGCTGGACTACGAAGACATCGAGCAGGACGCCAACCAAGGGAGGGAACACAGCACACAACCGGCCACTGCACCATGGCCAGCCCTACCGCCACCTAGACCGACAAGGAATATCGGAACGACCAGTAGCGCCACTCCACTCCACCGCGCAGAGGGCAGGACAATGAACCCTGCAACACCGACGGAACATCACCCCAGCCCAAGCCAGAGGGCACCCCTTGCCGAGCGAAGGGGGAGGAACCCAGACGCGGCAAGGACCGTCCACCGCCGATTTACGTATGTGATATACAATTCGAGAACATAAAAGGTGTTCTCAAAAAAATGAACTCAAAAGACCTTATTATAAAAAAGACAGATAGTGACACGTGCACAATCTTTGCCTCGTCACTCTCCACCTATAAAGACACTATCAACATCTGGAAGGTTAATCAATTTAAATTCTACACCTATACGCCAAATAGCGCGAAACCTAAAAACTTAGTCCTCAAGGGCATAGAAGGCAATGTTTCAGCCGAGGACATCAAAAACGATCTGCTCAGCTTTAACTTGCCTAACACTAACATCACAAAGGTATCAAAAATTAAATTCCATAAAAATAGCGAGAAAGAACATTTTTTAATTCAACTAAGCAATGATAGTGATACCCAAAGTATCACGAAAATTAGACACTTAGCCATGCAAAGAGTCTATTGGGAACCTCTCAAAAGGAGAGGTCTCTTCCAATGTGTAAAATGCCAACGTTTCGGACATTCTAGCGTTAACTGTTCGCTGGGATACCGATGCGTCAAATGCGGCAAAGACCATGAACCGGGAAAATGCACAATCCCGAAGGGCATAAACGAACTCAAAACTTTATACTGTGCGAACTGCCAAAGCGCAGGACATCCAGCCTCATACAAAGGCTGCCCTTATTATAAGTTCGCGAGAAAAATACATGTAGAAAATCGCGCTTCAAGAAATCTAGAAAGAACTAAACGCATAAACCTAATTAATAATTACGTCGACAAAGCCACCACACCCCACCCAGCCAACCCTAACACTCAACATAACATACCAGCAAGAAATAAAATCCCTAACCGCATCCAAAACCTCAATAACACACAAAACGCATGGTTCAGTACCAAAAACACAAACGAACACCTCTTCGGCAATAACAGCCGCAGTGATGTCATCTATAACACTAGCAACAACAATAACAACTTCAATTTTGAATCATTTCTCACCCGCATAGAACAACAAATAGACAGAGCAATTAACAACAAACTAAACCAAATACAAACAGCGATTAACAACAACACTAAGCGAATTGACACCATATTCGAATATCTCAACACAAGCCTCGAAAATGTTGACTAATACGCCACTCCCAACCACACAGATAACAATCAAATAATCGCTAATAAGTGTATCAAAATCGCAGCCATTAATGTTAACTCCCTCATATCCCTCAGTAAAAGATATGAACTTCTTAACTTCATCAAAACCAATAACCTCGACATCTCCTTAATCAGTGAAACCAAACTAAACAAAAACCATAAAATACAATTCAAAGATCACAATATCATAAGAACAGACAGACCCAACAGTACCAGAGGCGGCGGTACTGCAATCATTATAAAAAACAACATAGCGCATCAAATAATTTACTCCCCTTCATCAAGAAACAACACCATCCTAGAATATACAATAATTAAGTTAACAACAACTAACAATAAAAACATATTCATTGTAGCACTGTATGCCAATAATAAAGACAACAAAATATTCACCGCTGAAATAGAACAACTCTACAATGGTCTAAAACTAAACAGACCTAACAACTACTACCTAATGGCTGGAGATTTAAATGCACGTAACATCCTTTGGGGAGACACTACCACAAAAATTAAGGGCAAGCTTCTCAAAAGATGGGAAGAAAACAATGGCATCCAATACAGGACAAAAATCTACCCACCATCCACGGCCACCTTCCCCAGTGCCAACTCCTTCCTAGACCTCTGCATAGCCGATAATAGACTCCCAATCAGCAACCTAGTTAATAATAAAATAGAAACCTGCAACTACAATAGTAACCACAAGGCTCTCCTAACTAACATCAGCCTTGACGACAATCTAAATCACACAAATCCCTCCGCAAATCACAGATACATCTACAAAAAAACAAAATGGTCAGTTTTTACTAGAAAACTCAAAAATATTTACAATGTCCCAGTACCTCACAATACCAACCTAACCAACACAGAAATTAACGTAATGATAGAAGAAATTGATAAGACAATCATAAAAGCAATCGAAAAATATGTACCAAAATACAAACCACAAGACAATGTTCTTAATTACGTCAATTCCAAAATCAAAAAATTACACAAATACAAATCATACCTCGTCTCATCCCTCAACAAATCTTACAGGACAATATATCCACACAACAACCAACACTCCCCACCATATCTCAAATACCTCATACACAAAATTAATGACATACTTAAGAACGAATACAGAACAGCCTACGTAAAATACTGGGACACACAGTTTAAATCAATAAACCACAGGAGCTCCGAATCCTTTTTTCCAAAGTTAAATAGATTCTTCAGACACAATCTCGATAGACCACAGCAAAAATCACTTGCTACAACCGATTCAATTGTGACACATCTGAATTACCCGTAATCAGTAACAAGTACCTCCTACAAAACAAACAGGATATCCTCAATGCGATAGGAGCCTTCCTAGAAACCACAAATGCTCCTAAATATTTAAATAATGGCACAGCTCTCAAAAGAACAGTCGATGCAAAAGTAGAAGAACTTACGAACAACTTCAAAAACAAAGAACAACAGAAACTAACAATAACCCAATTCAGTGAAGCTAACTCAGCATTCTACCCCTCACAAAAGACTAACACCAAATATTTTCACAACACAATAGGGACCGAGCCCTAACTGTAGAGGCAGCACACCTGTCGTTGGCGATAATACTTACAGTTTTGGCAGTAAATAAAATTATACGTTTAGTAGGATTTCGAAATGATGACCATCAGTATCAATGCAACATTGGATTCTTTTTACGATTGATTGACTTGCAAGTCTTACAGTGTCAGAACTTATTGATGTACAGGCTGCAATAATTCTTTGTTGCATGTCGTAGAGTGTAGTTGGTACTTCTTTGTACACTTTATCTTTCAGTGTTCCCCATAGAAAGAAATCTAGAGGTGTTAAGTCTGGGGAACGAGCTAGCCACGATATTGGACCGCTGCGTCCAATCCAACGATTTCGAAATTTTTCATCGAATTCTCTTCGTGAAATTAATGAATAATGTGCTGGACATCCATTATGTTGATACCACATGGTTTGTCGTGTAAGTAAAGGTAACTCCTCTAGCAGAAGACCCAATGTATCCTTGATAAAATTAGCGTAGATGTTGCCATTCAAATTTCCATTGATAAAATAATTATCACTTTTAAGTACTTTCTATGACCTTCAATGACCTTATGTGATAGGTCGTTGAACTCGTTTTAAGCTCCTCTATCATGATTCAGAAACAAAAACATACCGATCCATTTGAAAAAATGGAGGTGACCTTCAAATGTCCAAAGTACCTCCACCTGCAAAAAAAACTATTATCGCTATCGGATGGCCCCCTTCGTACTGTGCAATTTTATTTCAGCAAATATTTCTGTGAACCTTATAGTTTCGAAGATATCTGTGGTGCTAATAGTTATTGCCCCACCCTGTATATGATGCTGAGAATGGAAAATGTAATGTGCAATATTTAAAATCAGATGAAAATGGATTACACCTGAGTACAACTCATTCCATTTATACTCAGATACAACTGCAAATGTATGTTACAAATATCGCTTTATGTGATTTATTCGTATACTCATCTCGGGGCTGTGTTTTGATAACAATTGCTCGTGATGAAATTTTTTTAAGTACGGTAGTTCCTAAACTAGAAAAATTTTATTTTAAGCATTACGTTCAAAGAGTATTTATTAAGTATAATACAAGTAAATGAAGTACAAACATACTAATAAACAGTTATATAATAATTTGTTTTAATATTTTGATATTGATCATAGTTTATTTATCAGAGTTTAATAAAAATTATATTTAATTACAATTATGGATTTCGTTTTATCCTCTAAATTTACAATTAGTTATTTTTACAATTTAATCATATTTTTTTATCATTCTATTACTGATTTTTCTTTTTTTAAACAGGAGCTTTTGAATATTTATGATAGCACATATGACAAAAACAATTTCATCAACATAAGGCAAAAGTCACACTGGTACTTTGGAAAGAATAATAAAGTCTTTTATTCGTTGATTCACTCTTTCAATGTGTATTCTCACTGAAGCAATATTGTAAGTTTCATCAACTTCCTCAGGTGTAAATTGATTTTTGTTGCAAAACGGAGGCATAATAAAAATCGCATTTTTCTCTTGCACTGTTGTTTGTATTTGCGGGAAACCTTTATCTGCTAGCACAACATCACCAGGTTCAATTAAATCTATTAGACCACAATCATTTGTGATAAAACAATCACCAGCACGACCACCATAACACTTTGACAGAAAACTTATAAATCCACTTGGAATACACCCTACTAAAAATTCCATTGTGTGATGATGCTTATAATCTGAATACATTAAAACTCGATGTTTAACTGCTGGTGGAACTTCTGTGTTTACTTCGGTGCAGTCAATGATAACACGAGTGTCTGGATAATGTAGCTTAAATGATTCAGGTAAAGTTGCTTGAACAGCGGCTTTAGATGGGCAGAATATAAAATTTTTCAATAGAATATTTAACTGTTGCAAATTCTTTACGAATATTTTATTTACAGTAGTCCGATGAATATTAAATAAGACAGAAATCGCAGTAAATGTCAAACCGGTTTTCAGCTTCATTAACGTAATTAATAATTTTGTTTTTTTGTCAATGCCAGAACGTTTACATTCTGGGAGTTGATTCAAAAGCCATAGAAAGATAGATAATGTAACACCTGTTAAGCTACTCATAGTTTCATTACTTGTAATAGATGAAAATCCATGGAACCCTTTGCAATGAGATTGTACAGACTCGAAATTGATTGGATCGCAACTGGAATCTTGAACATTTTTTTTCATAGGCGGAATCGAAGTTTCACACATTTTATCTGCAGTTTTTTTTACAGATATATTAACTTGGACTGCTGCAGTATTAATACCATCATGATTATTCATATTACAAAAAATAAATACAATTATCAGTTGAAATATCAGGAATGAATTCCTCAGTTTGACAAGTAATACTTCGATAGGCTGGGGGAGAAACATTCATAACATTCACGTCCCTATCACAGCTGTCCTCAGTTTCTGTTATCATTTCTCCTGCGTCTTGCTTCATTTCAATGTCACTTGAATTATTATTATTATCTTCAATAGAATTATTGCTGTTTATACTACTGTTGATACTGTCAGTTAATATTGATTCCTTGACGTTCATTTCCTTGGTAGGCTGTCATTAATAACATAATCAAATCACACTCCTCATGGAATAATGTAATTCCTGACAACCAGTTCGGTTTTAAAAGGAACCACTCCAAAACTCATGCCATACATAAAATCTTCACGTACATAAATCGCCATCTCCACAGGGGAGAAGAGGTGGGTGCGTGCCTAATAGATCTAGAACGGGCTTTCGACTTAGTTTGGCAAAACGGACTCCTTTACATCCTAAACAAACTCAAATTTCCTAAAGATTTAATTTATTTGGTCTGGAACATGACCAATAACAGGAAACTCGTAACATGGAATGGAGACACATTCTCTACTGCTACCTTCAATAAAATTGAAGGTCTAACGCAAGGCACAGTAAATTCGCCAGAGCTATTTAACATATTCACTCACGCAAACCCAAACCTCCACCCACTAAACACTAACAACAATTCCTACTTCGCAGCATTCGCTGACGACCTCATAATCTTATATGGCGACAAGTCCCTTCTTTCGGTCCAATCCAACCTAGAAACATTAGCAAATAAAATCACCCATCTATACCTGCAATGGAACCTAAAAATCAACCCAGATAAAAGCGAAACAATCCTCTTCCATAAACCGCTCAGATTCCTAGGCCAAAAAATAAGACTCGAAATTAAAAACTTCCAAATTTATATCCATGACAACAACGTTAGGCACCCAATACAAAACAGAAAGAATGTTAAATATCTAGGCATGACACTAGACTACCTACTAAGAATAACGCCTCACGTAACAAACCAGATCCAAAAAGCCAAAACTGCATTTAAAGCTAGTTTTAGACTATTCTTCAACAAAACTATATATCCTAGAGCCAAAGTAATATGTTACTTATTACTGAACATGTCAATCATGACGTATGCTTCCTCAATCTGCTGGAACGTAAGCGCCTCTACTATGGAAAAAATGCGTAATTTCGAAAGACACTGTCTCCGAGTATGTCTCCACGTTTTACGTAAACGCAACTCTGATGATTTTGTAAACAATAAAACCATATACAACCTAGCTAATATTCCCCGTATCGACAATTTTCTTTTAAAAATAAACCGGGACTACTTTGCACAATTGAAATCAATTGACAACAAATTCCTAAAAGAACTTAGTCAAAACGGAATCAAAAATTTTCTTGATGAAGCCATCTCAGGTTATATCCCACCACATGCATTTATGTTCTTCGATAAATTAGAATACTTTCAAAATGATTCAAACATACCAATCCTGTACCATACATCCAGGAATCAATCTAATAAATCCATCCCCCAGAATCCAGCCGATACCCCATCCGAAACCTTAAATACTCCATGACATTACCAAACAGAGACGTCACTGACTTTCACAGACTCAATTTAAATAGATACTGGTGGCTCACAAAAGATGTCAGATTCATCGATGATATCAGGAGAAGAAAACTCAGCCTGAATCGTCCATAAAAACCCCACTATAAACCAAAGATACTTGATCTCATTGTAAATACGATAACTGTGATATTATGCAAGCGTATATGTGATATCCGCCCATATTGTTATCGTTAGACTTAATCTTACGCATTCCCCCTTGTAAATAATCCCCCCCACTAGTTTTAAGATTATATCATATTATTGTATGCGAGTTTTTATTTTAATTTTTTCTCGTAGCGCATCAACACGACACACTAAGTTATTCTCGGCGAATTTGCCTCTACTATCAGTATTAACATTGTACTTATCGTAGTTAATTTTCTTCTAGAAATAGTCACTGTGCAATAGCGAGCTCACCCTCTTAAGGGTCATTCTATTGACTAGTTTTAAGACAAATAGTGTATGGTTTTTCGTTAGTAGTTTTATTTGTACCAACTATTATATAATATTGTAACTCTATGAACAAATAAGAACTTTAAAAAGAAAAAAAAAAGTTTGATTCCCGAACTTCCGGTAGGGGCGCTGTACGCATAAACATCGTTCCGTATCGCTGCGACTTATTACATTAATATTCAATCATTAAAGTGAATAGAAAATGTCTAAAACATCCCGAAGGGGATTAGAAACGCTTGGTGAACGATAATATTTGTGAGAAAGTGAACACACTACCTAAAAAAGGGAAAAAAGTGTCTCAAAACAACACTGCAGCCAGGATGGCTGACGGCAGTGCCACAATGCACGGTAAGAGAAAGGGCTTGGATACAACCAACATAAACCCAGTGAATAAAATACAACGAAGCAAAAATCAGAAACCAAGAACCATCACTACTACAATGCTAGCCAATGAATACAAAAAAATCATGAAAAATGCATTAAAGGACAAAAATAAATATCGTCCTAACCTCAATGTGCAAAGGCTAAAACATCAAAAACCTCAAGACAACATGGAAAATAATCAACAAAAACCAGCAAATAAATATGGCTGGATATACCCCAAGAATCCAGTAAGACCACAAGGATCAAAAGAACAACATCAAGAGGCATCTACCAGCAACAGGTTTAAAAAATTATCCGAAAAACCGATAATACCGATGATCTCAACAACACCAAAGATGACGAAGGTGAGATGGAAGTCACAAAAGATGGCGACACCACAACCACAACAAACCAAAAACTAATAACTCCAAAACAAAAGGAACACAGACCACCTCCAATAATCATAAGCGGAGTTACAATTAAGGAAACAGTAAAATTGCTATGCGATGAAGCAATTAATAAAACAGACTTTAGGCTTAAACAAGTAAGTCCAAATAATAACATTACCATATCATGTATTAATCTGTGGCGTCCCGCACCTCCTCGGTGCTGACACCTTTCGGTCGACTCGTCAAGTTGCGGCGCTTCTCACCAGGACGGTGCTGACACCTTCCTGTACACCGGCACCAACCTTCGCAGGTCACTAGCAACCGCCGGAAATGCGCGCTTCCGGTGGTGGCAAAATCTGTCCGGCCACGTAGCCGGTCCAGAAGGTGGCAGCGCCGGATTGGCCGAAGCTTGTAGCGTGACTTCGACCCGAGGTTTTGATTGGCGGATCAACGTGGCGTGATCTCGGCGCGTCGTCCTCCGCGCCCCGATGATCTAGGATTCAGCGGAAGCTGGATCGATTTCGGTCATTCTTGTGCGGTATATTATTCAGTTCAGTCAATATTTCTTCACTCTCGTGAATCTCAAATATCTAGTTTTGACCGTTGAATTTTCTGTGTCTTTTCTCTCGTATGCTTGTTCGTTCTCTATTCGTCACTTCTGTTCTCTGTGTGGATCACTAGTGAAAAAAAGGAAGTTTCCACTGGCCTTAGTCCAGCGTTAGTGATTGGTCAATCACAGTGGTCAGTAACTAGCCACGCTGAGCGGCCTTTGGGCGGAACATCAATCTACTTCCACAAATCTAGACACTTATACAAAAGTAAACAAGATATTCACAGATAACCAAAAACAATACTATACATACACACCCAAGAATCTAAGACCGAAAACAATCATTTTAAAAGGAGTGAACGGAGGATACACGGCTGATGAAATAAAAAATGAATTATATGAGCTAAAAATCAAGAACGTAGAAATCATAAAAGTTCAGCCGATAATATTCAAAACTAGAAGAGGACAAGACGTTACCCACCACTTAGTTCAAATTACAAACGAAAGTGTAACAGCCGAAATAATGAAAGTTAAAGGACTGCTTTCCCAGAGTGTCAAATGGGAACAAATAAGGAAAAAAATAGTATTACAATGTCGAAATTGCCAAAAACTTGGTCACTCAAGAACCAATTGCCACTTGCAACAAAAATGTGTCAAATGCAGTGGGACTCGTGAACCAAATATGTGCTAAATTAACGCTCAAGATCCAAGGTAAGCTTTTAAATGTGCAAACTGCGGGCAAAATGGCAATCACAGAGTAAAGTTAACTCGGGATTACTACAGCAAATTCAACACGATCAACAACACAATTATCAAAAACTTAAGATACACACAAGGTGACATCTACATCAACGCGCAGAAAGGCTTGCTCCAGCCACAAACTTTTACTACTCTCAACAGGCTCGGACTGATCCAGGATGGGTATGAACGTGCCAATCCTGTATCACAAGAGCAGACACAAAAACAACAAAACTTTAGATCTGAACAACTTCAAAAATAGACCAAAAAAATACTCGACGGCAATGCCCAGACGCGATCAAGATGACTTCCACAGACTAGACACGAGAAAATACTGGTGACCGATCAGAACACCGAAGAATTAAGAGAGCTAAGGCAAAGAAAAATAATCTTAGACAATAATTGAAAAGAAATCATTCTCCGGCTAAAAAATTTTTCTCTTGATAAATTGTAACCTACACTAAGGGAAATATTATGATATTATTTTATTATATTAGGTCTTCTGCAAATGTAAATATGTAAATATGTATATATAATTTTCGTTTTAACTTAGTTTAAGGTTAAAAATAAGATTTATGCTCGGGTTTTTTGTTAACAAATACCTTTTTTCCCATATAGCTTACCAAACTAGACAGAAAGATAATAAAAAAAAAAAATCTTACAAATGTCACTCAACACTGATTCAAATATTTAAAAATAAGAGTAATTAAGGAACCAAAAGCTGCTAACGCTAGCCAGGGTTCACTATGAACTAACAAATAGCATAAGAGGTTTTTTTTAATTAGTTTATTTTTATTTATAAACACAAATGTATTGTTGAAAAGAAAATAATTGAACTTTAAACGAAAAAAAAACAAGGTTCGATTCCCGGCTACCTAACAAAACCTCATCCGGTCTTGATAATATTCCCCCAATAGTCCTAAAACACCTACCTAACAATATAATACGCGACTACACAATTATCTTCAATAACTGTCTAAACAATCAATACTTTCCGGAATCTTGGAAGAAATCCAAGATATTGCCTCTTCTCAAAAAGAACAAACCACCAGAGGATGTAACTAGCTACCGCCCAATCAGCCTTACCCTAGCAATTAGCAAAGTGTTCGAGGCCGTTATTAACAACATTCTCAAAACCCACTCCTCCACGAATAATGTAATACCAGAAAATCAGTCCGGTTTTAAAAGAAATCTTTCCACATCGCATGCTATACACAAAATCGTCGTAGACATAAATCGCCATCTCCACAGGGGAGAAGAGGTGGGTGCGTGCCTAATAGATCTAGAACGGGCTTTCGACTCAGTTTGGCGAAACGGACTCCTTTACATCCTAAACAAACTCAAATTTCCTAAAGATTTAATTTATTTGGTCTGGAATAAGACCAATAACAGGAAACTCGTAACATGGAATGGAGACACATTCTCTACCGTCACGATTAACATAATTGAAGGACTAATGCAAGGAACAGTAACCTCACCAGAACCATTTAATATATTCACCTATGCAATTCCAAACCTCCATCCTCTAAGCACAAACAACAATTCCTACTTCGCAACATTCGCTGACGACCTCATAATTTTATATGGCGACAAGTCCCCTCTTTCGGTCCAATCCAACCTAGAAACATTAGCAAATAAAATCACCCATCTATACCTGCAATGGAACCTAAAAATCAACCCAGATAAAAGCGAAACAATCCTCTTCCATAAACCGCTCAGATTCCTAGGCCAAAAAATAAGACTCGAAATTAAAAACTTCCAAATTTATATCCATGACAACAACGTTAAGCACCCAATCCAAACAGAAAAAATGTCAAATATCTTAGCATGACACTAGACTATTTATTAAGACTGACACCTCACGTAACAAACCAGATACAAAAAACCAACACTGCCTTTAAAGCGAGTTCCAGGATATTCTTTAACAAAACTATATATCCTAGAGCTAAGGTAATTTGTTACTTTTTACTGATCAGATCAATTATGACGTACGCCTCCCCACTCTGGTGGAACATAAGCGCCTCTACTATGGAAAAAATGCGTAATTTCAAAAGGCACTGCCTCCAGGTATGTCTACATGTATTCCCTAAACGCAACTCGGATGACTTTGTCAACAGTAAAACCATTTACAACTTAGCAAATATTCCCCGCATCGACAACTTCCTATTTAAAATAAACAGGAAATACTTTGTACAACTAAAATCCATCGATAACAAATACCTAAAAGAATTTAGCCAAAATGGAATTAAAAACTTCCAGGATGAAGCAATCTCAGGCTACATCCCGCCACATGCATTTATGTTCTTCGACAAATTAGGATACCTGCAGAATGAATCAAACATACTGATCCTTTACCACACACCCAGAAATCCATTCAACAAATCCATTCCCTGGAACCCAGCCGATGCCCCTAGCCGATACTTAAAATACTCTACGACGATACCAAACAGAGATACCAACAATTTTCACAGACTTAAGTCAAATAGATATTGGTAGCTTTCAGAAGACGCCAGATTTATTGACGATATCAGGAGAAGAAAATTCAGCCTGAATCGCCCATAAAAACTAACTGTTATACTAAACCAATAGATATCGTAAATATTATAGTATGAGTTAAACCAAAGACACTCGTTTTCGTTGTAAATACGTCAACATGTGATAGTAAGTAAGCGTACATGTGATAAGCGCCCACACCGTGATCGTTAGATTCAATCATATGCTTCCTCTTGTAAATATACCCCCCCCCCCACTAGTGTTAAATCTTTTTTGTAATTTTATTCATGGTATGCGAGTTTTTATATTAATTTTTCTCGTAACGCACCCACCGACGTACAAAGTAGCTTCCGGCGAATGTGCCTTTTACTATCATTATTAGTATAGTACATATCTATTAGAAATAAGTCACCGTGTAATAGCGAGTTCGCCCTACCAAATGGGTCAAACTATTGTCTAGTCTAACCAGACAATTAGCGTATGGTTTTTGTTAGTAGTTTTATTTGTACCAGTTTATATATATTTTTATATGTTATTGTATCTTTTTAAACAAATAAAAACTTAAAAAAAAAATTAAAAAAAAGGTTCGATTCCCGGCGAGTCGAGATCGAGCGCTCATAACGAGAGGTCATTGTGAAAGGTGTTGTGAAAAATCTGTATCTTGTTGAGTTTAATTTAATAAAATTTGGGTCCGGAAAGCGGTTGTGGTCTGTATTTACTACGCGGCTTCTCCGTACCACTAATGGCTGACGCGTTTACGTCGCCATGTACTATGGATCTTACTAACTCCTTGGAAGCTGAAGTCGTTGCTAATATTTCAAGTCAGCCCAATACTCCCGATAATGGTACGATTGGTATAAACTGCGGTTCAATTGATAGGAACCCCCATCATTTAGAAGGATATAAGAGACAAAGAACATCACCTTCTCTTTCTCCGGAAGTGCCACGTGGTCAGCTATTTTCCTTTAAGAAGATGCCGAACGCGGCAACTATTGAAAAACTTTTAAAAAAGCCACGAAAGATCTTGGCCTAAGAAGTCAATCAACCTCCAATATTGTACCTAACTTGATACAAAGTAAAAAAAGACTACTGGACCAAGCATCGTTGAGCACTCCGAATTCATCGAAAGATATTTTTTCGGTGGTGTTTGGGAATTAATTTGCCCAATCAGAACTCGCTACAGTTGTCGCTAAATGCAGACTCGCCATAACTCATCTCGGCGGTGAAGAAGCGCCGTGACGCCGGCTTCTCAGGCAGTCATCTCTTTGTCATCGCAGATACCATACGTGTCTTCTCATCTTAGTTCTTTTCAACTCGTTCCATTCACACGTGTTTTCTCGGCTTTGTCTACGTCTTCTCACAAAGTCATAGGTTCGGTGGGATTAATATAATCTGCATCGTTCGATTCATAAGTGATTAATATAATCACGCCGTCTCAAGTCCACTCAGTATAACATTATCAGTGAAAGTTCGGAACGTAGTCCGCTCAACGGCCACTCAGTTCAAATCTCAACTGACACGCGGTGTACTCGTACGTATTTTTAATAAATCTGACCACTCACTGCAATTGTTTGGCGTTCTACTCATTTAAACCCACTCAATTCCTCAACAGGTGGATAATAAAGAAAACCTTCCAAAATGGAATATTCCGAAAAAAATCGCAAAGCATCCCCGTCCGAATATAGTACAAGACCAATTGCTGTCCTCCGAGAATCGATTTAATCAACTTGCAGACAATGTAGATCAAGAATGTGGGTCCTCCAAAACCTAGCCCACCAATAACACCTCCTCGCGGCGTACCCCCATAGGAAGAACGAAGTTCGCAGACTTACCCTCCGTGGTATCTAATCCCATAAACTAGGGGGCGCGTCGTCCGCTCGCTACCCCAGCGATGACGTCCGACCCCCCCTCTACCGACGAAGGAGCGGTTAGACCACCCACCCGTTACAGAGACCGGCCCCCTCCAATCCTAGTACATGAGTTAGAATTTAGGCAACTTATAGATAAACTCAAGATTGACAATCTCGATAAGGGAGACTTTATACTTAGACAGACTGACATCTCTAACTGCACCATATTCTCCTCTTCACTCAAGCACTACAACGAAATAATTAATTCACTTAAAAGAAATCAAGTTAGATTTTATACATACACACCTAAAAGAAAAAAACTTAAAAACTTAATCCGTAAAGGTATTGCCGGCAACTTCTCAGCGGCAGATATACAAAATGAAATACTCAATCTCAAAATCCCGAACATCAACATTATTAAAGTATCACAAATACTTTTTAACAAAAGTAATGGCAAAGAACACTTCCTAGTTCAATTAAGTAGCGACAGTATTCCTCAAAACCTAACCAAGATAATATCGCTGGCACTGCAGAGTATTTACTGGTAGTGTTTGGGATTTCTAATGCCCAATCAGAACTCGCAACAGTTGTCGCTCAATGCAAACTCGCCATAACTCATCACGGCGGTTGAAGAATCATCTTGACGCCGGCTTGTCAGTCAGTCATCTCTTTGTCATCGAATATACAACACGTGTCTTCTCATATTGTTCTCAACAACTCGTTCCAACCGCACGCGTCTTCTCAACTTTGCATACGTCTTCTCAAAAAGTACAAGTTCGATGGGATTAATATAATCTTCATCGTCCGGTTCATAACTGATTAATATAATCAGGCCGTCTCTAGTCTACTCATTGTGATATTCTCTGTGTAAAGTTCGGAACGTGGTCCGCTCAACGGCTACTCATTTTGAATCTCAACCGACACGCGGTGTACTCGTGCGAATTTTAATAAATCTGACCACTCACAGCAAATGCTCGGCGTTCTTCTCATTTAGACCACTCAATTCCTCAACAGGAAGCCTCTTAAAAGAAAAGTATTATTTCAATGCAATAAGTGCCAACGATTTGGTCATTCAAACATTAATTGCGCTATGGGCTTTCGATGTGCAGAGTGTTGCAAAAATCACGAACCAGGGAACTGCACAATACCCAAAGACACAGCAGAAAAAAATAAACTTTTCTGCATTAATTGCATAAGTGCGGGGCATCCAGCCTCCTACAGATTCTGTCCGCTATATAAATTCACCAAAAATATTAATAATAACCTTCGTGTGAATAACAACGCGAAAAGATTTAATCAAGTAGGGGCGATTGAAAGATTCGTCCATAGTATGCCCAGCCTCGGCTCCCCCAATAGCTTCCCAGCTATCAACAAAAACCCAGATACCACCAAATATATTAATGTCCCACAAGCACCAGTTAACCCCTACAATATCGCTAACAACCAAAGCGCATGGTTCAGCAATACTAACGCTGCTAACCAACTCTTCGGTAATACTGCTTGCGACAGTCACATATCTGAAAGAAATCCAAACAACAAAAGCAGTAATTTCGATTTTGAATCATTTACCAGACGCATAGAGCAGCAGTTGGATAAAACAATAAACAATAAAATGATGCAGTTACACTCTGTAATAAATAACAACACAGAAAAGAAATCTAAGATCCTTAACTTCCTCAGTTGCAATTTTAATTTTGAATAATGAGCGGTAATAACATCTCAAATGCCCCCTTATTCATCACATCCTTAGATGGCAACTATATCAAAATTGCAGCTGTAAATGTCAACTCCCTAATCTCCCTCAACAAAGATTCGATCTTCTCAATTTCATCAACATTAATAATCTTGATATTATTCTAGTCAGTGAAACTAAACTCAACACAAGACATAAAATTCAACTTAAAGATTACAACATCGTTAGAACTGACAGACCCAACAGCGCTGGAGGAGGTGGCACAGCTATTATCATAAGAAGTAATTTTGACTATGAAACTATCTTCTTTCCTTCTTCTCGACATAATTCCATCCTTGAGTATACAATAATAAGATTAAAAACCACCAATAATAATAACCTTATCATTGTAGATCTTTACGCTAACAATAAAGACAATAACGCTTTTATTTTAGAAATGGAGCAGCTCTTTTCTCGTCTAAAACGTAACAATCCTGATAACTTCTTCCTCATGGCCAGTGATCTCATTCGTACGATAATTATCGTACGCGTACGATAATTTGAGGCCCTGTACGATCCGAAAATCGTACAATTTTTTTTTTTTAGTCAACAAATTTTGGAAAGGTGCAGCACGACCCCTTCCACTACCACCACCCCGCACCACTACCACCACCCCGCACCACTACCACCACCCCAACCACTACCACGATCTGTGTACGATCTCTGTATGAACAAGTCGATCTCCCTCCGGACCGCCGTTTCTACCGTTTTCATGATATTGTTTTGAACTTGATGACTAAAAAAAAAAAGGTCATGTACTTTGAAAAAGTTGAAACTTGGACACATTTCCCACATTTTGAAAATCTCGTCCGAGAAATTGTCGGATTTCAAATTTTTCCGGGGCGTACGATAATTTTACGCCCCTGTATCGATCAGACGAACTAAAGTCTCTGGGATCACTGAATATAAACATCAGTATAAAAGAATCGTTTCGGCAGTACGCTTGCTTGAGTTGGCTCACTCGTTTGAAACATTTTCACGGTAAGCATGTGTCTTTTTTTTTTATTTCTCGCATTATTGCATTATTTTTAATTTTTTGTTTCTTTTTTATACATATATATATAAAAAGAGAATTTGAGGCAAAGCGCTCAGAGATCTGAAGATGAATATCCCTTTAGACTGATTGATAGACACTTCCCAGCAATTTATACTAGTAAGAAAACTACACAAAAAAGCGCATTAAGAAAGTGTATTGTATGTTCTAAAAATGGCGTGCAAAGAAACTCATTACCAATGTAAAATATGCAACGTTGGACTTTATGTATGCCCGTGTTTCGAAACGTTTCATACGAAATTACGTTATTAACATATTAATTACATTATTATTTATTTTTTGTTCGCATTATGTGATAATTGAAAACAATATACTGTTATGTGATAATTTGTTATTTAATAATTCGGTAGCCCTTTCCTTTCAACGAAAGACTACAGTCACTCCAGATAAGATGCAGCGGTTCTGAACGCTCAGCAGGCGACTTTAGTTCTTCAGCAAGTGCACACTTGTGGCGCAGCGGCCCGTGATGCGGGAGTAGCGCGCCGAAGAATTCGTCCGTAGCGAAAAGGTTAAGACATTGGATAAAGAAAATGATAGTTTTAAATACTTGAGTAGAAAATTTCCAAGATTATCAAATGCCAAAATAACAAATGGAGTGTTCATTGGACAACAAATTAGATCTTTGATGACCGATGAAAAATTTGATGCAACACTGAATACTACTAAATTAGAAGCTTAGCGGCGTTCAAAGATGTTGTCAACAATTTTTTAGGAAATCACTAACAACTTGACTATAAAAATATTGTGGCAAACTTATTAAATAAGTATAAAAAATTGGGGTGTAATATGAGTATAAAACTCCATTTTTTACATTCACATGTGGATTTTTTTCCTGATAATCTTGGTAATTATAGTGAAGAACAGGGAGAAAAGTTTCACCAAGCCATAAAAACTATGGAAACAAAGTACAAAGGTCGATGGAATGTGAATATGATAGCTGATTACTGTTGGTCAATAAAACGTGATAATATTGTTTCTCATAAAAAAAATTACACTCAGACGTAATTTTACCGCTAAACGTAAAAGATGTCACTCAAAATAGTCCTGTAGCAATTATTGTACATGATGGTTTCTTTGTAAGTTTTTAAATACGTATATTTATAATATTGTAAGGGTGAGAGAAAGACGAAAAGTGCGAGGGTATGGTGTGCGTCAAAACAATTGATGAATGTGAAAGATGTGTAAGAGTATGCAGCGATATGGGTATGAGTGTGAGTGCACGCAGCGATATTGATATGAGTATGAGTGCACGCAGCGATATGGGTATAAGTGAGAGTGCATGCAGCGGTATGAATATGAGTGTGTCTAGTAAGAAAGAAAAGCGAGCGTGCATAGCGATATCAGCTGATGTTATCGTTTTGTAAGCACCCCAAAATCTCTCGAATATTCCCGAACCGGAAATCGGGAAGAGGTCTTTTATTTAATCGGAAGGGAATAGTCTGAAGATTTCGAGAATGATTAACGGAAGTGATTGGGACCATTGGTGGGGTGAATGAGTATATAAGCGCGGCGAAGAAGGCGATCTTCGCCTTCTTGATTCGGTGCGACTATTTGTGAGTGAACGAGTGTAAAACGAGTGTACTTAAGATTCCTAACTATTGTTACTTACTTTTCTTTTCGATTTCTGTCTCTTTATTATTATATTAAAGCCTAATATTTAAGTATTTGTTCTATTATAATAAATATTTCTATTTAAATTTAATAAATCTTACAATTTAATAATTGATTTTTTCCTAAAATTTTAAAATAAATGTACTTTCCTTTAGGTAAGCAAACCTAATGTGATAGAATAATTATGTAGATATTTTTGTGTTCAAAATACTATAAATTAGTGATATTTTTCACTCAAATCAAAACAACGTTTAAAAAGTTTTCATTTGTCGGCCGGTGTTATTACAGCATTCCTACACTTTTTAATTTATTTTCGAAAACTATTTGACAAGGAAATTATAAGCTATATAGTTGACTATACCAATATGTATGTAAATGAAGTCAGTACTACTGTTGGACCAGTGAATAAAATCAAACAATTCCTTGGATGTAATTTTTTTTTTAGTCTATTAGAGGGATATACATTTTGAAAAAAAAAATCGATTTTTTTTATTGCATTTTCTAAAAGTATATCATTTCGAAAGTATTCTGTCAAAATTTCATAAAGATGTGAATTTTATTTATGGAGATATTGTAGACGAAAGAAATAATATGTAATTCTTTCTTTATTTTATCTCCTGTTTAAATACGCTATCGTAGACGAAAAAAATAATATGTAGTTCTTTCTTTTGTTTATCTCCTATTTAAATTCGCTATCGTAGACGATAAGATTAATATTTTTTTCTTCCTTTATTTTTATTTTCTTTTTGAATATTCTATCGAATTTTTTCGTCAATTGAACGAAGAACACCGAGGTGTACGGACATTAAATTTTACTGTAGCTTTCTTACGTAGTAGTGTATTTTTCTTACAAAATGTATTCACATAAAGTAACTAGAATGTCCAGAAGTGGTTATTCTGGGCAAATATTGCGGTCACAAAAGAGGAAGCAGTATTTCAACCCAAAGGACACGAAGGCCTGTGATAGCGGAATCAGTGCATCTGCGAAAAAACTGAAGACTGGAAGTGACAATAAAGAACTTAAAAATACTATGATAGAATACAGAATTTTGAACTTTTTAACAGTGTTTTCTACTCTTTCAACAATTGTAAGTTGTACAAAGTGTAAGGGAAAAATAAATTTTCTAGTGGCAAAAGAACACGGCCTTGGTTTTAATCTTGCTGTAGTGTGTCAAAAATGCGGTACTCAATTTATACCTTCTTCGCCATACATCGGAACTAGCCATGAAATCAATCAACAAATCACATTAGTAATGCGTTTACTAGGTGTTGGTTTCAAAGGTGTTACGAAGTTTTGTGCTTTGATGGATATGCCGTATTTGGCCTATTTGCGTCCGAAACGTGTTGGCTTTCCGGTACTGTCGGCGCCTATTGGCGTCCGAAACACATTGGCTTTCCGGTACTGTAGGCGCCAAATGGCGTCCGAACCATATTGGCTTCCCGGTATTGTAGGAGCCAATTAGCGTCCAAATCAAATGTCGCTTGTTTCGCCGACTTTAAACTTTTATAATTGGTCTTATGGTAATGTAGACACCTCTAATGGTAATGTAGATTACCTATTTCGATTAACTTATTTTGATTCACCGCCACGAGAAGCGCCTATAGGAGCTAACGAAATTTTATCGATCATAATTGTAATAAATCTCATTTGAAACAAACGTAAGTTAATGTTAATTCAACAATTACATACTCTGTTAGTCATATATTAATTAAATAACAGCTTTCGATTATTAAAAAAGAGGAACAAAATTTAAAAAGACATTTTCGAATAGTTAAATTTTCAGTTGTTTTTCCCTAACCCTTAAAATGAACAAGAGGGATATTAAAAGAAAAAAAAGTAAAGAAATCGCCAATAAAAGTACATCTAATCATGTTTTAAGGCAGGATTCTACTTTAGTCGCTCGAAAAAATAGGTATTTTTGTCAATTTTTTATTAGAAAACTAAGAAAGATATTGATGTAGAATTTGTTGTGCTTCATAAATATACTCTTAAAGTACATTAAAAAATTTTTTTAATTTATTTTATACGCTCTATATACATTGGAAAGGCCCTTGAACTGAACGGCTAAAAATAGTCCAACCTTTGCGGTGTTGTAAAAATCTTGACATCGGATTATCTGAAATGAAAAACTCGAATAGTTCTATGTTTACAAAGACTACAGCAACCAGTGGTAGCAGATTTTTTTATTTACAAGCAAAAATAACAAAATGGCGTCAGTTGAAAAAAAATTATCAAAAAAATCTCATTTCTTTCTCATTTTCTGTCAAAAAAAAAAAATAGTTAAAATGAAAATTTTTTTGTAGATCTGCTACCAACGGTTGATATATGTGTATAAATTATGTGGTAAAGATTTCAGACGAATCGAATAGCTAGTTTTGGAGATTTTTACAACACGCGGTTTAAAAATGTGATTCCGAGAAAAACGCATTTAAAGTTTTTTTAAATACTTTTTTACCCGCGCACGGGTAGATTCGAGGGATGAAAAAGTACAGTTAGGATGCTCTGATCGTTTTGAAATTTTCAGAGAGTATTCTTAAATATATTTACTTACGAATAATCGAAAAAAATTTGAAAAAAACAATTACAAAGTAGAATCCTGCCTTAACAAATGATTCATGTTCTGATTCTGAGGAAACTAGTCATTTTGAATTTCCTTTGTACAAACGTATGACTAAAAAATGTCGTGTCATATCCTTTTCTTTAGAGTCAATTGTGAGTACAGTAGCTATACCAGAACCAAAGCAATCGAAACGTAAAAATGAATTTTCCTGGACTCTGAAAGTTTTCAAACCTGTAATTCATAAATTTAGTAACAATAACAGTGGAGTTAAAGCAAATATAAACAGGAAATCATCTATTCTCAATATTTTTCAAATTTTCATTTCGGAAGAGCTTATAGGATTTATTGTTGAATGCAGTAATAAATATTATGAAAATAGCACAAGAAGCAATGTATATAATTTTGCGGCAACTACAGTTCCCGAAATATATAATTTTTTGACCGTTACTATGCTAATGTCACGAGTACGTACAGTATCTTTATCAGAATATTGGAATAGGGACAAGCTGATAAGAACAGAATCATTTGGTGAAATAATGTCAAGGGATTGATATATATTTTTATTAAAGATCCTGAACTTTTGTGACAATTAAATTGAAAATGATGATCCAATCAGGAAAATACGTCTAATTCTTAAAAAATTAAAAACATCATTCAAAGCAGCATTTTATCCATTTGAAACGTTATGCATAGATGAAAGTCTATTATTATTCAAAGGAAGATGTTATTTTAAACAATATATACCGTCAAAAAGAAGCAGGTTTAGGATTAAATCTTTTGTCTTGTGTGATTGCCAGACAGGCTTTGTTCAAAATTTGATTGTATATTGCGGAGCCAACATGATAATATCTGAAAATGTACCGTCAACATCGATAGGAAAGTCTGACCAGATAGTAATGACGCTTTTAGAACCGTATATTGGAAAGGGTCATACACTCGTGACAGATAATTGGTACAGCAGTCCGAGTTTGTTCTTACTGTTACATAGAAACATAACTAACGCATATGGAACAGTAAAGAAAAAACAGATTGGGAAAAAATAGGTCGGATTTAGATAAAAAGATAAATAAAGGAGAATGCATATTTCGTTCAGGGAAGAATGTATTAGCATTGAAATGGATGGACAAAAGGGAAGTGTGGATGATTTCCACCTATCATTGTCCTAATATGATTGAGACCGATAAGATAAACCACGTAACGAAAGAAAAAATAGTAAAACCGCAATGCATACTTGATTATAATAAAACAATGGGAGCGGTTGACAAAGTTGATCAAGTTTTATAAACTCTAAATTCTAATTCTCTAAAATACTTAGATGAAACTAATCGATATAAATTAAGAGATAGAGATACTAACAATGAACCTTTTCATTTGACGCAAAAGCATTTTCCGTCTCCATATTAAAGCAATGCAGCAATTCGGAAAAGTGCAAGGTGTAAATGTGTAGTGTGTGCAAAAAATGATAAGAGAAAGGATACACATTACGAATGTAAAAAATGTAATGTAGGATTATGTATTCATCCGTGTTTTGAAATATATCATACGTTATTATATTATTAAATTTTATTATTAAACATTGTTATTTAAAAAAAGCTTAAAATTAATGTTCACTTCAAGTAATATTCGTTTAATGTAATAAATTTCTTAGAAATGCATGTCTAACGAAAAATTTCGCCATACCCAGTGGACGCCTCGAATGAATTCGTACCGTACCGTACGGCCAGTGAGTGCCAAAGTCTGCCGTAGTCAAAGAGTTAAGTAATATACTTTTTTTAAACGTTTTGGTGTATTCAAACTTTAAATGAGTTTTTCTCGAAACTATGTTTTCAAAGTCGGTGAGTAAGAAATCTAAAAAACGGCTTAACTGATTGCTTTCAAATTTTAATCAGTTATTAAAAGTATAATAGAGAACAGATTGAACGATCGATTTTTTATTTTTTATTAATATTTTTTGCTGATAAATAGGCGTTTTTTGTGTGAAAAACGGAACTTTTTTTTCAAAAGTGCGCCATTTTGTTAAAAATTAATATTATAGAAAAGTCGATCGTTCAATCTGTTAAAACACACCTATATAAGGTATTTGCATTGATTTTGTTTATTTCAGATGATCCAGTAAAGAGATTCTTTACTCACCGCAAACCACCTATTTTTTTGGACATCACGCAGATTGGTTATAACACGATTGTGTCTCAATATTTTTTCATTAAAAAATTACTGTAGTATCTTCAAACATGTATATTTTGACCTAAAGATTATTCGTCTAAAAATATAAAGCTAGTTTTCCACACACAAAAATCGCAAAAAAAGCGTTTTTTTCGGGCCTCTAAAGGTATATCCTCGCCTTAACGGATTACCGAAAACTGAAATGTATTGAAATCCAATGACGAGAGTGTCTGCTACTAGCGATACTATGAATCTTACGCGATGGAGAAAAAATCAAAAATACATTGGAAATTTACAGACCAATGCAACAAACAATGCATAAATAACTGATAATTTACAAAAAAACTAGATCAATTCTGGATAAATTCATGGAAAATATTTATCACATTCCGATGTCTGAAAGCGTATATGTTGACGAGCTGATTATACCGTTCAAAGGAAGACACATGTTAAAAAAACTACATGCTTAAAAAACCTCAAAAATTGGAATATAAAGCTTTTTTACTGTGCGACTCATCAGGACTTATTTATAATTTCAATATTTATCGACATCAAGTAAACTATAGAATGAACAAAATTTTAAAACATGTTGCGCTTTACGCGAATTCTGAAGGAAATCTCCGTCATGCCACGCGTGTTTATTTGTATTATAAAAATAGTAGGGCGTCTGTCAAGTCTGACTGACACTGAACTTTTTCTGACGTTAAACTATTTTTTAAATACAAATTGACACGCGTGGCTTCACGGGAATTTTCTTAGAAATTCAACTTGTTAATTAAACTTTTTTTTAAGTAAGTATGTATAAAAATTATAAATTAAGATTATTATTGCCACAAATAAATCTCTGACGAATAAAATCTCACAAGCATCGGTGGTTCAGTGGTAGAATGCTCGCCTGCCACGCGGGCGGCCCGGGTTCGATTCCCGGCATCCACCTGAATGGAATGAACCAAAGAGGGTTGCTAGGCAACCACGATCACCCAACAATCAAACAAAAATTCAAACCGAAAACCGGTACGCGCGCCTACAGCGTCCCGAGGACACAGACCAAGATGACTACCCAGAAAGGAACTGCAACCCCCATCCCTCCACCGCAACATGGCCCTCCCTACCGCCACCTAGGACGATGTCAACCAACAGGACGTCCGCTGGGCCCACACCACTCCACCGCGCGGAGGTCAAGACAACAAGCGCTGCAATACCGGCGGAGCAACGCAACGACCCAAGCCAGGGGGCACCTCTAACCGACCGAGAAGGGGAGGGTACCCGACGCAACAGGGACCGCCCACCACCAATATATGTTTGTGAAGTGCAATTCGAGGACGTAAAAAGAACATTAAAAAAAATGAACAGCAATACTAAGGATTTTATCCTTAAAAAAACATATAGTGATGTATGCACAATATTCGCTTCGTCACTTACCACTTTCAAAGACATAATCAACACGTGTAAAGTGAACAACTTCAAATTCTACACATACACACCTAACAGCGCGAAACCAAAGAATTTAGTGCTTAAGGGAATAGAGGGCGACGTGTCAGCCGAAGACATCAAAGCCGAGCTCCTCAACATAAATCTTCCAAACACAAACATCACAAAAGTCACAAAAATAAAATTTAACAAAAATAGTGAAGTAGAGCACTTCTTAGTGCAACTTAGTAATGACAGTAATATTCAAGACATTACAAAAATAAGGAAACTCGACATGCAAAGGGTGCATTGGGAACCTCTCAAAAGGAGGGGCCTGTTCCAATGCGTCAAATGTCAACGCTTCGGTCACTCTAGTGTAAACTGTTCGCTAGGATATCGGTGTGTCAAATGTGGCAAAAATCATGAACCAGGGAAATGTGCAATTCCAAAGGGAATCAACGATCTAAACAACCTATACTGCGCGAATTGTCAAAGCACAGGCCACCCAGCTTCTTACAGGGGCTGCCCATACTATAAATTCGCGAAAAAAAATCCAAACAGATAACCGCGTCGCAAAACAAAACGAAAAAGCTAGGCGGGTAAATTAGATCAGTAACTACGTACACACAACAACCGCACCTCACACATCCAACACCAATACACAATACAACATGCCAATAAGAAACAGCTCCTCAAATCCCTTACAAAACCCCAATATTCCTCAACATGCATGGTTTAGCACCACAAATACACAAGAACACCTTTTCGGCAATAATAGCCGCACTAATGTCAACTTCAACACTAGCAACAACAACAACAGCTTCCATTTTGAATCATTTCTCACCCGCATCGAACAACAAATAGACAGAGCAATTAACAACAAACTAAATCAAATACAAACAGCAATTAATAATAACACTAAACGAATTGACACCATATTCGAATATCTCAATACAAGCCTCGAATATGTCGACTAATACCAGTAACATCGCCAATTCCAACCACACAGATAACAACCAATTAATCACTAATAAGTGTATCAAAATCGCAGCCATTAATGTTAACTCCCTCATATCCCTCAGTAAAAGATATGAACTTCTCAACTTCATCAAAACCAATAACCTCGACATCTCCTTAATCAGTGAAACAAAACTAAATAAAAACCATAAAATACAATTCAAAGATCACAATATCATAAGAACAGACAGACCCAACAGTACCAGAGGCGGTGGTACTGCTATCATTATAAAAAACAACATAGATTATCAAATAATTTACTCCCCTTCATCCAGAAACAACGCCATCCTTGAATATACAATAATTAAATTAAAAACAACTAACAATAAAAACTTATTCATTGTAGCACTGTATGCCAATAATAAAGACAACAAAATATTCACCGCTGAAATAGAACAACTCTACAATGGTCTAAAACTAAACAGACCTAACAACTACTACCTAATGGCTGGAGATTTAAATGCACGTAACATCCTCTGGGGGGACACTACCACAAAAATTAAGGGCAAGCTTCTCAAAAGATGGGAAGAAAACAATGGCATCCAATACAGGGCAAAAAAATACCCACCATCCACGGCCACCTTCCCCAGTGCCAACTCCTTCCTAGACCTTTGCATAGCCGATAATAGACTCCCAATCAGCAACCTAGTTAATGATAAAATAGAAACCCGCAACTACAATAGTAACCACAAAGCTCTCCTAATTAACATCAGCCTTGACGACAATCTAAATCACACAAATCCCTCCGCAAATCACAGATACATCTACAAAAAAACAAAATGGTCAGTTTTTACTAGAAAACTCAAAAATATTTACAATGTCCCAGTACCTCACAATACCAACCTCACCAACACAGAAATAAACGTAATGATAGAAGAAATTGATAAGACAATCATAAAAGCAATCGAAAAATATGTACCAAAATACAAACCACAAGACAATGTTCTTAATTACGTCAATTTCAAAATCAAAAAATTACACAAATACAAATCATACCTCGTCTCATCCCTCAACAAATCTTACAGGACAACATATCAACACAACAACCAACACTCCCCACCATATCTCAAATACCTCACACACAAAATTAATGACATACTTAAAAACGAATACAGAACAGCCTATGTAAAATACTGGGACACACAGTTTAAATCAATAAACCACAGGAGCTCCGAATCCTTTTTCAAAAAGCTAAATAGATTCTTCAGACCAAAAAAGCCAATATCCATCAACACTATCTCGATAGACCTTAACAAAAATCACTTGCTACACCGATTCAATTGTGACACATCTGAATTACCCGTAATTGATAATAAGTACCTCCTACAAAACCCACAAGATATCCTCAATACGATAGGAGCCTTCCTTGAAACCATAAATGCTCCTAGGTACTTAAATAATGGCACAGCCCTCAAAAGAACAGTCGATACAAAAGTAGAAGAACTTACAAACAACTTTAAAAATAGAGAGCAACAGAAACTAACTATTACCCAATTCAGTGAAACAAACCCAGCATTCTACCCCCTCACAACAGGCTAACAACACATATTTTCACAACACAACCCAAGTTCATAAAATTATCTCCTCACTACCAAACAAAACCTCATCTGTTCTAGATAACATTCCCCCAATAGTCTTAAAACACTTACCTGACACTATAATACGCGACTACACGACCATATTCAATAACTGCCTCAATAACCGATATTTTCCATAATCCTGGAAAAAATCCAAAATTCTGCCTTTGCTCAAAAACAATAAACCTCCCGAGGACGTAGCCAGCTACCGCCCAATCAGTCTAACCCCAGCAATCAGTAAAGCGTTTGAGGCTGTCATTAATAACATAATCAAATCACACTCCTCATCGAACAATATAATCCCTGATAACCAGTTCGGTTTTAAAAGGAACCACTCCACAACTCATGCCATACATAAAATCATCACGGACATAAATCGACATCTTCATAGAGGAGAGGTGATAGGTGCATGCCTAATAGATCTGGAACGAGCCTTCGATTCAGTTTGGATAAATGGACTCATATATATCCTAAACAACCTCGAATTTCCTGAAGATTTAATCCACTTGGTCTGGAACATGACCAATGACAGGAAATTCGTAACATGGAATGGGGACACATTCTCTTCTGCTACCTTCAATATAATTGAAGGCCTTATGCAAGGCACAGTAAATTCGCCAGAGCTATTTAACATATTCACTCACGCAATCCCAAACCTCCACCCACTAAACACTAACAACAATTCTTACTCCGCAGCATTTGCCGACGACCTCATAATCCTATATGGCGACAAGTCTCCTCTGACGGTCCAATCCAATCTAGAAACCTTAGTAAATAAAATCAACCATCGATACCTACAATGGAACTTAAAAATCAACCCAGCTAAAAGCGAAACAATCCTATTCCACAAACCACTCAGATTCCTAGGCCAAAAAACCAGACTAGAAATTAAAAACTTCCAAATCCATATCCATGACAACAACGTTAAGCACCTAATACAAAACAAAAAGAATGTTAAATATCTAGGCATGTCATTAGACTACCTACTAAGACTAACGCCCCACGTAACAAACCAGATCCAAAAAGCCAAGGCTGCATTTAAGGCTAGTTCTAGACTATTCTTTAACAAAACGTTATATCCTAGAGCCAAAGTAATTTGTTACCTACTACTGATCAGATCAATCATTACATATGCTTCCCCAATCTGGTGGAACTTAAGCGTCTCCACTATGGAAAAAATGCGCAAATTCGAAAGACACTGTCTCCGAGTATGTCTCCACGTTATCCGCAAACGCAACTCAGACGACTTTGTTAACAACAGAACCATTTACAATCTAGCAAATATCCCCCGCATCGACAACTTCCTACTAAAAATAAACAGGGAATACTTTGCGCAACTAAAATCCATAGACAACAAATACCTCAAAGAATTCAGCCAAAATGGACTTAAAAACTTCCAGAACGAAGCAATCTCAGGCTACATCCCGCCACATGCGTTCATGTTCTTTGACAAACTAGGTTACCTACAAAATGAATCAAACATACCGATTCTGTACCACACCCCTAGAAATCCATCCAATAAATCCATTCCCCGGAACCTAGCTGATACCCCTAGCCGACATTTAAAATACTCTACAACGATCCCAGACAGAGATTCCAACGACTTCCACAGACTTAAGACAAATAGATATTGGTGGCTTTCAGAAGACGCCAGATTCATTGACGATATCAGGAGAAGAAAACTCAGCCTGAATCGCCCATAAAGACGAACACACTAAGTCAATAAATATAGTAAATATTATAGTATAAGCGAAACCAAAGACTTCTGATCTCGTTATAAATACGTCAAAGTATAATAATAGGCATGCGTACACATAGTAAGCGCCCACACTGTGATCGTTAGATCTAAGCATATGCTTCCCCTTGTAAATATACCCCCCTTCCCCACTAGTATTAAGGCTAGTTTATAATTTAAACAGAGTATACGAGTTTTTCGTTAATTTTTTCTCGTAACGCACCCACCGTCATACAAGTAACTCCCGGCGAATGTGCCTTTTACTATTAGTTTTAGCATAGTACAAATCTCCTAGAAATAAGTCACCGTGCAATAGCGAGTTCGCCCTACCCAATGGGTCATACTATTGTCTAGTCCAATAAGACAGTAAATGTATGGTTTTTGTTAGTAGTTTTATTTGTACCAATTTATATATTTTATATGTTACTGTACACTTTTAAACAAATAAAAACTTTTAAAAAAAAAAAAAAAAGGTTCGATTCCCGGCCGATGCAATTTGATTTTTTTTTCTTTTTACCTTTTATTTTTCTTAGAAACAAGTAACATTTTTTTCAGTTCAGATCAAACGCTTGTAGCGAGAGGTCACGGACCGATTAGATCGAGCAAGCATATGAATTCTCAAGAATAATTTTAAGTGTTTCTCAAGTGCTTTCCAAATCGTTATTTCTCTAAACTCGGATATTTTCTACAGCCTCAGGCTGGATAGTGCAATAAAATATTTAAAATATATGTACATATTTATCTTTTCTTTCTTTTCCTATAAATAAAACAGTGAGTGCACAAAACATAAAAAACAAAGCTGGTGGAGTTGACAATATTAATACTGAAACCATAAACACCTTATCTATTTCCTTAATTAGACATTTAGAGCATATATTTAATGTATGAGTTGAGAAATCGATTTGGTATAATGCACTTAAAATTGCAGATGTTATCCCCATATACAAGACAGGAGATAAATCAAGTGCATCTAACTATAGACCGATATCACTCATATCTAAAAAAAGCAAAAATTTTTGAAAAAAATAGCTTATGACAAGTTATATAAATTTTAAAAAAAATTAGAAATTATTTCATATCAACAGTATGGTTTTGTAAAAAATCGAGATACAACGAATGCTCTGTACAATATTGTCACAATAATTTATAACAAGCTAGACCACAAAGCAAACCTATAATAGCAACTTTCCTTGATTTGGCCAAGACTTTTGACACTGTCAATCATGAAATATTGCTTCAAAAACTGGAGAAATATGGAATTAGAGGAAAAGTTTTGAAATTATTTACTAGCTATCTTTCGGATAGACAACAAAGGGTAAAAATACAAAATTTTACAAGTACTTATAAAACAATATTAACTGGTGTTCCTCAAGGAACAATATTGGAACCATTGTTGTTCATATTATTCGTCAATGACCTACTGATTGATATGCTATAATGTCTTACTCCGATGACACAGTCATTATTTCTGATGATGTCACGTGTTCTGCTGCTCAAGACAAGATGAACATATTTCTAAAAAAAAAGTAGATATTTGGCTAGCTTTGAATAAATTGTCTTTAAACATTCTAAAGACTCTCTATATAACTTTTGGTTATTATCGTGACAGTGTATCTGTGACGATTAGTATAAAAATATAAAACCAAGTGATAAACAGAGTTAAAAGTTGTGAATACCTTGGAATACTTTTTGATTTTATTATGAGATGAAACAAACAAATTAAGCACCTAATGAACAAAACAAAATACCTAATTTTTGTTTTTGCTAAACTTAAAAAAGTTATAGAAACACAAAATCTAATGACTATTTATTCTGCGTTTTTCCATTCTTTAATCAATTATGGTACAATTGCCTGGGGTGAAGCTTACAGAAACCTACTGCATATGCTTCAACGAGTGCAGACAAGGCTGTTAAAGATAATTTACAAAAATAAATTTTATAAAGGTATAATTCCTTTAAACGTAACTCAAATTTTAACCTTAAATTCATTAGTGTATCACTATGATAAATTGAGAGACTTTTATTCTAAAATTATGCAAAACAGAAGACAAAAAAATATTCAAGTGCAAAATTGAAACAAAAAACAATGAGTAGTAAAAACAGTTACATTGTAGCTATTAAAGCATTTAATAAATTATCTAATGATCTCAAAGACATGGTGCATAATGATAATACAATTAAACGTAAATTAAAAAATTTAATATGTGATATAGTTTAACTAAATACTGATATATCACTGTTGACAATTATTCTAAAGTTTATATAATGTTATTTCAATCTTAATATATATATTAGGGTGGGTTCAAAAAATGACTTTTTTTTTTAAGTGCCACGCAAAAATGGGTTCCTAGACACCTTAAAAGAATTCTCACCCAATATGAGCAATTTTAATAGAAAGATCCTCCGCATCGCAGTTTTTTATTTGTTTCTCAGTCCAATACATTAAAATTCATACCTAATTATTAATTGATTGTACAGAAAAATGTTCAAAACAAATTTTGTAGGAAATTTAATGCTCTACAAAGAAGGTATCTTATACTTTTTCCGTAAACCTCACCATTTGAATGATATTGAACATTTAAGTTTGATTATTTTAAGACAAATTTTATTTTTGTTTATGAATAATATAACTCGACAAAAAATGACTATTATAAAATACAGAATACAAATTTTTGTAGAAAATAAACTGCTCTATAAAAATGGTGTCTTATGTTTTGGCGATACAATTAAGCGTTCAAAAGATATTCATCATCAAACTTTCCTGCGTACTGATTTTTGTCTCTGAATATCTTTTGAACGCTTAATTGTATTGCCAAAACATAAGACACCATTTTTATAGAGCAGTTAATTTTCTACAAAAATTTGTATTGTGCACTTTTCAATAGTCATTTATTGTCGAGTTATAAAATTCATAAGCAAAAATGAGATTTGTCTAAAAATCATCAAAGGGTATAGCCGGATAAGTATGGGAAATTTGCCCCCTTGGATTTTTTGACTCGCACTTTTGGGATCGATTTGGTGTCGAAAAAAAATAATTCACCCCAAATTTTAGCTCTTTTACTCAAACGGTTCTTGAGATTTTCAAAAAACCTGTTTTTTCGATTTTATTTTTTTTTTTTTATAGTAAAATTCAAAACTAATCAATGATGATTTTTTTCTAGTTCTTAGGAGTCTAAAACATGAAAAAAAATATGATAATATTTTAACGAAAAGCCGATCTTTGACAGACGAAAAAAAATAAAAATTTTTTTTTTTTTAGCTTTTTTGAAATATGTCACTCAAGAAAATTTTTCAGAAAATGTCTTTTATACTCCTCTACACTCAGGAATTTTCTTGAATTTTTTGAAGTGGTGGAACAATATGAAAAAAATTAAAAACGCTTTTTTTTTTTAAAATCCTAAGTTTTAACTAAATTATTTTTTTTTTTCAGTTAAAAAAAAATCTGAAAAATTATTTTTTTACTCAAAATACACAATAACATTACTTATCAAACATTTTCAATCATTTGGTTTCACAATGATTACGTAAAAACTATTTTTTTTTTTAATACGTTCCGAGCTGACGCATTTCAACGCTATATACCGGGATTTTCACTAACCAGCAATCATTTTATCTAAAGTTTCGCTTTAAAGTTTTCTTTATTTTGCTTTGTTGTTTGCTTACAGTTGTAGCATTAGAACCACTTGAATAAGTAAATTTTTTTCATTGAATCTGTCTGTATATTTCTCAATTCCCTATACTGAAGGAAAAAAATCTAGTATTCGGTTCTTCTCGTTATATTCTATTTTCTGGAAAGGAAAATTCTATTAAGAAACTGAAGGGAAAGTTTAGAAGGGCCATAAAACCATAAACAAACCTAAGAATTATCGGGATATATTGGTACAATACAAAACCCTTTGTGCAGTGTCGGGACCCTTTGAAGAATTTCGGATTCCTATGTAAACATATGCGGTATACCATAAAAGAGATGACATTCCGATGTTCCAGATCAAGTTTCTGTATGCATTGTTTCCACTACCAAAAACTATAGGCTGTACCCATCGGTGGAATATGGGGTGGATCCTTAGGATATTGGTCAATAAGATTTATAATCTCCTTCCCTCTCCAAACGGGTGTAGCTCATTTCTGATATAAATATGTGGAAAGAAGTAAGAAAGTTTCCTTAGTCTTCAGTCCTCAGTTAGTCCGTCTGTATCTGTCCTTAGTCAGTCCTTAGTCAGCTATCTTCAGTTTTATATTTCTCTCTCTGTCTGAAAACCTCACAATACATAATTCAAATCTTTATTTCAGAATGGATTTTGATAAAAAATGCATTAATTGTAACAGATATTTGCGAAAAACAGTTGGATATAAAAAAGTTATAGTGACAATTCATGAGGCTAATATTGCGACAGAAAAAATTGGAAAGAGAGTCTTTATTAATGATACCTTTTGTGGTAAGTGTCGAGTTATTTTAACAAGACCACCTATACTTAAGAACACTGAGGATTCATCTCCAGATCAAGTAAGTATCGAAAGTAAGCCAATTTCATCTCAATCCTCATCCACTACTATTTCATCTGTATCGTCAACTGAAGATCCTTCATATGTTATTGAAGACAAAATGGAAGAAGAATTAGAATTTGTAGAGTTGGGTTTTCCTCGAATTGTTGCTACTCACAAATACTATTGCATTTGTGGATCATCATTAAACATCAAATCTGTTCCATTTGAAGCACGCAAACAAGTGTTTTTCAAAAGACAACTCCTTATTCCCAAAGGAAATCGGTGTTGTAAAGACCATCTTATAAAAAAGCGGTTCTACGATGAAGACATTAACAATTTTCGAATTTATTCGAACACCAGTGTATTTGAAGTTCGTGATTTGGAAAAATTACTGGGGCAGCTCGCTATTGGTACTGACTCGTCCATTATTGATAAAATTGGAGATCACTCGTTTTCAGAAAAACAGTTAGAGGCATTTACTAGTCTTACCTGGGAAAAATTGATAAAACTTCGTGAAAAGTTAACATCGATGAGAAACTCAGTGAATCGTAATATCGTTCAAGCTCTTGTTATTTTTTTATTCAAATTACGAACCGGAAATTCGAATGCAGTAATATCTTCCGTTTTTGGTTTAGTTCGGGAACAAATTGTATCTGACTACTGTGATGAAGTTATATCTTCGTTTGAAAAAGACGTTTTATTTCAGCATTTTGGAATTGATGCTATCAGTAGGAAGACATTACTCACTAATACGTCAAACACTGTCAAAAAATTGTATCAAGTAGAAGATGACCAGTTGATATTCATTTGTGATGGAACATATATTCGTCATGAAAAAAGTGCAAATAACGAATACCAGAGGAAATCATATGCTGGTCAAAAAAAGGTTCCTTTGTGTAAACCATTCACGATATGCACTACGAATGGTTTCGTTATACATATGCTTGGGCCATATAAAGCTAATATGAACGTTGCTGAAATTATGAGAGTGATCTTAAATGACCCCAATGGTCAGACTCAATTGCTGAAAAAAGATGACATTATTGTGGTTGATCGTGGCTTTCGTGATGTGATTGTATACTTAGAAGAATTAGGGTTCAAAGTGCTAATGCCTGCTCTCAAAGGAAAACGCAATCAGTTGACCACAGACGAATCGAATAAATCCCGTTTCGTTACCAAAATTCGTTGGGTTGTTGAAGCAGTACATAGCAATATTAAACAGAAGTTTAAGCTATTAGATCATAAACTGGATAACAAATTGCTTCCAAAAACTAGTGTTTTTTGTCGAATCGCTGGTTTTTTGCACAATGAATTTGGAACAAGACTTGATTCTGATCTTGATCTTACAGAAAAAATAATTGCTGCCATGAATTAAAAAAAAAAGATCAAGAAAATACTTTAGCCTTGGAGATAGAAACTAATCGTTGGGCCAGAAGAAAAGTTCCAACTTCAGAACAATAAACCGACTTTCCAGAATTATCAGAGCAAGAACTCAAAATTCTTTTCACTGGATCATATCAAATGTCTCCAGCTGTATCGCATTTAGCTGAGATGATGAATAAAAACGGAATAATCACATTCTATTATTTAAAAATTACACCTAATATTATAAAGTTTGAAGTCAGATCTCGACATAATAATTCGAAGACATATCGTTGTTTTATTGAATATCAGCCAGATAAGAACGATATTTCCGGAATAACTCGATATTGTTGTGATTGTGCGAATGGTAGACGCACTGTTGGATGTTGCTCTCACATTGCTGCTATCATATATTATTTATTTTACGCTCGATATTTGGTGAAAATTGTAAGACCTGCTGAGATCCTGAGTCGCCTGTTCATCGATGAAAAAATTAGTGTCGTAGTGTATAAAGACAGTGATGAAGACTAATATAGTTACATCTTTTATTATAATTTTTATTTTTTTTGCATTAGATTTAGAATAATATTTAACCTTTAAAAAATATAGAGGTACCATCTTTAAGTGTATTTTCAATAATCAATAACCCTTCTAATTACGTTAGACGGAATATATTTTAATTGTTTTATAATAATCTTTATGTTTATTTCTGGCAAAGTGTATTTTGAGTAAAAAAATAATTTTTCACATTCTTTTTTTACTAAAAAAAAAATATAAATTAGTTAAAACTTGGGATCTTAGAAAAAAAATGAGTTTTTAATTTTTTTCATATTGTTCCACCACTTCAAAAAATTCAAAAAAATTCCTGAGTGTAGAGGAGTATAAAAGACATTTTCTGAAAAATTTTGGTGACTACATATTTCAAAAAAGGCTATAAAAAAAAAATTTAATTTTTTTTCGTCCGTCAAAAATCGGCTTTTCGTTAAAATATTATCATATTTTTTTTCATGTTTTAGACTCCTAAGAACTAGAAAAAAAATCATCATTGATTAGTTTTGAATTTTACTATAAAAAAAAAAAAAATAAAATCGAAAAAACAGGTTATTTTGAAAATCTCAAGAACCGTTTGAGTAAAAGAGCTAAAATTTGGGGTGAATTATTTTTAGTCGACAAATCGATCCTCCAAGTGCGAGTCAAAAAAATCCACGGGGGCAGATTTCCCATACTTATCCGGCTATAACCTTTAAATCTTCAATATCATTCAAATGGTGAGGTTTACGGAAAAAGTATAAAATACCTTTTTTGTAGAGCATTAAATTTCCTACAAAATTCGTCTTGAACATTTTTCTGTACAATCAATAAAATAATGAGATATGAATTTTAATCTATTGGACTGAAAAAAAAATAAAAAACTGCGATGCGGGGGATCTTCCTATTAAAATTAAGAGCTCATATTGGGTGAGAATTCTTTTAACGTGTCTAGGGGACCCATTTTTACGTGGCACTTGAAAAAAAATAATAAGTCATTTTTTTGACCAACCCTAACATATATATATGTGCGGCGAGAGTGAGAATGCAACATGTACAGAGGATAAGAGCGCACACAAGGAAGGCGAAAGTATTAGTGCAATGATGATAATAAGTTATGTAGATACGAATGAAATCGAGGTAAAGATGCCGTATAAGACGCGTGTAGAGAAATTAATACAGAATTATGAACCGAATGCTAGAATAGATGCCCGAACGAAGACTAAAATAACATTAACAGATAGTATTCCAATTTGTTCCAAGCCGAGGAGATTAGCTCCGAAAGAAAAGAATATAGTAGCACAGCAGATAGATGAGTGGTTAAACGAAGGGATAATTCGACCAAGTACGAGCGAATATAGTAGTCCGGTAGTGGTAGTACCAAAGAAAGACGGAACGTATAGAGTTTGTGTTGATTTTCGTAGATTAAATGCAAAGATAATAAGGGATCGATTTCCAATGCCATTAATCGAGGATTGTATCGATACGTTGACACGGGCGAAGGTGTTCTCGATAATTGATCTTAAGAATGGATTTTTTCATGTTAGAATCGCGGAAGATAGTCGTAAGTTCACTTCATTTGTTACTCAAGACGGTCAATTTGAATTCCTTAAAACACCTTTTGGATTATGCAATAGCCCTACTAGTTTTCTAAGATTTGTTGATGAGGTCTTTGGCGATTTAGTAAGAAGAAAAGTAGTGATAACGTATATGGATGATCTTATTATCCCAGGTGTTGATAACGAGGAGGCGTATGAAAGGTTAGAAGAAACATTGAAAGTTGCAGCGCGAAGTGGATTAATTATAAATTGGAAGAAATGCCAATTCCTTCAGGAGACAATCGAATTTTTAGGTCACATAATACAGGATGGGAATATCCGCCCATCACCAGCGAAGATAAAGGCAGTACAACATTTTCCGGAACCAAGAAATAAAAAGCAGGTGCAGAGTTTTTTAGGATTAACAGGATATTTCCGTAAATTCATTAAAGATTATGCAAAGATAGCAAGGTCATTATCAGATTTGTTAAAGTCGAATAGGGTATTCATTTTCGATACAGACGAAAGAAGATCATTTTCACAGTTAAAATATCTATTATCTAAAGAACCGGTACTCCGTATTTACGATCCCGAAGCGATAACGGAGTTACATACAGATGCAAGTATAGATGGATTAGGTGCCGTATTATTGCAAAGGTTTGAAAAGCAATGAAAACGATTTTCATCC
The DNA here is from genome assembly GCF_049000335.1 of Polistes dominula. NCBI lineage: Eukaryota > Metazoa > Arthropoda > Insecta > Hymenoptera > Vespidae > Polistes > Polistes dominula. The sequence continues at coordinate 4,957,785 of NW_028301061.1, read as the reverse complement.
AGTTTATTACATGAGTCGTAAAACATCAGAAGCCGAGCGAAAATATCACTCATACGAGTTGGAAATTTTGGCGATAATTAAGGCAGTTCAGAAGTTCCGAGTTTATTTGTTAGGGATTAAATTCAAATTAGTTACCGATAGTCAGGCGTTTCAAAAGACACTTAAAAAGCAGGATTTAGCGCCTAAAGTGGCCAGGTGGGCATTGTCACTAGAAGAATTCGATTATGAAGTTGAACACCGCGCGGGAGAAAGATTGAAACATGTAGACGCGCTTAGTCGTTTTCCAGTTAGATGTATCGAAGACACGCTTTTACAGAATATCAGAAAGAAACAGGAAGAGGAGGAAAGGTTACGTGTTATACGTCAAATAGTCGAAAAAGAACCATACGAAGACTATTTTTTGGAAAATAATTTTCTAATGAAAAATGTAAACGGCAAAAAGGTAATAGTGTTACCTACGAGCATGCAGGTTAATGAAATTAAAAAGATTTTTAAGACATTTTTCTGTACGTAAAGAGGCTGAAAGAGTGAAAGAGGAATTTTATGTACCAAACTTAAATGAAAAGATAGAAAAAATAGTTAGTTGTTGCATACCGTGTATATTAGCAGAGCGTAAGCAGGGAAAGAAAGAAGGTTTGTTAGAGCCGATACCGAAGGGGGATAGACCACTTGAAACTTATCATATTGACCACTTAGGACCAATGACGGCGACGAACAAAACGTATAAAAATATTCTGGTTATCGTAGATGGATTTTCTAAATTTGTTTGGTTATATCCGACTAAGTCGACGTCTTCACGAGAGACGATAGAAAAATTGACGATACAACAGAGGACGTTCGGTAACCCGACGCGTATAGTAACAGACAGAGGGACAGCATTCACATCAGTAGATTTTAAAGAGTATTGTATGGCAGAAAACATTGATCATATTTTAACTACCACCGGTATACCAAGAGGAAACGGTCAAGTCGAGAGGGTCAATTTATATAATATTATCTCGGTATTGACTAAATTATCAATAGATGCGCCAGATAAATGGTATAAACATGTAGATAAAGTTCAGAGAGCGATTAATAGTACTCATCAGCGTAGCATAGATAGGTTACCTTTCGAGGTAATGTTCGGTACGAAAATGAAACAGCGAGAAGATTTGACAGTTTTAACATTAATAGAGAAGGAAGCAATAGCGCAGTTTTCAGACGAACGTATAGAATTAAGACAAGCAGCTAAAGAAAGTTTGTTAAAAGTTCAAGAAGAGAATCGGCGTAATTATAATCGTAAATGTAAGAAAGCGACTGTATATAATGAAGGCGATTTAGTGGCGATAAAACGTACGCAATTTGGTGCAGGATTAAAAATACAAAAGAAATTTCTAGGACCGTACAAAATATCTAGATTTAAGGGAAAAAATAGGTATGAGGTGATTCGTGTGGGTGAGAGGGTGAAGGAGCAAAAATTACCACAACGGCGGCAGATTATATGAAACCGTTCGAAGAGTTTTCTTCGGGGACCGAAGAAGTAGCAGAATGGCCGAGTGTGGGGTGCGAGAATGTGAGTGAGAACACTGAAGCATGAGTGGGCCAGAGGGTATCGGGTATAATCAAGCCGAAGATAAACAATGTAAAATAAATAGTTGAATATCGATAGTGAGAGCGTCGCACAAAGAAGTAGATTAAAGAAAAGAAACCAAGAGGCAGTCATCGTTTAGTAGCCGAGCAAAGAAAGCGTTTTATCATCACTCTGTATTTTTATTTCTTTATATTAAATACATTGCATATCCGTGAAGAGAGGTTTTTCTTTCTACAATAAACCTATTATTAACACCGCGGAATTCTTTCCTTTTTACTCGTTAAATATCCTTTAGGAAGACTAACAGGAGAAGGGGAATCCCACATATATGTATATGTATATGTATATATAGTCAACCGTCCTATAACGCGGTACTCTCAGAACGCGGTTTCCATATAACGCGGAGCTGAAAATGCGACAGCCCTCCTATAACGCGGTACTTTAAGAAGGCGGTTTCCATATAACGCGGAGCTGAAAATGCGACAGCCCTATTATATACATATATGTAAGATTCGTGAAAAAAAACTGGACCGCTGGACTGACTGGACCGGGACTCGAACCACGGATCTTTCGCTTTCCGGGCGACTGCTCTTTAACCAATTGAGCTATCCAGGGCCCACCGACCAGTTCCCTTCCACGAACGCTTATCAAGTTTGGCATGGAGGCGTTCGTCCCACATATATATATTACAATACTGTAAGTAATATTCTTCATTTGTTCTAATATATGTCGATTTACAAGATGTGAAAAAAGGGCTAAAGGCTAAAGAATTAGAACTCCATTTCATTGATACTGATCATTTAACGGTGCGTAGCGCAAAGTTTATAAGAGAGTTAAGAAATTGCTTAGCTCCCTATAGAGAAGTTTTAGTGGAGTTAGAAAAAAAAGCTACAATCGAAAACCAATGTGAAGATGAGCTAATTAAAATATTACATTAAGATTTAATTAGTGTTTGAAGAGTTTTGAAGTGTGCATAAAAAACTATACATTTTGCAAATTTAGTGCGGAATTAAAGTAAGTATTTTATATAATTTTCTATCAAATTTACACGTGCGTTGATTAACAACCACCTTAACCTACGAATTTATTTGTGTAGCTAATTGATTTCATAACAAATTTTTTCAACTGTATTTATTTAAAATTATTCCAACTATTAATGAAGTTTTAGTTGTTATGGCTGGTGACTCATGTAAACGTCGAGATATTCGCATACAACGCAGAGATAATTCGATACAAATAACTCAAGACAATTCTTTTTCTTACAATGCACTGCAGTATCCGTTCATATTTTTGGAAGAAGAAGATGGATATCATTTAAATATTAATCAAAGGAATCTAACTACAGGTACAACTTAAAGATTATTTTATAATTTTTTTTTTTTAAACAATAATTTCTGTTTATCTTATAGATATTTTTATTTGCAGGTGAAAAACTGAATAAGAGAGTTAGTGAAATGAACTTCTACGCATACCGGTTGATGATTCGTGCTAATGAAGATAATAACATTCTCCGATGTTGTCAACAAAATCGAATCAGTACTGTTAAGAATATACATTGTATATTGTACATATCTGGGACCGTGGATATTCCACACACACATGTACGACTCCCCACCTAGTATGTATGAGAGTGTCGTACGAGAGAAAGACGCGCGACGATGTGGTGGCGCTGTAGGAGTTCCGCTATCGTTTGTTACACTCACGCTTCGTTAGTTTTTTATAATAAAAGAGAGTTAGTAAAATCACCGGTACATATAATGGTTAACCTTCATATAAATTCCCTCCTGTTTTCCTTAACAAGTACATTGTGAAAATCGAAAGTAAGTGATTACGATATATAAAATTTAATCAAGCAAAACTTCGTTTGGAAAGTACATTCATTTTTGTACATGTAATGACGTTAGATATTTTAATAACTTTTTATTAAAAATTTTCATCAAAACAGTTCAGATTGTTATATCTTATTCCAAAAAGTTTGAAATTTTGGAATCAAAAACGTTTGTATCGGACTGATTGTAAGACACAGCAATGCGTGCCCGGGGCACCCTAGTTTATTTATATTTCTTAGTTTTAAGTATTAGTAATTTTAGTATGTACCACAGCCTATGTAAAGGTAACTATGTTTACCTCTTGTAGGATTTACTATGTATTCCCTTTTTATTACTATGTAAATTATTTTTTTCTGGTATAATAAATAAATAAATAAATAAATATCGCTAATATAGTAAACCTGGGCTCGGAGAGTGTGTGGGCAATTGTTCCCCGCAGCACTCCTCCGTGCCCAAAGTTTACGATATAGAAAAACCCACTCCCACATACGGAGATCTTATACGATATTACATATATAGAAGGCCAGACAAATTCACCAGATACGGCATGCGCCAATATAGAAAAAGTTGATAGCATAGCATCAACAAGCAAAGAACACTACCGACAACAGGAACTGACTCCACAAAGAGCAGCTACCTCGGCACTGCAAGAAAGTAAATAAAACTTTTCGATAAGGCCCGAACACATACCGGATAAATGGTCAAGAACGTCAGCACTAGTCGAACTACTCAACTAAGCGAAAAGAGAACTTGGATATAGTGAAATACCCTGCAATACAATACCAAATCTTAACCCATTCGAGACGACGATTCTTTTTGAACATTGATCCCAGAAGCGAAATTTTTTTTTCTTTATATTGTTCATTTTTAATAAAAAAAAAACATGTTTACAATGGAAATCACCTAATTCGTAAGTGAATTCACATAAAATTGCACCCTGGATGTGCAGTTTGCTCCCCGGAAAATTTTTATTGCGAGAAGCGGATTGAACACCTTGTGTGCAATGTTAGGTAAAATGAAAATACATCATTAGGAAATTTATTTATTTAATTTATTTATTTTTATTTATTCATAAAATGGCGCAAAAGAAGAAAAGAAGAAAAGAAAATAATCTTATCTTAACACAGCCAAAAAAAGGCCGCTAGGAAATTCTTCAAGGAGCATGCTAAGAACACCGAAAAAGCATCAAGAACAAGGTGACTACCAGGCGTTCAACCAAATAGTACGAACCGAAAAGGATAGCTAGACAGCCTAGAATTTCGGATATTCAAGAGCCGAGAATTCAAACAGAAAATCGCTTTACGTGCAAGCAAGATACCAAAGATATACATCAAGACGAGTACTAGGGAAGCGACAACAACCCCTACCCCACCACTACAGCATGGCACACATTCCACTAACTACCAGAGCTTTAACTAGTGGGGCATCCAGTTGCGCCGCCACTATGGAGGGTAGAGGTAAGGAGAATTATCTGTATATATGAACAAGTGTCCGTCGAAATGCATTAAATTAGGGTGGCGCCACATTAGCATCAGGGTTGCGTCAAGGTTAGGTAGCTGTCCTCCTCGAAGGTCTACCACCTTGTCGTGGTGGGGGAGGCTTAGGTGCTCCCACGGCCTTTGTGAGGGAATATTCCTTCACACTGGTGGGGAGCACTGACCAAGAGTAGACCAAGGTAGCGGTCATCATTGTCCTGTGGTCCTGACAGGACATTGCTCTGACTCAAGGTTCCGCCCTTGCCTTCGCCAGGCATGCCTAACACTTACTCCTTTTGCTGAGTGTGGCATGATCCTAGACCCTTGTTCCTCTCTTTTAATCGCTTAACCTTTCCTCTCCTCTTTTAACGGAGCCTGCCTCCAATTCTTCTTTTTTAGAAACATGGACGTGTCACTAAGGAGTTTACTACAGGACGGGAGGGATACCCGATCCACGGCGGCTTTAGGGGTGGTCTGACAGGCCCCCGGTCGTCGACATCCAGCGACTGTCATGAGCCCGAGGTAGGCAACCCGGCTTTGGCTCTAGCAACGGCGACGGGAAGGTCTCTGCAGGTGAGTAACCTGGCCAGCAGTGACAAAAAAATTACAGGAAAACTGAAGAACGACGATGGCGTGCAACTGGAAGAGTGGCAGAAGGCTGCCCGCGCCATTAAGAAGCTTGGCCTGAGTGAATCATTCACAGTTGGCTCCACTCAGGGCAAGAAAAGAAGACGTCCGGTTATATCATCGGACGAAGATGAGGACCCAGTACCGGGATCTTCAGGAGAAGGAAAAATGTGCACAGTGAAACCAGTTTCAGTGGCTCTGACACCAGTATCAGTGGCTGTGACGAAAGTGAAAGTGGCACCTGTGAATAGTGAAGTGTGCTCGGCAACGTCGGTACGGCTACTAGAGCCGGGACGACTTGCCGAGAAGGCGAGAAGCTTGATCTCCGCGGCGGAGGAAGAACGAAGGAGGTCAAGAAACATTAAAGGAGATATATCTGGGCGTATGAAGGGCAATCTTAAAGGTGCCCTGAGCCTGGTGAACGAAATCGAGCGGCGTCTCCTTCAAGGGGACCAGAACCATTCCGAGAGTGAGGCGATCCAGGCCCTAAGGAGGGAGTTGAAGGATCTGGAGGCCCGTCATGAGGCCGCTCTGGAAAAAATAAAGACCCTGGAGCGAGGCCAAAAACCTAAGAAGTGCGCTCTGCCCGCCCCCTCTGGGGCTCAGAGTGAAGATAACATTAATGAGAAGGTGCTTGCAGAGGTAAGAGCTCTTGCAAAAACGGTCGCTGAATTGCAGCGATCAAGGAGGGAGGTACCGGTCCCGGCTCCGGCTCCGGTTGTGACTATGCCTGCGGCTCCAGCTGCGGTAGGGTTCAACTTTGGGCTGGGGACGGGTAGCTCAGCCAAGTCGGGAATAGGGGCTGCCCCACGGCCGGTGTCCGCACCGGGCGTGAGCAAGGCTCCGAGCCCGACCCCGCGGAATACGCCTGGGAATACCCAGGATCCAGCGTCAAAGGAGGACGCAAGTTTTACGGTGGTGCTTGGTAGAAAAAAGCGCAGGGCCGTGGCAAGGCTTTCCAAACCGGAGTCCTACCACGGCGCTGTCCCCAGCACCAAAGGGGCTCCTTCAAAGGGGACCGGTGCGAAGAAAGGAGCAAAAAATGCTCCTCCGGACAAAACAAGTCCAAAGAAGAAGTGGAACAAGGGAAGGGAGTAGTCGGCGGCCATCTCCCTTACGTGTTCAAATCAGATCTCCTACAGAGATGCTGTCCTCCGAGCGACGGAAAAGATAAATTTGAAGGAGCTCGGAGTGACAGACATGAGGTATAGGAGAGGTTTGTCGGGTTCCCTGATCTGGCAGATACGGGGAGCTGGTGCTGCTAAAAAGGCAGACGGTGTGGCGGAGGCCCTTAAGAGAGCCCTCCCTGAGGTCAAAGTTGCGAGACCTCAACGAATGGTTGATGTGCGGCTCGTCGGGTTAGACGTGGCTGCAACAAGCACGTCAATTAGATGTGCTCTGTTGGAGGTAAAGTCGGGCATAGACCCGAACTCCATCAAAGTTGGAGAGATCCGCGTGGGTCGTGGAAGGGCTGGGGAAGTAACAGTCTCCGTTCCCGTTGCCATGGCCCATGCGGCACTTAAGAAGGGGAAACTAGTGGTCGGGTTGTCGACAGTTCGCGTAAGGGAACTGAAGCAGAGACCACTAAAATGTTTTAAGTGTTGGGCCAGAGGTCATGTAGTGGCCTCCTGCCCATCGACAATTAGTAGAGAGGGCCTGTGCTTTGCATGTGGCAAGTCGGGGCACAAGGCCAGGGAATGTAAGGAGAGAAAGCCATGTTGCCCGGTATGCTCGTCCGCGGGACGCGCTCGGACAAACCACCAGGCTGGCTCGCTGGACTGTCCGATTGTTCCTCCTAGGAGGGAAGAAAGGGCAGTGTCCTCCCCGAAGGCCGATGCGCCTAAGGGTAATAGTGGGCCCGGTGGTCCAATGGAAACACTGGAAGAAGTAGAAATGGAGGCTCTCGCTCCCGACACCGCTGCACTCAAGGAGGGCGGCGGGGGGAAGGAGGGCCCCGAAAAGCCAATGGTTGTAGAAACCAACCTTGGTAACGATGGAAAAGGTCCTACAAATTAACCTTAATCATGCGCGTCGGGCTCAGGGTTGCGTCAGGGTTGCGTCAGGGTCCTCCTCGAAGGTCTACCACCTTGTCGTGGTGAGGAGGCTTAGGTGCTTCCACGGCCTTTGTGAGGGATTATTCCGTCACTCTGGCGGGGAGCACTGACCAAGAGTAGACCAAGGTAGCGGTCATCATTGTCCTGTGGTCCCGGCAGGACAATGCTCTGGCTCAAGGTTCCGCCCTTGCCTTCGCTAGGCATGCTTAACACTCACTCCTTTTGCTGAGTGTAGCATGATCCTGAACCCTTGTTCCTTTCCTCGTAATAGCTCATCCCCTCCTCTCCTACTCTCAACTTCGGAGTCTGACTCCATCCTATATCAAACATGAATATGGAAGTGAAAAATATGATTAAAAAACGGAGCGGGAGGGATACCCGATCCACGGCGGCTTTAGGGGGTGGTCTGACAGGCCCCCGGTCGTCGTCAGCCTACGACTGTCATGAGTTTGAGGCAGGCAACCCGGCCTCAACTCTGGAAAAGGCGACGGGAAGGCCTCTGCAGGTAGGTAACCTGGCCTGCAGTGGCAGCTATACTACAGGAAACTTAGCAGGCGATGATGGCACTGATATCGAAGAGTGGCAGAAGGCCACTCAAGCCATCAAGAAACTTGGTCTGAGTGGTGCGGTTACTATAACTGCCTCTCAGGGCCAAAAAAGGAGAAGACAAATTACTATGTCTGACGAGGAGGAGGACTTGATGACGGATTCATCCAAATCTGAGATACCATTCTCGAAGACGTCGGTTCGTTTACTAGAACCGGGTCGATTGGCAGAAAAGGCCAAAAGTCTAATCTCTGCTGCGGAAGAAGAGAGAAAAAAATCCAAGAATATGAAGGGAGAGGTCTCAGGGCGTATGAAGAATAACCTTATGGGTGCCTTGAACCTCGTTACAGAGATGGAGAGACGTCTCACTCAGGGGGAAGAAACCCTCTCCGAGAGCGTGGCGATCAGCTCTCTGAGAAGAGAACTGAAAGAGCTTGAAGCCCGCCACGAAGCGGCTCTTGATAAAATTAAGTCGCTGGAGCGGAGCCAGAGGGCGAAAAAGTATACGCTGCCCCCCTCCACTGATAACATAAGTGACAAGGTCCTCGCGGAGGTGCGGGCCCTTGCCAAATCGGTGGCAGACTTACAGCGGTCGAAAAAGGAGGTGCCAGCCCCGGCTACGGTTGTACCTGCGGCCCCGCCCGCAATTAAATTTAACTTTGGACGCAAGACGGATGGTGCATTCGGGTTTGGAGCGGGAGCGGGTTCGCGCCCTGTACTCTTCACACCGTGCACAAGTGGAGTATCATGCCCGACCGAGGGTAGTCAGCGCCCTAAGCCTGGGGTTGCGCCGAAACCAGCGTCCAAGAAGGACGAGTCCTTCACGGTGGTGCTGGGCAAAAAGAAACGCAGGACAATGGCTAAACTTGCCAAACCTGCATCTTACCAGAGTACCGTCCCCACGGTTGGAGGAGCCCCCACAAAAGGGAAAAGTAACACTCAAGGTGTTAAAAACGCTCCCACCAGGGCTAGTAACAAAAAGAAGCGTGTAAGGGGAGTGGAGCGATCCGCAGCTGTCTCCCTCACGTGCCCGGGGGAGTTGTCGTACCGGGATGCCGTACTCCGAGCAACGGAGAAAATAAACCTCAAGGAGCTCGGGGTTACGGACATGCGGTATAGGAGGGGCCTCACAGGCTCCTTAATATGGCAAGTCCGGGGTGCCAATGCGGACAAAAAAGCCGACAGTGTTGCTGAGGCCCTCAAGGGAATCCTCCCAGAGGCTAAGGTAGCAAGACCTCAGCGTATGATCGATGTGCGGCTCACTGGGCTTGATATCGCCGCAACAAGCACGTCGATTAGATGCTCTCTTATGGAGATTAAATCGGGCATAGACCCAAACACAATAAAAGTCGGAGAGATTCGCGCGGGCCGTGGGAGAGCAGGGGAGGCAACAGTTTCAGTCCCTGCTGCCATGGCTCAGGCTGCACTTAAAAAAGGGAAGTTAGTGGTCGGGCTCTCGACTGTAAGGGTCAGAGAACTCAAACAAAGACCCTTAAAATGCTATAAGTGCTGGGCCAGAGGGCACGTGGCAGCCGGCTGTCCATCAACATCTAACAGGGATGGCCTATGTTTCACGTGTGGCAAGCCGGGGCACAAGGCCAAGGGTTGCACGGAGAAGAAACCCTGTTGCCCGGTTTGCTTGTCTGCGGGGCGCCCTCAGACAAACCACCGGGCTGGATCCTGGGACTGCCCAGTCGTCCCTCCCAGAAGGGAGGGGAAGGCAGTACCCTCTCTGGAAGAGAGTACACATGATATAAATAACGTGTCCGGTAACTCAGCCGCAGTGTTGGAGGAGGTGGAAATGGCGGTCAACACCTCTGACACTGAGAGAGTTGAGGAGGACAATACGTCCAAAGGAGACCCGGAAGGCCAGATGGCTGTAGGCGAAAATATTGATAAAGAATGATAGAACAAATCATTCAAATAAATTTGAATCATGCGCGCCAGGCACAACATCTCCTGGCTCAACGCATGACTGAATTAAAAGCCAGCATTGCGGTTATCTCTGAGCCGTGGTGGGTTCCTGAGGAGAATGGAAACTGGTTCTCGTCCAAGGGAGATAACCCGCTCTCTGCAGTGTTGGTCAACCAAAGCAGAAGGGCCTGCAGCTTAGTACGCCAGGGCATTTATTATGTGGCGGTTAAGTGGGGGGACTCACTGTTGATATCGGTGTATTTCCCCCCCAGCGAGGACATCGCGCTTTTTGAAGAGCTCCTTGTAGAGCTCCAACGGCTTATAGAGGACTTCCCTGCCCTCCCGGTACTGCTGGCCGGGGACTTCAATGCCCGGTCTCCTGGTTGGGACCCAAACGGCAGGGGTAATCGCAGGGGTACCTTACTTAAGGATTGGGCTAACCGGCTGAACCTACGACTGGCGAACCAGGCTGGTCACCCCACGTGCATTCGACCGTCTGGGTCGAGTGTTATAGACCTCGCGTGGGGCTCAGCAATGGCTAGTGCCCGCCTCTCGGGCTGGAAAGTCGATGAGGTTGAGTCCCTCTCGGACCACCTCTATGTTAGTTTCTATTACGATCAGAGGACCGCAGGGCCCGGGAACTTCTGTTTATCAAGTAGGAAACTTCCCCGATGGGCCATTGGCACCTTAGACGGAGATAAGCTCTCCGCGGCACTCCTGACGGGGAGCCTGGTCCTACCTGACACTGGGGCGATGGAAGACTCCAGAAGCCTTGTTGGGTGGGTCCGGGATACCCTGAGGCAGACATGCGACACAGCCATGTCCAGGTCAAGAACTGGGTCTGGTTGGAGGAAGAATGTTCCCTGGTGGTCAAATGAGATTGCTGACCTCAGGGCAACTGCGACGGCCGCTAGGAGACGGCTAACCAGGGCACGCAGAAGAAACGATGCGGTGCAGATAGACCATTACCTGGAAGTTCGGCGGGCAGCAAGGGGAGCTCTTGCCAAGGCAATTAAAAAGGCCAAGAAGAACGCCTGGCAAGACTTCCTGAGCCTTATTGAGGATGACCCTTGGGGCAAACCGTACAAAACGGTTATGGGGAAACTAAGGCCCTTTGCTCCACCTATCACCGAGACAATGGAGGAGGCGGACCTAGAGCGGGTCCTGGCGGGGCTGTTTCCAAATCAACCGGAATATGCCCCGCCGCCCGTGACTGTCGTTGGTGAAATAAACATCACGGAGGAAGAGGTCATCGCCGCTGCCAAGAAGATTGCGGGAGGGAAAGCTCCTGGCCCTGATGGGGTACCGGGTTGTGTCGTGCGCCAAGCAGCGACGCTCTGTTGTCGCGGCCTTGCGAGATGCTTCTCGGCGTGTATAACTAACGGCACATTTCCGACCGATTGGAAGGAAACAAGGTTGGTTCTTATAAAAAAGGGCAGAGACAGGCCCCTGGATCAACCCGGGTCATTTAGGCCAATCTGCCTCATTAATGAGGTAGCGAAGTTATACGAAAGAGTCCTTGTCAACCGGATAAATAACTTCCTGGAGAGAAATGAGGCCTTGTCCCCGGCACAATATGGATTTCGGACGGGCCGGTCAACAATCGACGCCATATTGTCGGTGAGGGAGTTTGTTGGCGCGGCATTGCGAGATGGCAAGGTGGTAATTTTGGTCAGCATTGATGTCCAAAATGCCTTCAACTCGCTGCCGTGGCCAATAATTATCGAGGCCATTGAACGAAAGGGTCTCCCGCCACACTTACTTGGCGTTTTGCGGGATTATTTCCGAGACCGCAAGTTAGTTTATCTCACTAAGGACGGTGGACTGGTGACCAGGGCTGTGAGATGCGGTGTGCCACAGGGGTCAGTCCTTGGCCCTACTCTGTGGAATGTGGCATACGATAGTGTCCTCCGTGTCCCGCTGACTGGCGGTTCCCGTGTGGTCTGCTATGCGGACGACACGGCCCTCTTGTCAGTGGGGCGGGACCTGTCGTCGGCCACTAAGAATGCTGAACAAGACCTTCAGCGCATTGTTGACGCAATCAAAGGTTTGGGCCTTACGGTTGCGGCACAAAAATCAGAGGCTATGGTTTTCCTCGCCTCTGCCCTCCGTAGACACAGGGGTGCTGCCCCTCTTGAAGTTCGAATAGGGGGATCCTCCATCCCAGTAGGATTTAAGGTTAAATATCTTGGGGTAGTCTTAGACTCGGATCTAACATTTAGGCCCCACTTCGAATCCTTGATCCCGAGGATTGATAAAACCTTCCGGGCCATTCAAAGGATCCTCCCGAATTTACATGGGCCAAGGGAGAAGAGGCGGCGCCTCTATAGTGGGGTAGTTCATTCAATGCTCCTATATGGGGCCCCCGTGTGGTGGCGCACGGTGGTAGAGGACCAAAGGGTGAAGAGAGCCGTTCGGGCTGTGCAGCGCAGAATCGCCATCCGTGTGTGCTGTGCGTACCGGACGGTCTCCTTCCACGCAGCCATGATGGTTGCGGGGATTATCCCCCTCGACCATCTGGCTCCTCGACTGGCAGAATCCTATGATGTCCTTAGGAGTATGGAGGGACCCGTCCTTCCAGGCACTAGGGCCAGGCTGGGGGTTCTTGCCAGGCGTGGTGCAATTGCGGCGTGGAGGGAAGAAGAAATTGGGCTGCTGGGTTCCCCAGGCTCAACGGGAGTACGCGTAAGGGAGGCACTGGCCGATAGGTTGGCTGAGTGGGTCGAGAGGCCGCACTCTATTGAGTCGACCTTTCGCACCACCCAGCTGATGACCGGTCATGGATGCTTCTCGGCATATGTGCATTGGATTAAGAGGAGAGAGTCCACGCAGTGCTTCCACTGCGAGGCACCGTGCGACGATGCGGAGCACACACTGCTCGACTGCCCGGCATGGGGTGACGCCAGAGACAATCTGGTCGCTGCAGTAGGAGCGGGAAGGCCCACACTCCCTGAAATAATCAGGGCCTCCCTGGATACTCCGGGAGGGTGGTCCGCCTTCCAATTCTTCGCGGAATACGTCATGAAGACGAAGGAGGGAGAAGAGAGAAGGAGAGAAAGGAGTAGAGTGCCTGGGAGGACGCATGTGGAACCGCAGGAGAGAATGCCTCCCAAGGCGGCCGCCGCGGGCGAGGCTTCGGCCAACCCCGGCAGCGTCTGGCTTAGCCTAGCGCGCTGCCACACTCCCATCGCTTGGTGTTCATGACTTAACTCCAGGGAAAATCCCCGTGGAGTAACTACTAAATTTGGCGATTTCCTGGTACATTAGTACCAGCTGACTAGAGATCGGGGAAATACCGCCCCAGATCGTACGGGGTGGACGCAGGGCAAAGTAATCTGCCAAAGTGGAGTTTCTGCCTGTCCACACCCAACTGGTGCAAGTAATCAGGAGGTTTTTTAGTCGGTAGGCGATGTTTCTTACATCGAATCCGACACTCCCCTGGGTACCGGGCCCAGGGAGTCTTTGGAAGATTTTTCCTCCTGACGAAAAAAAAAAAAAAAAAAAAAAAAGGGTTGCGTCAGGGTTGCGTCAGGGTTGCGTCAGGGTTTCTCCTTGCGCAACTCATGGCGGAGCTTGAGGCCGGCATCGCAATTATATCGGAGCCATGGTGAGTCCCCGAGGGGGATGGAAGTTGGTTTCCGTCCCTGGGTGGGGATCCGCTCTCTGCAATTTTCGTGGGCCGAAGTAGAAGGACATGTAGCCTGGTGCGACAGGGTTCTTTCTATGTCGGTGTCAGGTGGGGGGACACACTGGTAATATCAGTGTACTTCCCACCCAGCCGGGATGTTGCCTCATTCGAGGGGCTCCTTGACGAGCTCCAGGCACTTATTACGGATTACCCTGCTCTCCCTGTTCTGCTGGCCGGGGACTTTAACGCCCGGGCTCCTGACTGGGATCCGGATGGCAGGGGTAACCGTAGAGGTGCTCTACTCTATGACTGGGCTAATGGGCAAAACCTTCGGCTCTTTAATAGAGTTGGCCACCCCACATGCGTTAGATTTTTCGGGTCGAGTGTAATCGACCTAACGCTGGGCTCAGCCACTGCTGGCGCCCGGATTTCGGACTGGAAGGTGGATGAAGCTGAGTCCCTATCGGACCACTCATATATCACCTTCCTTTATGGTCAAGGGCCCGTGGGGTCCGGGGTTCTGCACCTGCGAGGGAGAAAGCTCCCTCGCTGGGCCGTCGGAACACTGGATCGGGACAGGCTGTCAGCGGCGCTCCTAACCGGGAATCTGGTCTGGCCGGACACCGGCGATGAGAGCGGTGCGGCTAGTCTGGTTGGATGGGCTCGGGACACCCTGAGGCAGGCATGTGACATGGCCATGTCCAGGTCCGGGGCACGGTTCAACCGAAGGAGAAATGCTCCCTGGTGGTCAGGTGAGATTGCCGACCTCAGAGCGTCTGCGACGGCCGCGAGAAGGCGGCTTACCAGAGCTAGGAGGAGGCAGAATCTGCAGGAGATAGGCCAACTCTTAGAGGCTCAGCGGGCCGCAAAAAAGGCTCTTGCCAGGGCCATTAAGAGAGCCAAAAGGGAGTGCGTGGCAGGACTTCTTAAGCCTGCTGGAAGAGGACCCATGGGGTAGACCATACAAAGTGGTCATGGGCAAATTGAGGCTCTTTACCCCGCCCGTCACAGAGATGTTGGAGGAAGAAGATCTGGAGCGGGTCTTGGCAGGGCTATTCCCAAACCATCCGGAATATGTCCCACCGCCGGTGGCAACTACTGGGGATGTTAACATCTCAGAGGAGGAGGTCGCGGCAGCCGCTTCAAGGATTGCGAGGAGGAAGGCCCCTGGCCCTGATGGGGTGCCGGGCTGTGTTGTGCGGCAGGCAGCGACACTTTGTTGCCGCGGCCTGGCGCGATGTTTCTCGGCCTGCGTGAACAGCGGCCTGTTTCCGACCGGCTGAAAGGAGACCAAACTGGTCCTCCTGAAGAAGGGAAGAGACAGACCACTGGATGAACCTGGGTCGTATAGACCGATTTGCCTCGTCAATGAGGTAGCCAAGCTGTTTGAACGGGTCCTAGTGAACCGGATAAACAGTTACTTGGAGCGAACTGAAGCTCTGTCCCCGGCACAGTTCGGGTTTCGTACGGGCCGTTCGACGATTGACGCAATCCTGTCCGTCAAAGACTTTGTCGGTGCAGGCTTGCAAAATGGGAATGTTGTGGTGTTGGTCAGCCTGGACATCAAAAACGCTTTCAACTCGTTGCCAGGGCCGGTGATCATAGGGGCTCTGGAACACAAGAGCCTACCGCCACACATTCAAGGAGTTATGCGCAGCTACTTCCGGGACCGAAAGTTGGTGTTTTGCACCAGAGATGGCGGGCTCGCAAGTAGGACTGTACGATGCGGGGTGCCACAGGGGTCCGTCCTTGGCCCTACACTTTGGAACGTGGCCTATGACAGCGTCCTTCGTGTCCCGCTGGCTAGAGGCTCCCGTGTGGTCTGCTATGCGGACGACACGGCCCTCTTGTCGGTGGGGCCGAACCTGTCATTGGCCATAGAAAATGCCGAACGGGACCTTCGGGGCATCGTAGATGCGATCGAAGGATTAGGTCTCGTGGTAGCTACACAGAAGACGGAGGCGATGGCCTTCCCTGCCTCCGCCCTCCGTGGATGCAGGGGGGCTGTTCCTCCCGAGATCAGAATAAGGGGGTCCTCTATCCCCGTTGGATCTAGGGTGAAGTATTTGGGGGTTTTGCTGGACTCAGACATGACGTTCAGGCCCCATTTCGAGTCCTTGATCCCGAGGATAGACGGAACCTTTAGGGCTATCCGGAAGATTCTCCCGAACCTCTATGGGCCGAGGGAGAAGAAACGGAGGCTCTATAGCAGTATGGTCCACTCGATGCTCCTGTATGGGGCCCCCGTGTGGTGGCGTACGGTGGTAGATGACCACAGGGTGAAGAGGGCTGTTCGGGCTGTGCAGCGCAGAATCGCCATCCGTGTGTGTTGCGCTTACAGGACAGCCTTCTTCCATGCGACAATGATGATGCCGCCTTTAGGGGTTTGGAAGGACCTGTCCCTCCGAGCACTAAGGCCAGGCTGGGGGCTCTTGCCAGGCATGGAGGCATCACCGCGTGGAGGGAAGAGGAATTAGCTTTGGAAGACTCTCCCCGGATGCGACGAGGGTACGTGTGAGGGGCGCCTTGGTCGGTAGGTTGGCTGAGTGGATTGAGAGGCAACACTCTATCGAGTCGACCTTTCACGCCACTCAAAATTATTGTCATCATATTTAATTGCGAATGGTGTTTAAACAGTAGTAGCTAATGAAGATGCTGATAGCTTGAATGTGAACAAGGGAATTGATATCCAGATTCGCAGAAGTTTAACAGATCCACTAGTTGTAGTGGTAGGAAACGATGTCGATTTGTTCTTGTTGCTTATTGGCCTTACTCCCGAGGACAATACAATGTATTTTTATAAAATCACGTTTACTGGTAGACAAAAGAAAGTACTATATTCAACAGGGTACTATAAAGAATTTAAACCTTTTATATTGTTTGCTCATGCGTTTGCCGGTTGTGATTCAACGAGTGCTATTTATAACAAAGGGAAAAAAACGATTATCGACTTACTACAAACTAATGAAATATTACGCGATTCGATTTTAACATTATAAAAGCGTAGATCGCGCTGACCAATATCTCGCGTATTATTCCATTTTCCCAAAAACAACAAAATAGACAAAAAAGGGTCAGTATTGACGAGAAGACCGTTGTCAACTTGGTATACTCGGGCGAATTCCACCCTCCCGCCCCAGTTGCCTTTTATCTTCGTGGATTAAACAACGTTAGATTACAAAATCAACGGGAGTTACGTTTTCGCATGCGGCCCAGGCGGGCGAGTCGCTTCTAACACCGGATCGATTGGCTGGTTTAGGCGTGTTGCCCATGACACGCATTATTTGTATGCAAGTTATCCCTGTTTGACCGTGTTAGTATCACGGATTCAGAATAATTTCAACTATATTCAGGGTGATAACGTTAATCCGGACTGGAATTTGCCACTAGACATTAGAGCCGTTGGGGGTGGAAACCCTAATGAAAACATAATTCGGTGGGCTCCATCAGTTCCGTTATCTCAACAACAGATCCAGTGGTTAAACGGTTCGATTCCCGGACAGTGATGGTCGAGCGTTTGAAGCGAGAGGACATAGATCGGGTAGCTCGTGCTTCACGAGAACATTCAAAACTAAGTACCAAAAGTGTTAGTCAAATTTTTTTTACAAAATCAATATACAACTACAGTGAAATTATCCTCTTTTTCCTTTTTTTCTTTTCTTTTGTTTCCATTCTTTATTGTCTAACGATAGTGTAGTGAGTGTAAATCCAGCACGGTAAACTCGGGCACGGAGAATGCGTGGGCCTTTGCTCCCCGCATCACCACCCCAGGCCTAATACTTGAAAGAGATAACAGCCTTATTTCACACACTGAGAGCAATTACAACAAGATGGAAATAGAAGACCAACAAAGAAAGGAACCCGAAAGAACAATGGCCTCAGTCAGCGGCATAGATGCCGGACACCAAGAATGCCCCCCACAAAGAGCATCCACCTCAACACCACAAGATAATAGATTCAAACCGAACAAAGGTCAGGGAACAACACCACTAGATAAACTTTTTAACCAAGCAAGAAAACAATTTGGACACAGACCCACTACACCAACGGGCATAACACCAAATCTATCCGCTGCCAGGAAAAGGCGACTAGAAAACTCACCGACAAGTGCGTCGACGACACAAGATCACGCAAAACAAAGCATCCATCAACATTCATCCGAATGGAACGAACCAAAGAGGGTTGCCAGGCAACCGCGATTCTCGAATAATAAGTGAAAATTCAAACCGAAAACCGATACGCGTACCTACAGCATACCGAGGACACCGAGCAAGATGGATTCCAAAAGAGGAATTACAACCCCCATCCCTCCACCACAGTATAGCCCTCCCTACCGCCACCTAGGACGACGACAATCAACAGGACGGCCGTTGGGCGCACTCCACTCCGCCGCACGGAGGTCAAGACAACGAGCGCTGCAATACCGGCAGAGCAGCGCAACGACCAAAGCCAGGGGTCACCTTTCACCGAGCGTGGGGGGGGAGTATACCAGACGCAACAGAGACCGTCCACCACCATTATATTTTTGTGTAGTGCAATTCAAGGATATAAAGAGAACACTTAAAAAAATGAACAGCAATGCCAAGGATTTTTATCCTTAAAAAAAAAGATAGTGACGCGTGCTCAATCGTCGCTTCGTCACTCACCACCTTCAAAGACATAATCAACACATGCAAAGTGAACAATTTTAAATTTTACACCTACACACCTAACAGCGCGAAACCAAAAAATTTAGTGCTTAAGGGAATAGAGGGCGACGTGTCAGCCGATGACATCAAGACCGAACTTCTCAACTTAAACTTACCAAACACCAACATCCTAAAAGTTGCAAAAATAAAATTTAATAAAAATAATGGTATAGAGCACTTCTTAGTGCAATTAAGTAATGATAGTGTTTGGGATTTAATCTGCCCAATGAGAACTCGTGACAGTTGTCGCTTTGTGCGGACTCGCAATAACTTATCACGGCGGTTGAGAATCATCGTGACGCCGGCTTCTCAGTCATCTCTTTGCTGTTACATACGTAATACGTGTCTTCTCATTACATCACAAAAGTCATCTCTTTAGTACTCTCGATCTCATACAAACCACACGTGTCTCCTCAGTTCAACCATAAGTCTTCTCATTAAGTACAAGTTCGGTGTGATTAACATAATTATTATCGCTCGGCTCGCTACTGATTAATATAATCAGGCCTGCTCAAGTCTTCTCACAGTTTAATTACAAAAAGTTAATTGTATAACGGCAGCTCAGTTTGAATTCTCGTAACCGACACGCGGTGTACGCTAGATTAAATAAGTCTGACTAATTTATGTAAATGCTCGACGTCCATCTCATTTAAGCCTACTTATTTCCCAAACACATACACAGTTCTAAATGGAAGAAATATTACATATAAGAATTTCCTGCACAAAGTGGCAATTTCGTGGACGGAGGGTACTAAAACTAAGTTTACGGAACATGATGAAAACCAACCTAAGTCCTGAGCCTACAAGAAGAGCATCCAAATTAGACCATCCCGGAAGACCATCGAATTTTGAGAAACAAACCTATAAATATAGTGACCAGTGGTCGAAGTTTAAAGCCCTAAAGTGTAAGAGTATGAGTATGCTATACGTGTGAGCCTACTAAGGGTGGCGTGAGTGTGTGTGCGTGTGCGTGTGCGTCCAGCTTATGCTAATGAACGCAAGATTTAACGGCGTTGTGATCGCCGATAGTTTATGATAATGAACAAAAAAATTGACGGCGTGGTGATCGCCGATGAAGCCGCGAATACGACCATGGCGGGGTGCGACCTGTGCTGCCAGATCGTGGGTAAATCGTACCCTCTCCCAGTGCCACTGTGGGATTGCACACAATGAAAGTTAACCATGTCCGTGTGTTCGGGATGTCGAAAGAAGTCGAGTGTAACCGAAGTTTGCGGGCACGCTGGAGTGGCACACTATGAAAGCGACTCGTGTCCGAACACATGGACACGAGTCGCTTTCATAGTGTGCCACTCCGGCCAGTGATCCCAGAGACTTTAGTTCGTCTGATCGACACAGGGGCGTAAAATTATCGTACGCGGCAGAATATTATCGTACGCCTCGGGAAAATTTGAAATCCGACAAAAATCCAACAATCTCCGATAAAATTTTTTTAGGTAGAAAACGTTAACTAATCGTTTAGTCTAATCGGCGGTTCGATAACTCCACAGGAAGATCTTCAAGTCGAAAAAAAAAATTTGATGACCCTTTTTTTTTTTTAATCATCAAGTTCCTTAACCCTACCATGAAAACGATAAAAACGGTCGTCCGCTGAGAGATCGTGGTGGTGGTGTGGTACTATGGGTGGTGGTGGTGGGAGTGGCGGTTGGGGGTGCACCTTTCCAACATTTGTTGACTAAAAAAAATAAAAGGTCATCAAGTTTTTGAAATTCCAAATGGATCGTACAGGGCCTCAAATTATCGTACGGATGGTATCGCTGACTCCGGCGTGCCCGCCAAGTGCCAACTTCGGTTACACTCGACTTCTTTCGACATCCCGAACACACGAACATGGGTAAATTTCATTGTGTGCAATCCCACAGTGGCATAGGGAGAGGGTACGATTTACCCACGATCTGGCAGCACAGGGTGCGACACTTTTTGTTCGACAGTGCTCTCGAGCGCATGGCGCTAAGGCACTCATTTTACCATGTAGTTAATAAAATCAAGTTTATATCAAGTGGCCTCCTGAAATTATTCGCCCACCCTTACAAAAGACAATGTAGAGTTTGTGCAGTTCATAAAAAAAGAAGTAAAACATCTTTTGTTTGTAAATTTTCCGAAGTTCCATTGCATAAAGGTGATTTTTGAACAATATCATGCTTTAAAAAAATATTAACTATTTCTTATTTGTAGTAACCACTGTAATACATTAAATAAAGATAATTTTGCATTAATATCATTAAAACAAAATATTTTATTAAATAAAATTATCCTATAATAACACGAAGCAGACAATTTTATTTGAGCATACGAAGCGAACGAACACTCCAACCACGCGACAGTCTAAACCAAAACAGAGCCGGCGCCAGAGAGAATCCGTGGCTGAGCGATCGGTCAGACGTGCGTATGCTGCTAAAGCGCTAGCGGTCGTCGGTAAAGTGTTAACAAAATTAATAATGCTTGTAAAAAACTTTTTTCTTCACACGTGTCGGTTTAGTGAACATCACTATTGCAGAAAAATACATGTTCAAATAGAAATAAATAAACGTTTTTCTGTCCGATATTGAACGCTTTTTATGTCTGCATATCCAGAGCTCAACAGTTTAAATATTAAAATTTTAAATTTTCTTTTTAAGATTTTGATCACGTTTTTGAGATTGGGAATCAGTTTTAGTTGTAAAAATTCTATTCTTTCGAATCCCAAGACACTCATATAAACAGTTAACATTTCTGAAAATATAAACAATTCCGTATGTATTTAAACTTTTAGTATGTATGTAAGTTTGATCTAGTCCAAACTATAGCGCGACACGTCAGAGGTCGTCCCTGCTCGACACTCATACCAAGCGAAGTACGCGGCAGTTTGCACTCGTCAGTCGTAACTGCGTGATAACAGCAGAAACCACGTTGAGATACGTGAGAGATTCATGGCGTCTGTCGCTACGCAATATAATTAAAGTCAATTTATAATAATAGTAAATTTAATAATTAGTTAATAATTATATATTGATAATTATAATAAAGTCAAGCTGTACTTGTTGTTGATTCAGGTAAACCTGCGAACAATCTTGTATTATAATTATTCTAATCGATCTTTGAATATGTATATAGTGTAAATATATTTCAGTTATTACTAGCATCAACCGCAGTACAATTTATTGATGACGTAGTTTCCAAATTTCGTAAGACAAGGGAATTGTCTTATAAATCAACAACAACAAAATGGCAGTCGTTCGAGCAAGATTCTGCTTTGTCTCTGAGGCATTGGACGCAAAAACCACCATTTTGAGAGTCCGCACTATTCAATTAGAAGGAGAGGTCAAAACTCCCTGATAAAGAGAAAACAAAAAACGATAAAATAAAAATAATAAATAACACAAAGATTGAAGAAAGTGTAGCGTTTTCTGATGAATCAAAAAACGGATTGCGACCCCACTTATTAGATTAAGAATAAATATCGAGGATACGCCAATCGTTGCGGTATATGACTCGGGAGCGAACGTATCAATAATAAATTATGATACAATAGTAAAATTAAAATTAAACAAAAAATTAAGTGGGGAAAATAAACTAAATACATTTGCAGGCACTACAAATACGTTAGGCTCAATAAATTAAAAACAGAGATCTTTAATATTTCAAATGCAATATGTTTTTATATTGTAAAAAGTGATTCTTTCCAGGATGACATTTTGTTAGGTTTAGATGCAATAAAAGAATTTAAACTTTGTCAGGATGAGAATTTGAAAATCTTTCAAAATAATACAAAGAAATACCACATACAGGAAAATTTGAACACTGAGTATATATCAACGAATACGGTTGTAAACAGTGAAAGTCCTTGGGAACGTGTGTGGAATAAACACAAAGAGTTATTTACAGAAGACAAATTCGAAGTAGGCAGAGTAAAAGGTTACGAAGCAACAATAAAGCTTATTGAAAATAAATACATTGCGCGTAAACCGTACAAATGTTCCATAGCGGATAACGAAGAAATAAATTCGCAAATAAAATCGTTAGTGAGAGTAGGTCTAATTGAACGCTCCACTAGTCCTTTCGCATCCCCGGTAACTCTTATTTTGAAGAAGGAAGAAGGGAGAAAGTCACGGTTATGTGTAGACTACAGCGAACTAAATAAAATAATAATACCAGAATGCCATCCTTTTCCGATTATTGATGATCTATTAACTAGAGTAAGGGATTGTAAAATTTTTTTCGAAATTGGATATAAACTCGGCCTTCTGGTCAATCTCAATTAGAGAAAAAGATAGATATAAAACCGCGTTTATAACCCAAAACGGGCATTGGCAATGGAAATGTTTGCCTTTTGGATTAAAATCGTCTCCAGCTATTTTTCAGAGAATTCTGAGTGACATAATAGCGAAAAATAATCTCGAAACCTTCGCGATTAATTACATCGACGATATTTTGATTTTTTCAAAAAATTACACAGATCATATACAGCATATTAATGAAGTTCTCATAGCCATTAAAAAAGCGGGTTTTAAATTAAATAAAAAAGAATGCATATTTGCACAAAAATCGGTTATATATTTAGGACATGAAATTAAAGAAAATGAGGTAAGACCCCTAAATGATAACTTGATCGCAATTAAAAATTTTCCTACACCGCAAAATCAAAAAAATGTGAGGCAACTTTTGGGCAAAATAAATTTCTATTTAAAATATATACCACAAGCTTCGATTGAGTTAGAACCACTGCATAATTTACTTAGGAAAAATGTAAAATTTGAATGGACACAAGAATGTAAAAACAGCTTCAAAAAAATAAAAAACTATCTCAGTTCGGAACCGATAGTGGCAATTTTTGACCCAAAACTTCCCATATACATTTTCACTGATGCATCTAAAATAGGAGTAGCGGCAGTTTTGAAACAACCTCAGAAAGATAACTCTATTAAACCAGTTTATTTTTTCTCAAAAAAATTAACAAAGTCACAAGAAAATAAACGCGCTATTTTCTTGGAACTCCTGGCAATAAAAGAGTGTATTTTATATTAGCAATATAAACTAATAGGAAATAAATTCACGATATTTACAGACCACAAGCCGCTGGAAAATTTTAATGTGAAAAAGAGCAAAGATCCTGAATTATTGGCTTTATTAAACTACATTTCTAATTTTGATTTTGAAATCAAGTATAACTCGGGCAAAAATAATTCAGAAGCAGATAGCTTTTCGCGAAACCCGGTACTAGATGAAAGCATAAGTAGTGAAACGGCTATCAAAATAGTAAATTTTTTATCAATGGAAGAATTAATAAACGATCAAAAACAATTAAATATAAAAAAAGAAGACAAAATAGTAAAAAAAAATAACATTTGTTATAAAATTCTAAACAACAAAGAAAAAATATGGATTTCGGAAAGTTTAGGAATTCGATTGATAAAAAAGATTCACAACGAAAGCCATATTGGAGTAAAGCAGTTAACTCTGACTTTACCTTCAAAATATTATTTTGGAAATATGCATAAACATATAAAACTTATTTGCCGAGCATGCGATACTTGTATAAGAAATAAATCGAGGTTCGGAAACTTTATGCAACCCCTTTCACAATTAGACCCAGCGTCGGAGCCCTTTCAAATAATATCCTTGGATACAATAGGAGGGTTCAGCGGAAACAAGTCACCAAAAAAATTTTTACATTTAGTCGTAGATCATTTCACGAAGTACGCTTTTGTAGTGACCTCAAAAACGCAGTCGGCAAAAGATTTCATAAATTTAATTTAAAAAGTTCAAAAAAGGGGGAAAATAAAATTACTACTAACTGACCAATATGCTGGAATAAACTCAAAAGAATTTAAGAGATTTCTAAAAGCAGAAAACATAACAAATATTGTCACCGCGGTAGATTGCCCTTTTTCAAACGGGCAAAACGAACGAACAAATCAAACATTAGTAAATGCAATTAGATGTAAAATTTTCGAAAATAAAGATAGGCCGTGGTCAGTCATAGCGGAAAAATGTGTAGAGAACTACAATAATACGATACACAGCACAACAAAGTTTACTCCGAATTATCTGCTAAACGGAATTGATAAATCTTTTTTCCCTTCGGAACTAAACGAAAACAATTTGGAAAATCTAGATAAAAATAGAAAGATAGCATTTTTAAATGCACAAAAAATTCATGAACAAAACAAAGTTTATTATGATAAACATAAACGTAAAATAACATACAAAGTCGGTGATCTAGTTTATATTCAGAACAGAAATCGTTTAAATAGGAAAAAACTGGACCCAGTCAGAGTGGGCCCGTTTAAAATAAAACATAAAATTTCGGATTTATTGTATGTTATTGATTCGGGATTTAAAACACCGGAGTCAAATGTATATCATGCGAGTAAAATGATTCCCTATTTCCAAGCTCCTGACTCCTGTAACGTGTGTCAAAGGGGGGGGATGTAAGTTTGGGCTAGGCCAAACTATAACGCGACACGTCAGAGGTCGTGCTTGCTCGACACTCATGCCAAGCGAGATACGCGGCCGTTCGCACTCGTCAGTCGGAACTGCGTGATAAGAGCAGAAACCACGTTGAGTTACGTGGGAGACTCATGGTGTCTATCGCCAAGCAATATTATAAATTTCAATTTATAATAATTGTAAATTTAATAATTAATTAATATTTATATATTTATAATTATAATCTAGTAAAGCTATACTTGTTGTTGATTCAGGTAACCCTGCGTAAATTCTTGTATTATAAATTATTCTAATCGCTTTTTGTATATGTATATAGTGTAAATATATTTCAGTTATTACTAGCATCAACCGCAGTACAATTAATTTGTGACGTTGTTTCCAAATTTCGTAAGAAAAGGAAATTGTCTCATATGTATATAATGTATTTCGGTAAATTCCTTAGGTTTTATATTATTTAGACCTCGTTTCATACATATAAAATAAATTTTTTAATCTTATACCATTTAAATATGTAAAATATATTGCTATTTAACCAGCATAAAACAAATTCTATAAAATTGTTTTAAGCTTCTTAAACGATGAGCTAGAGTTCCGTTATAAGTTTTTATTTATAGCATTTAAAATAAAAAAATATTGGACATTTCATATTTTTTCTTATTCTTAGATAAATCTAGTCACTTGTTAACTAATAAAACTGTTATAAATTATAAAATCGTTTCATTTAAGTAATAAACTATTTTCTAATGAAATCATTACCTATTTTCTGTTTCATTAACTTATGTCTCCTGTTTCGGGGCTAGATATATAATTAACACTTCTCAAGGTCAATCTGCGGTAAAAATCACTATATATTACACAATTAATCCAAAAATAAAATAGCTACTAGATACGTCGTATGTATCAATGAAACATACTACAAACAGTCAATAATAATTATATTTTTTTTTAAATAATAAAATACTCTTTTTGTCCGAAAATGTAGTATACATTAAAGAATCATTTTTGTTTAAATTTTTCTTTCTCTTTGAAATTCTAGTAACTGATGATATACATTTACAAAATTCAAATTACAAAGTTATTTTAATTAGAATGAAGCTTGATCTTGCCTAAGGCTTCTTGGAAGCATGCTAATTTCGCTGCTAGTTATTCTTCGTGATTAACTTTTTGTGTTAATAATACGAGAAATCTTATAAAAATTTCTCCTCCTTCAATCAAAAAAATTAATTCATTAGATACTTGTAATATTACAGAAACATTATCAAATTTCTATTTGTTTAAATTTATTTTAGGAATTTAAAGTAGTTCAAGCGCATATTTATAAAAAGATAGATTGACTTGAAATTTTCATAATGTATTCTTGAAATAACTGTTTTGCAGCTGGGACAAAAAACAGTACTATTCCCAGGTAAATTAAAAAAAAAAAAAAATGAAAAAAAAATATTCAACTTTTAACGTGAATTCTTATGGATGCAGCATACATAATACATGATAGCTTTCTTTTTAAAAGACAGATTTTTGAAAATGAAGGTGAAGTTATTAGATTTTTTAATCAAAATTTCATTGTCTTAAAATGATGACAGGTAGCCAGGCTAATTTATAAACAAAAAGAGAAAAATCATTAAAAAACGAGGTATTTTACGAGTTGAGGAACGTCGTTTGCGCATGCGTTGAAGATCTGACAACATATCACTTGAAATGTAAGAAAACTAGCGGTGAATCGAAAACAGTTAAAATTAAAATACAAACATATTGGTATGTTTTAACTGCGATGTTGCCAGATTTCCGATACCAGGGTCGTAACATATACATTCACTAAAGAAGAACGAATGTGGGTTTTACTAATTTTTGTATTTTTAGGTTTATTTATGTATGAATTTTTTCATTTAAAAGTCAATTATATATCTCTAAATACAAATTAAACCATAAATTTAAATATTAATTGAATAAAAATTAAAGCTCCCTTGGGGCCCCTCGCTAGGTACGTTAGCCAACGATCGAACTACTTTAATCGTGTTGGCCGAAATATTATGTTCAAAAAAACTGCATAAATATAAAACGGTTGAAGAAATTTATCTGTAAGGGTATGTTCTTTAACTGTAGAAGATATGCGTTTAAAATATTTTCTTTACTTACAGCAGTTGTTCCCAAACTTTTTTGTCCTATCGCCCCCTTTCCAAAAAATATATTACTTATCCACCCCTTGAAAATTAATTTTTTGGTTTTACTTTTGTTTATTAACTCAAAAAAAAAAATAGTAATAAATTCATTGCCCACCTCTCCCTCCTAACCAATGCGTCTGTAGCCATCATCGCCTCCCTGAACCGCTTCATCGCCCAGAAGGGGGCGATATCGCCTACTTTGAGAACCACTGACTTACAATTACAGATATAAAAATTAGGTAGCTTTTTTGCTTGTTTTTTTTTCTATTTTTTCTATTCTTTTTTTTAACTTTTTATTCTTTTATAAGTATTTTTTATTTTTTTACTTTTTATTCTTTTTTTCCTATTATTTTTTTTATTTTTTTCTTATTTTTTCTCATTTTTAAAATTACAATTATTTGTCCGTGGACATTAGGTAAATTTTTTTTATTAATTTAAATAACATGTAGGTGGTAATTTACTACCTTCAGGGTTAGTTTTCTTTTACAATTTTTATAAAAGTCAACCGAATGTTTCCTTATCAATCTTTTTTAGTAGTTTACGTTTCTGTAGCTAGTTAGGGTAAGTGTATTACAGTTCTTTTTTTATATTTTGTAGTAAAATTTTTTATTTCGTTTATCACTCTCGTTGACATTAGGTCTTCTCGTA
This sequence comes from Polistes dominula, assembly GCF_049000335.1. Taxonomy (NCBI): domain Eukaryota; kingdom Metazoa; phylum Arthropoda; class Insecta; order Hymenoptera; family Vespidae; genus Polistes; species Polistes dominula. The sequence continues at coordinate 4,930,200 of NW_028301061.1, read as the reverse complement.
TATCTTCATTCCATATAAAACATGATGCGTCGACTACAATTCCAAGTATTTTCTATTGCATTGATTAATAACGTTGTTATATGATTCATTGTTGCCGTTCTCCCATAGTGATGTCCCCTTAAATTCCATAACAGGGTTTATAATGATTTCATAATACTTTAAATTTATTTTTTAGGCTGAGCTTGGATTTTTGGCTTAGTTGTTTAATAACTATATCGTTGATTTTAATATCCGGATAATCATTTGTACACAATATGAAAGTTATATGATTCAGTTTTCTTAGATTTTGCTTTTATCCTTTATCTTTAAGCTATTTATTTTTTTTTTGTATGCTCTTTTAACAAGGTCATTATTACTGATAGTTTAGAATGTATGGTTGTGTAGTAATGTTATCAGAAAACGTTAGTATTTTATTTTCATCAATAGTTGGAATATCAGCTGTACAAAGTGTATAAGGGTACGGTTCTAAGGACACTTGCTTGAGGTACACCAGTTTTGATTACTTTAATTTCGATATAAGCATCATTGTGATTTATATAATAACAATTCTGACTCTCTTAGATATGGTGTAAGGAGATTGTGCATTTGCATTTATAAGAAGGGTTCTCGTTGTATCTAGAAGCTCCTCATGTCAAACATTATGAAATAGTTTATGAATGACTATCCAGTTGTAATAATCTTTGATTCCTATCTAGTATGTTTGACATTACTATTATCTCCTGTTTAAATGAATTTGTCACCTATCGACTAAAAATAATCCTGTAAGGTAATTTCTGTAGGGTAATTTTTGTCTTGGCAAAATTTGTGTCAGATTGTATACTGCAACTGTGGTTGCTTGAAGCTGTTTTTGTCTAATTCGACTATACAGATGGTGTTTGTTTTTCTTTTAAATATAAATGCTGTACCTTTCGTTTGCTTTCCTTGATGAATGTCTTTTGTTCTATATATTGTAATATGGGATTTTTTAATAGCTTCTTGTAGTGAAATATTGTCATTGTTTAAGAATTTTTCTGTCTCTACGACTCCTTCTGGCAATCCTTTAAAAGTTCTAGAACACTATTTTCGGGGTAGTCATTTTTATTTCATAGTTACCTCATTTCTGAGCTATTGTAATATAGTTGTTTGTTAAATTTTCTCTTTTTAGTATTGCGTTTTGTTCCATTATCATATTTGTTGATATTATTCTAGTCTTAATGCATTGTTTAAGGAGTTTCTTGGTTTCTGTAGCGTCATTTGGTCCCTTTCATTTAATAATGTTGAATTGGAATTCGCCTGGCACTTAACTTCTCGAGTTAGCTAAATTTATAGTTTTTCGCATAGTGTTTAAGAAAGAGTATGTATTATCTCTTAAGTCAGTTACTTCTGTTTCTTGTTGTATATTTTACTGCGGATGCACTCTCTGCTTCGAAAAGGTGGAAAGAGATTTCCTTGGAGCTGTTTTCTAACCTCACAGCCTTTTTTTAACTATATGGGTGGTTTCAGTTATAATTGTAGTATTTTACTAATTTTTTTCCCCAACATGGGGCAGTTGACACTTATTTGACCGCTTGTTTTAAAGGTTGCCGTTCATTTCTTTTTAGCAATAGAAAACTTAATTAATCGGCTAGTTATTGATAAGCGTTTGCAATGAAAAGTCGATAAATCGGCTAACGATCAAAAAAGTTTTAATTGAGAGGTGATTTTGTGCATATTTTGCGCATGCAGTTATATTGCAATAAATATTGGATGTCCGTATTGTTGACATCTCATGCATTGCAATACTTTTCCTTATGTAGTCATAATTCTACGTTTATTATAGTGTTCATCATTTTGTTTATACTAAAAATATCCTTGTTATTGCTTCTAGGTTTGAATTCTACTATAAACAACAGCAATACCCGTTTCATATCATATTTCGTAATACAATTTAGTGATCTTACTCTATATCCCAGCATTGTAAATTCCTTCTTGATGTTCGTGGCTTGTTTTTAGATGTAAGTTTCCGATGAAAAAATCCGATGACCGTTTTGCAGATTTTTTCCGTCTTCAGTAGGTATCTATGATAGGCTGAGTTTTTCTTTTCTTTAGACCTTGTTTTACTTTACGAAATATTTCAGGAGTGTTAGTTGGTATTTTAACTTCATGAAGTTTTATTTGTTTTAAAATATAGTTTTCTATCCCTACTGTACCTAATTAAGCACTCAATAGGGGGTTTTATTATTCGAGTATCAAGATAAGTTGATTGTGGTTTAATAAAATAAGATCTAGTTACGTTCATCTCTATCTCTTCCTCCAATGAGTTTAACAAAATTGACAGTGGTATTTTCCTGTAAGTAGTGCTGGGTGTCGGAATTGTTTGCCTATAAGATTATGTTATGATTTTTATTTGCTACAGCTTTCTTCCATTCCTTAATCAACAAAAACCACTTGTGCCCGGATTTTAGGAATCCTACAGTTTTGTGTATGTTTAACACTAAACCTACCGACATTTCATGTATACCTAATCCTACCATGAGTGGTCAAATGACCGCTTCAAAAAAACATATGTATCTTAGTAAAGTAGATAGTAAACAAAATATTTTCCAGATGCTACAACAAAAACTCGTTCCCCGCTTTTCGATGTTGTATGTTTTATTTACTTTTATGCATTTTCATCACATTTTTTACAAATTACAGCATTTTGTATTGCACATTTTCCACATATGTAGTTTTTACATTTTATACAAATTTTATTTTATTGACTTTATAATATCTTATTTGACAAAATCTCCGTTCAGAAGAAACAGTATTTGTATTTATTATTGTTTTTGATTAGCATTCCTTGCTTATCTGTTTCTCTTTCTGAAATTCGGTCCCAAGTTCTTCTGCCAATTGAAATAAAAACTCTTGCCTTGATATTTCTTCACCCGTCGTTTCTTTATATAAAATCCAAGCATTTATCCCGGGTAAATCTAAGATATTGAACAATACCTATAAAGGCCATCTTTGACATTTAGATTTTACACTATATTTTCTGGCCGTTTGATCGGTTACATCTACACCGAATTTTGTGCTATTGTAAAATCTAATTGTCTCTGCTATACGGGTGTCATTTTTTTCAATTTCGACGGATGAATACATTGAACTAAGTATCAATACTTTTTTATTGGGTTTATTTTCTTTTATTTTTTTCCAAACAGTTCCGTCCATAGCAGTTTCAATTTATTCCTCATTTTCACTTTCGGAACTAACTATAAATCTCTTTCTTTTTTGTTGTCTTCGTATATTCAAAATATTCTCTTCGTCCGTATCGCTGTCAAATAAGTCACAATAATTTTCTACAGTATCATCATCAATATCGTAAACTTCTTGATCATCTTCCGAACAATCCTCGTCGATATTATTTATTTTGTCTAATAAATTGATATTCCTCTAATGTCTTGACATTTTGGGGAATGAATATACAAATGATAAAGTAAAAACTAAAATATCAAAATATAAATCAAACGGGGCAAAAACATTGAGACCAGAAATAAAAAAACAATTGTAAATCATACCACAAAATATTGTTGGCTCTGTTGACTTTGTCGAAACTATCACTTATACCAAGTAATAATTTTTATTATAATATAATTATAATTTCTATTATACACTGAAATTTTGATGCTTTCTGTTTGTATCGCAAGACCTTACTGTCGTACAAAAAACGCTATGTTCTTTTTTCCAATAACAACGAAAACGCCATGCATTGATTCTAATCGCACATTTGTCTACAATGTGGACACATTGATTAAATTGTAGATTGTCTACAATTACATTGTAGACTCGTAAAACAATTTCAAGAATGCGATTATCGAAGAATATAGTCGAAGAATATACCATAAATTTTTCAAACGGTCAAATGACCGTTCGTGGTAGACTAGACATGGTATAATTTGTTTTCGGAAAATGAACAATAAAAAAAGTGGTAAATATTGAAAAATAGGTTGTATGTATATTTTAGGAAAAGTCAAAAAGCTACATGATGATACAGTAACGTTGTATACGAGAGATTTTAAACGAAATTTTAAAAACAGTCATTTGACCGCGCATGGTAGGTTTAGTGTTAAATTATTATAATCGTTGTTGAAGACGTATGTATCAATTTTAGTGATAATTTTGATCAGATCGGTAAATTTCTTGATATTATTAAAAAAAAATCGAACAATCAAAACACTGGCTCTAATTGTAAATCATCATTTTTTTTTTTACTTTAAACATTTTATATACGAAGCTCACAAGGTACATAAATGGTTAACAAAAAGTTTAAACAATGCTCGAAAAAGAAAAAAGTCGAAGTCGCAATAAGTCTTCCTATTTTAACGGCCTTAGTCAGAGAAAAATTTTTCAAAAAAAAAAAAAAAAAATCGTTACAATTGTTCTAGCACATTTTTTTGGAAACATCTGTAAACACAGTGAATATTATATCTAAAATAAATACAGTATTTCTCTTATTAAAAACTTTTTAGTCTATTTATTACTACCTGTTATTCTTTAATAATTATTAAATACAAAGTAAGATTAATTGATTACTAAATTGTTTACTTATTCGATCATTCCTAAAATTTTGAAAAATGTATACCTTTTTTCGGACAGAAAGAATATTTTCTGTTATTAAACATAAGTAATAGTTAATATTTTCCTGAAACTACAAATTTATGTTTATGAACATTTAATTTAGAAAAACTACTCACTGTATGCCTATTTCTATTAAGATTGCGTAAAAAGGATTAATTTCTAAAAAACAATTTTATTTTGTTATAATTATCGTAGGTAATAGATATTTAAGTAATAATAATACATTAAATAAATAAAATGTAGATAATCAACATAATACTGTAGTAATAAATTAGCGCGTTCACGATTCGCTGAATCACTATTAAGCTGGCAACTAAAGTCATTGTGGATTTTGTCGACAGATTTAATTTAAATTTTCTTTTGTTTCATTAACTTGTTCACAGTACCTAACATATATTTTTTATTGTTTGGACTACCTTTCATTTAGTAAAAAAATTATATCGTTTAGTACCACAGTTTAGTTTTTATCTCAATCTAAAAATAGAAGAACAAGACGTGTACTTCGGACATATTTTGTTGTATTATTTCTGAAATATATGGCAATGAAGTCTTGAAGAAAAGGCAATATCAGAATCTGTATGCCAGATTTCGTTCTATGGATTTCTCATTGAAAAACGCTCAACGATCTCTGGCCATCGAGTTGAAGTCGATGAGACCCATATCAAGGCCATTATCGATTCAGATGCAATAGCACAACAAATGGTATTGCAGAGAAGCTCAATGTATAGCATACATGCATTGAAAAGTTTAAAAAAGCTTGGTTATGTCAAAAAACTCGAGCTATGGATCCCTCACTAGCTGAAAGAAATTCATTTGGCGCAACCATTAGCATCTGTGATTCGTTTCTGAAACGCAACAAAATTGATCCTTTGTTGAAAAGACTAATTACTGGCAACGAAAAATGGATAGTTTATAACAACATCAATCGGAAGAGACCGTGGGTGATGCAAGATGAACCAGCCCAGACGATCTCAAAAGCAGATATTCACAAAAAAAAAAAAAAAAGATTATGATGTCAATCTGGTGGGATTATAAAGGAATTCTGCACTTTGAGATTTTATCAAAAAACTAGACAATCAATTCGAGCCTGTACTTTCTAAGCAAAAATTTTGAATTTTCATTCTTATTTAAAACCTGCAATCACATAGTTGCTAATCTAATAGTTTTGAACGTAATAAATAAAAATTGGACGACAACAATTTTTTCTTTTAATAATTTAAGTTATTTCTTATAATTTGAAATATTTTCCTTGTAATTATTATTATCAGAAATCTCTAGCTCATCGATTTTGTCAAATAGGTCCTATTATTTTATGTATGATATCTTTAGTTTTTTTTTTTTTTTTTTTTATCGAAATCTGAATACTACTTTTATATGCTGTTTATTTCTTTTATTAATATATTTTTAGAATTTCTTGGACTTTTTTTTATATAAATAATGGGTCGTTTATTTCGATAGTAACTTTAGTTCATTTTTTATTTCTTTTTACAAAATTTTTTTAATGACACTTCTTCAAGTTGTAGACGTTCTTACGGTTAACAAATAAATATTAGAATGGACTTATATAAAGCTACTTGTAAAATACACATCTTAAGTATTCGCTAGAAAATAATACACTGAATACAAAATACAAAATTTACATTGAAGTAAGGATGACTTACTTTTCTTTTCTTTAAATTAGTACTTGAAACTCAACATGCAATGAAAACACTTTTAAACTTTTGTACTATTATTCTCTTTCCTACAGTTGCAAAATTGTGCTGTGACACCCACTCAATTTTAGTCTGCTTCCACTTTTGTAATGAAAGAAACAATCTTCTTCTGACAATGTAATAAAAAATATTTAATTAACTTTCAGTTTGTCATTCAGAAAGCCCATTCATATAATCTTATTTTTTGTACGGAATGTATAATTTCAGAAACATGAATGTTATATTTTTTTGATTGATCAAACCGACGGGTTGTAGTAAGTAGGACAAGATGCAGATATTTTCTTCAAAAACAAGAAAAAAGGGGAATAAAATTAAAAAGTAAAACATTTTTGTATGCATATTTTTAAAAATTCTGTAAAAATAAATAATGATGTGATAACATTCTATGATAGCTATTTAAGTTTTTTTATACACCATAACAAAAAAGAAATGCAAGCTACAAATAACATTATGTAAATTATTCTTTATTTTTGTTTGTGATGAAAAACGAGGAAATATAGCTACAAATTATTTTATTAAATGTAGATGTTTTCGACGAATAGGTAAAATTGTGAAATTTACTGTTAAAATTGTTATAAAAATATTACTTTTGTAAGACTTGCCATTAATCCTGTTTGTTTTTAAATATTAAAAATTTATTTTTTTGGACATTCAATCTGTGGATACAATTCATAAAGAAATATTAAATAGTCAGAAATTTCTAAAATTATGATGTTTTAAAAGTGTTAAATTTGCTATGGTAATTATTCTCGGATTTTATATTATAATTCGAAATCCTGAAAAATTTCTTTTGGATTATATATTATATAATTCAAAAACTATAAGAAATAGAAAATTTATTTATTTAAAATTTCTTATTTTAATTTATTTATACACAATTGTTTAATCTAAAATTCCCTAATCGGTTATTTAATGAACTATTTAACCTGTTAACCAGGTAGATTATATAAATAAGTCAAACGTATTGCTTTAAATCTAAAGGTATAAAACCTTTGTACTTTATATATAAATAAACAAAAAATATATATATTTCAGTCTTTCCAATTAGTTTAAGCATAAATAATAAATAATAAATAAATAAAAAAATATATAAAAAATAACGCGTGGGGAATAGCGAAGAGAGCGAGAATCGGGAGACTGATGGATAGGCTAAGAATAACGGAAGCAATAGTGAGGAGCGGGTTGCTGTACGGGGTTAAAGTGTGAGGATGGAAAAGAAGAGAGAGGGTTGAGAGAACGCAGGCCAGGTACACGAAGATTGCAATGGGTCTGAGGAGAAATACTCCGGATTACATCTGGAAGATGGAGGCAGGATGCGTGGGGATCGAGATAGAGATGGTATTGAATAACCAAAGAATTAAAATGACCAAAAAACTTCGAAAATATGTAAAGAATAAACCTTTATCCATGGTTCCTCTTCTCATTGATATGGAAGTTCCAATAATGGAATTTTTATCGGATTTTATTTTAGAAATAGACATAAATATATAATATAATGCCTACATTTAATCAGCATTCAATCTAGCACATTTAGATCATTTCACTCTGTGTATTATACTCATTCATGCATGTATCATTTTCAAAAATTCAAATAATTTATTTATAATCCTACGATTTTTGTACTTCACTTTTCTCTCTGTAATCCTACATTAGGTTAAGATTTGATATTGTTAAGAACATAGTGCTCAAATGTACATTAGATATTAAGATATGAGTATTTTTGTATTTGAAATTGTAACTCAGTGCGCCCTCACCGGCGCTACTGTACTGATGCTGTGGCTCTATACTGTAAAAGTTCATGCCAATAAAAACACTATTAAAGCTAAAGATAGAGATGGTAAGGCGGGCCAGTAAATACATAGGAAAAATAATGGAGATGGAGGCAGGAAGATGGCCAAAGAAATGTCTAATGGAGGAGGCGAGGTGCCTGATAAACAACGATGGAAGCAAATGGGGTAAGGAAATGAAGGCAACAATGGAGAAGGCAGGAGAGGGTCAGATTGGAGAAGCAATGAGAAGAGGAAATGTGGAAGAGTGGAGGATGAAGGCGGGAAGAGCGGTGCAGAAGCTGGCGGAGCAAGAAGTACAGAGGATGTGGGGAAAAATTAAACGCCTCAAATTCCTGCGTAAAGTACAAGGAAAGGAAAAAAGCACCGGGAAGGGAAGGGTATTGGGACGAAGGAACTACGAGAGAAGAAAACAGGAAAATATGGGCAAGAATGAGATGCGGGAGCGTAGGGAGAGAAGCATGGAAAGGCTTTAGGGAAACGAGGTACAGAGTATGTGGGAGAGGAGGAGGAAACCTTATGGCACATATGGGTATGCGAGGAGGCCCATGAGGCGGATGGATGAGCAGACTCATAGGAACTTGAGAGAATGGGAAGAACAGCAGAGAAAGGACCCGGATGGTGGATGGGAGAAGGCGTTGGAAGGGAAAGTGATAGTAGAGGAGACGTGTAAGGTAGCGAGGTTTTTTGAGAAGGTAACGAAGGGAAAAGCATAAGAAATAAGTATAAGGTAGTATAAGAGATGTACGAGGGTGGATTGATATTGAAGCTACCTAGCGCTAGATAGCAGTACAAAGACAAAAACTTTTTTTTTTAGAAATTGCGATCTGTCAAACGTCAGCTGTTAAAATTTCACCCAAATTCATCGATTAGTTTATTTGTTGTAGTCGTTTGAAGTAAGCAACTTTTGTGTTTCTTGAAAAATGGAAAAAAGTGAATTTCGTGCAGTGATTAAACACTATAGGGATTGAGAAAGAACTGTAGAGGCAGCACTATTGCTGAAAGTGGAGCGATCTAGTGTAATAAATATAAAGCTTAGTGATGAAAACATTGTAATAATTAGTATTAGTTGACATTAATAATGCAAAAAATAATTAAATTTGGGTTCTTGCCCGTCAAAAATACCCTTATTAGGGGTCAAAATGACATTAGAGGTAAAAAATTATTTGAGTCAGGACACGTTTTAAATGTTGTGGAAACAGAAGATTCCAATAAACATTCAATAATAACCTGCTCAGTTGTAGCTCAAACCAAAATTTCCGATGTGTACAAAATAAAAATTTATGTTAGTTACTAACTATTTTTACAATTATTTTATACAATATTAAAAATATGATAAATCTGGTTACGTTGAAGCTTTCTTAAGATTATTTTTAATGTTCATAAATTCACAAAATTTATAACTAAATATAAACCTGGTTAAAAGTTTCGAAGTGTAGAAGTAAATTTTATTTCAATTTTTAATGAAATAAAAAAACGACAGATTATTTATATTTTTAATATTAATTACATTGTTTCAATAACTTACAGTAACTTAAAAATTATTTTCAGCTTGATAATAATCGAAATATTATCAGTGCTAATTGCACCTGTAAAACTGGAGTGGCGCAGCAATGCAAGCATATATGTGCCGCAATACACTTCGTTAACTCACCGGATTCTGCAACTAGTAAAACTAGTCAATCGCAAGGATGAGGTAAGCCCTCGCATCGTCAGCTGTTGGGTTATGACAAAGGGGCTCGAATGTCAACTTTATTTTCACCTCCTTTTCAATCAGATTAAAAAAATAATTAATTTAATGAATTTGCTATTATTTTGTATAGCACTTGCCATCACTTTGCTTTACATTTTTCCCAGCAGGTGCCGTCAAAGTCATCTTTCTCAATCCCTATTATTTGAAAGGGAAAACGGCGAAAGAGACAAAAGAAAAGCTCGATAAACATTACGGTGAGTCTGCTCCGTCAGATTACATGGTAAAATATTGGATTGCTGAATTTAAACGCGGCCGAACAAGCACTGCAACAATACCATCAACAGGAAGGCCAAAAGAGGTGGTTACTGAAGAAAATATCAAGAAAATCCTCGATATCGTTATGAATGATCGCCGAGTCAAGTTACGTGAGATTGTTGAAATGGTAAACATATCATATGAACGTGTGTTAAACATTTTGCATGAACATTTGCATATGAAAAAGCTATCGGCAAGATGGGTGCCGCGTTTGCTCAGTGTCGAACAAAAACGAGTTCGACAGACCACTTCACAGCGATGTTTGGACATGATAAAGCGCAATCCTGTTGATTTTTGGCGTCGATTAATAACTGTTGATTAAACGTGGGTCCACCACTACACACCTGAAACCAAAAATCAATCGAAACAATGGGTGGAACATGGTGGAAGTGCTCCGAAGAAGACGAAGACAGTGAAATCGGCTGGCAAGGTTATGGCCACTGTATTTTGGGATGCACACGGAATATTGCTCATCGATTATCTTGAAAAAGGATCCACAATCACAGGAAAGTATTATCGTGCATTATTGGATCAATTAATTGATGCAATCAAGAAAAAACGACCACATTTAAAGAAGAAAAAAGTGCTCTTTCTTCAAGACAACGCACCGGTTCACACAGCATTAGATACGATGCTAAAATTACGTGAAATACACTTCGAATTGGTTGATCATCCACCTTATAGTCCAGATTTAGCTCCTAGTGACTTTTTCCTGTTTCCAAACTTGAAAAAATGGCTCGCAGGAAAAAGATTCATCTCAAACGAAAAAGTGATTACCGAAACTAACGCGTATTTTGAGGGGTTCCCAAAATCGTATTATTCAGATGTTATAAAAAAGTTGGAATATCGTCTTACTAAGTGTATTGAGCTAAAAGGAGACTATGTTGAGAAATAAATGGTTTTTGAAAAAAAATGTTTTTTTCCTACTTATGTAGCTTCAATATCAATCCGCCCTCGTATGACACTGTATGTAGCAAGGAGGTTATGTTGAAACCCGCGAGGGTAGACATGAAATAAAGTTTATTGTTAAAGCTACGTAATTAAAAAAGGAATTCGTTGGTTAACAGGTAAAGGTATTTTTTAGGGACCATCTCAGTGTAACCGGCCAAAAAATTGTCAATTTTCGTGAATTTTTTTCGGATGTATAGGAGGAGGGGATCGGGATGTTCTTTTTTCTCCGAATAAAACTACTCTTTAACAATACAAAAAAATTTTTTTCATTCGTTTTTATTTATTTTTACTTATTGTAATTATTATTTTAAAAAGTGAGTAAAAAAAATTGGGGCAATCGGTGTCAACGATTGTGATTGCAGTTTGCATCTCAAAGAAAAAAATCAAATTGATTATTAATCTGTAAAGAAGCCGCTATGTCCCAATGGAGGTTTTTTTTTAAATTTGACAAAATGTCGACAGCTTGAAGAAAAAGTACGAAATTTAGCCCTGTTTTTCAACAGTTTTTCGTGTGAAAAAATAAGAAGAATTAAAAAAAAAAGCATCTATAGGGACCACAAAGAATAAAGTAAAAAAAATTCCGTAAAAATTTAAAAAGGGCATTTTGAGAAAAACGCGTTTAAAGTTTAGAGGAGTTACTCTTTCACTTTAATCTCTTTTTCTAAGAAAAATTGTAGCGACCGTAATAATTTGAATTCAAATTTGAAAATTTTACATAACATGCACAACTATATGTACTTTAGATGAGACCCAAAAAAAAAAAAAAAATAGATTTTAAAATTTTACACTGAGATGGATCTCTTAAATATAAGCATTATTAAAATTATCATTGTTTCCCATAGAAAGAAATCTAGAGGTGTTAACACATTGCGTACAGGTCACGAGATATCTCGTTTTTAGCAAATTGAACGTTGCGTACGGGTTACGAGATATCTCGTTTTCATGTTTTTTTTAAATATAAAATATTTTTGTAACGTTACCAAGGTGACGAATTCTTTCGCATTCCTAAGACAAATGACAACCGAATTTTGACATTCCGAGCATGCAGAAATAATCATTATAGCCATTTCATCAGTAGATCTGTGCCGATTGTCGTACGTACTATATCTTATAAAGTGTTTTATAAAATGTGCGGGCGTTGACGGCGTGTTGAACGTGCAGAGCGCCGTACGCAATGTGTTAAGTCTGGGGAACGAGCTGGCCACGATATTGGACCGCCGCGTCCAATCCAACGATTTCGAAATTTTTCATCGAGTTCTCTTCGTGCAATCAATGAATAATGTGCTGGACGGACATCCATCATGTTGATACCACATGGTTTGTCGTGTAAGTAAAAGTAACTCCTCTAGCAGAAGACCCAATGTATCCTTGATAAAATTAGCGTAGATGTTGCCATTCAAATTTCCATTGATAAAATAAGGACCAATAATTTGAGCACCTATGATACCGCACCATACATTCACAGACCATTGTCTCTGGTGTTCAACCTGCCGCAGCCAATGTGGATTTTCCGTTGCCCATAAATGCATGTTATGCAAATTAACATTCCCGTGATTTGTGAATGTTGCCTCATCAGTAAATAAACCGATATTCAAAAATAACTCATTATTTTGGATCTGATCTTTAATCCATCGACAAAACTCAACGCGATTCATGAAATCGTTTTCGTGCAATTCTTGGTGAAGACTAACATGGTACGGATGAAATTTGTGACGGTGCAAAATGCGAAGTACGCTCCTTCTACTAATGCCAGATTCATTTTCAAATTGTCGCGAACTAATGTGAGGATTTTTAGCCACACTTCCGAGCACACCGATTTCCATTTCTTCATTTGTTACTCGTTTCTGGCGTTTACTTTTACGAACACTCAAACTACCGGTTTGCCTAAGTTTATCACAAACATTTTTAAATGTTTGACGCGAAAGCTGGGACCGATGTGGATATCGTTCAGCATACAAGTTTTTCGCCCTTCCAGAATTTTGTTGGCATTCGCCATAAATAAGAAGCATATCGACTTGCTCTTCAAACGGATACATTGTGCCCGATTGACCGGTTTATCGATACTAATATTATCATGTTTATCTTATCCTGCAAACTTATTAAAGTGTCCTTGAAACAATGTTTATTTCTAGTGAAGTAAACCGTAAATATTATCATTTCGAACACCTACTAAACGTATAATTTTATTTACTGCCAAAACTGTAAGTATTATCGCTTTTATGTACTTCCTATGACCTTCAATGACCTTATGTGATAGGTCGTTGAACTCGTTTTAAGCTCCTCTATCATGATACAGAAACAAAAACATACCGATCCATTTGAAAAAATGGAGGTGACCTTCAAATGTCTAAAGTACCTCCACCTGCAAAAAAAATATTATCGCTATCGGATGGCCCCCTTCCTACTGTGCAATTTTATTTCAGCAAATATTTCTGTGAACCTTATAGTTTCGAAGATATCTGTGGTGCTAATAGTTATTGCCCCACCCTGTATAGTGCATAATGAAAAAAAATCATTTAACATTCATAAAAGTAAGTTATTTTATATTATATATTTGTATTTGTTATATCTTGCATTATATTATTTTGTATTATTATACAGAATCTAACTGCATTAGCCATAACTAGTGGCTATAACTAGCCTAACTGCATTTATATAAAAAAAAAATTTTTTAGCCGGTTTTTTGTCAAAAAATCTGTGCGTTTAGGTGTTAAAGATGTATAAATTTCCTTGTAATAAAAACCTGAAAATATGTAAAGACAATTTTTAAGTTCAATTCAATGATTCCAAAAATCAAAATAAGTGATAGCGGTATCTCCTACTAACATTATAAATATAAAAAGAGTTTAATTTATAATAATATCGATTTATTGAAAATCTGATATGAAACCTTTACCTATCCAGTAATACTGTATTGACCAATACATCCGCAAGCTTGAAGATATTTTATTGCTGTTATTTAATCTCAAATTCACAAGCAATATAAATTATAGTAAGTAACTTTTAATGAGGTAAATAAAACCACTTATTAATCTACTCGATTGTTAATACGAATAAGGACGTCTTCGCATAATACAATTCTAAAGCATTGATATGTATATTAATGCAAAACTGATCCCTTCTCTTCCGGCATGTTTTGATATTCCCATGACAGGTTCAGCCACGTCAGCTTGACCTGAAACCAGTTTGCGTTTCCGTATCAACGTCATACCTGCTATCTATACATCTACATTAACGCACGTTTGGTGTATCAAAATAAAATAAAATCAAATCAAAATGTGTACCTTTGAATTATTCATACGTCAAGGATTAAATTTGAACTAAAGTTTTACAATGATTTGAAAAACCTATTTTAAACTATAATTTATTTATTAACAATTTACCTAATCTCTGCTTTGAAGCATTGATTATACGAATACTACTTTAATAAGTAGATGAGATCCTGTAAAATCTAAACACTTTTTCGAGGATGTTGTGACTTATAAATTTAGTTATGTTTTATATAAATATATGTTTATGTATTCCTTTATATTAATATAACTTTTTTAAAAAAAGGTTAAATCATTTTCTTGCTCATTAATTCTTTTTTGAATTTATTATAGCTCGCTAGATCACTGTCGATAGAAAAAAATAAAAGGATACAAAATTAATCAAGAAAGTTCAATCATTTCTTTATAACTTGAAAAAATTCATCCTTGAAAAGATTAACAGAAAAGATTTCTTTTAGATTTCTCTCTTAATATAAATCAGAATAAAATATATTCTTTGTGAAATATCACTTGATATTATAGAATCCTCAAGAGAAGAAACAAATTCTCCTTTTCTCACTCTTGTTCGACGGAATATAATCGTGGTATTATGCTTCTGCTGATCCAGAACATGTATATTCAGATTTATGCAAAAATAGTACAGGCTGTGATGGTAGTAGCAGGGGGCGGCACAGATGGAACCGGAATATTGAACGAGAAATTTTGAACTATGCGATCACGAGCGAACAAAAAAGAAGTTCGATCTAGCTCGATCGATCCGCTTGATCAAAGGATTTGAATTGTTTCGTTCGTTTTATGAACGTAAACGCTTAGAGAGTCCATGGATATTGCGTAAATTTAATCCTTGCAATAAGCCAATGTCAAAGCGTTAACGTAAGCTAGATTAGAATTCTCCTGTATAGTAACGAATGTCAAACCATGAATCAGTATTTTCTAGCTAGTGATGGAATTAAACGGTCAAAGAATGAAAAATTTCGCTTAAATTTTGATAAAAATAATATACAAGACGTTGTGAACAATGATGAATTTTTAATCTTACATTATTTCTAACGACATTTGACTAATATTACTGTGGTTTGGAAAATTATTTTTTTTTTCCAATTGAGAATTTAACCACTTACGGTGGAAAGACGTGCCACGCACGTCAACATGCTTTTGTTACCGGAACGCCAGCGACGTGTTACGCACGTCGTTGGGCGATTGTTACAGAAAGATAAATGTCTTGTAGCGTTACACATTCCAAGTTGTTTTGAAAAGTATCACACCATGCAAGAATATTAATAAATAAATTTAGTATTGATACAGATGTAATTTTATCCTTCTGCCTCTTTATTTTCTCTTCTGGAACCCACCCGCTGAACGCTGCCTGAACGCACCGCGAAGTGATTCCCGCTCGACTGTTCTGGCACGCGCAACCGAGAATTTCCTTGCACAGCAAGTGGTTAATTACAATTTTTTACGGTAAATTTTTCACTTAACTCATTCGAGACCACGACTTATTTCGAACACGGTTCCCAGAAGCCATTATATCTTTTTTTATTATATTGCTAATTTTACAATGAAATTTTTTTTTACTTTAAAGATACTATTTATACAAAAAAAATCGCATTATAAATTCATGGACATTTACTCGCTTCGAATAGGCTCGAAATAATAATCAACTAGTAATTTTTAATGCCATACAATGAATTGACAATATTATAAAATAAAAATAAAAGTTAAGAATTACATTTGATAATACGTATTTGATTCAATTTTAAAGGTAACGACAAGAAATTTGCAAGAATGGTCTCTAGCTGCAGCGAGTCAGTATCAATCTGAAAATTTTATTTTTAAAGCTTCGTCCACATAAATATCAAAATTTAAGAAAAACCACAACGTACGATTGAAAAAAATTACAAGACTTGGAAATACTAAATAATCAAATTAAATTGAACAAAGCTTATCAGCTGCCAAAAAATTTCAGAATTAGACGCGTGTTATCGTACCCCAGTTTAGAAAGAGTTTGGTAATAAACACCAACAAAACCGGATGTCACTACTAATTGGTGTCAGCCAGCGATGGCTGACGCGGCCTACACGCAAAGTATAGTGTCCGCCATCGATGGCGGACTTGCAGCTCAATGTGTTAAATTTTATTTCTTATAAAATTAATGTAAAATACTCTATAAAAAATTAAAAAGAAAAAAAAAGAATTTATTAAGCTTACTCTTAACTCAATAACGAAAAATAGAAAATAAATCAAAACTTAATCATATCTTAATATTAGAAAAGATACAGGTATCGGCGACTTCTGAGACACACACATAGCCGCTATTGTAGATTACAACATTACTACAGCTAAAGGAATATACATCTATGTGAAATTTCAATTGACGTTTTTTCGCAAACGGCTGGGTATTAGCACCAAGTTTTAAGGCACACTTAATTTTTTCATAGACTAGTATAAGAGTGCAAAATTTCAAAAAAATCGGAGAGGGAACGATCGCGGACTCTCTTTGTTAAACAAATAGATCAATGAAAACAGTTATTAATTATAGTTTGAATATGTTCCCTTTCGTCAGAATTTGCAAAATAATTATGTCAATGAGCGTTATAAACAATCGATTAACATACAGAGTGAACATTTCCAGAAAATTGAACATTTTCGTTATTTATCGAATCCTGTGGGAATGTAATTTCGTTTAATCCTTTCTGTTTTCAACAATAGATAAAATCATTTATCATCGTACACTTCTTGTATTCCACAAATTTAGTTACTCGTTAATATTAGGCATTGATTTGTTACACCGCGTGTACGTTGCTTTCTTTCCTATTATTACGTTCGATGGTAAAATATTTAGTCAATTTAAGATCACAAGCTGTGAAGCCTTTATAAAGGTAATGACTCAAAGAAATTTGATTACAATGATTAATGATGAGGCAGGATAAATAATAAAAATGATAAAAAGAAAGTTAATTCGAGTAAGATGATTCTGAGTGTAAGTACCCAAAAAAAACTGATTAAAATAATAAGATGGCTTTTACAAATTATCTTAATTAAAGTTCGTATTGATGGTAAATAAATAATAGACGTTAAATGTCTACAGATTTAAGAGAACTTTAATTGAGCTAATTACTTACTAATTCAACTTTACTTTTATTTAATAATTGATTTTCAGTTCTTAAGATTTGAAGTTTGGACTTGATAGTTAGTACTGGTTTAATGCGATATTAAACGCAAACTTATTAAACAAAACAAATACACGAATCGACAAAAAAATGACAATTGTAAATATTAACTTGCAAATTAGTAAATGAATCAAACAAGAGAATATATCCGTCGATTTTCAAGATTATTTCTTTCTGACTGATTCCAACGGTTACTTTCTAATGGATTTACTATTTCACGTAGCAAATGTTTTCTCGGATGACAGAGGATTTTTTCACTGATTTGAGTAAGGCTAATTGATTTATAAATTTTTTGAAGTATTTGTATTTCCGGATGTTAGGTCTGAATGATAACGTAAAATTTTGAAAGAATTATTTTAAAGGAATTTATTTTTTAATAAACGAAGTATAAGTGCCTTCCAGATATAAATATTTAATTCTTAAATAATGAAAATAAAGTTTCATGTTGGCTTAAATGCAGTATGTAACAAAATTTTGTAGAAAGCATGAGTGTTAAAGTTTACAGGTATAAGTGAGTTCAGTATATGAAACAAATATATACATTTAGATATACAGATGATACATGTAAAAAAATATACATAATGTAAGAAAATAAATGAGAAATATTACGAGATTGCTTTAACACATCAGAACAAGAACAAAAAGTTCACATGAACATATGTCCTCTATTTGACCTTGTTTCGAAGTTATATCAAATTGAAGTTTGGATTAACTGAATGCACTCATATTTACAAGAGTTGTTTAAAATGACTTCCGTATATCTGCATACAAGTTTGCAATAGTATTGCAAGCCATTTTGTTTTACTCTCTCCATATTTCCAACCATTACTCGGATATGCTGGAAGTTTTTGGTTCAATCCTTTCACAAAATATTCCTGCACTGTCATTGATTTTTCTTTTAACACGTTCCGTACTAAGCCCTTTTTAACTGACTTGTCATTCAGGCCATTTAATTTTGCATTACAAAAGTCAACTGTAACATGTAATTAATAATTATAGTAAATATAACAATTAAACAAACTTGTGCTTTGTTTTATACTGCATTTTGTATAATGCATCAATATTTTAATATAAATATTATTTTACAGAATTAAATTTATTATGAACATATATTTTCAGCGCATTAATCACTTTGCGCTACAAAGACGTGCCACGCACGTCGAAATGCTTTTGTTTCAAAACTGCGAGCGACGTGTACACCAAGTCGACAGGTGTAGTGAATTTTTGTAAAATGAAAAATAATAGTAGACTCAGTGATATTGTTTCAAAAAAGTGCAATATTACAATATTTTATATTGTAATATTGCACTTTGTATTTATATTTATTTTGTACTTATATTTTATATTGCGCACGGCACTGCAACCGTGAAATTAAATCGTAGGGCAAGTGGTTAAATAAATATGTCTAATGATTAGTGTACCACCAGAGGTACACGTGGCCTAAAGAACAAGTTTAACGTTTAGGGGAGAAAGGGGTCAATTGAACCATGGGGCAATTGAACCACTCGACTTAAAAAATCGAAAAAATTGAAAAAATGCTTCATCCTCTTAGAATTAGATTCTAATACGTTAACCGTTTGCGTACCAGAGGGTTTTGAAAAAACACGATCGACAAACGCCAAGGAGCGCGATCGCGCTCCTTCTATTATGTGTCGAAAAAAGCCGAAGAGCGCGATAGCGCTTGTCACAATGCGGTAAATAATCGGGCCACGCTTCTCGTGTTTGTTTTTTCTATTTCTATACCATCATTCTTTATGCAAGCGGCAGAAAGAACGGAGTGTTATAAAAGAGTAGTGTTATAAAAGTGCGATCATCATAACCGTGTCTTTGTAGAAATTATTAGACGAAATAAAGCAGAAGGTAAGTGTGGTGTTAGCTGAGGTTCATTGAGTAATTTTTAAAATTAATTTATTTTAACCCTAAGGAGCTATAATGAGCCGGAAAACTAAAATTACAAGCATACACGAAAATCCAAGTTACCCATGTGACACCGATGATTCTGACATCATTCCTGTTAGGAAGAGCAAGAAACGTATATTCAGTAGCTCGGAGAGTGATAACGATTTTTCGACACACGATAATTCATCTGCAGAGGACTTGCTCAGAAAACCCGAAGAAAATATCGACAATTTTGAAGCTGAATGCAATTTTCCTGATTGGAGCAAACCGATTCATTATTTTGACCTCTTTTTTGATTCAGAACTATTGTCACTAATGGTTATCGAGACTAATAATTACGCGGAATATTCGAGGAGTCTTTTTGAACCATCAGATTTGTCTAAACTACCGAAATGGACACCAGTTACTGAATTGGAGTTGAAAGCATTCATAGCAATGATTCTAGAAATGGGCATCACAAGAAGACCCAGTATAACTTCATATTGGAGCAAAAATTCACGGCAGATACCATGGTTCAAGAAAATGTTTTCAAGAAATAGGTTTCAAGAAATTTTAAAGTATTTTCATTTGGTAGATAGTTCTTTGTGTTTTTCACCTAGTCATCCTAATTACGATCCCTGTGTGAGATTTGAACCCCTTGTTAAACACGCTAACAGAGTTTTTAAATTATATTATACGCCTCACAAGGAATTATCAATCGACGAATTCTTAGTTGGGACGTTATGTCATTCGAGTATAACTCAATATTTGCCAAACAAAAAACATCATCGCTGGGGCATAAAATTTTGGATGTTATGCGATGCCATTTCGAAATATTGTTTAACATTTTATTGTTACAAGGGCGCAAAATCAAGAAATAATAGTGACAATAATACGTTTGGACTAGAATATAATGTCGTGATTAATTTATTAAATGAAAGTAATTGTCTACATCAAGGATATCACGTTTTTGTTGACAACTTTTTTAGTAGTATTGAATTAGCAAGATATTTATATTCCAACAATACTTATTTAACCGGAACTATCAGACGAAATAAAAAATGTATTCCCGATCATTTAAAAACAGTTAATGTAAATGAACCGAAATATTTCAAAGATAATAATGTGCTCCTTTGTGCGTATCGTGAAAAGAAAAGCGTAAAGAAACCAGTAATACTGATTTCAACTAAATGTGAAGAAAAAAATTTGACGATAACAAAGAAAAAACACGGTAGAGAATGGCATTCAACAAAACCTGCTATCATTCACTCGTATAATACCTTCATGGGGGGTGTAGACGAATCTGATAAAATGTTATACGCATATCTTGATGAACGTAGAACTGTAAAATATTGGAAAAAAGTTGCTTTTAATATCATGAATCGCATGGTTTTGAATGCTTATATTATTTATAAAAAAAATGCGAATAATAGAGCAATGACCCGGTTAGATTTTATTTCGCGAATTATTTTTGATATTGGGCGTGAATGGATGAAAGAGAAGAGGGTACGAGTTTTTCAACGTGATTTTTTAGACGAAAATAGGCCACGTTTAGTGAAGTTGCCACAACGCAACTTACGGAATTGCGTAGTGTGTAGCACTAAAAATAAGAGAAAAAGATCGCATCTGATTTGTGTACAATGTGAAAAGGGAGTTCATCCAACCTGTTATCATAAACATCAATGTTTTACATAGTAAAAGTTATTTCCAATAAAATATTATTTGTTTTTCAATTTTTTCATATTTTTAATTTATAACATATTTTACAAAAAATATACTATGTACATATATATATATATATATATATATATATATATATATATACTATTAATTTAGAATAGGTAACAACCAAAGACAAATTGGTTACTGGCAGCGATGCGACGCGCGACGTATTTTAAGCGTCTGAAAAACTGAGCGCGTTTCTACAAATATCGGGTGGACCGTCAATTGTCGGTTTCGGCCAAATGCCCTGGCTTTTCTCGACACAAAATCTGAAGAACGCGAAAGTGGCTCGTGGTACGCAAACGGTTAAACTCTGATATGATCAAAATTAAAAATCATTGCGATGAATAAATTTTGAAAAATTGAGATTTTTATATTTTTAAGTTGTTAAGTTACGGAGCGAAGATATGGGGGTAGAAGGAGAGGAAAGAGATCGAGGAGGTACAGAAAAGGTATTTGAGGTGGACATTGGGAGTAGACTGGAGGACACCAGGGTACATGGTAAGAGAAGAAGGAAAAAGAGATAAATTGGGAACAAGAGCAGGGAAGAGAGCGTGGAAGTATGAGGAGAAGTTAAAGAGAGGAGAAGGAAGTGAGTTGGCGAGAGAGTGCTGGAAGGAGGCGCGGAAGAGAAAAAAGAGAGAAGAAGTGGAGATGTCAAAATGGGAAGAAGAGAGGAAATGGTTTAGGAAGAGGATAGTGCAGGACAGGGAGGGAAGTTGTAGAAAGTTGGGAAGAGATTGAGAAGGAGGAAAGAAGGCGGCAGGAGGAAGAAAGGTGGGAGAGAATACAAAGCTCCAGATATAATAAATGGTACAAGCTAGTGGTAGCGAAAGGGTTACCAAAATATTTGGAAGGATCAGTGTCTGAACTGTCGTGCGGCAGAGTGAGAGCCGCAGTGGTTCAAAACTTGCGGAATGGTTTCCACATCCCCGCATAGCCGGCAACGCTTGTAACCGTCCCCCCAGCGTCTCGCCCCATTAAGGGGGAGAACGCCAAGGCGGGCTCGGTACACAAAGCACCAATCGGCGAAGCGGGTTTTTCTACCACTACGCATGAAATAATTTGCTATCCTGGACCGTGAGGTGACCTCAAACACCTTGCCCTGATCGGGTTTGGCAAGCAAACGCCCACGGTACCAGGATATCACCGCCGCCCTCAACCTACCCACGACCTTCTCTCTACTCGCGGGAGTCATTCTAACAGGGTGGCCACTGCCACCCCGACACACCAGGGAGAGTTCCTGGCTCTCCCCACACCACTCCCACCGGATTTCAAAAGTGTTGGCTCCTCTTTTGGTGGCATTCCGGGTCCTCGACCACAATGAGGAAGTGTCCGCCGAAGGTCCTGAGAGGTCTCCCTCGACGCTCTAGGACAGGTATTGGGCAAGGTCATCCCCGCGTGGATCGCGTTTTATTCGGAAGGTTACCGTCTCCCTCAGTGAGCTCCACGCTAAAATCCTGACGCCGCGATCCTTAGATGTTAAAAGCTTCAAAGCATGGCAAATTGTCAGGATGTCAAGAGGACGGGAGAGGAGTAGAAGAGAAGATAAAAGAGATTTTGGACGAGAGTGGAATAGGGGAAGAATGGATGAAGAGGGTTGAGAGTATAAGAGAGGGGAAGGAGGGACAAGTTGGGAGTGAGGGAGGTAGAAGCGGGAATGTGGGACGAGTGGAGGGGGAAGGGAGAAAGGGAGAAGTGAGGGAGAGAGTATATTGACAGCTAACAAAAACAGATAATAATGGCAAATAAAAAAATATGAATTTAAAAAAAATTTTTTTAAGTAATTTAGTTGCTATGTTACATATCAATAAATTCCATGTAAAATTTTTGTGAAAGAAAAAAAATACAGAGGACGTATATTCACGCCTTTCGAGTATATTGATGGATTTGTGAGAGCGAATTTATACGCCTTTCGAATATATTGATGGATTTGTGAGAGCGTATATATACGCCTTTAGCAATCAAAGGGTTAATCTACTTCTTTGTACGACGCTTTCGCTATCGATATTCAGCTATTTATTTTACATTGTTTGTCTTATGCTTGATTATACCCGATACTCTCTGGCCCACCCATGCTTCAGTGTTCTCACTCACATTCTCACACCCCACATAAATATGTGAAAAAAAGTAAGATAGAGTTCAACCGATGCTCGACCACAACATATGTATTGTCCGGTCGGAGCGGACAGCAGGTGCAAATACCTCAAGACTGAAGCTATCAAAACTTTAAATAATTTTAAACATCCGCCTGCTTTTTCTAAAGACGTTCAAGAGGTTTTAAAACCCATCTACGAGGACTTGACAAAAGAAGAATTGCTGCAAAGATGTCTCGGCGGCAATACTCAGAACAACAACGAAAGTTACAACTGCTGCGTCTGGAGTAATGCGCCAAAACATTGTTTCAATGGAAAAGTTAAAGTTGAAATTGCAACATACATTGCATCTTGCATATTTAATGAAGGATATAAACCTGTATTGAAAATAATAAGTGTCATGGGGATGAAAATTGGTAAGAACGCGAATTGTTTTGCCAGCGTGCGCGATATCCACCGTGTCCACTTAGCTGAATAACAATCTTTGGAGGCTTTTAAGGAGATGAGAATTCAATGTAGAAACGATAAGTCACAAGAAATGGAGCTAATAGAAGATGTGGAAGGAATAATGTACGGCCCAGGCATTGCTGATTAAGCGTAAATCACATTTTTTTACGTTTTTTTACGAACAAAAACTTTGAATACGTTTTTCTTGAAACAACGTTTTTAAACCGCTTGTTGAAAAAATCTCAGATACTATTCCGATCCTTATTAAATTTTAACCACATATACTTTAGACCTATCGCTATATCCCGTACCTCGATTATTGCAAAATTCTAATTTTTACTGTATTTTTTTGGCAAAAAATCGCGAAAAAAACATTTTGTTTCCCTTTTTTTTGTCCGCCATTTTGTTATTTTTGCATAAAAATTAATAATTTAGGTACGGGATATAGCCACTGGTATAACAAACATAAAACCATTGTATTTTTTGGTTTCAGATGGACCGATCTTCAGATTTTTTCAACAGCGCACATCCACGTACTTTTTAAAGAATCCAGTTTGAGTGCAATTTTTCTACTTTAAAAGTGCTTGAATCAATTAAAAAAATTTTATTTTATACTTAATGAGTATATTTAACAACCCAAACAAGTTTTACATCAATAAAAATAATAATGTTCTCAAAAAAAATTCATAAAAATAGCGTTTTTTTAGGTGTTTAAAGTAGAATAAGTCCCTACAGTTTCAGAAGTAGTTTACACACAGTTAAAATTTCACAGAAAAATTAAAAAATCAAAATTTCCTTTCGTTCATTCCCTGCGCCAACATCTCTACTAAAGGATAACACTCGGTTTTGTTGTTTCTGATGAACCAATTTTTGCCAGTGAGGGCAACCGAAAATCACCTTTTTTTGGACTCATAGAAAAGTTGCTACAGACAACAAAATTTACAATATTTTTACACACAAAAAATTAAGAGTGTAGTTCAGATATATAACTTACATATATCAAAAATTTGTATTGATATTAATAAAACTGACTGTAAAAAAAATTCACAAAAAAACCGCTTTTTTTACACTCGAAGGTGACGTGTCCCCTTAATATAAATACAAGCTTTTTCCATAATTAGAATCCGTGTACCTTATGATTTTTTCCACACCTAAATTTAACCAAGCCACTAATTAATTCGCTACCCTTGTTTAGTTTAATTGATCTAAAACCGTATTAATGCATAGAAAAACTTAGGGATATTAAACTGTTAGGGGTTACTTTCAATGAACCAATAATAAACGATTATATATTTTGACTTACCACAACTTTTTATTTGAACCCTTAGCGAACGAATGCAGCCATACAGGCATGACTTGATATTTCAGGAGATCTTTTAGGTTAAGTTTATCTTCAGCTATCACATAACTAAAGCTAAAATGCCATTTTACGGACACGATAAAACCAAACCGAAAAAGATATTTCCTCAAAGAAAGAAAAACCCGAAATTTACTATTAACAATAGAATCTAAAAAAAAAAAAAAAACGTAACACATTAGTTCTGGCATGGAAAGATAAGAAGATAATCAACTTGCTGAATACTTGGGATACAGCAAAAGTTAACTAAATATCGGAAAAAGTACATACACAATACATTTTAAAAACGTTTTCATCTTTTCTTAGAAGAGCATTATCGAATATTCGAACTCGTTACATAAATTTTAACTCCGCTGAGATTTCATTCATTTGCACGCAACTAAACTATAATATTAGTTAGAATTTACATTTATTTATTAAATGCTTTAAAAAAACGAAACTACTTGATTCAACCATATTACTTAACTTTAAAGCACTGTAAAAAATATTTAAAATATTTACCTTACATGGTAAAAACGTATTTTTTTTTATTTCATTACCGATTGAACAGATGACCTATCCACCTACGGGAAAGCCTGCTGCACGCAAGGTTTTCTTTCATCATTTTATTAAAAAACGAAACAGAATAAATTCAAATCAAAAACAAAGCTAAACCTTAGAAAATGAAGTAATTGATTCTCACACGTGAGAGAGCCATATCAGATTAATATTTGCAATATAGCTAGCACTTTAGAATAGGATGAATGCACTCACACAAGAACCAGTATTTTACTAAATAACTGTAAATAGATTATAGTTCCGATCAACAGAACACAATGAAAACTCAAAATCGTTCTCGCTGATCAATTTACTAAACTTAAACTATTCATAATTTATTAAAAGTCTACTACAAACGATTAACTAATTCAGTCTATTTTAAGTTTTTCTGAAAGTTTGATATGAATAATTACTTTCTATTTACAATTCTTTTCGAAGACCAATTTTTTTGAATCCTGTAATTGTATTCATTCCTTTAAGTAGTCTGAACGTTTCATTAATAATTTTACTTTACAAACCTAATGATTTATAAGGATAGTTATATTTAACTTATTTATCTTAGGTTCGATTGAATTGTAAAAGGGGAGGGTCTTTGATTTTTGAGATTGGATTACTTGAAATTTTTTTTATACAGCTAATATGTCGTAATTGATATTATTATCCGAATATTTTATACTTGTTTTAATTTATAGATCCTATTTTTGTATTTCGCGACACGTTATCTCGACAAGCACTTTTTCATCATATTTCCTTCTTACTATTCCTGAAGTGCTTAATTCCAAAATTTACGCACCCAATTTCAAAGTATCGTATATTCACTTAAATCTTATAAATATCTTATAAATAACTAGAAGTAGGTCACTATAAATTTATAGGTTAACGACTTTAGGGCCGCCTACAGTAAGTAAAACATTGTGTAGGCAGTATAACCAGAACAAACTTAACATTTCCAATCCTCAGAAGCAAATAAAACTTTACTTACTCTCTTGATCTGAAGCATGACTAAGTGTATAGAAGAATTCGACGACTTCCTGTACATAATCTTAATAAATAATTTATCTGATATTTAATTCATAGATTATATAAAATACATGAAAAGATAATACCTAAAATTTTAAAGGAAGAAAACTTTGTTACGATTTATATTCGGTTTAAAATAAATATTAATTGAAATAATGTAATTTGAAAAATAATAACGAAAAAAGAATAAACTTATAAAAATGAGAAATGTGAAAAGAACAAATAGAATAATTGATATTTTAAATAATAACAATTAATAATAAGATATGCTGTTTCGTAGTGGACAAATTAAACTAAAGCTACCGGATACGACACTTGTGAAGATGTAGTATTTATACACATTTGCACACATCCAAAAGCAGTGAATTATTTTCGGTCTCTGCTAGTCTCCTTTAACGTTACTTGGAATTTCAGCATTATTTCACACAGAAATAGCGGAAATAGGAAACGGAGAAAGGGAGAGGGAGAAAAGGTGAGAATATTCTCTCTCCATTAGTTATACCTACTAAATTTGTTTGCTAGTATACAATGCTATACACTAAATGCTTGCATCCCATAACTACAGAACGTAATTCACACATAAGAGAAAAAAGAGAGTACTACCAGCACTCGATACAGAAGTATAATTTATACAGTGGTTATTTATTATTTATTAATTTTTATAACGGATTATTTATCGCGCCTTATAAAAAAAAATATAAAACCAGAAAAAAATGTATTGGTCGACTAACGAAATATTTTGTATTTCTGTTTTTTTTCAAAATTGATGAGTCTATGAGGATATCAAAAAGTAAAAAGAAATTTACATTTTTTGTAATAATGAAACATTTGACTGAAATACTCATCCTAACCCTAAACTTTATAAAATTTGGCTTATCTATGTAATAAAACATAATAAATGTTCTAGTTTATATATACCAGAACGAGATATAACGATTGATGAAAGTCTAATGCTTTATAAAAGTCGATTAGGTTGCGTCCAGTATGTACCACTAAAGAGATCGAGGTTTGGAATAAAATTATTTTTGTTGTGGAAATCCTTAAGTAGTTATCTGTTTTCATTTATTATATACACAGAAAAAAGCACAGTAATAACTGTCAAATATAAAGATCTGCCGGTTACTTCCTAAATTTTTATGTCGTTGCTAGATCCACTTTTAGACCAAAGCTGACTAACCTCTGATAATTATTACACATCACCATAACTAGCAAATTTTTAAGTAGGGGAGAGTAGGGTAATGGGAGTCAGTGGGTAATGGGAGTCACCCTCGCATCTACGAATCAGTACGTGCGAGTGACGTGTAAGCGGCGTCCTTACCCTACTGTTTGTCTGCCAGCGCTTCCTGGAACGGCTCGCGTCAGTTAGCGCCCGCGCTATTGAGATAGGCCCGTTTTTTGTTTTTGTGCTCTGTTGATATAATTTTACATCAATACAAATTAGAAGGTAAGTGTCGACTATCTTGCAGTATACGATTAAGACTTTTACACGATCCTAGTTAGACGTTCGAAATTGTGATGTGCAGTTCAGATTATGTCAGTGTTTTAAAGATTTTTTTTATTTTATTCTTTTTCTCATTAGTGTAATTGTGGGAAATGAGAGTCAGGTGACTCCCATTACCCGCAAGTATAGGTTATTTTACCAATAATTGTTTTGTTATTCACATACTTTTTCTTAAAATTAAATGATAAAAAATCAATAAACGTACCTACTATTCACAGTTCACGAAAAAAAATCGCTCTAGCTACACGTTTTCTCATAATAATTCTTTAAGGTTATATTTACTACATTATTACATAACTCGGCATACTTCATTTCGTTTACAATTGCTACATCTAGATACCGAAAGTACGAGTCAGGACAACCGAAAAGGCTTCCTGGTCTTCTGATAGCTTAGAAAAAGCTATAAAACTTGTTGAAGGAGGTTCTTCTATAAGAAATGCTGCTAAGGTAGTGGGGATCCCTTTTTCAAGCCTTCAAAAGAGGATAAAAAAAGGTTCTACCTTAGAACCACATCTAGGAGGATTCACTGTCTTTAGTGCTGAGACAGAAGCCGAGCTAGCAAACTTGGTGAAGAATATGGCAAATATTTTTTATGGTTGCACTGCTAATCAAATTAGAAAAGTAGCATTTGAATATGCTGAAAAATTGAATTTAAAGCACAATTTTAATCAGTCTTTAAAAATGGCTGGACGCGATTGGTTGCATGCATTTATGACTAGACATAACATTTCTATTAGGAAACCGGAGGCGACCAGCATAAACAGAATAAGAGCTTTTAATAAAACCGAAATAAGTCTATTCTTTGAGCTACTTGGCCAGCTGATAGAAAAGCATAGATTTGTTTCAAAAAATATTTATAATTGCGACGAAACAGGTATTTTAACAGTTCAAACACCTGGAAAAATTCTTGCTACCAAAGGACAGAAGAAAGTAGGATCTATAACCAGTTGGGAGAAAGGAAAAAACATCACTTTGTTGTGTGCTATAAGCGCTGCAGGCGGTTACATTTCACCGATGTTTATTTTCCCTAGGAAAAGGTTGACTTCTCTGCTCGAGAAGGATGGTCCAACAGGAGCGCTTTACAAATGCTCAGAAAACGGTTGGATTAATGAGCATCTCTTTCTTGAATGGTTGCGGCACTTTAAACAGCACACTAAGCCGTCGGCAGATGAACCCATTCTTTTAATACTAGACAACCATGCTAGTCACATTTCTCTTTCCGTCTACGAATATTGCAAGTCCAATCACATCCATATGTTGTCTCTGCCACCACACACGTCACATAGAATGCAACCCCTGGATGTTTCTTTTTTTGGTCCGCTCAAAATGGCATATAAAAAAGAATGTGACTTATTTTTGAAAAGCAGTCTTGCAGAAAAGATAACCCCCTATGACGTAGCATCCTTGGTGAGGAAAGCATTTAATAATGTTGCGTCTATTATTAAAGGAGAATCGGGGTTTAGAGCTAGTGGAATAGTTCCACTAAATCCGGAAGTATTCACAGAAGAAGATTTCACCGCTGCAGAAATTCTCCAATCTGAGACTATTTCAATCCAAGACTGCAATGAATCTCTCGCAGCACGATTCCCAGCACATCAAAAGAAGTTCACTCACCAGTTCCGAGCACTATAAAAAAAATTTGTCCTAATTTGCATGATATAATTAAGTTGCCAGAGAAAACATCTATTATAATTTCAAGAAAGGGTCGAAAGAAGCAACACGCAACAATTATCACTTCAATTATTTTAAATTGAATTTTTAAAAAAACAAGTACATAATAAAAAAATTATAATAAAATATGCCTTACAAGAAAAAAGAAAAGGCAACGATTTTTCAACAAATAGCAGTGAACCTAACCCATGACGAAGGCTTTCGTATGGTGGATTTAAAATTTTTAAGCAAAAAAGTAAAATAAGTAAAATGTTTTTAAGTACTTTGCCTTGATAATATTGTACACGAACATTTAGGGCTGAATTCAATCTTAAAAGTTAAATGCACTAAATGTGATACAATATCACTAGTTCCAACGGAAAAAACTCATCATACAGCTGATAATAAATCTAATCATTCAGACATTAATACAGACGTAGTTCTTGCTAAGTTACATAAATATTTATTTTTTAATAATATTGAAAAAAATTGATAACTTGAATTTACTTAAAAACAATAATAGTTGAATGTATATGTAAAAGTTCTAATACTAATATAAATATATTTATTACAGGCGGTGTACACGCTGGCTATGGCTGCTCCGGATTAAACAAAATATTGGCATATGCCATTTATTAAGGAAAATGGCGTCTCAAGCAATAAAATACCAAGATTTAATTAATAAATATGACAATGGTGGAATAAAAGAATTAATTAAATATTGTAAAGAGCCAGGAAATGATAATAAACCGAATATTACCGAAGATAAACGAGTTTTAGATAAGCTATGTTCATTTTTCACACAAAAAGTGTGATATATATTCTGATAAATATATATGTTTTTATGAAATCAAAGAAAAGTTTATGAATATAAAATATTGCAATAATTAAAAATTTATTATCATAAAAATTTGGTTTTAAAATATTTTGTCATGTTGTATCTTTCAATATATTTTATGCATTAAATTTTATAATTGATACTAAATAAAAGAATTACGCTATCAAATTTATTCTTTCAAGTTAATAATTATCAATTATTGTTATTAAATAAAAGTTGAGAGTGGTTCTCAGCGATCCCATTCGTACGATAATTATCGTACGCGTACAATAATTTGAGGTCCTGTACAATCTAAAAATCGTGGCATACGATCCATTTGGAATTTCGAAAACTTGATGACCTTTTCTTTTTTTTTAGTCAAAAAATTTTTCAAAGGTGCACCCCCACCCAAATCCTCACTCCCATCAACACTCCCACCATCACTACCACCACCACCACCACGATGTCCCGGCGAACGATCGTTTTTATCGTTTTCATGATAGGGTTTGGGAACTTGATGAGTAAAAAAAAAAAAAGAAAAAAAAAGTCTTCAAAATTTTTTTTTCTCGACTTGAAGAGCTTCCCCTGCAGCTATCGAACCGCCGATTGGACTAAACGATTACTGAACTTTTTCTACCTAAAAAAAATAAAAGGTCATCAACTTTAAAAAGTTGGAACTTGGACACTTTTTCCGACTTTTTCAAAATTTTGTCCGAGATTTGTCGGATGTCAAATTTTCCCGGGGCGTACGATAATTTTCTGCCGCGTACGATAATTTTGCGCCCCTGTGTCGAACAAACGAACTAAAGTCTCTGGGATCACTGGTGGTTCTCCTTAAAAATATTAAATTGATTTAAAAATTTGCGGTGTTTCTATTTGCTCCAACATTTTACTTGTGACAACGTTGCCACATCGTTTCCATGCCACTAGTCATCATATCCCCTTCACAGAAAATAATCGCTAAAACGAGTTATTTATTTTAATTTTTTATCGAAACTACGTGGTAAATAATTCCTAATTTTTTTTTATATTACCTACATAAAGTATTCTAAGTAATAATAGTTTTTCATAGAGATGGTGAAGGTAATTCATTGATAAATAAAATTTAATTGATCAGATTCCCACGCTTCCCCAATGCTACATGTACAATATATCATTTTTAATTACAAGTATCTCAGGTCTAATTTGATGAGACATCTTCAAATTTTAACAGCATGTGTATTAAAAATTTAAGAGCATATATTCTGAGTATTAAGAAATTCTTGAAATATCGCTTTCATAAACGTACTATATTAATTTTCAGATAATGTGAAAATTGTTTATCGAACGAGACAGTTTGCATGGCTCATAATTGTGTATCAGCTGATGGACAAAGGCGAATAATAATAACAGCGAATCGACAAATGCCAGGACCAAGCATACAGGTAAAATTACAATTAAATAAATCATTATGTAACAATAAATATAATATTAGTCAAATAATTTATCTTGAATTTTAAAATAAAATCTTGTATTTAAATGTTATTGCTTTTTACCACACTAGATTTTAGAAAAATTTTAATTGTAAAAATTTATATTAAGTCGTTGCATAATTTCTGTTGTACTTATTTCTGACACAGTAAAAAAAGACACAAAATAAATTATGTTAACAATAAGGGTCAATATATCATTAATTAAATAAATAACTTTTAAAGATCTAGTAATTTAAATTAATTTCAAATACGACAAAAATTATGTAATCATCTAAAATATATATATACATAATATTTTTTTAGTCAACGGTCTAGTTATATTTAATTAATAATTCTTGGCACGATTATTAAAGTCAAGCAATGTAAAAACAGTTAATAACATGGGAATGGGTCAACCCGTCTGAAGAAAAAAAAAATAAAAATCGTGTACTGATCACTTCAGAAAGGCTGGGTATAAAACGATTTTACGACTCCTTTTGATGTAATAGTATTGATTAGTGTGAGAAGGTGTTCGTAAAAGACGTAAGTCGACTTGTAAAAAGATACAATTTTATTTAATTTACAGGGTATCCGAAAAAATTAGAATCAAAGTTATATAACGTTATTGGTGAGGTTAAATTGATCAAGAAAGTTTCTATAAAATATATTCAAAAATACTCTTTAGTTAAGAGTGTTTTAAAAAATCAAAGATTTCTAGAACATATATGAAAATACAAAAGAAACGCGAATTTTGCATTTGTATATTAGCAATTTTTAATACATTTATGGACAAGAATAAGTGAAAAATTAAATTGAAAAAAAGTAATTTTTAGTGATTAAATTAGATAATAAATTTAGGATATTACATTATTAACATTAGGAGATTAAATTATAGGTGAAAAATCGTTATTGGGTTTTAGTAAAAAGTCTTTTCTTCTTTCTTCTGATGCAAAATAGTCTTTTAATATAAAAAAGCCTTCTCCAAATGGTTTAAGATTGTTTGATGGTCGATGTTTTAGTTCTGATATTGTCCAATTTCTGCCATGTTCTTATCGACTTTTTTTTCTAGTGATTGGTCGATCAGAGCGAAATAAATATTTAATATCAAGATTTTCTAATTGACAATGCTTAATCTAGAACTTAGTGTCACAAATTTCGACATTGCAATGTGTTCATAATCATCAAAAATAATTTTAACCCGATTCGATTTTTCACCTTATTTTTGAATGAAAGAATGGGGTGTTTTAGAATCGGGGTGATTTGAAAACGGCTGAAATGCTATACCGAAGAATGCGACACGAAAGAGAGACAAACATATAGGATTTAACCTGCGAGAGAATGAGATACAATATACACTATACAATTTTTCCTATTCTCGGTCTCTTTTTTGTGCGCCCTTTGTAATCCCCACTCCTGGCTACTAAGCGTTGTGTATATGTGTGTTTGTGTGCGACTGCATACTACGAAGCGTATACTCATATTATCGATTATCCATGTTTCTCACAAGCAAAGCAGTTTCATGGTTCGCCATAAGATTCGAGCAACAAAAAAATTTAAGATCTCCATTTACAGGATTATAAGATATATTACAGATATTATCGATATGACGATTCAGAATATTATTGGTAAACTGATGGGTCGTTCGCACCTTTTACTCAATAAGGGGGAGCTAGGAGAAACGGAGCTTTCGCAGTAGATATTGAACGAACATTAACAGTAAAATACATTTGTAATAATAAATAATAAATTAAAATAATATTGAATAATAATGTGTTTCTTTTACAATCCAACGATTTGAGAGAAAATTTCGTTATGATCGTTGTGATTCAAAACTCGATGAAACGAAAAAATACGACCAAAATTGTGTTTCGTTCTTTATCAAGCATTTAAAGGAATTAGTTGCAACAAGAAAAATACTTGAGCGTGTTGACCCATGATGAGAATATTTCAAATTCACAGAAAGATTGAAAAGAAAAAAAATCATATACCTGAGTTTCATCAAAGAATAAATTATATTTACTTAGATTAGGACGGAGTATCTTTCCGTCGACAAACATACTACGATTTTCGTGTTTATCTAAAATCTGAAAGTGGTAGTTTTTGTCAATTATCCCCATCCCAAGGTCATATTGGTGCCCTATGATATATAAGGTAACAATATTATAATAAATAAACCCTAAAATTATCTTCCATCTGATACTGTGCATTCGTCTCTTTCTCTCGAAGCTTGGTTTTTTGACAATTTTACTTCTATTAAATTATGTTTTTCTCTTCTTTTGTTTTCCTTTTTATAATGATGTTACGAAATGCAATTCAAGAACATTTAGTATATTTCTTTTCGTGGTTAACAGTTATACCGTGATGACAATAGTTGCTTCTATCCGCTCTCTAACGTGAAGTGCGTTTGGTGCTGCGTTAGGATATGGATGGGTGACCGCTAAAGAAACACCGTGTGCTGTTAATACCTTTTGCTTTTTCATTCTATTTTTTTTTAAATAATCGTCAAGTTTAAACTTAATATGATATTTTTGGATAATATCTTTTTCTTTTTAAGAGGAAATCACGTATCTAATGATTCTCTGGCCACATGCTAATTATATTAGTGTCAGAAATTTTAATGGTCCGATCCAAAATATCTATAACAATCGTGTCCTCGTGTGCGACATATGGTTTATTGTAGCACCACTGTTTACAAATTCCTAGAAGTTGCGAGTCGAAACTCATACTTTTTAGACGTTTTGTATTTCTTTTTTGGTAATAACATTTTTAAACGTATTAAATTCTCTCTTCATTTTTATTCATTTTCAAGATGCAATAACTTTTAATTGAATACAAAAATATTACAGCTTGTTTTAAAAATAAATCTATGATACGTCATATTTGAAAAGCACGCAAGTATAGATACCCTTAATTAATATTATCATAGTTATGCTATCCTAAAACCATCTAACAGGCAAATACGAAAAAGGTTTTTATTCAATCCAGTAATAGGTTCTTACCGGATGCTATTTTGGAGGAATACAGGAAAATAGGAATTTATGGAGAAATTGATTAGAAAGTTGTAAATAATTTAGAGATTAAAACAGTCATTCGAAAAGCAAATGACCCGATCCCGAGTCCAGACCTAATTTTTTTTACAAATCCTATATTATTTTTTTTTCATAAAAATGGGATAAAAAAAAATTGGAGAATGCATTTAAGATGTATTTGCTATTACAAGAATAGGAACATTTGCAACGTCGTGACAGTCATTACTTAAATTGAAAACCTGTGTATCAGTAGAAGGAAGAAATATTTATTTATTATATTTATTTAGCCTTTGCTTACCACACTTGGTTCAAAAGACCCAGACCTTTTTTGAAACTTAAGTCATTTTTCTCAATTGTTCAACTTTGGTAATTTTTTAAACATATTTAAATTTAATTTAAAGCTATAAAACCAATATAGTCTTTTTAAGTAAGTATTATAGAAGTCTTAAAAAAAATGTTGAAGTAAATCTATGCAATAGTTTCTTTTTTGTAACAATCTTTCTCGCTCGAGTCCAAAGGACCCGGGTGTGGTAAGCGTGTTACTCCAGGAAGGGTGGTAGCAAAGCATAATAATAATATATAATGTTAAATATATATTAATATAATATAATAATAATTAATATTAATATTAAAATAATAATATTATATATTCTAACACAAAAAACAATTAATAAAAATTTTTTAATGCTTATAACTATTGAGTTAAGAATTTTTGGACATTAGCTTATAAGAACTTTTTTGATTTACTTCATTTCATTAACATGTAGTATGAATTTGGTTCTAATCTTTTTAGATACCCTATACATAAATATACAGAGTGATCCAGAATTCGTGGTAGAAAAGAGAATGGGAAAGTATTGCAAAAAATGAAATGATAAAATCCAAAATTACGTTATTTTATCGAAGGTTTCGTTTTCGTGTAAATAGCAATAGAAAATCAATTTAGTACATAATCACTTAACAGGTGACTATCATTATAAATTTTACTATAAATCCTTATTATATTTGTTTTTGTGTAAAGAAAAGTTTATCAGGAGCAGTTTATTATCAGTATTTACCAAGATTTAAAGTAAGATCTAATAATTGACTGTAAAAATATGTATTTTAATCAAAGTTAATAATTATTTCTTAAAAAACAAACATAAAAATTATAGATTTTACGTTAAATAAAGAGACTCATGTCACCAATAGAATTCAGAATGTACATAATATTAGAACTTTGATCGTCCGGGATACATTTTTTGTAAGGGTCAGCAACTTTAAGTATTTAGGATCGATCATAAACTAGACGAACAATATAAACGAAGAACTTAAGAAAAGAATCAATTTAGGCAATGCATTCTTTTAATCAGTGAATAAATTATTCAGCTCGCGGTTGCTGTCTAAGCGCTTGAAAATCAGAATATACAGGACGATCATCCTACCGATAGTCCTTTATTCTTCGTAAAATCTTCGATGTAAAACGCGATGAGGAAACAAGCGAATGGAGAAAATTCCATAACGTAGAAGTACATCGATTGTACAACAAACCGGACATTATTAACGTAATAAAATCGCGCCGATTAAGATGGGCTGGTCACGTGGCGCGTATGGGGGAGGATCAAAAGGCGCATAAAATACCGGTAGGTACACTGAACAGGACAAGACCACTAGGTAGACCGAGACGTAGATGAGAGAATAATATTAGGAGAGATCTTAAAGAAATAGGCTATGAAGACCGCGAATGTAGAGGTCGCGCTCAGGGACGGGCACACTGGCGGGATTTAGTATTTGTGATAATTAACTTAGATTTCTTAGTGTCAGTTAACCCTTAAGACTCAAAAAAACGTATATACAGCAACAACGCATACTGCACGTATTCACGACACGCGCTTCCGTTCAGTGACAGTACTTTGGCGGACTGGACAGCCGAAGCGAAAGATTTAAGATTTATGTTATTAATCTTACTAACACACATTGCGATTTTGATAACAAAACAGAAATTATTTGGATTAACATTTAAATTGTTAATAATTTTCTTTAAAAAAAATGAATAAATTTTAAAAAAATAGATTAATGTAACCAATTTATTGCGAAACTTGAAGTGTCAGTTATAGACAAATGAAAAAGTTGTGTTCCTTATCTTTGCATGACCGAACTATATCTTTTAAATGGAACACTTGATCCAGGTCACGTTGTAAAATAAAAAGAACGTGCAATAATTATGAAGACTCATGCAAAGAGAGTATGTGATTACTAGTGAACACAATTCTGCTTGAATCTTTAAATCGGATATAAGTTTTTCTCCTCGGTTATGCTGACCGATGCTACTTTACTGAAAAAGTGAAAAACAAACGTACCATTTATCTTTTTCTCTCATAATATTTTGATATAACGATAAAACGTGCTTAGTATATTTTTGTACGTTTATGTTTGTTACGCATACAAAATGAGAAAACTTCTGGTTTTATTTTTTTCCGAAAAAACTTTCTTCTAAAGTATTGTAATAAAAAACAAGAGTTTCCCATTTCCCTTCAAAAAAATTGTTGTATTTTCCCTAAATAAACTCCCTTTTTATTTTGAATGTAACATCTCTTCGATTAAAACGTAAAACAAAAAACATTTCTAGAAATAATTTCAGATTTACTCGACGTTATAAAATCATTTTTAAGAAAGAAACTTCATTTTTTCACAACGATTTAAAGAACTTTAAGTCTTTTCGAAATAAAAAATTTCTCCCGCTGGCACTTGCATATATTATAATACAGGGTTGGCTTTTATTCATCGGAGTTTTTCATGAAGTATAGGAACGTTTTGTTAGCCTCCTTTCGTACAACGTGTATTTGTTCGCGTGAGCAAGTGTCTACCTGCGCGTGTAGAAAGATTTACGAGTATTTTATTTCAGTGAACTGTAAGAACATGCGAGTTTCATTCAAAGAAGACTACATCGTAGTCTTACCCCCATTTTCTTTAAGACTAATATAAATTAGAAGCATGTTTTTGTTTTATTGAAAACTTTCTCTGCACGCATCACCTTTCCCCATGCAATAACTTTCGTTCAATGTACATTAATTACAAATACCTAATGTCGAAAATTCACATATGCAAATATATATTTTAATTTAACTGTCATGGGGCTTTATTCCTAGAACAGTGAGTTCTTGACATTTAATTGGTGAATGATTAATCACTAAATAACACGATGCCTGATTTTTATTTTCTCTATACAATTTGCAACACGTTACTTTCAAATTTATGTAATTACCTACATAATGACCCCAATCGATTGAATAAATTAGAGAGATAATATTTTTGTTGATCTTTTATATGTTTACAATAACACCTTTTAAAGCTATAGATTATTCAATCGTACAGACTGATGATTATAGTAATGTTAAATATGTTAATTAAGCAATTAGGCAATTAAAATAGAAACCAGTGGATGAGAATGAGTAAATATCGATTATGTTATAGCGTAGAGGTTAAGCAAACTACTCTAATATCGAACTGGTCAAACTGCTTCAAACGTTTACTTATGCAAAATAGAACATTGATTTTCCGATTTTAAACACGCACACACACTTGACTCAACTTACACTATTTGATTTGCAAGCATGTTGTTCTTAAATATGCTTTTATTACGTTTATTACATTATAAGATTATTATCATAAAAAAATTGTAACAATAATAGAGTTTCGTTAGATTTCGATTGAAAAATAAAAAGCAAGATGAGGAAGGATCATAAGTGAAAATTGTCTAAACAATTATGATAATTTTTAACTGTAAAATAATTTTATTATTATTATATATATAAACTATTCGTTTTAGTTTAATTTATCATTTATTAATGTTGTATTGATATAATTTTTCATTCAAAAAAACTTAATTTATGAAAAAAGAAAATCCTAGGATTCCAATCATAAAAAATACTTATCATCTTGAAATGTCGTAAAAAATGTATGATGAAAAGATATTTTTATTATGTGACACACGACCCTAGGAATAAAAACACTGGAGGTACGGTTTTTTAATACCAAAAAATAGAATGCTTCCTGATTGAAAATCTTTCGATGAAACAGCAATGCCATCTTCGATTCATCAAATTATGTTTAAGATTTTCATATCTTGAAACGTCATTAGCACGAAGGAGTGAATGTCCGTTTAAAATATCATATTAAAT
This sequence comes from Polistes dominula, assembly GCF_049000335.1. NCBI lineage: Eukaryota > Metazoa > Arthropoda > Insecta > Hymenoptera > Vespidae > Polistes > Polistes dominula. Next base: position 4,891,063 of record NW_028301061.1, on the reverse strand, counting down.
TTATAATATCTTATGTTTCTTTTATCTTATAAAATCTCACTATATGTTCATTCCAATTCATTGCTAAACTTTTATAACTATCTTTTTTATTGCCAAATCTTACTTTTGTTTGAACGTAATATATAGTAAAGCAAGCTACTTAATCGATTAACTTATTCTAACTTCCTGCAGGACAAATCAATAACTATTACTAACTGAAATAACTGTAATTTCGTTTTTTGTTCGAAAGAATATTAAAAATAATACAAATAAACATTAGAAATCATTCCACTGGCATGGATCGCATTTTAATGAAATTAAGAATTTCCTTATTTAAATATATTTTTTTGTCATAGTTCAAGATCGTTTTTTTTTTCTAACAAAACTCAAAAATCAAATTACGCACATCCTCGCGTTTGTATGAATAAAAAAATATTGAAGTTTAATATCAAAAAATAATTGGTATACGAAAAGTATCGTGAAAAAAATATCTAGCAATTCTCATGACTTTTATTTTTTGGTTAAAATTAGAAAAAATTCTTATAATAAAAAAATGAATAATTTAAGAACTACATGTTTACGATTAATTTTGTACAAGTGTATTTAATAACACGTGTGTACAATATTCACAAGGAATAAAATTGTATTTTTTTAAACAAATTAGTTTTTCACATTGTACTCTAATATTTTTTTAATGAAATTGTTACGAAAGGATTAAAAAAATAAAAAGAATTGAATAGAATATAAATAAAAATAAGTAATGAACTTGAAATATTATAAAGAAAATGTTTATCAGATGCAACCCATAAAAGAATAGTGTAACATTGTTATAAGAATTTACTTTCTAAAGATAAAAAATAATGAAGTAATTGCTACAAACTAGACCTGTATTTATCTACACATCACGTTAACGTTAATCAGATTATATGCAATAGGAATGCACAACATATTTTCATTTCCGTAAAAGTATAATAACTATAAAATAATTGCAAATAAAAAAAGGAAGGTAGCAACGTTATACTTAATTTTAACACATTTTGCGAGGAAGAAAAAACAAATGGAAAAGTAAGAGGATGAGTCACATACCAAAGGGCTATGGGGGGGGGCCTTTATTATAGTATAAGTACCCTATGTTTCAACTCTTGCGACCTCGTTGCGCTTACTTATTATTACCTTCTACCTTCTTTACAGCCATTTACTACCACCACAACTTACCTTTTAATTTTATGCCCTTTTAATCCTCACTCCGACACCAAAATTTCGCCAAGAGCTTAATCGTTAACGACGAACATTCAAGGTAGGAGAAAAGTTTATAACGAGGGAAGTTCTATTAATTCAAAAGCGAGCTTTTATTTTCCCTATAATAACCATACCCTAGTAGAATCTATGAAGGTTTTCTTTGTTTCTTGATAAAGTCCTACGCCCAACCCCCGAACAGGAGGCCAATTCCAAGTCTGTTGTCCGCGACTGCTTATTCAATTTATTCGCAGCTAACCTCCGTCTCTATGCAGGACCAAAAGGCCCTTTCTCTATCCGCAACCTGAGGACGCGTTGTGTCGTGGTAACTGGGACCCACCCACCACGGGGGACCACTACAAGCTAGTTTTTATCTTAGTATTATCTATTAATATTTTTGCGTTATTAATTAATGCCTCTTCATTATCCCCTAACAAAGCAATATCGTCCGCGTAAGTCAACAATTATGTTATCCCGTTCAACTGTAGACCATCTTTATTTTTCTGCAGTTCTTTGAAAGTGAATTTCAGTACTAAATTGAACAAAGGGGGTAACAATGCGTCCCCCCTGTTTTAACCCGTTATGGATATTAAAATCTTCCGACATTTGGTTACCTAACCTCACTTTACCCCTAGTTTCCTTTAAGCAAAGTTGAACAAGGTTGACCAACTTTCTTGGTAACCCCTGTCGTATTAGGATTTCGATCATTTTTTCTCGTTTTACCGAGTCGTACGCTTTTTGAAAATCTATATAAAATTGATGTACCGGCTGCTTAAATTCACATTTTTTCTCATTGCAGGGTCGATAGTACAAGATCGCGATTATTAATGTGCACGCGCCAACGGAAGATAAAAAGGATGAAATTAAGGACTGGTTCTAAGAGAAACTCAAGCGCGTTCGAATTTGCATAGGTAATGCCTTTTCGATTTACTTTTACGAAAGCTAAGAATTCGTGCTTGGTAACGTTGTGACACTCGTGCCAAGTTGATTTATGTGATAATTGTTTGTTTCTTATTTTTTTGATGACATAATAGAGTTTGTTTCTTTTAATATATATTGTCTATTAATTCATTGATAAAATATAATGTAAAATAATCTATGGGCTCTTTTATATTACTTGGTATTTGTGCTCCAGTTGTTTGGTGATGCATATCAAGCTTGATTATTGGTGCAGAATTAATAGTTTCAGTAACGACTTCCCACTCTTCACTTGATACGTCTTCTACAGATAGTAAAGTACACTAGTACTACATATTGTTGAGAAGATTTGAGAAGTTTTAAGCCCGTTGTGAACACACTTTTCTTCAAAACTCCTTCTATGTAAAACCGCACGATGTATATTAATCATGCATTTCGATAACCTTATCATATTTGGATTTTTTTGTGCTATTATAGTACAATAGAAAGCTACAGAAAAACATGTGTTCTTTAAAAAATTGTAGTAGAATAAGTTTTTTCTCCATAATCGCTAATAAACTTTTATGTTTTAACAGAGAAGACATCCAAAAGTAAAGGATTAATTATTGTAAATGTAACAATTAAACAAACCTACGTGTTTTATTCAATAATGCAGTTTGTACAACGTATTAATCATTTATTAGAAATATTTTTTTTCAGAATTAAATTTGTCGTAAACACATATTTTCACAACATTAAATAAATGTGTCGAACAATAAGTGTACAACCAGCAGTACACGTTGCACGGAACGTGTTAAATCGGCGGAAGCCATCATTGTGGTTTTTATATTGGATTGTTCGGAGAGTAATTTCATTTTTTTCCGACAAAGGATTTAATTATATTTCTTCGCACCTAACTTCACACTTAAGCCACATATTTGTTATATGCTTGAAAGCTGATATAGCAAGGCGTGTGTGTGAAAAAATCCAATTAATAACAAGCTTTTCTACTATAGAAAAGGTAAAAACGCTGTTCAAGCCAGAAAGGAATTAACCGATGTGTATATAGAAAAGATGTACAGTGCGCCAGAGCCAGAACTGGTTTTCAAAATTTCGATCCGGCAATTTTGACGTCGAAGGTGCACTTCGTTCTGGAAGGCCGATTGAAACTGATAAAGAGCCAATTCTTCTTTTTTTTCAACGAGATTTCAAAATGCATCTACTTTGCCTTTCATTTAAAAGTTTAAAAATCCAGTCGAAATATTATAACGTTTTGTTTTAATTACTATTTAATATAGGTAACTGTTCAACCACATAATTTAACAAATTCCATTAAATATTTTCTAAGTTATATGCGATTTTACAACAACATACCGAGAAAAGAAAATTTGTTTATAATTTAATGTATGCATAAATAATTTTGAAAAGAAACTATAATTTATATATTAAAAATATAAATGAAACAAATAAAATTATTTATATAAACCGTAATTATATATAAACAGACCTGAACTTTACGGACAACCCAATAAAATATACAAATACCATACATTAATGAAATATTATCACATAATAAAACGTGAACAGTAAAGTGCAATTTTACCGTTTGCGGCACCAGGTAACGTAATACGAGACAAAGCGGAGAACTTTGAAAACTAAAATATAAAGAGATGGAAGAGGAAAGAGTAGCAAGGTAGGTTTATATTTGCTTTAATGAAACATTCTAAAACTACAAAAGAGTTTTTTTTTATCATGGCTTTTGTATCAAAAGTTCAATAGATCTTCGCTTATTTTACATTACTCAATTATTTAAATATATTGAAAAAATTGAGTTAGTATGAACAATTTTTTGAAGATTTGAAAAGCTTAACAATATTAGAAGCATTAAAAATATAAAAAAAAAGAAGTAAAGAAAAAATGTGAGTTTCCTCCACCATTCTATAGAAGCGAAACTCGTATTTTAATACGTCGAAAATAATCAATTGATTTGTATGAATATATGCAAATATTTATATATTACGAAAAAATGAAACTAAGAAATAGAACAAGAAAAAAGGTAAAGAAATTTTATAATTTGAAATTTGTTTTTCTATAGATTCGAAACAGTATTTACAAAATGATTGTTTATTCAGTTTCCACATCTTCTATTTAAGGGGACACGTCAACAAAAAAATCGATTTTTTTTTTCGATTTTCTGAAAGAATATTATTTCAAAAATATTTTTTCAAATTTTGGTAAAGATCCGCCCATTATTTACGAAACTGTAGTAGTTTAAACGGAGCGCGCCGTAGCCCTCGCTGTGTCCAGACCATTTATCCGATCCTTACCAAATTTTGTATAATAATACTAGATACACGTATCTAGGGAATGAACGAAAGGATTTTTCGAAAAAATACCAATTTTTTTTTTCTTCAAAAACTCGACGATTTTTCTGCAAAAATGTCAATTTTTTCGCAAAAAGTCGACTATTTTGAAAAAAAATTAAAAAATAAAAATTTCCTTTCGTTCATTCCCTGCGCCAACATCTCTACTAAAGGATAACACTCAGTTATTTTGTTTATGATAAACCAATTTTTGCCAGTGAGGGCAACCGAAAATCACCTTTTTTTTGGACTCTTAGAAAAGTGGCCACAGACAACACAATTTACAATATTTTTACACAAAAATATTGTGAATATAGTTCAGATATATAACTTACATATACTAAAAATTTGTATTGATATTAATAAAACTGGCTGCAAAAAAAATTCACAAAAAAACCGCTTTTTTACACTCGAAGGTAACGTATCGTCTCCTTAAAAAAAAAAGATACGAGTGGCTTAACGTTACTAAAATATGATATGAAAACTTTACTTTCAATTAAATCAAGATATGTCTTTGGAATATCGCATTAATTTTTCAGTGCTTAACTAAGTTTGCACCTTTGTGGTCGACAGATTTTTCAGCTGGGAGTACCAGCAAGTCAAGACAAATTTAACTCTTCGGAGTCATTGTTCTCTAAGCGATTTAAAGTGGATATATTTATATTAAAAAGCACACAAAAGTTGTGATGCTGATCTGTAATGTAATAACGCGTGAGACGTCCGAAATGGCTAGCTTCCTGTTAATCTCAATTTTTTTGAATTGCTCTTTCGAGGCATGATCATATTGCCAGAGCGGCAGTGGTGGCACAGACCGCAGAAGGGTTAATGGAAATAAGCATTTTTAGGTTGAATGTAATTTCAAAAATGTTATTATAAAGGTGTAAACATCTCTGATGCAAAGTTAACATTGAAAAAAAATCCACACCGTATCATTAATTAATGTATAAAAAATACATACTACAACAATTAGAAAGATTTTTTTATTTTTGAATCTGCATAACAGTTTGATTCCTAAGGGTATATTGAAAAAACACTACCGAAAAATCCTAAACAGCGCACCGCGCTTTCTCTAAGTGAGTATAAAAAGACCCGAAGCAGCGCAATAGCCCTTGTTTTAACCCTTTGACTGCTAAAGGCGTATATATACGCTCTCACAAATCCATCAATATACTCGAAAGGCGTATAAATACGTTCTCAGAAAACCATCAATATACTCGAAAGGCGTAAATATACGTCTTCTGTATTTGTTTACTATCACACCTTTATTGCTTTTTTACAGATTATTTTTACATGGAATTTATTAATATGTAACGTAGGCACTAAATTACTTTAAAAAATTTTTTAAAAATTCACATTTTTATTATATTTGCCATTATTATCTGTTTTGGTTAGCTGTCAATAGAAAAACAGTCGCAGCGACTGACATGCGAAAATCGCGGCATCTATATTAATGGATTAGTTCGAGAGCGCGCCGCAGTCAAAGGGTTAAATTATGTCGAAAAATCCAAGCGGCGTTTATACCGATTAAAGGTGCGATTTCAGCATTATGGTGTGAAGTACGTGAAATACATTGATCAAACAGCCAGAAACTACGTCGACACGGTTGATAATGCTCGTATTTTGAGAGCGGAGAAAACAGAAAGAAAATACAGAACTCTAAAGAGGCCAGAACCTTACGTAGGGCTCTCAAAGCTGTTGAAAATGATAATTGTGAGGAAACTGAAGGACTACTGTATGCACCAGGTACAGCAGAATAATGTAAGTATAATTTTTGTATAAAAAATCTGTTCTCAAAACTTTAAACGCGTTTTTCTCGAAACTACGTTTTTGAAATTTTGGAGAAGCACTCACTAAAAACTATAGAACCGACTGGGCTAAAAATTTTACCAGTTATTCTTGACACATATTCTGATACGTGATACCTCAAAAATCTTTAATTTTTTAATAATAAATACATTTTTTTAAACAATTAAAGGTAAAAAAAAGCACCAATTTTGAAAAGATTTTTTCACACGTCCGTCATTTTGTTTTTTTTTTTCTTGAAAAAAATATACATATTTTTGGTATCACATCTATAATTAAGCCTATAAAATAAGTATTTTAATTTTTTTTGTTTCAGACGACTACAAAGGCTCTGTGCTTCTCCAAATTGAATTAGGGGACTCCAATTTGACGTTAAAAAAAAGGGACAAATCTTACCCAAATTAGGTTAAAAAAAAATTTTTGTATAGTTTAAGATACTAATAAAAACATATTAAAATTTCAAAACGATCGCATTTTATTTTCCTATTCAAAAAAATTCATGAAAAAGTATTGAAATCTCGGTCTCTACAGGGGGGTACTACCTTAACACATTAAGGACAGCCAGTGATCCCATTCGTAAAATAATTATCGTACACGTCACATATTTTGAAGCATTTTACGATCCAAAATTCAACTTGTACGATAATTTACGATTATTCGATATTTAAATATAATTTTCGATGTCTTGATTTTGTTTTTGTAACGCGGTTCGGTTACAGCGCACTGTTTGCGCACTCAGTTATTTATGTATCGAAAAGTTCGAAAAAGTAATTTTTTGATTGGCTACAGTCATATTCTTAGCCACATAGCCATAGAAGCCATACAATAGCCAGATAGTCAAAAAAAAGGACGAAGAAGGGCGAAAAAAGCGAAAAGCAAACACAACGAACCAAAGACTAAAGAATAGACATTTTTACTTTTTTTGCAGTATTTAAAATCCTAAAATCATCCTAAAATCTGGAATTTCTGAAAATCGGATCTGATTTTTCTGTGCGCACGATAATTTTACTGAGAACCCGATAATTTTACGGCACTGTGTCGATCAGACAAGCAGAAGTTTCTGGGATCACTGAGGACAGCAAAGAAATCTGTAGGACATACGCCTGGGATCGCACTTTTTTGGGCAAACTTGTACGTTCTAAAATCAAAGTTACTTTGTTATTTATTATAATAATTATTATAAAATCTTGTTTAAAAATAAGTTTCACCGAAGCTTAAAATCAAGGTAGATGACATGTAAAGAAAGCGTGTAGAGAACACGGGTTATTTCGAGATCCATTCGTAGCAGACAAAACGCGAAACACGAGAAAACTCGTGAGCGGTCCTCAATGTGTTAACTTATTTGCATCATCCGTCTACTTTACATGACTTGCTTAAACATCCGCGAAGACATCAACTGATGACTGATTCGTATCACTGCTCAAATTATCGAAGATAGAAAAACAAATGCTTCTTATGTGGAATATTCCGCCCCTGGTGATGACAAAAATGTCTGCTCGCGGATAATCAGCGCTTAGATGCAAATGGGTTTAACAAACACCAACAACTCTCAAATAGTTAACACAAGAACGTCTAACGAATAAGATTTATGCGTATTTATGTCCATCTCTAAGTGTTTTAGTCGATCATTTACATCATGATAATTAGCAGCGTAAAACTTATTTACTTAACTCATTCTCCATCATAAACAAATGTAACTCGCAATAACTATGGATAAATGGATCTCATTCATGAGTGCACATACACACGTAAGAAATACCATTTAATGTTCACACACTCATATATGCCGAATTTTATAGTGGGTTAGTAATTCTTTCCCTTTTTTTCGTCTCTATTTTTATGGTGTACCTCTCATTTTATTGACATTTCATAAAATGTTTTCGTTATTGTCACGCAAGAAGTTTAACTTTAAATATAAAATAATGTGACGTCTATTGAACAATCAACAAGTCATTTTGACTGCCTCTGGAAACACTAGTGTAAATAAGAACGAAAATATTCTATAATGCAAATTTCCTAATTTAATAAATAATTTAAATTTAATAAAACGGGAAATGATAAAAACAATATTATCGATACAGCATTGGTTTAAATTAGAAATTACAGTCTTAGAATGAGATTAAGTGTTGAAATATGATAACTAAAATGAAAAGAAGAACATAGATACTCAAGTGATCAATTCTAGCGATAAATCTAGTAAGTTGAGAATTTTTTCCCGTTGAATAATGGATTCGATCTTTTTTACGATTGCTTGCATACACTTGGGATTTATAGAAGACAAGTAGAAAGAATATAGGACTCTGATCGATAGAATGTAAAACTTCTTCGGCCAAAAGTACTTACCTTCTATACCTATTGGGAATTGACAACCTGATTTTCTTATCCTTCCTTACGTACTATATAATACATGTGCATGTTCGAATTTAGAATGCGTTACTTTTATCAAATCCTTTTTAAATAACGACAACAAATTCAAAATCTCATTATTAGGTGTCTAAAGAATTAAGAAACTATTTTATTATTTATTTTTATCTATTTTAACTGAGTTTTTTTTAATTTTATCATATTGTTAATTTTTTTATAATTTATAAAATTTAAGCATTAATTTTTATTCAATAATTCTATTTTTGTTATAATTAATAAATAAAAAAAAAATACTTAACAAGTTATTCTTTCTGTACTTATTAAATTAAAAAATCAAACTTTTAAAGTTTTGCATTTTTGCAATTAAGTATAGAAACTACATTCCGTCAATGTCTTTATATAGAAAAATATCTATTAAGTTTAATAAAAAAAAAAATATCCTTTAATATAACCTTTCAACCATAAATATTTTATTTTGACACTGATAGACTTATTATATTATTTTGCCAAAACCTATGCTTTCAAATGTTTAGGGTTATAATAGAGTTCTAATGACGATTGATAACAATTTAATGCAAAATATATCTTTTCTTTGTTATCATTAAAGCAATATCTAGCACGTGACTCAACATTTTTTTATATAATATCTCTCTTTTAATTTCTATGGAACCATTATCGAACAATTTCTTGCATGTAAACTTTTTTTAATAATAAATCGATTAACATTCAATAATTTTGACAATTTTTTGAATAATTTATTTTAAAAGTTAAAAAATGTTTACGACTTCTTTGTTACTTAAATCGAGATCATTATTGTTGAATTCACTGCAATTGTTATTTATAAATTATATTTTTAATGAAACAAGTTTGTATCGTAAATATTCACGAATAATAGATACATTTTCGCAGGTCTTTTACTTCAAATGACATAGAAAAATCAAATATTCCGCAAATATTGCTTTGATGGAATGAACTTTAGGCATTGTCAACGAGAATAAAATAACCGTTTTTTATGCTTAGAACGAATGTCATCGACTCATTTGACGAAGAAGGTTAACACATTTTTCACCCACATAAAAAAAACCCTTTTATACTGTGTGTGAATACAAATTTGTAGATGTTATATAGTGTGAGTATGACGAGATTGATTGTCGTTCGTCGTTGATTTTTTCGCAACAGTAGAAATTATTATTGATAATAGTAAACTGAGGTTCACCTGATAGACAAAAGTGGTCCCAGCTGACTTATAATGATGGTAAATGGTAGCTTCGCGTTTTATCGTGTCATACAAGTATAAAAAGATATTACAGTAATAAGAGATGATTAAAATTGAGTTATGATTCATAACAATAAATGATCAGTTGTTACTTTTAAAGATGTTGTTCTAAAGGTAGTCAGCCAAGAATATAAAAATCTAACACTTTCGGAAGCTAGCCCTGCAAAAGGGTTCACAATAACGACGAAAACAAAAGAGTACTTTTTGATAAGTAATATTTCTACAGACTCCACCTAAAGAAATGCAAGATTTCAATCTTTAACCTATTTTGACTTCCAGGCATATTTAGAGCACCTTGCTTTGGGTACAAAAGTGTTATTTTAAAGAATATATGAAATTTTGCAAAATATGATAATATTAGAATACTAATATAATATTGTAATAGCATTTACAGTAATTTTCATTGAACGAAAGACACTACGAAATAATTCGTAGCAGCCTTCACTGAATAAAATCTCTACGCTGAGTGCCACTTATGAGTTATCTTGTAATGTTTTATTCCTTGATTCTTTTTTTTAAATGGAATGCTTAAATATACTTTTTTATTTAAATTATCTTATATATATATATATATATATATATATATATATATATATATGCAAAATGTCTAGAAATCGTGTTTAATCAATTTTGAGATTTTTACACTTTAATAATAATGAAGAACAAGAAGATCGATTATTTAAGATCAATGCAATATCCTTACACTTTAACGAAACTATGGACCGCATCTATAAACCGGAGAGAAAATTGAGAAAATACCAAACTTTTACTGTATCACAATGAAACTGACTAGAAACTACTACAGCACACTAAACTCCATAGAAAATAAATACTTAAAATCTTTAAAATATGCAACCCCCAAAATTTTCACAAATACAGATAAAATGGGCTTCATCCAGAATGAGAACAACTGACGATATACCACATTAGCAGACATTGTACAAATAAGAAGATCCCGAGTGACGAACAGGCGCATAAATATAATCAAATTTATTCCAAAGTTATTTCAGATATTGACCCAAACTCGTTCAACAGATTATCCAGGAACTACTGGTGGCTACAACAGAACGTTAAATTCATTGACGAGCTCAGAAGAAGAGCTAGAATAAGAAATCAGCAAAGTGACAACTATCGAAGAAATTCCCACTAATGGATCACTGACATTAGGTATTAATCTCAATTTTCAATAAAAAGGTACCCAGCTACAAGTCCAATGGGACATTATAAATAAGTAAATATAAAAAGTTTGCTCAGATTGAGCATGTATCCAATAATTAGCGAACTGCTGCGTTTTCAATGTCTTAATAGTTACCTAAAAAACATTGATAAAAAGTTTTATCAATATTTTTCGATAACTAGGCATTGACATGTCTCGTTTTTATCTGAATATGATACAATCTTCAGACGACACGATAAGTCAATGCAACTCGCAAAATGTCTTTTAAAAACAAAAAATTTCAAATATCAAAAATAATATGGGCCTCTAATGTTGAAGGTGGCCTTAATCTATTTTAATAGATAATATAAATTTAAAACCTTTAGATACTCTTCAATTTCTCGACTCATACATAAATGGAGTTAGGTCATCTTCAAAATAAACTGCTCATATATTTTTTTTCTAATATTTAAATTAACATGTATTTCATATCATAAAAAATATATTTCTTTGTAATATGGAATAGATATTAGATTAACATTTGAAAAAATATATCTTTTTAAATCGAAAATACATATTGAATAAGCATTTGAAAAAAATATTTTTTTCTAAATCTGATCTAAATATTGAATAAACATTTAAAAAAAAAACATTTTTTTTAAATTTAAAATTAATATTTGATACATATTTAAATATTAAAGAGATTTAATGTCTTTTTAATATTAAATAAACATGTATTCAATATTTTGTGCTAGTAGGGTTGTTAAATTGGTGAAATTCTATTATTTATGCGTTTGTTTATATAAATGATTTTGAAGTACATGTAAAATGTTTCATTAATTTGGTCGAAATCGTCTCAAGTTGCTGATTTGCTTAAGCAAAAAAGGCCTCGAGTGCAAAGGGTTAAAAGTGGTGAGCCCATTTAAAAAAAAAAAATGAGATGTCATTTATGCTTAATTTAGAGTAAGATTTATTTGTTAGCATTAAATTTTTTTAAAAATGCCAATCCTTAGTCCAATTTAAAATTAATATGTAAAAAAAATTGCGTAGAAAGAAATTATTATAATAAAACTCAAATTGATAAATAAATAGAAACATTGCCATAGACTTGACATAATTTAACCTATATTTTTTATTTGACAAATGTGCAAACCTTTAATTTTCTCAAAACAATTGAAAATAAACTTGTATTATTATCAAAAAAATGTTAATGATAGTGACATAAGATTCCTCTATATGTTCAGAATGAAACAAATTAATAATATGTTATAAAAATCAATACGCTATAAAACTATGTATGTATATATGTATATAAAATCTACATAATTAAGTTAATCATAGTTAAATGTTAAACGAAATTTTCTACTGGATTAAATTGAAAAAAAAAACCAATGATTTGCAGAAAATTAGTTTAGACAAAAGTTGTCTCTTTATATTTGCAAACTAGAAAATAAGTAAGACGTAGGTTTTATCGGGTTAGGATAGAAAATGGAGTATCGATTCGTGTCTGTTATTACTGGGATACGCTTAGTGAATTAAAACGTTTAGCGGTTAATCGTGTTATCAACTTAAGTGCAAGTTTACCGCATAAAAAAAAATTAGCTCTGGACAAATACACATGTGAAAGAATTTATTTTATCATTTAAGGGACAATCTCAGTGTAAAATTTTTGAAAAAATCGATTTTTTTTGTCTCATCTTGAAGTACATATAGCCGTGCGTGTTCTGTAAAATTTTCAAATTAAAATTTGAATTATTACGGTCGCTACCTTTCTTTGAAAAAAAGATTGGAGCATAAGTTGACGCGCGCTAAACTTAAAAATACGTTTTTCTCAAAACGCTCTTCTTATGTTGCGCCAAAAATGTGAAGAGCACGACAGCGCTCCTTGTTTTTTTATGCTAAGACTGCGGAAGCGTAATAATGCTGTTCCAAAACACTAGAATTTGTGCGTCCAGTGCTTTGTGATTCTGTTTCAAAGTATTGCTTAGGATTTCCTTGTTATTGTAGGATCCGAAATGATCGTACGGTAATTCGCTGTATTTAAATCGCGCGCGTCCAATTCTATCGATTACAACTATAGATCGATACTCGTTACGAGGATCGAACAACCACCAGTGACTATCGAAGCTCTCGTATAGTTACCACCACCTCTCGGATCCCGATCTCTCGCACCCCCACCATCAATGCACCCTACTGGGCCAGTTCAAAGGTTCATCCTAGGTTCACGCGGGGAAGGATGGGGAATGAAAGGGGAAGGAAATGTTGACAGATAAATATATAAACGTTGAAGATTTAAAGTTTCAAAGGAAACAAAGGATAGGAAAAAGTTGGGATAAACAAGGTCAAGGGTAATTTCGAATCTTCGCAAACACTAACGAACGTATGTCAATCTAATTTAACGGATAATTTTATATATCTTACGATCGTATTAATATTATATAAAATGAAATAATTTAAAATAAATAGAATAAAATAAATTGAATAAATGAAATAAATTGATTGAAATGAAATAAATTAATTAATTTAGTTACCCCCTAGCTTGACGAGTAAGATATTTTCAGTCACCCGGTAGATACTTGCTTTAAACCGATTTTAATTAAATTTATTAGAAAAATTTAAAACAAGTATACACAATAACTAATAAATAAATAAATTAAATAAATAAAATGACTAGACAAAAAGTACTTTGACGTGATTGCGAGAATTAAACGAATAAATTAATTTAACAGCTATTACAAACACTTAAAATAATTAATTAACGCTAACTAACAAAGTTAATTAGCGTTCATTATTAAATAAGTAGAAATAAATAAATTAATTAATAAATTAAATAGATAAAAACTTAAATTAATAAATAGATTCTCGCAATAACGTCAAATAATTAGATTGATATACGTTAATATTGCCGTAATTACGGAAATTTGAAATTTACAAAGATAAATATATATACAAAGGTAAATTTCACGTAATTACAGCAACAGACGACACGACACGCAGAAATAAAATAACGTACGTTTAAAATAAATAAATAAATAATCCAAAAAAAAGGACACAGCACTATATACACGCGAGAAGACTTAAGTCGCCACAAAACCCGAAAAAAATTAAACTACCGAATTTTGTCTGGACACTTGGACACTTTTTCGGCTAAGACCATAGTGGAGGATCTGTTTAGCTATTTTATTTTTTAATTAAGATTGTTGGGCTGAATCCAGCGGTACTGCAAAACTGGCTCAACCCGCGGCGGACCCGAAACAAGCTCCGGAACTCCCCCCAGTTACAAAAATATAGCTAGTATCCTGGCAATTTTATGAATTGTGTATCAGATACTAAGCTGATAAGAACAGATTTATTGATAAAATTTACACAAAAAACTTCCCTGGTTAAGGAGTACAATACAAACTCATCCCTGAAGGTTAATACATATTCCATTAATAATTATCAGCTTTTTTCCTTACAAAATTAGGCTATAAGTAAATAAATATAATACAACGAAGTATAACAAATATAAATAATTAACATAAGATCACAGAAGAATAAATAATTGACGCATTATAACACATAAATAAATAGTATAAAATAAGATAGTTAATTAAATATATAAAAATAATTATCGAATATAAATAAATAAATAAATAAATATATACCTAATTTCAAGATACGTTGGTCGCCACTCGGCCTATGTGTCAGGCAAGGTAACGCCGCTAATACTGTCGGCTACCGGACACATGCTCCACGTAGATATCCCAGGACCACCTAGTCGTGTCGCTGACCATCAACCGCCTCATCATTGCGCTCTAGAATTTACTTATTTTGAGGCGGTCGATGGTCTCCTTGTTCCGGTGGTCCCAGGCGCATAGCGCTCCTACCACTGTCTCATACCCGCGAGCGCGAAGGTCATTTGATAGGGGTGAATATTTATTAATTCTTTGCTCGCGGGCTATGTCCAGGGCCTCCCTCCAGTTCTCGAATGGAACACATACATCGTTGATGGTAACCGTTTTTTCCACTGTATTTCGGATTACAATGTCAGGCCGCAATAACCTATTAGGGGGGCTCGCGTCTTCAATAGCCTGGCTCACGCGGGTCATCCTACTTCACGCGAACATCCTAATCTTTCCGACTTGTGAACGTAAGACTATTCAATCCAACAACCCTTAAGGTTGTGATAGCTATACGTGAGAAGTGCGAGAGGTGAGATCATTCCATTATATAATTTTCTCGTGAAATATAGTTTCCCGCGTGGCGACGCCACGTGGTAGATTTCATCATTGTATTATACCAATATCATCCAGGGTTTTTATGCCGCAAGGCTTTTCCCTGACGAGCCAATAAAGCTTCGCATCTTTTATTGGCCTAATCACGTGTTTTATTCTACACCTGAACCTAACCCTTTATTCTCCACTTCATAGCATATACAAAATCGCTAGAGGACTCCTAAATGAGAAATTTAGGCCATAACAGTTATCGAGGCGCAAAGTCAACCGAAAATAAGGAAGAAATAAAAAAGAATAAATTAGGATATGTTGTTGTCCAACAATTATTAAATTTAGGGAATTATTTGAATAAAGGATTTCATATTTCACCGATAACTTTTTTACAAGCATCCAACTAGCAAAAGTATTATTGCAAAAAAAATACATATATAACTGGTATTATTAGAAAAAATAGAATAAATGTCCCAAAGAAGGCTAAATTTGCAGATGTTGGTAGATCTAAATATTTTGAAAGCAACAGAACTTTTATGTGTTCTTATCGAGAGAAAAAGTCTCAAAGAAATCCCGTCATATTGGTTCATCGAACTGCACCACAGATAACGTAGTTGTTACAAAGCAAAGAAAAATTTACGTGTCAGAAAAGACGAAACCTGCTGTTTTTCATAATTACAACAAGTTCATTGGTGGTGGTGTGAACGAAACAGACAAAATGCTTTACGCATACCGAAATGAAAGAAGAACAATGAAGTATTGGAAAAAAGTTGTATTTAACATTATTGAAAGAATGGTCTTAAACGCCTAAATAATATACTCCGAAAATTATAAGGGTAAAAATCTAACCAGGTTACAATTTGTTTCAATTATTATCGATGAAATTGAAAAGGAATGGTTCGCAAACAAAAACAACGCATATAAACAACCTAAACAACCTACATCATCTACACCAAGCTAAATAAAGTCTTGAAAAATTAAACGTTCAAACCTAATTTGCTCTATTTGTATAAAAGGAATTCACGCACTTTGTATAGCAAACCACCCGTGTAAAAGATTACAAGAAATTATTTATGTTAATTTGACTAAATTATAAGTGCTTATTACCAATTTTATTCGCAAAATTAATTAAAACAAACTTATGTAAACAATTGGTATTTTTTAATTTATTTTGTTGCAAAGCAATACAAGTGAGTTTATTGTATGAAAAGTGTTTTACATTTTTTCCCATACACGCGCAATTAGTGCCGGTGTTATGGTATTTGTCCGAAAAAATACGTCAGCAGTCAAACGATTAAGTTTACATTAAACTGTTATCTGAGAAGAAAAAGTTAACTTCTCGTACAAGTTAAGCTTCCGTTTTAGATGAAGAAAGATATAAATATATGGACAGTTTATTTTGAAAGTGGTATAAATCAATTTTCTGTTATTTACAGAAAATTTAAGATTTGCATATTTGTCAATTAAAAAATATAGGCTAATTATTTTAAGTCTGTAGCAATATCTCTACTAATTTATCAATACGTAATTTAATTATAGAAATTTCTTTTAGGCTAATTTAACATGTTCCATGCCATGTATACCATTTATGGTACACGTAGAGACATATTCATTTAAAGCGTTGAAATCACATTTTATGAAAAATTTGATTCTATAAGATATATTTCCACCAAAAGGATGAGGAATTGTAAAAAATGCAGTATAGAACAATGCACATAGATTTGTTTAATTGTTATATACACAATCTTTATATATATACCAATCTTAAATCAAAACATCAAATAGCCTGTACAAGTTGGGCATAAACGGCTTGGTAAGGAACGTGTTAACTAAAATAATGTATTTTTACAGACTTTAAATGGACTTGCTTTCAAAATTAGTGAACTGTAAAAATAATTTTATTTGAATTTTGAATAATTAAATATTATCGAAAATTTACTTTATATTAATCCAACTTTGTTCACAAATAATAACAAGAAATAAAATAATAGTATTTTATGTTTGGAACGTTAATTATATTGTTAAATTTACCATAAGATATTGGAAGTATTTACTTATGCTCTTCAAGTTGCAATGTTTTGAAATATTCATGAGGAGGAATAAAAAGTATATAATTATATAGAAGATATATATATTACTATATATGTAGAAAAAATACTTTCTGGTTATTTTTTTATGCATAAGCAAAGTAAACTGAATCAAAAACATTGCATGAGCTTATTTTTATTTTTGATATAAGTTTAATTGAAAAAAGCCAAATTCAAGATTAGTTTTAGTGGGGCATACACAACTCCTTTCATATTGTTAATAACAAAGTAAACCACACTGTAATATCATCATAAATACGTCAAAAAAATTTTTACTATAAAATCTCGATGCAAAAATTGTTAATTTTGTTTCCTTGAAATAATACAAGTTATGAGATCTTATTTTGCATTACTCGTTTATTATTATTATAGAATAATAAAATTAAACATATGCTTGTATTTTATAAAAATTAATAAATTTTGGAAATAATTTTAATTTAATTTAAACTAAAACTCTTAAATTATCTCAAAATCAGGATAAATGGTTTTATAGCATTAAAAAAAAAAGAACTGACTCATACCCAAAACTTTATCTTTATCTATATCTATATTACATTTTTAAAGATATCTTTTATTTATCGATGTTTACTTCTTGAGAATTCTCTCGGTTAATAGGAGAAGGATAGCTTCGACGGTATTATAGACTATATAGAGAGAGAAAGATAGAGAAGAGACGACAAAATTGAAAATGAGAGAAAACTTTAGCTCGTTCACGATCAAAGTGATGAAGATCGAGCTCGTGTTCGATCAAGTTTGTGAACATTTAATCGAAAAAGGTGAACCGAATTTCAAGTTGAAAAAGTTGTAGAAAGAGATAAAAAGGAAAAATTTTAATCGAATTTAGAATTAATTTTAAAAGATCGTCCATTAGTAAGAATTTCATTCACGTTAAATTTATTATTTTAAATTTGTGGGAGGAAGAAAACAAAATAAAAAAAAAAGTTATACATAGATAATTTTAAAAAGAATTAACACGTTGAGGATGACGTCAGTCACCGGTGGCTGACACCAGACTTTCCGTTTAGGCCGCGTCCGTCACGGGTGACTGACACGTTTAACCGTTTTTTTAATACAAAGTAACGCCTGTGGCCTAACGGGGGTTTCCCTACGAATCCGCGTGGCGCTCAACGTGTTAAATGAAAAGAATTTTTTTGAATTGAAAATACAGACTCCGTACATTTCTGTAGCACAATTTCGATTTTAATACAGTTCTAGAATTGGTTATTTCATCGAACAGGACATCCAAAAGTGAGTACAGAGACAGGTTGGCCAAAAATAGTCACAAAAATTTATTGAAGTAAAAATATGAGTAAAGTATATGTGTAGGTTTAATGAATATATATAGTAGGACCTTGATTAATCAGCATTATCGGATGACAAACGACACGAATAAATCATTAAAGTTTAACAAATAATAAAAACTATGGTTTAATTATTTTAAATAAGATTCTTGTATGCAACAAACGATTCTTTTCGTTTGACTTTTATAGTAGTAGAAGTATATATAGAAATATTATAATAAATATAAATATACAGAGATGCTCCGGCCACGCGTTGCTGTAGCTTTGTTCTAAAAAGTTGATTTAATATAATTCTAAACTACTCAGTAAAATGCAACACAAAATATGTAGGCGATAAGTCCTATTAGGTTACAATTTCCTTTTCTTTGTAAGCAATTTTCTGTCCTTTGTGTTATTCTTTCTTTTAACAATTGCAAAATTATTGGCGGTTGCTAAGGAGATAACCGTTGACGGTTGTTTAGGAAAAACCGTTGATGGTTGCTAATCAACCGTTAACCGTTAAGTTGTTAAGCTCTGTCTGATAACAAGTTATTCTACGTCTGTAAGTAAATCTGTATCCTATTTGATAATATTTGTCTGTAATTCTTTGTATATTTGTTATTCTATCAGTTATTAATTTAATAAATTATTATTAATTATTTATGTTATAAATATAAATTATTATTAATTAATTATGTTATTATTTTGTACTTATTATCATTTACTTTAATATATTGTCTTGTTATTTATTATTATATTCATATATCTTCTTTTTTTCTCTTTTCTATAACCCCCACAAATAATATTACAATTATAATGGAATACATAAAATAATAATACACGAATAAAATATAAAAAGCAAAGTTAGATATATCATATGTAAATCTAAAAAAATCGTGTGACATAAATAAATTGAAATAATTAAATTTTAATAAAGCGCTATCTATCTATTGAAAACTTACAGAACCTAAAGAGACTTAGATGACCTCTAAACAATAAATCCTTAATTAGCTATAAAAAAAAAATAATAGCGATAAATACTATCCTATATATTAAGTTCGAAAAAATCACACGAAATAAAAAAATTTCATTAAAATCGGTTGAGTAGTTTCGGAATCCATAGCAAACCAACAATGTGACACTGAATTTTTATACATAAAGAAAGATAAATATTATAATAAATGTGTATATTTAAGCATATACTGTATTTACCCAACCAACTAGCCATAGAAATTTTCACTACTTCTCGTTAGAAAAAAACTAAAAAAGAAACATCCTACTTGACTTACGTACATAAAAATTGAAAAAAAAAAAAAAAAAAAAACTCTATACATAGTAATTTACAACCCACATATTATCTAAACTGAACAAATAAATAAATGTGCTTAATTTTTGCGGGCAAATTACAAAGCAGGTAACGAATAAAATATAAAAAAATTACTGTATTTGCATGTTTTATATATAATGTAACATCAGATGAAAAGATCGTTTCTCGGAAATACATTTGTTTGTTTAGGTATGCGAGACCACTTGAAAAAGTCGGTGTCGTCTAATGTTCCATTGCATCGAGACTTCTTGAATATTCCCTTACTTCGAAAGTAAAGGAATAATCTAGATTTATGTTCACAGATGGTCGAGAATTTTTGAAAAAGATAGAAAAAGAATAACAGAGAAACGATCCATAATACTTCAGTTCAGTTTGAACCAACCGCTAGCTAATAAATTGTAAGCTAATAGATATGTAACATTATGTCTGTGTAATCTATAAAAAAAAAAATAATAACTTCCATTTATTATTCACTACTACTTTTATATATATATATTCTCTTCTATATTATATATAATATTATTAATATATGCATATTATGAAATAATACTTACATGTTTTTATTTATACTAAAATATTATCTGTTTACATTCTTATTTCTTTATTAATTTTTCACAATTATATATATTTTATATCACATTAATTTATATATATATATATATAATGTACGTATGTACGATGCATGCGTGTCGTGTGTACCGTGCGTGCGGGTCGTGTGTACCGTGCGTGCGGGTCATGTGTACCGTGCGTGCGGGTCGTGTGTACCGTGCGTGCGGGTCGTGTGTACCGTGCGTGCGGGTCGTGTGTACCATGCGTGCGGGTCGTGTCGTGTGTTTATATAAGTCCGAAACTACTAAACCAATTGAGATTTTTTTTATTTTGTGTGATCTTTTTAACTTGGAATATAAGATACAGATTTTGTCGCGATTATTTTTTATTCTTTTTATTGCTACATTAACCCCTTAAGAGTTGCACGCTCGAGTCAACTCAAGCGGTGTTGTATTCTACGCTGATACAAAAATTTTGATTAATTTCGTATTTTTTTAATTTTTGACCCCTAAATTTTTCTAAATTTTTTTTACATAAAAAAACTGATTTTTTTTGGCCGGTTTTTTCCAAAAAATTGTGCGTTAAGGGGCTAAGGACTTATTATTTTATTATTATTTAGACTTATTATTATTAGTTATCTGTTATAGTTTATTATTATTTAGACTTATTATTATTAGTTAGGTTATTATTTAGAGGTTATTTAGATTTCTAGGTTTTGTAAGTATTTAATAGATAATATTATATTAATAGATAGAATTATTTTAATTCTTTTCAGACTTACATACAACATAACCTTGTTTTTGCTCTTTT
Source organism: Polistes dominula (assembly GCF_049000335.1). Lineage (NCBI taxonomy): Eukaryota > Metazoa > Arthropoda > Insecta > Hymenoptera > Vespidae > Polistes > Polistes dominula. The sequence goes on along the minus strand of NW_028301061.1, from coordinate 4,869,728 downwards.
ATCGTGTATTATTATATTCTCATAAATTTGTAATAAACAACTTTTGTAAAAAATTTATGTAATATACTATACTCAAATAAACTATACTCAAATGAGATGAATAAAATGTAATATTAAAAAATTTATCTTGTTCCATGCTTAATGTAAACTCTTCGAAATTATGAGTGAATATTAATTTGACTTCATTGAATAGTTTAATATTTCATTAAATCAAAATATAAATAACAAAGCTTCAGCAAAGCGAAGCCGTGGCACCTAGTATAAAAATACATATAATATTTATTTATAAAATATTTATAACTATTTATGCTTAATCTTCTATTATTGCATAATTACTTTATTCCATGTATTGTAGAACTTGATATAAAGTCACTAAACTTTCGTTTGGAATTGAATTACAGGTAACCCTCCTATAACACGGTAGATAGGTTTCTAGAAAATGATGTTTTGTGTGAAACCGTGTTGTATTAGCCCCAGAGCCATGAGCCAAAAACGTTCGTTTTCAGGCCATGGAGATGAAAAGAAATACTTTCCGCAACACTGTATATTTAAGACGACAAACCTCGCCGCAGCTGTAGAAGTACAAAGGTTTTTTGAAAGGAAACCGTATTATAGGATGCCGTATTGTAAGAGGGCTCCTGCAATTTATGAATCGTGTTATAGCGAAACCGTGTTATAATGATGCCGTGTTGTATGAGGGCCACCTATATTTTTACATTTATCTCAGTAGTATTTTCTACTCCGTTAGATTAGACTTTTCTACAATAAAATTGACAGCGACTGACTTTACTTAGTAAGCTGAATCTATTCTTCGTAATGTATCAACTTTTTGTTTTATCGAAATTACAATTTTTTTTCTTCCTAAAACTCATTTCTACGTTCTAATAATTTCAGTAACAGTAAACACTTCCAGTGTGTGTGGAAACAAATAAATAAAGTAATATACCGAGAACATTTCAACTATACTCAAATGTTTGATAAAAACCAGAAGACAACGGGTAATAAGCGAAACCCCTGATAACCCACCCCCATATATCTCTATAAATACGTTGAGACCCTAAGGACTGACAGTGAACTTTCGGTTCAGGTGACGTCAATCCCCGGGGACTGACTGACAGCAAACTTTTCGTTTGAACAGCGTGGGTGGTCCTAGGGACTGACAGCAAACTTTTCGATGGTCGACATGAGTGCGTGAGACCCACATTGTAAACAAGGGTTAAATTATTGACATTTAAGAAAATGATTGATGTTACAATTTAAAAAAAATTGATATTACAATTTAAAAAAATTTACATTACAATTTTAACCCTTTCGCTGCTAATAGCGCCTTTAAGCGCCCAACTATAGACGCTTCTCCTAAGCGAGCAGCGCCTATAGGCTCCTCCGTGCGTAATTGCAGCGCCATGATATCTATAAACTAAAAGGACGCTGCTGCTGAGGTTTTTAATATCTAAACGTATAGGGCTTTGCGATAACAATTCATTTTTGTTATTAAAAGTTTTTTTTTTGCATGTCAAACCACGTGACAATAAAATTTCAATCTTGTGCAATTATGATGCAAAAATTACCGCTAAAATGTAAGTATAATTAATAATTTAAAAACAATATGAAAGCTGTAGCGTTTACTGTAGTAAATAAAAAGTTAGATTATAGCCACAATAGATCAAACTTTAAATAATATTGACAAGCAGATAAAGTACGATGTGACATTGTTATAAAATATATATATAAGGAGAGTTTTAAGTGTCGCAGATGTAGACGAAAAACGAGTATTCAGTTCTTTTCTTTATATTTTATTTTCTGGAAAGGAAAACTCTATTCAGAGACTACAAGAAAATAACAAAATTAAATTTTGCAATAATTAATTTTTTTATATAAAATATAATTTTATAATCATTTATAATTATATTTTTTATTACTAACTATTAACCTGTTCGCAGCAGAAAGTTCATTCACTTTTCGATACTTGTAAATTGAAGGAAATATTGTAGGAATATAGCTAGGACTTAACTCTTCTTCGGATTTTTTGCCTCCAATAAAATGATTACTACAAATATAATCGTATGATTTGGGAATCAACTGTGATCCATCAGGACTTCATGAAAAATTATAAAATATTATTGATACATTTAATTATTTAAGACATATAACAAATAATTTTTTATAATGAATTATAAAATTGAAAAAAAAATTAATTCTTGCCATAAGTAATTATAAAGAATTAAATGCCGCTTGATTATTCTCTAACTTTTATTTACTAATTATAAATTTAAATTTTTTGTTTTTATTCAACTTACAAATATTAGAACACAAGCAATTTTCAGTATCATTGATGTTACTAAAATAAAGGTTAGGATTTTTTTGCTATTAATAACTAAAATAATGGCCATTAATTCGTTTGTCTTTGACTCGTTAGCTGCTATTGCGCCCGCTACGGATACAGCAATTCTTTTCAGAGTACTCCGCAGCGAAAGGGTTCATAAAGATTTATTTTTTAATTTTAAAAGTAAAATAGAATAGTAATTTAATTTTTGGAACCAAACCCCTCCCTTCCTTCTCCTAACGACTTTTTTGTATTACTTATTCGTATTATTATATAACATAGTATTGTATTTTTCAGTAAACTTATAATAACGTTATTTTATCTGAGGTTTTCTTGTAATATTCGTTGAAATTTCCTTATGTTATGTATGGTGTGTTGGTATCGTACATAGCTAACTAATTATATTAATGCACGTACTTGACATACATCCATTTATTTCTTGTGCGATGGAAAATGGGGACTTTGTTGTCTCGGAATTATCAAGAAACTCTCATGAGAATCGTTACGTAAAATACGCCTGGATATCTCGTGCTTTTGCAATTATCCTTACACCCAAAGATTATCACGGACTTGCAATTCCATTCTCAAAAGTATTCTCAAAAGTATTTAATGTTCTCGTGAGAAGATATTCTTCATTCCTTTTTGAGGATAAATCAAAAAATCAAATTAATATTCTTATATTCTTTTTTTCTAAAAAGAAAAAAACAAAACAAAACGAATAAGTTCATTTTCGCTAATAAAAATAATAATTTTTGATAAAGTTATTAAAATAACGAAAACAATTGAATTAATAGGGAAACGTTAGCGAAAATGACACTTTTATCTGTTTTAAAATTTATAACTCAAGTTTTATTGACGATTAAAATTATTTAAAAAAAAAAATACCTAACACTTACTCGAACCATTGGAAATATTTTATTAATAATTTTTATGAAATATTCCCCACGTATTACAACACAACATCGTTCTATTTGAAAGGAAAAACGAAATTTACTTTATAAAATGATATATATTTTATCGTGAAATGGCAAAAATGATGTTTATTAGAAATACAGAAAAATGACGTGGGAGAAAAAGTTATGTGAATGGTCAGTCAATGCAATACGAGCTTGAAAATAAAAAGTTACGTTCTACACTAACAAGGTTCTTTTCTACTAGGCTTTTGTTGAGAAATCATATACACTCAATTACATTTTATTTTTGCGAAATTCATTGTGGTAAAATTAAATATATAGGAACAATGCACGTTTCCTGCGTTAAACAAATTTAAAAAATCATTATTAATATAAAATAAATTCGAACATAGTTGCACTGTTTTATTTGATCATTCCTTATCTCTATATGCGAAACTTTGCTAGAAAAGAAAATAAGAATTATATAATCACATGTTGGTGAATTATTAGAGATGAATAACAATTCAGGGTCACGAAAAGTTGGAATCTCAGATATGTAAAAAGAATATTAATTGTTACCTAAACGAGATTCATATGAATGTTTTTGAGGAAGACAATTTTTTCGTGTGCTTGTAAAATTTCGTTTTCACGAATCCTTAACTATAATAAAATGTCGAACCATTTACCCATCATTGTAAGAAAAATTTTGACCAAAAACTCATCCCAGTTGTATAGAATTCCCTCTACAAACTAGATTTGGCATTTAACGACTGTTACTCGTTTTACCCCACTTTTTTATATGTCCTCACACGATAAATTTTGATCACCAGTAAATGATTGTGTTTCTGATTTAGCCAGTTGTGTTCCTCTTACGATGTCTCAACGATCTCGGATTATACAGAACCTGTTTATATCGGATGCTTTTGTATCACAGCTGGCGTTCCAGTCTGCGTTTGGGGTTGATTTCTACTTCCGCTGGTTGAAATCTCTTATCCTGCGGGCATTACGATTCATCTTCGATCTTTTGAAGAAAGTTTCTTTTACAGTACTATCAGCAGTTTACAATAAAACTCAACGGCTGTACCTAACCAGCCGAACTTTCCTGTGTGGAAATCCGGGTCCTAAAAATATATGAACCGCTGTATTACCCCGTGTAGAAGTCGGTACAGCGATATATAACCAGCCGAACATTCCTGTATGCAAGAAACGGAGTACTAGAAACACGCTGTACTACACCCCATGTAGAAGTCTATATCATTACATATAATATTGAACTCACGACAATAATAATCATTTCTTTTTTATTAATTTCTATAAATAATTATTAATGATTTTTATTTTAACAATAAAGCTTTAAAAAATTAAAATAAAGAAAAAAATAAAATAAGATTAGGTTTATGTTTTGAAATAAAATCATTTTTTTTATATATTTTTTATATAAATATATAAAATATAATTAATAATTTAACTATAATTTTTCTTTTTTTGGACTTTACAACAGTTATAATTATAAATACAGTAATCCATCTATAACACGGTACTCTTATAATGCGTTTTTGTGTCCCTCGTATAACGCGTATTTCTCCATGTGACGCGGCGATTACCCACTTTTCACGAGAAAAGTTAAGGGGACACGTCAACAAAAAAATCGATTTTTTTTTTTTCGATTTTCTGAAAGAATATTATTTCAAAAATATTTTTTCAAATTTTGGTAAAGATCCGCCCATTATTTACGAAACTGTAGTAGTTTAAACGGAGCGCGCCGTAGCGCTCCAAGTAAGTGTCCAAAACTTTAAACGTTAATTTCTCCTATTCGCGTTTTTAAAACGGTTGCCCTCGCTGTGTCCAGACCATTTATCCGATCCTTACCAAATTTTGTATAATAATACTAGATACACGTATCTAGGGAATGAACGATAGGATTTTTCGAAAAAATGCCAATTTTTTTTTCTTTTTCTCAAAAACTCGGCGATTTTTCTGCAAAAATGTCAATTTTTTCGTAAAGTCGACTATTTTGAAAAAAATTAAAAAATCAAAATTTCCTTTCGTTCATTCCCTGCGCCAACATCTCTACTATAGGATAACACTCGGTTTTTTGTTTCTGATGAACCAATTTTTGCCAGTGAGGGCAACCGAAAATCACCTTTTTTTTTTTGGACTCTTGGAAAAGTGCCCACAGACAACACAATTTGCAATATTTTTACACACACAAAAATTGTGAATATAGTTCAGATATATAACTTACATATATCAAAAATTTGTATTGATATTAATAAAACTGGCTGCAAAAAAAAATCACTAAAAACCGCTTTTTTTTGCACTCGAAGGTGACGTGTCCCCTTAAACGTGAATCATTTATACATAACGCGTTTACGAGAATGCTCGTACAACGCGTTTTCATATAACGCGGAACCAATATACCGTGTTATAGGGGGGATTACTGTATTGCTTTATTATTAAAGAATTTTATTTTATTTTATCATTTATCCTATTTAGGGATGAAGCTAATGGCATAATGTGTAACATTTATATTACTTTTTAAATTAACATTTAAATTAATCATTAAAGTGACGTATATATATATATTTGTTTTTTCTACTTTTGTTTAAATTAATTGAATGTCGATTTATAAGGTATTATACGTAATTTAAAAAAATTAAATATAAATAAATATAAAAATAAAAATTTTTTCGATGTACACTTGAAAGAGTGGTCAACTAGCAACTGGGGGCCTAATTTATGAAAATACTTGTTTAACTATGAAAAAAAAAAAAGAAATAATAAACAATAATAATGCTTCTAATAGTTTAACAAATGATACAAGAAAATTAGTATTATAGTTAACGTTAAGTAGTAATTAAATATAAAGTGTTAATATGACAATCAAATATTTTATTTAAATAAATTTTATAGTTATAAAAACAAATATATTCTTATATAATATTGGTTTCTTCTTTATTTTCCTTTAATACAAACGTGCGCCACTACAAATCCTAATACGCCAGAATCTAACATTTCTTTTACTTACACATGCAAAAATATAATTACATTTTTGAATATAATTGACTTTTACCTTCGTGCGTAAAATGAAAGAACAAATAAAAAAATCCAGTTTTTAAATTAAGCTTTAGATATTCGTGGGAGTTTAATGATAAAAATGTAACGTATACTTAATATGTAAAAGAAAAAAAAAAAAGAAAGAAAGAAAAGAGGAAGAAAAGGGAAAGAAAATTATGTGAAAGAGAGAAAAAAAGATTTAAAAAAAAAAAAGTGGAAACGGTATGAATAAAGATATAAAGAAAGAAAAGGACGAGAAAGAAACAAGGTAGAAGAAAAAGAGTAGTACTACGCTCCTGTTTTTCGTAATAATTTCTGTACACGTGGAAAACTAGAATTTTTCTCTTAACAGTAGCCTTAGAAAATACAGAGGATGCTTTTTCTCTTATATTTTTTCTTTTTCCACCATTCTTTCGTTTACTAACGTCTCTCCTCTCACTTTTTCTTATTTAAAGAAAAGGACTTGCAATTGTAGCAATAGACCTTGTTGCGCACTGGAGTGCAATTTAAAAGAAAAACAGTTATCATTGTCAAGAAAAGGATAAAACACATCGCAAACAGAATTCAGGATCGTGATTTTCACTAAACTTCAACTCTCTTTTTATTATTCACTTTCTTCTTTTTTTCTTATTTTCTACTAATTCTCGGTTTTTAATTAAAAACAGTTAAACACGCAATAACTTAATCGACAAAATTTCACCTTTTTTTAGGAATATTAATCTCGGTATAATTAATAAACTTATTAGGCATGTTTTTTTTTCATAATTATAAAGAACCGTATAGAATCTGAATTTAACAAATGAGGACTTCGAATAGAAATTGCAAATAAATTAGTTATAAAAAATTTTTACTTCACACTTTTATCTTGAGTTAATTGCAACATAACAAATTTTATTGGTAAATAAAAATTGCAAACAAATATTTTAAAAAATTTTTAATTCACATCTATATCTTAAGGGGGGATATACCTTTAGAGGCCCGAAAAAAACGCTTTTTTTACGATTTTTTTTTTTTGAAAACTGGCTTTATATTTTTTGACGAATAATCTTTAGTTCAAAATATACATGTTTGAAGATAATACAGTAATTTTTTTATGTAAAAATATTTAGACACAACCGAGTTATAACCAATCTGCGTGATGTCCAAAAAAAAAAGGTGGTTTGCGGTGAGTAAAGAATCTCTTTACTGGATCATCTGAAATAAACAAAATCAATGCAAATACCTTGTATAGGAGTGTCCTAACGGATTGAACGATTGACTTTTCTAAAATAATAATTTTTAACAAAATGGCGCACTTTTGAAAAAAAAAGTTCCGTTTTTTCACACAAAAAACGCCTATTTATCGGCTTAAAAAAAAATATTAATTAAAAATAAAAAACCGATCGTTCAATCTGTTCTCTATTATACTTTTAATAACTGATTAAAATTTGAAAGCAATCGGTTAAGCCGTTTGTGAGATTTCTTACTCACCGACTTTAAAACATAGTTTCGAGAAAAACACGTTCAAAGTTTGAAAACACCCAAACGTTAAAAAAAAGTATATTACTTAATGAAATTTTTTCCTATATAGTTTCATCGATTCCAGCACCATATGAAGTACCTTCTTCCTTGTCTGCAGCTTCGACTTCAGCATTTTTTTTTTGTCGTCGAGCCTTTCTTGCCTCCTTTGTATTTTCTTCAGCGCGTTTATTTGACTTCTTGATTCGAATCTCGTCTTCGTCAGCGGCAAATTTATGAGCATGAGACCCAAGTTGAACTCCTAACGCATCAAAGACAGCTAATAGACCATTTGTACCTTCGTTAAATTGACAGGTAGCGATACATGACGCAATACCAGCTGACAGTGCACTGTCAAATCAGTTTCTTTGCTGTTAGGATTTTTTAGTATATTTTCAGAGATTTCTTTTTGACAAGCTTTTTTCATGAAAAATTCAGCTATTTGTTTAGATGCCAAGTATATGTTTTCTAGTATCTTTTTATAAGTAGCCTGCTTTACAAAATACGGCATATCCATCAAAGCACAAAACTTCGTAGCACCTTTGAAACCAACACCTAGTAAACGCATTACTAATGTGATTTGTTGATTGATTTCATAGCTAGTTCCGATGTATGGCGAAGAAGGTATAAATTGAGTACCGCATTTTTGACATACTACAGCAAGATTAAAACCAAGGCCGTGTTCTTTTGCCACTAGAAAATTTATTTCTCCCTTACACTTTGTACAACTTACAATTGTTGAAAGAGTAGAAAACACTGTTAAAAAGTTCAAAATTCTGTATCCTATCATAGTATTTTTAAGTTCTTCATAGCCACTTCCAGGCTTCAGTTTTTTCGCAGATGCACTGATTCCGCTATCACAGGCCTTCGTATCCTTTGGGTTGAAATACTGCTTCCTCTTTTTTGGCCGCAATATTTGTCCAGAATAACCATTTCTTGACATTCTAGTTACTTTATGTGAATACATTTTGTAAGAAAAATACACTACTACGTAAGAAAGCTACAGTAAAATTTAATGTCCGTACACCTCGGTGTTCTTCGTTCAATTGACGAAAAAATTCAATAGAATATTCAAAAAGAAAATAAAAATGAAGGAAGAAAAAAATATTAATCTTATCGTCTACGATAGCGAATTTAAATAGGAGATAAAATAAAGAAATAATTACATATTATTTCTTTTGTCTACAATATCTCCATAAATAAAGGATACATCTTTATGAAATTTTGACAGAATACTTTCGAAATGATATACTTTTAGAAAATGCAATAAAAAAAATTTTTTTTTATTTCAAAATGTATATCCCCCCTTAAATCAAAATTAATTATAGCAACATACAAATTTTATTGACTACCTATTAAAAAGATTGTAAAACAAAACGTGCATATCAAATTTAAATATCATGAAAAATTAAATAAAAAATAAAAGATAATATTTGTTACAAAGAAAGAGTATTTGTAGTTACAGTATATTTATTTTATTTTGAAATTGAATAAAATAAACATTAAATTTAACCAGAAAAACTTTAATATTGTAATATTATTGTAATAGTTTATTTTAAATATAATAAACCGTCAAATTCTAGGTTTTGAGGAAAGATTCTATATACAGTTATAGCATTCGAAGACTTTCTTCGGCATGACCTAATAAAAAATAAAACATAAAATAAGAAATCTCGTCGAGAAGTATCCGGACTGAATCTTGCCTCAAGAATCTCTTTCAAGAATTCTTTCCGCATGACTTCACTTATTACAACACTCCAACTATTCATCTCTAGAAGTGGTGCTGAAGCTTACTTTTAAAATTACGAGATGTTACGTAATCTTAACCGAATAAATCTTTGAAATTTCAAGATTCTTACAATTTCTACAAAATAACGAGGAAATGTAATACTTGTTGAAATATCCAAAATATTCGCCAAATTTTGGGTATATTATGTATGAATTTTTTTGAAGATATATTTCTATTCTATTATTAAAAATAAAAATTTTTTTTGTTCTTTTCATTTCATTTATAAAATAATTATAAAATTATATATTACAAAATGTAAAAAAAATAAAGTTTAAATTTTTTAACTTTCCATATAATTTAAAATGAAAATACGCAAATGCTTTAACAAATAAAATGAATATAAATTAAATGTTCACGTACACTGAATAATTCTAAGAGCAAGGTAATATTTATGGAAATAATATTTCTAATAATATTTTAAATAGTAAATTGTGAATTCTTCAATTGAAATAAAATAATTCAAATAATAAATGAAATTTCGGTAAATGAAATTTTAATTTGATAATCTTAAAAATAAAATCTCAAATTCCTCATCTTTGAGTTTAAAGTATTATATTTTTAACAGTCCTTAACCTGAAGATAATTTAAGAAAACGATTAACGTAAGGTAAAATGAAATAACAAAACATTTTCGATTTGCGAAATGTAACTATTATTGTATCTTGCTTTGCTCAATATAAGTCAACAACAAAAGATTAAACTTCTAACTAATCACATTTTTCTTAGAAATTAATTTTCTTTTATACGTAAAAAATATCATTTATGTTCAGCTAAAAGTTATTAAATACACTTTTTGCCATAAATGTCTTATGTAATAACTTATATTGCTTACAATTTCATAAACAACCCAGAAAAAGTTATCTACTCTATTACAATGTAAACACATATAAAACAGATTTCAAAAATTACCTAACTTTAATGTCAAAAATTGATTTTTCTCATTACAAATTTATTTGATGATCAAAAACTTAGATTAGTATAAAAGTTTGTCAATGACTGAACTGAATATAAATAATATATTTCGATTTTTTATTACACTCCTTATTCCCCTCTTTAACCCTTTTCGGACGTATTCAATCTGGACATGGGTGTCGTAGAGGTCGGAGTTAATTATACAGGATGTTCTGTAATTAGTGGTACAAGCGAAAAAAGGGTGATTCTGCACGAAAAAATAAATCGAAATAAATTGAAAAAATAGTTGAACGTCAATCACTAGTGACAGACGCGGCCTACCGCAAAGTCGTACTTTGTGAAAATTCAAAGTCGATTTTCTCGAAAACAAAGCTTCAAACGAAAAATTGTTATTCTATATTTTAGATTTATTTTTTCATGTAGAATCACCCCCTTTTCGCTTGTAGCACCAGTTACAGCCACCCTGTATATATATATATATATATATATATATATATATATATATATATATATATATATATATATTATTGTAGATGATAAAATTAATATGTAGTTCTTTCTTTACTTTATTTCCTGTTTGCATACGCTATCGATTTTAGTGGAAGGAAACTCCACTCGGAGATTGGGAGGAAACGATATTCTATTGTTTAAAAAAAAAACGAAGTTCTCTTTTATGCATGATTTCACTACGATCTTTACCAAAAACAAAAGCTGTACCCATCGGTTGACTATGGAGGAGGATCCTTCGGCTATTGGTCGATAATATTCATAATCTTCTTCCCTCTCCAAAAGGGTATATTACTCTTTTATGATATAAATATGTGAAAGAAATTAAGAAAATGAGTTCCTTAATCTATCCATTTCCGTCTATATTAGTCCCTAGTTCTCAGTTCAATAATTATACTTTCTGTCTGTTATATTCGTCTGCGTATTTTTTATCAGTCAGTTTATCAGTTTATCAATCAGGTCTTATATTCATAACTTTTTTGTATTCTGTATTTTTGTAACCACGCCACTTTTTTTGTAAACTTTTGGTAAATACCGCTCAATATCACATAATTAATTAAATCACACATATTATTATATTTTATCAGTCAGTTAAATTATCTTTCTCTGTTTGAACCCCACAATATATATGTAAAGGGAATATACTCTTCTCTTCAAAATTTAGCGCGCTTGATATGTTCTGCGCGCGCTTTTAGGTCACCCGATGGGGGGCCTCGTCGAGTAATCGAGGATATGTCATAGTAATACGTTAGAAACAGATAAATAGAACAAAAGAAAGAACACGTGTCAATAAAAGTTATTAAGAATAAATTATTATAATTCAATTATAAGTTTGAGTTGTAAAGAGGGACGAATGAATAATTGATTTTAATTGTCGTTTCTCTTATTCTACAGAGAAACAAATTTGGTTATTTATTCTAACAACTCCATAATATAAAATAATATTATATATATATATATAAGGTAAAGGCACCAATTATGGACACTATAAGAAGCAATGCTACAATTTTATTTTTTTTCATCATATTTTATCTCAAACATCAATATTATTTATTTTTTTTTTTACCAATATTTAAATTAGTCTTTTTACCAATTAAATCTATATATTATAGTAATCAATAATTGAATTTACTAGTTAATTTCAAGTAATAAACAAAATTATCTGGATGCACAAAATGACAGGTTAAGAAACCAATTTTATCTAATTAATGACATGCTGCTGCTAATTTTAGCGATACCTATACAGTGCATGCGTCAATAATCTAGAGACCTAATGCCTCTGAAATAAGGTTAGTTTTATTGACAATATTAATTAAATCTTAAATTCAATAATATTCTACACTCACCTCACTTTCAAGCACTAAACCACACACAATACTTTTCAATTATATCAAAAATACAATAAATAAATAACTATATTGATAAAAATTTATAAAATTTATCTTAGCGAGAGAACGTTGTTTACTCAAAATAACCGTTGAAATTTGTAACGTACTTTATGTTCGGTGATCCTAGAAACTTTTGCTTGTCTGATCGACACAGTGCCGTAAAATTATCGGGTTCTCAGTAAAATTATCGTGCGCACAGAAAAATCAGATCCGATTTTCAGAAATTCCAGATTTTAGGATGATTTTAGGATTTTAAATACTGCAAAAAAAGTAAAAATGTCTATTCTTTAGTCTTTGGTTCGTTGAGTTTGCTTTTCGCTTTTTTCGCCCTTCTTCGTCCTTTTTCCTGACTATCTGGCTATTGTATAGCTTCTATGGCTATGTGGCTAAGAATACGACTGTAGCCAATCAAAAAATTACTTTTTCGAACTTTTCGATACATAAATAACTGAGTGCGCTAGAGTGCGCTGCAACCGAATCGCGTTACAAAAACAAAATCAAGACATCGAAAATTATATTTAAATATCGAATAATCGTAAATTATCGTACAAGTAGGATTTTGGATCGTACAATGCTTCAAATTATGTGACGTATACGATAATTATTGTACGAATGGGATTACTGTTTGTTTCCAAAAAAGGACGCAATGGCGCTTTGACTGGATGTCAATAGAGACCCTAGAGGAGGGACGCGCCATATAGATCGCAAGGCTGAAAATGTGGAGGGACAGTTTCCGTTGCACCGCGCAGCCATGTTTATCTTTAGTATGTATTAACGGCTGTGGTTAGTTTAAGTTTGGAATACACATAGTTTTTATTGTGATATTTATGTTTAAGGGGGTATTCTGGTCTAGAAATGGGAAAAAATCGATTTTTTTTTTCATATTTTTAAAGCTTAACCTTTTAAGAATATGTCCTTAAGAAGATTTTTCAAAATTCAAATTATTTTCGGAGATATAGCTGTTTTAGTAATGCGGATTCCTATATCCTACCCTTATTATGCGAAACTTTGAACGCGTTTTTCTCGAAACTGTTTTTTTTGTCACGGTTGCAATGATATCTCAAGTTTTACTTAACCGATTTATTTGAAATTTGGTGAAAGTCTTCCTCTATGCATTTCTCTATCGTACTAATCAAACCTCTTACAACAATTTTCAATTTCTACTATTTTGAAAAAATTCGAAACAGTAAAAAAAGTGGTAAAAATAATGTATCTTTTTTTCAGACAGCCGTAATTTAGTGAAAAAAAATATTTTTTTTCAATTCTTTTAGTTCGAACGATAGCGGCATTATTCTTAATTAATAATCTTTTTTATTTTTTTATTTCGGATTATTAGAAGAGCTGCAATCGTGACAACCGTCGAGCACCAATTTTTTGAGACCCCCCCCCACTTCATCAGCCTATATCTTTTTCAATTTTGAATTTTTTCACTATTTTTTTTTTTCATGTATTCTTGAAATATTAATAAATATCTTGTAACATTATAGATAGTGAAAATATTATTCGTCTTTTTGTTATTGCACTTGAAAAAGTACCTAAAATCCATGCTTCTAGACCAGAATACCCCCTTAATTGTTTTGTTTTTTTAGTAGTTTTTTATAAGTGTAAGTTTAAATTACTCATTTAATAATTACAAGTATAAATGTACAAACCTAACCAATAACTTATCGTTTGAATCATTCGCGCGCAATCACCTGACTACACGAGTTCCTGTCCCCAAGCAATGTACATGGCGCGTCCCTCCTATAGGGCCTCTAGGTATCAAGATGAGATACCACTTTGATATTGTGTACTAATTACTGAAAACCAGTATTTTAAATTAAAAAAATACAAAATTTACTATAATAATATAATATTATTGTTATTTCATATTTTTTTACTTATACAAAAAAAATTTTTTGTGATTAGATTGAAAAATTTATTAAACACCACGATTAAAAAAATTGTTTTTCTAACCAATATAACTATGGTAATTGACTCTTGCAGACAGTTTTCATAAACTCGAGTAAACTTTTTTTTTCATTAATAAATATTTTATACATTCACTACCAATAATTTTTTTATATTTATTAATTCATAAAGATTATCTGAAAAAACACATAAAAGCTATTTACGTTAAAAATAATTAAATGGAATTCAAAATAAAATAGGATGTCCATAATTAGACCCCTGTCACTAATTGGTGCTTTTACCTTTTATATATATATAATAGCATGGTTTCTGATATGGTGGTTAAAAGCAGACATACGAGCGGAACGGTAAAAAGGCTTTGGTGGCTGAGAGTGGACACCTGTTCGAAAAGGGTTAACACCTTTGTGAAGGATTCATGCTCTTTACATTTATTAAATCTTATTTCTCCGCATTACTATACAATTAAATGAAATAAATAAACATTGATAATAAAATTAATTTAATATAAAAAACAAAATAAAAACAATTTGATTACAATTAAAATATTGCAACAATAAATAATTTATATTAGATCAATTTTCAAGAATTGATTAAAGCAAATTGGTGAAAAAAGAATGAAAATTTTTATTGCAATCTAATTGCGGATGGTTTCCTGTAAAATAAATGACCTCCAAAGATGTATCTATTTCTTTATATAACATCTATATATAATGTGCCGTTTGCCGTCTATCTTTGCAGAACAACCCTCTCCGAGTGGTGTGTCTTGACTATAAAGTTCGACGACGTTCGAGAAATAATATTATCAAGGAGAAAGCACAGAAAAGGCGAACGAACACGCCTTTATTGGATCTTAACGAAGAAAAGATAGAAAAGAGAAGAGAAGGGAACTCCTCCCCCGCCTATAAAAGCAACCTTATATAAAACTTTCTGAAGGAAAGAAAAAGATATAATAAAAAAAGGAAAAAAAAATATAAGAGAACCTTAAAAGCACTTACTATTTACGGCACTGCATTTTTCAACGAACAGTTGTCGTCCCCCCATCTAATTCGATTTTGGCTAGTAGTATACTTCCGTTAGCCATATGAACCTTAACTTTTTTTTATCTTTCTCCTCCTTCTCCCTCCCTCCAATCCTCTACTTCATCTTAATCATCTACACTTTAGAAATTACAAGGGAAGGAAGATATAATAACTATCTAGTTTTATCGCGTGTGGCAAGAAACGTTTTCTTATAAGAAAGAAGTAAATATTGAATTGAAACTAACACATTGGTGCAGTTTTTTCATTTGGAAAAATATTTTTTTTAATTCAAAAGAACAAGCAAAAGAAAAGAAACAATAAAGTATATCGAATATGAGGAGTAAAATCTTATATAATACTTGAAAATAAATGGTAGATTCTAACGTATGTTGACTAATACATTATACTTTAATTTTTAAAAGTATGTTAACATTTAATTACACGTTAACAATCGTGCAGTTTCTTCATTTGGAAAAATATTGTTTTTTCAAATTAAAGAGGGCATTCTGGTTTAGAAATTTGAAAAAATCGATTTTTTTTTTCATATTTTCAAAGCTTAACCTTTTAGGAATATATCTTCAAAAGGATTTTTCAAAATTCAAATTATTTTCAGAAATATAGCTGTTTTAGTGACGCAGTATCCTATATCCTACCCTTATTACGCGAAAATTTGAACGCGTTTCTCTCGAAACTACTTTTTTCGAGGTGGTTGACATGATATCTCAAGTTCTACTCAACCGATTCCTTTGAAATTTGGTGGGAATCTTCTTTATATATCTCTCTATCGGGTGACCCTTGGATTTGGAATAATTTTAATTTTTAGTATTTTAAAAAAAGTTGGAAAAGGTCAAAAAAAGGGTTAAAAAAAAATTTTTCATATCCACGCCATTTTGTGAATATTTTTTTTTTGGCTAAGGGTCACCCAATAGCTACATCTTTACTGATTAAGAATTTTCCAAATTTTTGTGTTTCAGATCACTACAAGGGTTAGAATCATGTCAACCAGAGTGCACCATTTTTTTGTAGCCTCCACTTAACCGGCTTGTATTTCTACGAATTTTTTATTTTTTTTACGATTTTTTTGTTGTATTCTTAAAATGTTAATAAACATCATATAAAAAAATAGATACTAAAAATGTTTCATTTTTTTTTTATCTTAGTTTGAAAAATGCCTAAAATTTAGGCTTCTAAGACCAGAATACCCCCTTAAGAAAAAACAAAACAATAAAAGAAAAACAATGTAAAGTTTAATGAGTATGAGGAAGTAATCTTACTTGAAAATAAACAGTTTCTATAGTGTATTAACTAATATATACTTTAGTTTTATTATAATATGAAGTATTGACGTTTTATTTATTATTTATGACAATGAACTTAATAAAAATTCTAATAAACTTATAATATAAAATAAAAGATAAAATCAAGTTTATCGACCTTAACACATTGCGTACGGGTCACGAGATATCTCGTTTTCATGATTTAATTAATGATGGAATCAAAATTTGATTTTCTTATTACTAACGTAATAAGAAAACACCAGGTTAACGGAGTCTCGTGTATTATCCTAATCTCTAATTAACGAAAAAAATTAATGTTAATATTAATCAATGGATCATTACAGCTATTGCAACAGTAGCTCTGTATCCTACCTACGCAAACAGTGTGCCGTACGCAATGTGTTAATATGATTCATGTTTTTTAATTTTTTTGATTCTACAAAATATAAAAAAAAGGAACATTTTCTCGTTATTTCAAATGTTGAAAAAAGGATGATTATATTCAATGTTTTATTACATTTATTACAGGAGTTCTATTAATTAATTTTTGAGACGTTATATATATTTTTCCTGTTTTAGGCAAAAAATATTATATGAAAAACGAAAATGGAAAAAAGTAATAAACGCTTTTTATGTTTATTTTTAAATTGGATAAAATTGGACGAATTTATGTTAACAAGTAAATAATAAAATAATGTAACGTTTGTAAACAATTTAATAGTGGAACAGTAGTATTATATAATAAGATACTACTGTAATAAAGTAACGAACGATTCACGCGTACTTCTGTAAGTTCTTTTTTTACAAACAAATATAAAGTGCAATTTACTCTAATCTTTTAATAACTAAATACTGAAATTATCAACAATAAAAAATTTCTATTTCTACTTCTACTTAATCAGCTAATATGTGGTTATTGATAAAATTCCTCGTTCAAGAAAAATAAATATTTTTTTAAAATTACAAAAAAAATATCTACTATTAAAGGTATTACCATTATAAAAATAAAATATATAATTTGTAAATTATTTAATTTATTATTAAATTGAAACATATAAATGTACTATCAACAATAAAGTATATTTCTACTTCTACTAATCAGTTAAAATGTATGAAATATTGATAACATTCTTCGTGCAAAAAAAAAATAAATATTTATTCAATATTTAAGAAAATGCATAATTATTAAAAGTATTTATATTATAAAAATAAATTAATAATTATTATTCGATTCATTAAAAGCAATATTTTTGACTGTTAGCCAGTTATTGGTCAAGATATGAAAGTCTTGACCAAAAAATAATATAAAGAATTGTAACGATAAAAGAAATTCAGGAATGAACAAGAAGCAGTGCTTTGTGGTGTATGTGAATCATATATATAAAAACAGAAGAAATTCAAGGACGAAAAATAACAAATGCTATTGGAAATACGAATATAGATATTATTAGAATAAGATAATTTTCTTGGAAGTAAAGCTACAAAAAATGTTATTCTTTCTTTTGTTTGCGTTGTATAGTATAAGAAATGAGTATATGTATGTATGTGTACGTTGTGTATTTGCGCACGCGCGCGCGCGTACTTATGGCGTAACCGAAAACAAAACACGATCATAAAAACGATATCTGCTATGGAGGAAAGTAGGGATTTCAAAGAAAGAAAAAATTAAGAAAAAAGATAGAAAAAAATGACAACATACGATATAATGAATAAAGAAAAGGTAGTTAAAATAAGAAATTAAAATGTTATAATGTTAAAATATGGTGTGTATATATCGTCTTCAGATTGTTCCGGACTGAATAGATTGAATTAAGGAATTAAAAATAAATTTTCTTGTTACATTACCAGGGTAACTTTTCTGTAGTAGCTCGTGGATTGAGGCCTCCGGCACACACATTTTCAATAACCAATAATAAAATAATACTAGTCGCAATATCAAATTTTACTAAAATATTTCTTCACAAATTTTATTATGTTTAATTATATTATTTTATGTTAATGATAAATCGCGTGTAAAAAATTCACTGATTTACAAAAAAAAGAAAAAAAAGATACAGGCTTACCAATGAAATAAGAAACACAAGACTCAACAGGACAAAACGAAATGGCTCGCGTCGCTTCTTGATCCTATTTATAAACCTATGCCTGCCCCCACTTCCTTGACGGTTACTTCGTTTCCACAGCGAATCAGTTTTTAGGATATGCGAACTTTGTTCCTCATTGGATATTTATTCTGACGCCCACGATGCCCATTGGCTTAGAGAACTAACATGATCTGACAATTGCCTTCGATGACGATACTTTCAAGAGTAAAAGAAAAGAAAAGAAAATAGTTTAGTACGTTACAATAAAGATATAATTTTCCGAGAAAAAAGAAATTTGTGTATATAAAAAGGGTCGCATAAATGTATAGGTAAACGCGTACATTTTAGTACATTATTTACTAAAAACTCGTTAAAATGAAATAGAAATTTTTACTAGAATAATAGCAACGCTTTTCTACGCTTAAATCTATATTTATCTATGTATCTATATACAGGGTGGGACAATATCTCTGTCCAGTTAGAATATTGTCGTTGTTTATAACAATATGAAAAATTTGATATAAGCAACTTACACGGTATGATAAGGGACATTTTTTGGCTTGAACGTTTTTTGCGTGGGTGGAGGCATAGAGGAGATTTCAAAGTGACCTGCATTTTTTTAAATGGAATCTTATTTTTTTTTTACACTATTCGATTCCTTTTTTTATTCTGCGTTAAAAAATATTAAGTGAAGGTCATCAAAATGTCAATAGTTTACGAGATATTTGAAGTTTTATAGTGTATTTTATAAGTTTTATAATGTATTTTATTATAATAAATGTTCGAATGTTTCTCCATTTCATTCTAAACAATTAGAGGCGCACATTCTATTGCGCTTTATTACATTTTTCATTACAGTTTTTAATTGATTTGAATTGATATTGGAACAATACATTGTTATATTCTCCTTATATAACTTCAAATATCTTGTAAACTATTGACATTTCGATGACCTTCACTAAATACTTTTTAAGGCAGAATAAAAAAAGGAATCGAATAGTGTACAAAATAATATAAGGTTTCATTTAAAAAAATGCAGGTGACTTTGAAATCTCCTCTATGTCTCCACCCACGCAAAAAACGTTCAAGCCAAAAAATGCCCCTCATCGTGCCGTGTAAGTTGCGTATATAAAATTTTTCATAGTTATAAACAACGACAATATTCTAGCTGGACAGAGATATTGCCCCACCCTGTATACAGTGGCGGCCATATACATACATACACACTTCACATTTTAAATTTTGAACTTTCTTATTTTTCTTTCATACTTATCTATTCATACTTATCTAGCTGAATCAATGTATTAGGTGGTTCAGAAAGTCGTTTCGTTTTTCTTTTGTAAAAATGAGGATAATTTTTGCTTCAAGGTTAAACCTAAACCTTTCTAGTGGTCATAAATAGTTGAATTTGATAAATTTAATCTCTCATCGATCTCATGTGTTACTATTTGTCGGTTTATTGCGTCAGCAACAAACGAAACGACTTTCCTAACAACCTAATATTATTTCTAAGAAGTTTCGATCGTTAAGCATCCACAAACAAAAGCGTTTTTATGTATTCATAGAAATAAAGCTGCTTGTAAACAATGTATTCCGAAGTACAGATTTCACAGCGGACAAACTACTTACGTACACTGAGATTTATCGTATTTAATGCGCAATTTTGAGAATGTAAACAGTATTCTTCAGTTTCTGTCATGAATAAACATATATACAACGATTTAAATATGATCTTGCTAGGTGTACGTAAGTATATGGCCGCCAATGTATATAAAAATGTAGATTTCGTTTTTGCCTAATTACAAATCTCCAAAAGTACTTTACCGATTGTCTTGAAATTTTGACGCAATGTTGCATTCGCATACAGATAGGTTTTTATTACATTAATTTATTTCTAAAATAATTAATTAATTTAAAAAAAATAATTGTTTATACGGCTATAGATTTCAGTTAGTGCACAGCGAAACATTTGAACCTATGTAAATATGTTCACGCGGAACATTTGAACATATATGTGAGAGTGAGAGAAAAGATAAAGAGTGCGTGTGTGCGTATGTGAGAATATTTCTAAAAGTATCGATAGCATTTGGGAAATGCTCTCATTTGGTGCGTGCGACGATTGAATGTGTGTGTGTGTGCGTGTGAGTGTTCCAATTAAGGAAAAAGTGAGTGTGTATTATTTTATTTAAAAAATGACACCATTTGGTAATATTGCTTTGTGTATTATGAATGCGCCGAAGTCTCCCGAACTTACCCGATCTGAAAGTATCCTAAAGATTCATTCTTTAGTTTATCAGGAATGATCTGGAGGCTTCGAGAAAGAATGAAGGAAGTAGCGAAAAATAATGGTGAGGGTGATAAGTATGTAAGGATAACGAAAGGAACCAGTGATTGTCTTCTTGATTCGATGCAGGTTAATGACGAGTATATTACGAGTGTATTAAGTCTCATTTTTCAATATTTATGTTCAATTTTTAATTTCGTTTAATTAAGTATTTCTTATATTTAATTTTGTGTTACATTGTTTTGAAATTGAGATTAATTATTTTATGTTGTCTTCTAAAGGGCGGAGGGGGCAAGTTAAGTTATCTTCTACAGAAAAAATACCGTTTATACATCTTTTCGTCTACGAAAAGATTCAGATTCCCATAAAGAGCCGAGAGCTCGTCTCAGAAGAGGGAGGTGTAACATTTTAGAAACTTATAATTTCTCCTTTTTTTCTTTTCTATCTAACACGTTGAGCGCCATGTCTGCCATTGGTGGCGGACACTAGACTTTCCGTTTAGGCCGCGTCAGCCACTACTGCCTGACAGCGTATAATATGATAATTCTAAGCGGCGCGCGTGGCCTGACAGGGACTTCCTTGAAAATAAACGTGGTGCTCAACGTGTTAATTAGACTGAGACACAGCAACGCGACATACAGCGTTGTCGACGGGACACAGCTAATTGATATATAGTGTTATTTATTTTTTGATATCTAAAGAATTAAGTTATTACAATTAGACAATTAACAAATTAGTTGATGGAATTGATCAGCAATCAATTTAAAAACTATAAAAAAAAGAATCAAATGATTTAAAAAATTATTACAATTAAAGAGATGAATTTACAAAACGTATGATAAAATTATTTAGAATACACTTTTTTAAATTTAGATTACATTTATAAGTGTAATCCAGTGGTTCCCAAATTATTTTTTCTATCGCCCCCCTTCCTGAAAAAAATATTGCTTATCACCCCCTTGAAAATTTAATTTCATAATTTCTTAATTTGTGACCTTTTTTTTTAGTAACTGAAACTGTGGTGAAACTGAAAAATGAGAAAAATTTTGTACTCATTGCACTCACGACCTTTTTTTTAATTGCACACCGCACACTTAAAATTCTAGTTTTTATCTTATCATCGCACCCCTAGATTCCCCAGGCCCACTAGCCGCGAAGATAAGAAACAGAAAAGCCTAAATAAGAGAATTTCTTTTTAATATCTTATTACTATTGACATAGTATCGATATACCAGCATTGTTGTGTATCGTAGTATAACAGCGCGGGTCGGCCTCCGATGACATTTTTTCCTTTTTAGTAGTTCATTTCCCCCACCCCCAAAGTTCACCTGTGGTTGTCATCGTCAGCCTGGACTGCTTTATTCCCCACTTTGGGAACCATTGGTGTAGTCTGAAGATTATTTTTTTGATTAATTAAATAGTAAGATCTAATATAGTAAAATGCAGAAAACTCTTGATTCCCCACTTTAAAAGAGCAAATTAATTCATCAATTAACCGCTTTCGAGCTTTAGTTAACATATACATTGTTGAGAGGGATTCAATCCCAACGGGTTAGATTTCTTAATATTCTGTTTAAACACTTTTAAAAGGGTTATTTTGATTAGAAAAACAAAGTACATTTCAGATAGTTAAAAAAATTTACAATTTTTGAATTGCAAAAATTACTCAATGAAAATTCAGTTCAAACGATTTTAGAGTTTTTGAAAGCGTTAAGTGTTACTTAAAAAAAAAAAAAGACTTTCAAAACGTTTGCATGCTATAAGAAAAATTCATAACGAAGAAAAATGGCAACCACGCATGAACTAAATTTACCACTTGATATATTTGAAAGAAAATTTAAAAGAAAATATAGATATAAATGTTTATTTACCTATTTTTAGTTTTTATTTAATATCAATTTAAGAATATTATTATAAAAATACTTAAAAAAATATTACAAATACGTATCATGTAAAAAAATATTAATAATAGAGACTCGTTTAATTTGAACTAATATTTTTGACTGGTAATATAAATTAACTCGAAATTAAAAAAAAAATAAATAATAATAAATACAAACTTTTTTATATTTTTTTAAAGTATCTTTTCAATTTTAATTCTTATTAAACAAAATGCTGTTAAAAATATACTTAAAATTAAACATATTTATATTAAAAAAAAAAAAAAAAAATACATATAAATCATATATAGAAATTTGTTTTACTTCAATCAGTAAACTCAACTAACTTAGTTTGTATAGTTTAGTGTTAATGCTGTAAGGACAATTTCAAAAGTTATGGATAGTAAACTACTAACTCTGATTGTGAGCATTTGTTATACTACTCACTATTTGATATACATATCTTAGATTACATTGTTAGGTGCTACGTCGTTCGTACCAGTAGTTACACTGTGACTACATGAGATGTGACCTAAAACTAATTGTGAGTTATAATTAGTATATTAGAATTAATAATTAAAATAAATTTGGAAAAGAGAAAGTAAACAGTATATAAGAGAATCAATCGGAGCTCAAAAAATGATCAGAAAAGAGAAGAAATAATCCATAATTGAATAAACGTGTTAGGTTGTCAGGTTGTTTACCACGTATATATTAAAATAAATTTTAAAACTATAGTCACCTCTTACATTGCTTGATTCTATTGATTATTTTTAAGTTCATACACGTTTGTAATATTACATAAATATTGTCAAGCATCTCTCTATGTTTAATTCATAATATTCAATATTTACAAAATATTACATAATATTTTCGAACATATTCAATCAGTTCATTAATTGTATTAGGCGAAGCTGCCTATTGCATAAATTATATACAATTAAAGAATCCTGGATTTTGATCGTTTATAAATCATTTTATGTGTTGAAACAGATTTAACGGTAAAATATACGTACTAAAAATCCTTTCTCTGATTAACATTAGAGATATTAAAAATTGAAAATTTAGAAATTTAGAAATTTAGATAGCGCAATGCTACGAGTCTTTCTTCGACGAATCAAAGGAACACTTTAAATTTTAGTTCAACTTTTAAAATAATTCTTGCGTTTTTTTTAATATTCCTTTTTTCACTTTAAAAAAAAAATGTATAAAAATTTTACATTCTCTTTTTTAAGGATAAGAAAAATTCTGGAAAAAACAGAAGAACAGTGTTTTCTGTTCCGTATGAATAGAAAGAAACTTGAGACGTAGATAACGAAGTGCGATTACTATTAAAAGCGTGTATATAAGACGTTTCGTTAATAGCTTCAGGAAAATAAAAAAAAAATAAAAACCAAGGAAAATATTCTTTCTTTTGTCATGATCTGATAGTGTGAGTATGAGTACATGAGAATGATTTGTGTGCGTGCGTGTGCGGCGTGTGCGACGCTGCGTGCTTATGGCGTACGTGACCAAAAGCAGAACGATCATACGATCAATTGTCATCCGAGAAGATGCGAAGTGGGGATTCGAAAGAAAGGAAAAATTAAAAATAATAACACTTCAAAAAAATGACGAAAGGTGATAGAGGGGAATACGTGTATTACATTTGTATATGTATATGTATATGTATATGTATATGTATATGTATATGTATATGTATATGTATATGTATATGTATATGTATATGTATATGTATATGAATATGTATATGTATATGAATATGTATATGAAATGAAAGTAAGAGGGCATGGATGGTATTTTTTTTAGAAACTATAAAAAGGTGTGTGTTTTGTATGACAACAGATTCTGCTAACCATAAGTAATAGGACGAATAACAAAAAGCTAAATATACAGCGTTGTAAGAAACAATTTTGTTAACACATTGAAGATCGCTGATGAGATATCTTGTTTTTCGTATTGCGTTGCTAAGGGTTGTTGATAAGATATTCCAATTATTATAAATGTAATATTTATAATTCATACTACGTGATCTAAATTAAACTATGATCAAATGATAATTATTCTTGTGTCCAAATATTGTTGAAGAAGAGCAACTTTTTTTCATTTTTTTTTTTCATTATGTTTTATATTAATTTTATTGGTATGATTTTTAACAAATATTAAAATATAATTACCATTACTTGATTCTCTTTTTATTTCGTAATATGATGTTGCATTTTAAACTTTGTAAATATCATTTATAGTTTTGTTTTTATTAGCGTTTTCCCAAACTATAGTAAATTATATATCATAATATACCAAATTATATAAATATACCATATTTAACACGTTGAGCGCCACGTCAGCCATCGGTGGCTGACACTAGACTTTCCGTTTAGGCCGCGTCTGTCACGGGTGACTGACACGTCAACTATTTTTTTAATACAAAGTGACGCCTGTGGCCTGACGGCGATTTCCCTAAGAATTTGCGTGTCGCTCAATGTGTTAAACTATTTAAAAAGAAATAAATAAATTAAAAAAAAAAAAAGAAATTTAAAGAATATATAGTGAATTATGAAAAAATATTAAGAACTATTCATTTTTATAATTTTTTTGAAAATAAATATTTAACGTAAAAATAATGCTTAATTACTACCAAATTGTAATTAATTTTAAAAATATTTAACGCAAAGAAATATCCGGTCCCTGGGAATGATTAATATTAAAATACCTGTTCTAGAACATGTCAAAAAATAAGACGTTAAAAGTAATATTAAACGCGACAATTATTAGTAACTGAGACAATTATAAACACTTGTGATTTTATTCTATCAAATTATATCTTTAAATAAATATATAAAGTAATATATATATATATATATATATATATATATATTATTTACTTTTTTCTTTAATTATTAATAATAAAAAATAAAATATAAACATTATTAAAATATTAAATAAATAATTAATCTAAACCTTACATTATATTATTTTTAAACCGCATGTCAAACCACAGTCAAACGATTTAATCAATAATTGGCTGAAACCTTATTAATAGCACAGTGATCTTACATTTGACCTTTCTTCAATTATTATAACTTTTACAATACACTGTTACGCTCATTATCAATTAATTGCTTCGATTTGGTACTATTTCTTTGCAATCAAATGTTATTTTCACTAAAATCCGTTATTTTCTCAAATCAAAAGGTGTTACTTTATTCTACAAAAAAAATACAACATTTTTCCAATTAAAAACATTTCACTTAACCAAATACAAATGCTGCGTTTTATTGTTACATTGTAGTCAGTTTTTTCTTTTTTTTACCTGCTACGTTTGAGATTATCCTCATCGAAGGCCTATATCAGGTAGCCCGATATTATTTTATTACCTAAACTAAAGAAACAGATCACAGACGTTTCCCACGTGCTGTATTGTTCACGGATAAAAGGTACGAATAATCTTAAGTAAACATCTTGGAGAGATCTCGTATTTATTATCGTTCTTAATTCAACAAAGAATCCAGTTTTCCTATACATAGGCGCAGACTCAAAGAAATTCGTGTATTTGAAATCGTCCGGACTTTACTCCCAGAAGGTATATTCTTTATTAATTCTTTAAACCAGTGATTTCCAAAGTGGGCGCCAGTGCCCCCTGGTGGGTGCTACAGCGATTCAGGGAAGCTGTGATGACCACAGATGCATTTGTAGGGGGAGCGATGAATAACTGTGATAGTATAAAAGAAAGAAGAGAAGATTTAGAAAAATTGATTTATGTATTCCGCTCATAATGCTTAAACATTCTAATCTGAATTCAATAAATAGTTTCATAATTTCAAAGTTCAATGTTTATAATACACACCTTTTCTTACTATATTTTACGAAAAAGTTAGAAACATTAATGTATATATATTTCTTTTATTAATTGCTATTAAAATTTAAAAAAAAATTAATTTCCAGGGGGCGCTAAGTAATATTTTTCTGAAAACCGGACGGTAGGACAAAAAAGTTTGGGAACCACTGCTTTAAACCAATAAGTTTAGTAGGCGTCAATGTAACCACCCAATAAGAAACTAACAAAAGAACCTTTCAGATTGACACCTCTCCGATTTATTTCAAGCTTTGTACACTTATAGTAGTTCATGAGAATACTCGTTATACTTTTTTAAAAAAAAACTTAAATAAATAAACATTTTCGAAAAACGAGGGAAGAAATTTCGCAAGAATGATCTCGTGTTTCTAATATCGTCGAATCGATTACTTAACGGGGAAAATTATTTTTTCTTGTTTTTTTTTTTTTTTAATTTTTTGTATTAGTTATTGTAAAATATTTTCAATTAATTTAGGTTAATTTTTTTTTTTAGAGTCGGAATCTTTCTAACGTTTGTGTGTTAACGGTAGATAAGAACAAGAAAAGCGAAATATCTTGATATGCAGGAACAATGAATTTATTTTAACAATTATATTATATATTAACCCTTGATGAACAAGCGTAGTTTACTAAAATAATTATCTATAGATCGATGGACTTTTAAGATATTTAGTTCTTTATTTCCAGATTGAAAAAAGTGCATAATTAATTTTGCTTTATTGGATTCTATAGAAACTTTTAGTAGTAATAAGCAATAAAAAAGGTTAATAAAGTTAAAATTAGAGAAAAATAATCAGATTTAAAATAAACAAATAGATATGTGTATGTAATATATAGACATGTATACATTTATAAATTGCTTTTTTATGGATTTGCAATTAATTTATACAAAATTACTTATATTTATTAATGGTAATTTTTATGTTTTTATTTCTGATTCTATTAATGCCTATTACTTTCTGTTTGTTAAATGATCATATTACGTGTTATATAACCGTCCTCCTCACTCACTCTTTTTCCCTATTTCTTACTCTGTTTACGCTCCTCCCACTTCTCTATAAAATCTCTCTGAACCAATCACTTTTTGGCACGCTACACTAAAATATGTTGTATTAATTTTTTAGGGAATAGAAAAAAAGGGGTGCATTTTTGCTAACGTTATTATTTTATTAAGAAATCAACATTATTAAGCTAGTTACATAATTAATAATTATAACTAGAATTTTCAATAATAAATAATAGATATTTATTTTTTTATGTGCCTGGAACGATACCTTTTTTAGGATAATATTCATTTTACAGACATACAAAACAGAGATTTAATTCGGTTTGATCGGTTTTAATTATAAATAAAAAAGATACAGATATAGTTATTAAGAATTAAAGTTGTATTTCGTTATTTTGTTACAATAAAGTTAAGCATGGTGTTTGGTCATATTACACCGGTTGGCTCTTTAGTCGTCTTTTCATAATTTAAAGAATTCTTTCATTGTGATAAATCTTGGTTAATGATTGTTTATCAATATCTGACAATGTACTTAACTACTTTTATGCGTGTTTAATCCTACGATTTTTATAATTTATTATCTTTCTTCCATTATTTTGCCTAAAAAATTAACATAACATATTCTAGGAAAAAAAAATTAATTAAACATACTTTACAATAAAGAAAACAAAAAATGAAAAAAAGATTAGAAAAACAATATTTTTCCTCTCGAGAAATTGATCTGGCGACATCAGAAACACGAGATAAATACTTAATTTTTTTTCTAAAGTATAAGAAATATTTTCAAGGACTACTACAAGAGTGCAAAGTTTGGAAGAAGTCGAAGACTTCTTTACAAGGTTCCTTTGTTAGCTGGTAAGTCTGTTGTATTGTTAGTTAATAAGACTGTATTCAATTTTTGATAATAATAATAAATCTGATTTTTATTTTAATAATTAAATCTGTTTTCAGTTTATAAGTCTGTATTCTGTTTTAATTAATAAGTCCATGTTCTGCATTCTGTAAAATCAGTGAAACATTCTATAATATTGATCGGTAACGTAAAAGAATAAATATTGAAAATAAACGAATTTAAAACTCAGTAAAATACAATTATTATCTGCAAGAAAAATTATTTTATTGTCGTTGATTGAAGCAGAGACAGAGGCCTATTTTATCAGCTTCATAAACAGGAAAGTTTCTTACTTTAATACTTAATCATCTACCTCTTTTCTGTAATATCAACCCAGTCACAATATTTAAGGTCATTTTAGGTAAAGGTTTCAGAGTCTGACCAAAAACAGACCACACCTTTTATTACACTACAGGCTGTAACACTACCATCCATTATTTTACAGTTATTGGTAGTTTTAAAGAAAGGTTACTTGATTAGTAAATTATTTACATCATTCAGTACTTTACAATAACTTATATTTTGTTTTACAACAATATATTATATTTTTGGACATATAAAATATTTTATTAATTTACTTCATTATTTTATTATCATATTATTTAATATTTTATTATATCATATAAAGTGTATCTTCAAATGTTACTAACATATTTTACAAATAAAAATAAGACGAAAATATTATATAAACATAGACTATTAAATATTTAATTAAAAAATTATAATCAAAAATTACGAAATGATTAACAACTGGTGTTTCGTCAAGAGCTGAGACAAAAAATTTGCGATGTATTTACAGAAATGAAAAAAAAATGAATATGAAATTAGTAATACAATAGGTTTTATTATCCATAGATTTGTGTTTTACATTTATGATAATGGGCAGCATTTTGAAATGGAATTTTATATAACTTCAATCCGTGTGATATTAACAAAAAAACACCAGATAATCATCATTGTATATTTTCGTTTACAACGTTTTAAATAAACCATTTAAAGGCCTATACACACACACATACACACACAGTGTGTTTTATATAACATTTTGCCTTATTTTTTCTTGTAAAATATATTGGTAACGTTCAGCGAGAAAAAAAACTGCGATACTCTGTATACAGGGTGATTCACTAATTCTGGCCACCTAAATAGCTCCTAAAATATAATAGTAGCAGAAAAGTTTATTAAAATGAAGTTGCATGAAAAATTCAGAATTATAATATGACATTAGTTCTTTTTTGCTAAGTTGAGTCTCTTTCGAGATTTATAGGTCAACTTGGTTTTTTTAAATATAATGTTATAATTTAATACTTATATTTTCTGATAGAGGCTGTCAAGATGAATCTAATGATTTGTAACAGTAATATTTTTGAAGGTCAAAGAAGGTCAAAGAAGGTCAAATCTGGCGAACAAGCCGGACACAATACAGCTCCTCCACGTCATAGTCACTTTAAGGAGCGCCAGGGTTGCGTTACCCTTTAGTTGACCGATATTTTCCGAATAGTTTTTATTGATCATTGTCGTCAGGTTTGGTATTTAATGTTGCACATCGTCGGATTCGTTTTAAGAGCCCACTATTAGAAAATAAGTATTAAAATATAGCATTGTATTTATATAAAAGAAACAAAGGTAATCTATAAATCTCGAAAGATAATGAACTAAGCAAAAAAAAACTAACGTCATATTATAGTCCTGAATTTTTCATGCAACTTTTTCTTAATAAACTTTTCTGTTAATATCACACTTTCGGAGTTATTTAGGTGGCAAGAGTTAGTGTATCACCCTGTATATCACGATAATGTAATGAATTTAACATAACGTAGTTTGTGAAAGTTAAATTTCCTACTATATAGAGAAGGATATAAGTTCGATAACAGAAGAATAAAACGGAAGTGACCCGGACTTTAACATCCCCTGTGTCACACAAACAAAGTGATCTAAGAAACCCACGCCCAAATCAAGACACACCCTCCGTTTCTATCAGAGTGCAATATTTATATTTTATGACGTACAGGATATAACGAACGTTCACAAGAATATCCCGTGTAAAAAGTAACAGAATTTATCAAACATAAAACACCCCCAACGTGAAAGGACGAAATAAAACGAGTAGTAGATATATGTATATATTCAAATGAGATTGTACTTCGCAGTACAATCTTTTCCTTATTCATCCCAGAAGAATATTTTTTTTCTATTTTTTTTTTTTTGACATTTTCTGATTTCATTTATTACGAGTTGACATTTATTTTTAATTCAAATTATTATTTTATATTTTCAATAATAATATTATATAATAATTGAACTATTCTTTTTTCTTTTGGACATTTCCTGACTTCATTTCTTACAAGTTGAAATGAATTTTTAATTCCAATTTATTATTTATAATTTCAATGATAATAATATATAGTAATCGAACAGTTTTTTTTTTGACATTTCCTGATTTCATTTATTACAAATTGACATAAATTTTTAATTCAAATTATTAATTTATAATTTTAATGATAATATTATATGATAATCGAACAATTTATACTTTCGTGTACGAGTTATAAAAAAAAAGTACAAAGTGATACTATGACCGACATGACTCCGTGAAAGAATTAAGATTTCTGTTCTAATACGAAGACTCGGATATCGATCTGTTAGATGGAGAAGGAAATTGGTACGATTCGATATGGCTAACCCGTTGGTGTATTTTTAAATCTATTTCCCCGGCAGATTTACGTGGAAAAGAGGAATAGAGAGACGAATGAAAAAATAATACATTTGGTGCTCGATCATTTATGTAATTACTGACTAACTTGGTCGTTAAAATATAAAGCATGACACATTTTAAACTCTGATAAAATCAATGGATTTGCAAAATTATAAAAATCTTCTTTTTTTTCTTTTCTTTTTTACGAATATTTGCTTAACAAACTTTTAAATGAAAAATCACACTTTAATTTAAATGGTTTTACGAATTTAAATTAATATCGGTATTTCATGAAACCACTGTGTGTGTGTACCTTTTAAAAATAAAATTTTAATATTTTTAAAACTTTTATTATGTTTTATTTTAGATTCAACTGATTCTGAAAATTTTTGCATTCAAAAGAATTATACCAGCAGAATCAATATTATGTATTTTTATTTTAAAAAATGCAAACATAGAAAAGGTATCAAAATACACACCTTTTGAAATTTTCGATTAAAATTATTACCATTAGTTTAATCGTTTTTCCATAATAAATTTTCAACTATTTTTATAATGTTCGCAAAATCAATAATAAATTATGTAGTATTTTAATAATTTTAATAATAGTTTAAATTTTTTAAATTTAATTTTAATAATACTAATAATAAATTATGTAGTATTTTAAAATTAAAAAACATTGAAAAGAAATTTTAATTTTTTTTTAAATTATTCCGAAGATATTTGCATTTGATCATAAAAGCGTCAGAAAATTCCTTTTGGTTAAAA
The DNA here is from genome assembly GCF_049000335.1 of Polistes dominula. NCBI lineage: Eukaryota > Metazoa > Arthropoda > Insecta > Hymenoptera > Vespidae > Polistes > Polistes dominula. Next base: position 4,837,691 of record NW_028301061.1, on the reverse strand, counting down.
TAGTTGTACACAAAATTGTGCTAGAAATAATGTTTAAATAAATGGAGAAATTACTTTTTTACAAAATTTAAAATTATTGTTATTGTTTATTCAAAAAAAAAAAAAAATATTTTCAAGTAGATATTTTTCTCGTGTATCGAAAGTTATGCTAGGGCCTAAATAAACAATTCAGCTCGTATTTTTGTCTATGTTCCGTTATTTACTTTATTAAATTGACATTTACTATTCGGAAGGATGTCGCCATTGTCTAAACGAGACAACGAAAAATAGCAAAAAAATGAAAAAAATGAAAGAGGAAAGATAGAGGGAGTGGAAGTATGTTCCTCGGCAGCGATAAAGGTAAATATTTTGATAAATGTCACCCCTTCACCTATCGTAAAGCAACCATAATTCGCAGAACAATGGATGGATCACTGTAAAAAAAAAAAAAAGAAAGAGTAGGCACTATAGAAGAAACTTGGAAACACCCGGAGCCACTTGTTACACTCGACGACCGATAGGGGATGAACTTCTCCCTTTTACCCTACATCCGTATCGACCTTCGTTTGCGAGCTCTTCGCGATTACGTTGCGAAACGAGAATTAATTTTCTGATGTTTCCTTTCGAGATATTTTCTTTACATGATAAAATAAACATTCGAATGAAAAAAATAGTGAAAGAGATATACACGCAGTAAGAGAGAGAGAGAGAGAGAGAGAGAGAGAAAATTAACAGTTTATACATAGTTCTATTTAAAAAAAAAAAATCGATTAGTTCATTCTAACGAATCAACATATTTTCCGAGATGACGTTTATTAACGAGAAATCGATCGTTATTTATGTCACAGTACGATGAAATATATTATTTCAATGGTAAAAAGTAAAAACAATGTCTCGTCGATTATTATTGCAATATTTTGAATGCAAATTGTGTTCGACTGAAAATGAAATATCGTTAAAATTATCGGATGCTTATTCGTCAAAAGTATAAAACGAAAATATGAAGCAAAATGGTTTGATATTTGGAATATACATTATAGCGAGTGCTACGACGATATAAAATTTATCATCGTATCAGTTTAATGAATTAATATCGTTAGAAGTTATATATTAAACGTATGTTAAATGTATTTGTATCGATGATTTACGAATAACGTGCTCTCTTTTACCTTTAGTATATTGCAACATTCAATAATAGATTGTAACATGCTTATTATTTTTATACATTCGGCACACCTAAAATTACATGCACTTAAAATAACTAAATTATTTAAATGAAATACAAATAGAATTGTTTCAAAAGCTGCTTCGTGTCTCGCGTATATACGAAGTCGTATATATATATATATATGCATGTAAGTATATATATATATATATATATATATATATATATATGTGTACGTTATATATAATATATATGTATAATAAAAAAATTAGTAATTATCGATAAAACCGTTCGAAATATTTTAATCGTAAGATTATTAATAAATGTCAAAAAAGGGCGTGTCTTTCTCTCTCTCTCTCTCTCTCCCCCCGTCTTTCTCGTTTACTCTCTCAGTGAATAAAATAAAAATAAAAATAAATATATTCTGATATAAAACGATCATGCAAGATTACCATTAATACAGCTATTTAATCAATACGATAATTATTATTAGATGTTTAGGAATAAGTAAACCCTTTAACACACACCGAGTTAAAAGTTAAATGACAAATCGTTCGAATTAAATATCTCGAAATCTTTGCGTGTGTGAGTGTGTGTGCTTGAATAAGATTCATTCATTAAATGAGGTATGTTACTCTTTAGATATATTTATATATATTTATTGCATCCTTTGTTGCGATTAATTAACAAATACACTCTATTATTCTCAGATTCATAAAGTGATAATTGTACACGAATATCGGTTAAGAAATAAATAACGATCGGACAAAAATTTCTATATCAAATTTGTTAAAATGATTATCATAATTTTTGAACGATGTTCTTTTAGAATTTATAAAATTTTGTTAATAAAAAGGAAAAAAAATAGAGGACAAAAATTTTGCAAAATTTTCTTTCAATATTGGATTACTTTAGAGGTAAGGGGAAAAAAAGATGATAATAAAAATGGGTGCTGAATCTCATGTCAATGGACAATTCTCTTGCAATTCATAGTAACAGGTGTCTGATTCTTGCCCGTCTCTTCCGTTCGTTCATCGTGAACAAAGGAAGCACCTTCGGATTTCCGTGTTCGAGCCTCTCTCGATCGATACCAACTACTACTCTTTTCACCATACGACGAACTAAAAACCCGATCGATCGACATCTTTACGATAATTTTCAATAGAGAAATAAAAAAAGAAAAAACCGTGGAACAATACCCCTTTCACTATTCTCAAGAGAAGAGAAAATCTCACAAAATTTCCAATCCAATGAAAATCACTTAATTCCACTTCATTCGAAATCACGAATGTGAATTCTTCGTTTCACTTATTGTCTCATCTACTTTCTTTTTCGTACTTCCGACGATCACTGACTGAGTACTTTTTCAAAAGATCTCGAATAACATTAAACGAATATCATCAGAATAGATATTAAAAAGAAAAAAATAGAAATAGAAAATTTCAATGAACGTACAAATAACACGAATAAATTTTAAATTAAATGAAAACAAAATAAAAAAGAATTAAAAATACACACATATAAAATAAAAACAAAATTGAACAGAACTAACATGAATATTGGTAATGCGAGAGTCAGTGATTGGGTATCGGATAAGTCTCGAAAAAAAAAGCGAGAAGAGAAACTTTTTCAAATCTACAACACACACAAGAATAAATTCAATAATATCGACGGAGAATGATCGTTCAGTTTTAAAAAACGTAATCACTGACCTTATACTTTCTTCTCCCGAAGAAGAATCTTCGCTTGTTTCAAGCAAAAACCGCGTCGTAATCGAGTCTCATTATTAAAAACGCGTTTTTTCCCCCCTTCTAACACTTTCACTTTCTTTTTCTTTCTCTCGCTCTCTCTCTCTGTCTCTCTCTAGTTTTTCGATTTAATAAAAACCAATCGAAATCACAGCACACGGCAAATGAAATAAAATTGACGAAACTGACAATATTTGAAAAATTGCTGAAATTAATAAATTCATATATTATGCATTAGATAAATATACTCGAAATAGATATTAATAATAGATAGAGATAGAGAGAGAGAGAGAGTTAGGTGTGAGTGAAAACGAGACTAGAACGTTTCGTTGAGCTCGTGATCCTCTGAACACCTGCCGCGCTCTGCTTTCTACGTCACAAAACACGCGACCCGACGCGTTCGACGATGTTTGTGAAGCGGGGAGATCACGGAAAGGAATTAAAAGGGGTACTGTGTGGTGGTGGTGGTGGTGGTAGTAATGGTGGTGGTTGTTCTGGTGCTACGACGCCGACGCTAACGGTGACGCTGACGCCGACGCCGACGCCGACGCCGATGAGCACCTAACTTCGCACATGCGCATTTTCAATTTCAACTATTCCCATCTTTTTCTCTCTTTTCTATCTATTCACCTATCTATACGTTTTGTCTCCTTTTAGTTTTACAGATACGCCTTAACTGCTGCCAGTCGACCTAGGAACTTCTCCTTTTGTCTTTTTCTATCTTTCTTTCCTTTTTCTTTTTATTTTATTTCCTTCTTCTTGCTATTTTCCTTTTATTATGTATATATATATATATATACATATGTGTGTGCCTTCTTTTATCCGAAAGGTAAAACGGCTTCTTTTTTCTCTTACTCCTATTTCTCTAATGTTAGCTCAAATATCTTTACCAATTCGCTTTTTAACTAACCTCGTACGAATTCGAAGTCGATCGTAACTTGTTTGATTTTCTTCTCATTTTTTTTTCTTTTTTATTCTTTTATCTCTCCGATCTAACATCAGGATTTTCTTCGAACGTGTAGGTAACACATAGGTGGATTTTAAATTAACCTTAGCGATGCGTATCCTCAAGAAACAACCCCTCGTTCAGAATTTATGAACTTCGCGTATAGGTTGGGGATAACGTAGGATTACAACCTCGAATGGTTATCTCTCTCTTTCTTTCTCTCTCTCTCTCTCTCTCTCTTTCTCTACCTATATATCTCTATTTCTCTCTCTCTCTTTCTAGCTATCTTTTACTTTATGTTTCGCTCTTGTTACCTTTCTCAGTGGAAGTAGTTTTCGTTTTATTATGTAAATGTTTGATTGTTCAACTACATGCTTTCTCTAGCTTGTTGCTGAAAAAGTGTACGCCAGGTGTTAAGTGACACCATATCGTTATTATGGATTTACATAAATATAAGTAGGGGAATTTCACGATAAATTGTATTAATGTTAAAATTATTATCCCTTTTTCTGTGTTCTCATTTTTTCTTATAAAAATAACAATTTACGCAAGAAGTTATAAAAAGAAACGAAGACACACTTATACAATTTTTATTTCTCTAGGTGACACATTTTTTTGTAAATTACATTATATTACGCTAAACTGTATAATGGTAAAAAAAAACACTTTTGCGCTATTATTTATAGTTATTTAAATATTAAAAGAAGTGCTAAATAAAATCTCATTTTGATGGCACAAAATGTTTCGGACATTTTCACTAATTACACACGTGAAACTATAGCAATGATTATTTATGTAACCTCTTAGACACTACGCGCCACTATAGTGGCTTCGCGGATGACATTTTTAAAAATATATCATACACCTAATTGTATTATTAATTATTAAAGTAAATTGTTAAGGTAAAATATATATGCAACATATTTTAAAGAAAATTTATAAATAAAACACTAAATACTTCATTTTAATTTACTCGCGTAGAAAACGGCATTGTTTGTTGTTTGTTGAACCCTGCCATACAAACAAACAGCTCTGCTCAAAGTTCAGCAGTGCTTAAAAGGTTAAAAAAGATTAATAATTTTGTTGGGTATGTCATATGTCTGATAAGATGATGTAAATATATTTTGACAAAATGTAAATAAATTTTTGTAAACTATTAACCCTGATTTTTTTCCTTACTTATTTCAAAGATTTATTTACATTCTTTTATTTATGTATTTAATGTTAACGATTTGCAAATACTACTATCTAATTCCTTTCATACTTGTACATTGGGATTAAGATCAGAAAATTACGAAGGTGATTTGTAAAACATGAAGGTAAGTATGAAGTAGAAATTCTTGAACAATCCTTGCCTCGTGTTTCGAATTTTTATCTTATTACAACTACCAATGCTTATATTAGAAGGACTTTTTTACATCGTTTTTTTTTTTTAAATATGCAACTAATGTTGCAAATATGCTAAAGAATACTTTGAATTCAGTGTTTCTTTCGTTTTTTCCCATACTCTCATTCTCTCATACCTGCCATTAACATTGAATTTCTTTTTAATCTTTTATAAAATGATAATGTATTATACTCCTTCTCTTAAATTTAAATCTCTTTACCCTATTTCTCGAATTGATATATCTTTTAATGACTCTTCTGTTTATATAATAAAAATTATTTTATACATTTAATTATTAATACATATACAGGGTGTCTCAGTTATATGAAATCATTTAAAAATATCTTATTTTTAATTGTATAAAAGTACTGTAAAGAAATAGTCGTACTATTGTAGGTATGTGCTACAAAAAACCGAATTTAGCGCTCTTGAATGTGTCTTATTAAACTTTGGTGTGCTAAATGCCTTCTTTTCAATTTCTTTCCTTTTTAAAAACAGGAGTTAAAAAGTTCAGAAACGTAATATTTGAAAGAATTTTTTTCTCAAGGTCATTTTTTACAAAAGTTTAAAGTTATTAATGTTTTTTTTTTAAATTGAATAAGTTTGGTTTTCTTATAGACAATAAAAACGAATAAAAATGATCTGCTTGATCATATTAGTTCTATCATTTATAATATATTCTCGAAATGTATATACATTATACAATTAACTTTCAACGTTCTGTGCTTTTCTTGCATTACTGCTTATCAGCCATGCCGACACATAGCATTTTAAACGTAATTTGACTTCGCATCGGAGCATCAAGTTGAATTATATTAAATCACGAACTTGTATTCAAATGTAAACTTTATTATCTTTAGGAAATTGATATTAATTATATAAGCTACAAGTGTTAAAAATGATGAACGTTCACTTTTTTCTGACAAACTACATTTTTTATAATAGTTTACATCATAAATAAAAATAATGGAGTGAAGTTAGGGTAACGAGTTGGCCTTTCCATAACTCATCATCAGATTCAACGGTTTCTAAACTTTCTATCTAATATTACTATTCATTTCGAATAATGCACAGGATAACCATCGTTTTGGTACCTCGTGTATTATCTAGTATATCTGTATAAAGATTATATCTGATAAAAGTTGAGAGAGTAATATCACTGTAAAATGTTATATATTTTGACAGTATACGTGGTCTTATAAGGACTTATAATTTTCGATAATAAAATCTCGCATCACACATTCACAGATTATGCTCTCTGTTTATTAGTTTCCTTCATCCATCGTAAATATTCTATAGACCAATAATACATATTTTTATTATTAGTTATATACAAACAAGAAGTATTATATTTTTTGAAAAAAAATTGATAACCTTGAAATTTCATTAAAAAATAGCCTCGAGAAAAAACTTTTTCAACAGATACATTTTTTCATGTAATAGTGTAAATTTTTTCTTTGAAGTTTTTTTTTATAAAATTTTACAAAAAGGAAATATTTGAATTGTTTATTTTGAAAGTGGCCTAAGTCCATTTTCCAAAAAAATCAATTTAACTACCATAATAGTTACATTTTACATGATCTTTTCATTCTGAGATGATACTTGTTGCTACTATATTTAAATTCATTAAGAATTGGTAATGCGAAAATTTGCCGCTTAATGAAGTGATGAAAAAGTATATTTTGAAAGTAATCTTAGTTCAATCATAGCTATCAAAAATCAAAAACTATCAATTGTTCCTATGTAATGTTAATAATATAGAGTTTACATGGACTATACAAAAAAACGAGACCATTTATAAAAGAACTAAATGGATTTATTACATTATATACCACATATACACCATAGTTATTTTAAATTCCTCCCGCATACACAAACTGGAGAAGACTCAATAATCTTATCTACCTATCTATAAATATAAAAGTTTAATTTTATTTTTTTCTGAACTTTTAAACTCTTGTTTTTAAAAAAGAAAGAAATTGAAAAAGAAGCTTTAGCATACCAAATAACACGTTCAAGAGCGCTACATTCGGTTTTTTGTAGCATATACATTTATATAACATTTGTTTATTTTCTTTGAACTTTTTTTAAGAGATGTTATTTATTGGTATTTTCTGCAGTAAAAAAAACAATCAAGATAACATAAAATAAACCGCAGTCCTATTTTTTCAAAAATTGCACAGTTTTGTGCTAATATTTAATAAAACAATATTAATTTTAATGTAAAAATTATTTTAAAAAGAATAAAAGTTGAATATTTTGTTGTATTTATAACGTAAAAGCGTTAACATAAATTCTACTATAATAAAAAATTCTACTATATGTGTGTCATCTGTTATATATATATTTTTAAATTTAATTTAACGCACAAACCCTTCAATATTTCGATTTGAACATAAATTGATTTAGGCCGCTTTCAAAATAAATGACTCAAGTAGTATATATCTTTTGAATAAAAAAAACATCGATAACTTTGAAATTTCGAGAAAAAGCTCTTTGAATCAATACATTATCCCTTGTAATAGTTCAGCTTTTTTTTTTAGAAGTTTTTTTATATAATTTTACAAAAAGGAAATATTAAGGTGATCTTATTGAGCTGAGACACCCTGCATTATTATTTACAAAATAACACTATTAAATATTCTTAAAACAAAAATTTGGATTCGTTTATACTATAACCTTTATAATTATAGTTTTGCATATACCTCTCTTGAATGTTAATTACTTTGTTTATGATTTCAAGGTAAAACAATGAAAGATTGGAACTCGAATATTAACTCATAGTGTCTTTTGTTTCTAACTAATCCTCCTTTATAATGTCTCCCTTACTAGATTATGCTTGGGGTTAACATTGTGACTATATAGCAATTAATAATAACGTTGAGTAAGTCGTGTGAATGGTGTTATAGGAATTTGTCATACAAAAACCGTTTTAATCGCATGCTACGAACCTATAAAGATAAGGTTATATAATAAAATGTGAATCACGTATTGTAAGTAATTAAGTTCATTACGTGCACGTATCATTTTACTAAAAATACATTAACAAGAATCTGTGGTTGCGTGTAATTACCGTTTGAAGACAGCGATGATAATCTTTTAGCATAACTCGTTAATCACGAGATGCCATTTACAAGTGCGAAATAGAAAATAAGAGAAAATCGTTTCCGTTAATAATCGAAATCGTTTTTCTTGCTTATAACCTTAACAGCATGATGTTCTATCATCATGCTTGTCTATTTAGATTAGCGAAACGTCAATTATAACTCGTTATTGATCTTTAAATTTCTATAACGTTTTAATAAACTCGATCGATTAATTCATTACAAATTCTTATTTTATCGATATTTAATACATTACTTTTATTTATTTTATTATCGACCTGTAATTATTGGAATTTTTAATTAACATTAAAAGCTCTTGATATTTTATTGATAAATTCTTAAATCATTAAAGTATATGAAAGTATATATGGATAATAGAATTGCATGTAAATATGTTACAAATCAGTTGTTCTTTGAAGCGATACAAATGTATTATCATAGTTATTAATAGAATTTAAGCTGGTTATATATGTGTGTGTATCAAATGTTATCCTACGATTCTGCTGATATTTTTCTAAATTCATTTAATTTAATTTAATTTAATTTCTAAACTTTAATTACTCCTTGTTATTCTCGTGTTTAATTACTTTAACAGTGAATTTTAAAAGAGAAAAAGAAAGATAGATTTCGAATAAGTAAAGATTATGTTCAAAATTGTGATTTATATTAAAAACTTTTTGAAAATATTGAAAAATAATTACATCATTTTTTATACATTACTTTTAAATAACTGAAATAAGAAATATATATATATTTTTTTTAATTAAATTAAATGGTATTTAATTATCTTGTGAAATTATATAAAATTTCAAAATTAAATTTCTCACATAAAAATATAATTGCAATGTATGGATTGTTCTGATATAAAATTTAAAATAAAATCCCCTTAAAAAATCTGTAGAATCTTATCGTAATACTTTTTAAATATATTGCACAATCAAAAATATATTTCAAATAATTTGTATATATAAAATTGATAATTTTATGAATTTACTAATTAGAAGAAATATTGATTTCTATTATTACAATTGGCTTTCCATTCTCTAAAATTTATTTACAAATATGTAATTCACCAATACGGTCAATTTATTTCGAGATAATGATTCAGTTAATTGCCTATTTCGGAAATAATAATCTAATTGGTCATTAAAATTATAATAGATTACAACTTTTACAATCCTAAATTTAAAACGTTTTAATTTAACGACATTGTAAAAATGTAAATATATTTAATTATTTTTTTTACTGTTTATTCATATTACATCACTTTATCTGCTGAAATGTACAGTATTAAACGAAAAGTTCGGAAATACAAAACAAAAACAAAAATCTACTATAATATTCCAGCATTGATAAAATCTGTGCGTAACATTTTCATTGTTCAAGGTTGATTTAAAGTAGAATCTTTTGAATTCTGCTTGAAAATCCGACGATGGTACGTACCATCGACTGTTATACAAAGCATCGAAAGATTATTACTTTTTTTTAACAATGTATAACTCTTGAATACTTGTCACTAGCAACAACGTTTCTAATAATAACTGTTACTTCTGTGATTTTTAATATTCGTAGGACAATCTCATTAAAAATATTTCACTGATATTTGCGTATTTTTATAATAGAAATATACATTAATGAAGAACAATTATTTTTTATGTTTTTTAATGAAATGGTGAATGATATTAGTTCTATTTTTACAACATACTGACAAATGCTATTTCGTTGTATGTACGCAGACAGGTTTTCTTATTATCTTTTCACGAGTTTTGGATGAACCAGGAGATTCTAACCACTGACAAATTACATCTCTACCGTTTTTACATTTAATATGACCTAATTCTCTCGTAACGCTATCCCATTTGTCAATTTATTTGAAACGTCAATATTATTATTTAATTAATTTGCAGTATATCTCAAAATGCACGATTAACTATTGAAATTAGAGAAATTTAACTGTCGGTTTTCTCGTATCAATCTTATACATCTCATTTTAATATATAAAATTAAATTAATTTTTAATTCTTCATTTGTGAATAAAAATTAAATATAATTTTTTTATATTATTTTATAATTTAATTATTTTATATGTTAGATTAAAAAATTAAATTGTTATTAGGTTTTAATTTTAATTACAAATAAAAATTGATTATTACAAATGGTCAGAAATGTTTGCTGTATTAATAAAATTTGTTTTGAATTTTTTTACGATGTGTTTCACGTTCGACAATAAGTGAAAATCGTCAAGTTCGGATTATTCCAAATCCGATTTAGTAAACGATAGTTATCGTGTGCAGATTTATTCAGTTTGCTAATTCAATGGGGTTAAAATAGATAACTTGCCTATGGTAATAAGAATTCATGGTGTAGACCACCAGTATCAATGGTAGCCTTTTTTTGAAGTTTTTTTTTTGTATGCAAAAACTTATTGCTTTTTGATATAACAAACACTACCAAATTTTGTGTGTTACTGAAATGATTTGTTTAGCTGCATGCATGCATTTATAACTGTTTGATTTTACTAGATAACAGATTTATTAAAGATAACCAGATTTTATGAAGTAAGTTTTTCAGGTTTTTTTTTGTAACAAATTCTCGATTCGGTTGATTAGGGCTCGTTATATTCTAACAAGTTCATAAAATTTTGCGTCATTCTAGGAAATTAAATTTATTATTTAATACTTAATAAACTAAATATATTATACTTTATATTATAATAAATATTTAATGTGTGCTTTTTGATTAAGATAGCTTGTACTTGTAATAATTCATGTAAATATTCAATTACAAAAAAATTCAATTCTTGTAAAATTTATGATAAAATTGCATTTAATCTGTTTCTCTCAATCGATTTATAATTAAAATTCGTTTAACCCACTTTATACTAACAAAGATCTACAATTTTTCTCCATTGAACTTTAGCAATGTATTAAACGATGATTATTTTAAAATAATTTTTTTTTATATTTTATTACTGTAAAATGCATTTTAATTATAATTACTTTCCTCCAATACTTTACATTGCATGACCAAATTTTAATTGTTATGCAGTTCCTCCTATAAAATGATATTCGTGTCATAATTATTTTAGTACGGATATGCATAGCAAACGACAAACCAGAGGTATATCGAAATTATTAAAAATAATGATTCTTTTTGAAAAAGTATTATATTTCTGCAACAAACTACAATTCAAACGATAAAACTTGCATAACTTGTCGACGTATTGTGCTTGATCTCTATCTTCCTTTTCCTATTTCATACTAACGTAGATAGAAAACAAAAACTTTCAGCTTGTGATCTATCTCACTCACTTTCATCATATCTTTCTAGTTTTTTCTCTCTCTTTCTTTTTTTCATTTTTTTTTTCAGACACATTTACGTTATACTACCGTCACACTTTTGTTACAGTTACATCACAGTTTCGTTATATCTCATCTCTGACTTACTCTTGCAATAGAACCTTCATTTCAAAAGCATGAATACTATAACATCTTATCTTTACAAATGTAAGGATATTATAACTTTTCAAAGGGAATTTTCAAAAATAATAATTTTCAAAGTTTATACGAAATAATTTAATTGATCAAAGTTACAAAGGCAAAATACAGAAAATCGAATTATTAAATTTTGACTTAGTTCGAACTTATTTATTGTAACGCAAATACCTTACTTATTGTATATTGACATAAGACAAAAGAAAGAATAAAATATCTATTCGTTAATGAGTTAGTGGTGTGAAATATTAGCGCGGGGAAAAAAGTTTCATCGTATTTTAATGAAATGTAAAACAAATTTTGTTTTCACATTTTGTAATGTAACCTTTACAAAATGATTTCAAATTGCTTCGAACTCGTGATTTACTTTCTTATCGATATCTTGACTGCAAACGTACTCAATTATTTCTATCATTTTATCAACTATTTTAGTGATTGGTCGATCATATCAATATAAGCATATTTCACATAAAAATGTCTATATCAAAAACAATCGAACTTTTATTGTAACAAACATATTGATACTGCATCATATTCATGCGAATATCATAATCTTTTTATACAAAACGTGCCGAATTTTTGTTTGTTTTTGTAATCCAATTCCAAATTATATCGAATATCTTGATTTTTACTCATTTTCAAGACATAGTAATTTTTGACTGAATAAATAAGTATCACAATTTTTATTTCAATTAATGTATGATACACCTTTTAAATATACACACACATTACAAGATTCGATTATTATTATCAGAGTTATGCTATCTCGAAAAAATCTATTGCGAAAATGCGAATAAATTTTTCTCTAACCCAGTAAAACATTCCTATGTATCTCGATAGATAAATAAAAATAAAACCGAACGAGATATTTGTTTTAATAAAAAAAAACAATCATAGTAACATTTCAGTTTTACTGAAAGTCCAACATTCAAAACGTATCAGTATTGCGTTTGATCGTTCGTGACAATTTTGGACAGTCAAATAAAATTGTTAAATTCTTAGTTGAATGTTAGTTTTTCAAAATTATCTCTGCATGATCTTTCACTAAACGTTTTTGATTTCAAATAATTTAAAACAACTAGCTGATAAATCTTTATCGGAATATGTGTGTATTCATATATGAAATATCAGAATAACTGATAATCTTTTATTAATTATTGAATTGTTGTCAATGTCCGCGCAAAGATAAAAAGTATTTTGCTTTTTTTCATATTTTTTTTCATTCTCTTTTATACAATAATTATATTTAAAACGCGATGAGGAAACGGACGAATGGAGAATACTTCATAATGTAGAAATACATCGACTGTATAACGAACCGGACATTATTAAGGTCGTAAAATCACGCCGATTAAGATGGGCAGGTTACGTAGCGCGTATGGCGGAGGATTGAACGGAAAAAGACCACTAGGTAGACCGAGGCTTAGATGGGAGGACAATATCAGGAGAGATCTCAAGGAAATAGGCTACGAAGACCACGAATGAAGGGGTCACGCTTAGGGACGGAAACAATGGCGGGATTTAGTATTTGCGGCAAGAAACTTTCAAGTTTCTAATGCCAATAAATAATAATAATAATACAAAATTATACACCGATAACGCCACCAACTATTGCACAAATGTTTAAAAATTGCTAAATAATTTTTCTCTAAAATAAAAAGAAACTATCAATAAGTTATAATCAATCGGATTATTACAGTTGTAAGAATAAAAGATAATTATAATTTGATATAGTATAATAATAACACTATGTGGTATTATTATTCTATTAAGTATTATATAATAAAGGCTTACATTTCTACATTTATGCGAGGCCTTTAAAAATTAGTAAAATATTTATGATAATTTTTAAATGGAAAAATATCTTAATAATCAATTCATTATTTCATACAATCAAATATGAAGAAATATTCGTGTTCATAAATAACGCAACTATTCTACCACCTTAGTTTCAATTCCAAGTGAAGGGGAAAAAATTATTTGACTAAATAAATAAATGTGTTTATACGTTTCACATCATTTTTGTTAACTTTTTTTGAGTCAATTTTTTTTTACACTAATTAGAAAACAAAAATAAAGAAAGAATGAAAGTTAATTCTTACCAGATCTCGAGAAGATATCGTTATTTTATATGGAAGCAATCAAATTGTCATCATTGATCGATAATTCCATATTTTTCGGTCGTAACGAAGGTTTGAACACTGCACACGTATTTATAGTTCATAGAAGCACTGAACAATGACTGATTCGGTGTCATAATTCTTTCTCTACAAAATGAAAAATCAATCAAAATACTTCATTAATACTCGTCAAATATTCAATTAATAATTATAGTTGTTAACGTAACTGACCTTCTGCATTTAGAGAAAATTTTAGGTCTATGTAAAATGATTTTTGCATTGATTTCATCAATAGAAAACGTAGAATCGCTTTTCTTGAACAGAAAAGTAACTATATTTTCTTTAGTATCAAAAATTGCTGAGAATGTTCTCACTTGAAAGATTTTTAGAAGTAAACCAAGTAAAAGTCTGAATAGAATTCGTGTTTCCCCATGTGCCACTGGTTTTCACAGTAAATGGTACATCTACAGTTTACGGCTTATGATACATCTATAGTTTCCTTTTTTACCTGTCAATTATTATATGTAAATGGATATGAAAAAAAGGAAAGAGATATGTAATATACATAAATGTATGTATAAATTCAAACTTTCGATATATTAAATAGTAAAATATTTTTTACAAAAATTCTAATTCGTATTTCTAATATTCGTCTAATATGAATTCTATTTTTTACAAAATTTTGTCGAGAAATATTCAAATATTAAATAATTTCTCGAAATGTTTCCCTTTTTTTATTATATATTATTAAGTTTTAATAGTTATTAATACTTAAGGGTTCATTCTGGTTTATTATTTTGAAAAAATCAATTTTTTTTTTTTGCATTTTTCGAAAGTAGACATATGTAGAATTATCATACAAAAATTTTAGAACGATCCGAGCAGTCTAAGTATATTATTTTGCGACCCAAACACATAGAGATATTACAGAGAGAGGAGACAAACCATAAGCGGTTGGTAAGTGGAAATGTTTCTGCATGAATATAGCTGCAAAAAACAAAAGGTTGATGTTGACCTGACAAAAACAGAATTACTTGAAAGATGTTTAGGTGGCCACACTCAAAATAATAATGAGTGCTTCAACAAATGCGTTTGGGCTACGGTGCCTAAACATCTATTTAATGGTAAAAAAAATTGTTGAAATAGCTTGTAAATTGACAGCGTTTTTCTCGAAATAACGTTTTTTTGGTTGGTGGACATGATATCTCCGAAACTACTCAACCGATCCTTCTGAAGTTTTAACCACATGAATGGCTATCTCGCATGCTACAACCAAGTCAAAATATTAATTTTTACTATATTTTTTTTGTAAAAAAGTGCGAAAAAAATCAACGATTTTTTTATTTTTCGAAAAATGTCCGTCATTTTGTTTTGTTTTCATAAAAATTGATAGTTTTAGCATACCCGATAGCCATTGTCATACTGAATTTAAAACCGTTTAATTTTTTTGTTTTAGATCAACCGTTCTCAAATTTCGATGCTCGCCAATAGCATACCTACTTTTTAAGGGTTCACGTTTGTCAGCCATTTTGAATGTCAAAATATGTTAAAAACAATAAAAAAAAATTTTTTTCTTGTACTTCTAGAGTGTATTATACTTATATCCAACAACTTTCATATGTATATGTATCCTACAAAGCCTAAAAAAAAATCGTGAAAATAGCCTTTTTTTTCGGCGTAAGAACCAGAATGAACCCTTAATACCTTGTTGTCTATTGTATTGTATGATACTGTTACCGCGATTTTCATTCCTAATAATATACATGTTATATTTCCTTCAATTTTCGGTTTTTCCTCATTACACCTATATCTTGATTTACATTTTACTTTATTTACACGATTTCATTTGTACACGGTCTTTAAATTTGTCCTCAGTCCGGATCGAGAAGTCTGAACCATTTGCGTTCATAACAAAAGTCATCCGTGAAGAATTTTAATTAGAGCAAAAATGGAGTAATTATTTCCTACAAAATGACCCGAATGTTGAACGAGCTCTCCTATTTCGAGAACTATCGATAACTATTCTAAGAACTATAGAGTTATTAAAGTGACATCACACCAAACAGGAATAAAAGATATAATAGTTTACGTGAAAGTGATATTGTTCAGTATCAAACCCTCTGTAGACGATAAACCTTATATTTTGTTATTTTTTATAACATTCAATTTCTGTTAAACAAATCCTGCGATAAACCTTGAAATAAAATATCATAAAATACGATAGGCAGTAGGTATAAGAGAGATATTGTTTATTTAAAGATTAAGAAATTCTAAAGGGCCATAAAATCCCAAACATCTCACTGATCAAAAAAAGAAACATATTGGTGCGAAGAAAACCTTTTTACATTGTCGGGTCGTTTGAAGTGGAATACGATACTTTGTAAATATGAAATAACATAGAGAGAAAAACATTCCTTAGGCTTAACCCCCACTACAACCCTTCCCAAAAACATAAGATTTTCCTTTGGGAGACCCTGATGGGTGGACCCTTCTACTATTGGCCAATAAGTCCCATTTAGGTCCTTCCCTCTACAAAGGGGTGTAACTAATTTATATATAAAAACCCATGAAATAAAGTAAGAAGGGTACTGTCTATTAAGTATTCTTACCTGTAATACACATTGTCTGTCACACATATATCTATACAGTTAATAAATTATTGTTGACTAAAGAATTGCCTTTAGTATACTACAAAATCACTCACACCGTATTAATTTACTGTCGTGAGACTTTCCGTACAAAACTCGCGTATAATTGCAACTTAAAAATTGTATGTTTGTTTGAAATGAATTCGCGTCATCATAACATATAGTGCGCGCGAACAGATATAATAGTAATTAAATTTGTTGCGTATTGCGCAACATGTGGCATGGATCGTATAGCATATTTTCTAGCACATTCTCGAGCGATCAAAACTCATAAACAGAACACAGAGCAGCGGGACACACTGGCGTCGGGCCCTTCGAGTGGTCTCGGATTCCTATGTAAACACATGCGATACAATAGGGAGGAACGAAATTCCTTCGTAAGGACAAAGTTCTCTATGCATCTCAGTCCCCTCTACATTTCTTACTGGAAACATAAGCTATGTCCATCGATGGTCCATTGGGGGGGGGGCCTTTCTACTATTGGTCAATTAACTTAGGGAAGGGATTACGTAACCGACCTTTTCACTATAAAAGGCCTCGGAAAACTAGCATCATTCTATTCCATCATGACTCACGATTCACATCTATTCAACGCATCAAGCATCAGCAAGACCATGAAGAACTCATCGGCATCCGACGAAGCAGCCTAACCACATCTCATCAATCTACAAGCAATGCAATCATCAGGCAGCTCAGCATCGGGGCGATGTCCCACAAGCAACAACGCAACAGCGTGCATCAATACAATTAACAATAAAGGAACAACAATCAATAAAGGTACAACAATTAATAAAGGCAACAACAATCGATTCACATTGATTCACATTCCTTCACATTCCATTAAGACCTTCTTACGATAGATAAATAACATAGTACAGATCAAGGCAACAAAATTTTTCGATAAATTTTTTAAATTTATATTTCTAATCTGTATATGTGAAATGAATTATATACATATAACTTTATATTTTGTAGGGTTCAGAAAAGAAATAAAATAATATAATGTTTATGTTGTGGGTTCGAAGAGAAATAATATAGTAGTTTATTTAATATGATAATTATTATTTTGAGCAGTATTTACAATAGTTTACAAAAAGTGACATGGGTTAAAAGTACAGAGTACAAAGAAGTTATAAAATCAGACTAACTAACTGACTGATTATATAACAGACTGATATAACAGATAATAGATAGACTCACTGATAGACAGACTAATTGATCGATGTAGACAGACAGCCGCTTTCTTTCTATCTTTCACATATTTATATCCAAAATGAGCTACTCCCCTTTAGAGGCGGAAGGAAATATAAGAATCTTGTTGGTCAATAGTAGGAGGGTCCACCCCTATAGTCCACCGATGGGAACAGCTAATGTTTTTGGTAAAGATCGTAGTGGAAATTATGCATAAAAGAACTTTATCTAGAAAAGTGGTTCCCAAGCTTTTTTGTCCTATTGCCACCTCTCCTGAAAAATATTGCTTATCGCCCCCTTGATAATGTGGGGTTCAGACAAAAAAATAAATGAAAATTATATGATATATATATTATTAATATATTAATGGAGTTCGGTGAGAAATATATGATAGTTTATTTAATTATTATGTCGAGTGGTATTTACAATAGTTTACAAAAGTGGCGTGATTGCAAAAACATAGAATATACAAGAGTTACAAATATAAGACCAACTGACTGATTTGCAGAATGACTGACATAACAGATAATACACAGATGGATATAACAGACTGATTATCAAAGACTAAGGATAGATACAGACAGACGAATCCACTCTCATAGTTCACCGATGGGTACAGCCTATGGTTTTGGTAGAGGAAACTATGCATAAAGTAACTTTGTCTAGATTATCGGAATATCATTTCTTTTTATGATATCGCATGTTTTAACATAGGAATCCGAAACCTCTCAAAGGGCCTGACACTGCACAAAGGTTTTCGTTGTACCAATATATTTCGATAATTCTTAAGTTTGTTTAAGATTTTATGGCCCTTATAGAATATTCCTCTTAATCTCTAAATGAAGTTTTTCTTCCAATAAGATCGATAGCGTATTAAAACAGAAAATAAAATATAAAGAAAAGAACTAAATATGAGGATTATTGTCTACAATTTGTATTATTTTATGAATAGACCGCTATTTTGATGTTTTTAAAAATATATTTAGTTTTATTTTACTTTGAAATAAATAACTGAATTATGTACATATTTTTTTTTCAATTAACAAGGTTTTACGTATAAAAAACTACGATTCGAATTTACACGGTTTTATGAGGAACTTATCTTCGGTGTAAATCGGGGGATAGGTGTACTTCCAATGGAAAATGTACTTGAAGGTAGTTCTGTTACGGTTCGATTTGTTGCGAATGGTTCAGTTACAGGTGGTTCCATTGAGTTTAGTGCCGTGTATAGTTTATTTCGAAAAAACTTATGTTCGTGTGTCTGTACAATAGATATCATTCTCAAAAATGTATCGTTTTTGACACATCAGAAGATTCATTTATGTTATTTTTGTTATTTATACTATTTATGTTATTTGTTATGTGTTTATGTTTTATGTGTCTGTACAACGAATATTATCCTGAAAAATATATCGTTTCAGATACGTTAAAAAATAAATTTATTGAAGTGAAAATTTGTTTAGAATGCTCTCATATAATTTCGAAACTTAACCTGTTTGTAGGTAGGAGCGATAGAAGGGTAGAAGAATAAAGTGTAAGCGACAAAAGAATAAGGTACAAACGAACCGACGGTCGAAATAAAAAATCATACCGGTACCTTTGATATATATGGTAACAATATAATAAATAAATCCTACAATTATCTTACTCTTGAAACTGTTCATTCGTCTCATTCTCTAGGAACTTAGTTTTTTGCAGGTTTCACTTTTAACACGTGTGATCTGCACACATGATTTTTTATTCTTTGTTATATATATATATATATATACATACATATATTAATTAATTAATAATAATGTTGATTTTCTAATAAAATTAACAACATCAGCAACGAAAAAGCTTACACGCACTATAATACAAATGTATCCATTTTGTTAATTATATTTTTTATAAAATTAATATAAAATACTTTAGAAAAAAAGGAAAAAGAAAAGAAAATTTATTAACCCCTTAAGCAGCAACGATTTTGAAAAAAAAACGGCAAAAAAAATCATTTTTCTTTTTTTGCATAAAAACGTAGTTTAGAACATTGTTTTGACAAAAAAATTAAAAAAATACAGAAATAATCAATATTTTTATGTTAATTTTGGATTTTGTTCCACATTGCAGAAAAGAGCCGAATATTGTAATGTTACACGTACGTCGACTTTTTAATCTTTCTTTTCGAATTACTATTTCGGAAAAAACCGATTATTTTTCTTTGCTTTCACATTCTTATTTTCAATTTTCTATTATATTTGAGTATAAAAAATCATAGAAATATAAAATAATACGCAACTCGAGTTAACTCGAGCGTGCTGCTTAAGGGGTTAAGCTTATTTCGCACTAACAAGGAAAAGAAATTAGAAGAAAAAAAATATTAAAATAAAAATAAAAAGAAAAAAATACTATTCCCTGTCGAGATAAAATATAGATATCATATTGTGCTATATTTAAAGGCACAATGAATATTCTCATAGACTACTACAAGTGTGCAAAATTTGATGAAAACTGGAAGGGGTTTTACCTGACCATTCCTTGATTAGCAGAATTTCTCGTCGTAAAAAACACACACTTTATAGCTTCTAAAAAAAATACTATACCACCACGCGCTTGTTCTTTTGTTATATATCCATATCCATGTACATATACATATATAATAAGCGTTATCCCCCTCTATCACCTTTCATCATTTCTTTGTAGTATATTTCTTCTTTTATTTTCCTTTCTTTTGAATCCCCACTTGGCACCCTCTCGAATGACAATTGATCGGCATGATTGCTCTGCTTTTGGTCACGTATGCCATAAGCACGCATCCGCACGCACACACATACATTCTGTATTCACATGTACTCATACTAACACGTTTCTTGGTTTTACTTTTTAGGATATTATCTGTAGCTATTATCGAAACATTTTATACTCACACTTCTAATAGTAATCGCTCGTTGTTATCTACGTCTTAAATTTCTTTCCATTTCACACTGCTTTTCTGTTCACTCTCGAATTTATCTCATCCTCACATTATATTATTACAAATCAAGCACGTATTATTACATATATTTTTTAAGACTAAAATTATTCTGCATTGGCATATAAATTTTATCATTTTAAACACTATTTTTAAGTATTACCCCTTGTTGAGATTAGAAGTTGTTGATAAAATAATAAGCAGACTTAGTTGCTTAAAACTATATTTAATTAGAACACAAACGTGCAATGCCCACCGCGTGGGTCGTGCGAGGTTTAGAGAGTAGATTCGGACAAAGGACTACTACATAACGTAACATATAAAGCGCTCTTGCCGCTGCTTCTTAGAAAGGAGATTAGGAAAGCGTATAGTGGGGAGTCGATAGGCCACGCGTTGTCTACTTTCTTATTCACGCAGTCGATGGTACAATATCAATTTACTTTTCCCAACATCCCTTTAATCTTATATTTTATTGTCTCGTTATACATGTTTGAAATATTGTATGAATATAAATTTAATATATATATAAATATATATTTTTATATAAATAGAATGGATGTTTCATTTTAAACATTATGGTAAAATATTTTCGATATTATCGGTTTCATCAACATACGTTTAAAAAAAAGTTATTAATTTATAAAAGATAAAAAACAAGAAATAAAATATTTATTGCAGTTATTCTCTAATGGTTATTGTTATAAAGATACGAAAGTTATAACTATATTTTTCAATCGAAATCGATACGTTAAGCCTTACAAAAGTTTTAGGAAATATCAATATATACGAATTCAACGAGTATCAATAGTGTACTTTTTCAATATTTTATCAACATATTTTTTCCAGTTATTACACGTTAAACAATAGTACAGTTTAAACAAAATATGTATTTGCAAAAATCTGATTGAATTTTCCTGTAAATATGTGATTTCAAAAAAATTCATTTATCATTTATTTTTACTATCATTTTTCTGGTGTAAAATTTTCTTTTTACATATTTTATATTGCGATCATTCGAAGCAATATGTATTTGCAAAAATCTGACTGAATTGTCCTGTAAATATGTGATTTCAAAAAAATTCATTTATCATTTATTTTTACTATCATTTTTCTGGTGTAAAATTTTCTTTTTACATATTTTATATTGCGATCATTCGAAGCATCGTTCTCATGGGTTGTAAAATACATCATTATATGTTTAATTTATGTAGCTCCATTTTAAATGATATATTAATGAAAAAGTGTAGAAAACTGTAGATGTTCATTGAATCAGTATTGAAATTTGTCAAGTATAAAATTTCAATTTCTATTTAAAAAATTTACCAAAACTTTTATATTCTAACAATAATTCTTTTATGAAATAGCTACAATAAATATTGCATCTCGTTCAAAAAAACCTAACAACTTTTATATAAAACGTTTGGTAATACAATTATTTGTATTGAAGATATTTGACTATTCTATAATAATAATTTACTATAGCAGAAATTAACACTAGATTTACGAATTGAACTAATTTGACTCATTCAAAATTTGATTATTATACATACATAAAATTTAAATATTAATTTTTTAAAAACATTTGTTGGTTTTTAATTACGTAATAAAAATATTCGTAAATATTAATTCGTCCTCTTTAATTAATCTTTTATTTATCCAATTTTATTAAATCATTAAAAAATAATGAACAAAACATCCTTAAATCTAGTATTAATATAATTTGACTACATTATGCTTCTTCTTATTTTCTATACTTGTAACTTAATTATTTCTTTTTTCCTGTGATTAAAACTATTACTATTATCATTATATTTTAATTTAATAATTTTCAATTAATAAATTAAAATCAACGCACTATTGTATTATTAAAATATTGTATATATACAATGTAAGTAATTTTAATTGTGTTGAAAATTCTTTAAATTTAATAAATGCATAAAAATTAAAATAAATTTTGAAAAATTTATTAAAAATAAAACACTTATATACATATGCGCTCATAATTAAGAAAGTGGTTTAAGTCAAAATTAAAAAAAAATGATTTAATCAATTATTTTACACCACATTATTTTAAACTATTTAAGTTCAATATAATTTTTAGGATATTGTCAAAAATAAACCGTTAGATCGTGTTTGTTATTTCAATATTATATAGAATTCATTTAGTGTTCAAATGTAATTCTTTAAATATCCCAAAACAAGACTTATACATGTAACTTAGACCAGCGGTTATCAAATTTTTTGACGTCACGGACCAGTAAATTCATAATTTAAATCCAGCGGACCACTAGTAGGAATTTTTATAAATATATTCATAAAAAAAGATATAATCTAAGAACACATAAAATGTACCTAGTTAATAAAATGAAACTATTAATTATAACCAAACTATAAAAGCTATGTATTGTTATGAATTGAATTCTGTTTCAATGCATCTTAAAACATAATTTAACGTGATGAGTAAATATATTCTACATTTTTCTGGGGCCTAGTGGAATTTTCTCACCGACCACGACTTTGATGACCTCTGAATTGACTGACCTCTGACTACTTTCATAATTATGGGCAATAGATTCTCGTAATAAATTATACAAATAATATTATTAATTATTAGAAGCTTCTGAATGAAATGATTGTATTTAATTAATATCTTAAATTAAAGCAATGAATAAATAAATATATTTGATTTTGATTCTTAGCAACAAATTACAACAAGAATTCGCTTTGGTCGATTAATCTATAAAATTTGCGTGATTATCCGTAATATTCAGCAGGAAATTTGATATACTATATACCTACATATATACATTAAGAATAGTATCACACGCATTTGCTCATTTTACCCTGTAAGAATATACTCGTACGTTCGAACAAAAACATGTAGAAGAATATATGTGGGAAAATAGGGAGAGATATTTCGAAGTAACGACCACACAAAACTAACCTCAAGGACGATAAGGACGACGACGGAAGTAAAACAGGGCTTATTGCTATACATACGAAAAGGACACGAAGCAACAGAGTACTTTCAACTGGGTCAATAACGAATCCCCAGTTTATTTCTTTTCTTTTTTTTTTTTTTATGTTCACTACTTTATTTTATTTCACTATTCTTTTATACTGCATTAACTAAATAATACACAAAAATTAGAATATTACAAAAAAAAATTTACTGTTTATTAATTACTCAAACTTGACTCTTAAATTCTATTAGCACCAGTTTAAATTCATCGTTATTAAATATTTGTGTACAATTTATATATTAACTTAATTTAATTAATTATATATTAACGTAAAACATTATTATATTAATTATTTTTAAGAATTTTCTTAAAATATTCAAGTAATTAGTTTTTCTCCTTGTTGTATTTTCTCTCTTTTATTTTCGATAAATTTGTGTAGCCTATTTTATTTTCTATAAAAATTCAATTTGATCGGTTAATATTTTATGATATTTATTCTTGTAAACCTTTAGAACTGGTACAAGAAAATGGCTATTTGAATTTGTAGTAACTAATGGAGGACGGAATGAAAGCCCTTTTCTTATATTGTCTGAAGGAAGTGCTATCTTTCATTGCAAAAGTTTAAGCAAACTGCAGAATTGAACTTTACATTACAATTTTATAACTATAGGAGTGAACATTACAGTAAAAAAGTTCAACAGTTTTTCCTTAGCATTTCAAGCTATAAAAGTTAATTTGAAGAAAGAAAATTAAAACTAATAACACTTTGATCTTTACTGAAAGAAGTTTCGAAAATACAAATAATCTTAAGTTTTAATATAATTTTTGATCCTAAATTTATTTTATAATAATTCGAATTTCACACCAAACAATCAGTAAAAATTCATCAAACTTTGTGAAACTTATTTTTTCATATCATTGAAGTTAAATGATAATTATTTATATGTAACATACTCTTAAATAATATAATTTTCATCAATTTACAAATTTTATAATTCTAAAATATGATTTTTTAAATAAAAATTTGAAAATATTGCAATATCAGTATTAATTATTTAAAATTTACAGTAATAGTACAAATTTTCGAAACTAAAAATAAAATGGACAAGAATGATAAATTATTTGACATAACTGATGAGATTGAGTTCTCTGACAGAGATAAAAAAGAACAAAATATTTTAATGAAAATAAATGAGAAAAGAATATTTTATTGTCAATTTTGTAGGCGATAAGTCGTATTAGGTTACAATCTCATTTTTTCTGTTAACCTCTTTCTTATAACAATAAGAAAACTGTTGGTGGTTTCCAAGGAGATAACCGTTGACAGTTGCTAAGGGAAAAACCGTTAGTGGTTGCTAAGGAGAAAACCGTTGAAGATAACAATTAAAAATGGTGGGAGTCAGAGCTTTTCCAATTTTGGCCCCCACCTCCTCCCACCTCCAGTGGATATTGGAGGCCAATAAGATTAATATGTTCCCTACCTCTCTCTGATAAATTGTTATTGTGTGTCTGTAAGTAAGTTTGCCTCTGTAATTCTTTGTATATTTGTATTTCTATCAGTTATTAGTTATATGTTATTTTTCTGTACTTATTATTATTTACTTTAATATATATTTTTGTTACTTATTTATTATTATATTATATGCATTCATCATCTTATTTCTTTTTCATTTTCTATAACCTCACAATTTTGTATGATTATTTTATTTATTACTTAATTAAGTACTAAATTGACTATTATCTATGTTCCATTGCAGACAGAAGAAATGTTCTTTGGAAATTGACCATTTTAATTAGTTATGTTATGAAGAATTGAAAATGAAATATTTGTGAGTTCTATGCTACTTATATTAATTTCGAATAACTATAAAGTATGAAAAATCTGATTTTTAAAGTCTGTTACACACATAAAGATATGTCTTTTCCAAAATACTTGCAATAAAATATGAGGAAATTAATCGAATTTGGTTTTTATTTACTTACAATTAGGTGATTTGAAGTCATAGTAATAAGTAAAAAAAAGTAAAAAAAAAAAAAAACGAGATTAAAATGCAATTACACATTATGGAATATCGAAGAAATTATTAGATAAAACAAAAAAAAACTTTATTCCATAATAGAAAATAAATATTGATGTAAATGAAAATGACAAATATGTTCAAGATTTGAACATTTATTTAAATCATAATAATTTTTCCGCTCTTTACACGTTTGCCACGTAAAAAACAACTAAAGTTTCATATTCTTTACAATCTTAATACTAACAGGGAAGGAAATATATCGACTTTTCATTACTATTTAAACTTTATAATTAAAGTTATAAAATAAAAATTTTAATATGTGCATTATAAGTTATTTTAATATTCTATATATTGAATATACACATATTCCGATAAAAATTTATCAGTTAGTTGTTTTAAATTATTTTAAATCAAAAACGTTTAGTGAAAGATCATGCAGAAATAATTTTGAAAAACTAACATTCAACTAAGAATTTAACAATTTTATTTGACTGTCCAAAATTGTCACGAACGATCAAACGCAATACTGATACGTTTTGAATGTTGGACTTTCAGTAAAACTGAAATGTTACTATGATTGTTTTTTTTTTAAAAACAAATATCTCGTTCGGTTTTATTTTTATTTATCTATCGAGATACATAGGAATGTTATACTGGGTTGGAGAAAAATTTATTCGCATTTTCGCAATAGATTTTTTCGAGATAGCATAACTCTGATAATAATAATCGAATCTTGTAATGTGTGTGTATATTTAAAAGGTGTATCATACATTAATTGAAATAAAAATTGTGATACTTATTTATTCAGTCAAAAATTACTATGTCTTGAAAATGAGTAAAAATCAAGATATTCGATATAATTTGGAATTGGATTACAAAAACAAACAAAAATTCGGCACATTTTGTATAAAAAGATTATGATATTCGCATGAATATGATGCAGTATCAATATGTTTGTTACAATAAAAGTTCGATTGTTTTTGATATAGAAATTTTTATGTGAAATATGCTTATATTGATATGATCGACCAATCACTAAAATAGTTGATAAAATGATAGAAATAATTGAGTACGTTTGCAGTCAAGATATCGATAAGAAAGTAAATCACGAGTTCGAAGCAATTTGAAATCATTTTGTAAAGGTTACATTACAAAATGTGAAAACAAAATTTGTTTTACATTTCATTAAAATACGATGAAACTTTTTTCCCCGCGCTAATATTTCACACCACTAACTCATTAACGAATAGATATTTTATACTTTCTTTTGTCTTATGTCAATATACAATAAGTAAGGTATTTGCGTTACAATAAATAAGTTCGAACTAAGTCAAAATTTAATAATTCGATTTTCTGTATTTTGCCTTTGTAACTTTGATCAATTAAATTATTTCGTATAAATGTTGAAAATTATTATTTTTGAAAATTCCCTTTGAAGAGTTATAATATCCTTACATTTGTAAAGATAAGATGTTATAGAATTCATGCTTTTGAAATGAAGGTTCTATTGCAAGAATAAGTCAGAGATGAGATATAACGAAACTGTGATGTAACTGTAACGAAAGTGTGACGGTAGTATAACGTAAATGTGTCTGAAATAAAATGAAACAAAAAAAAGAGAGAAAAAAGTAAAAAATTCGTAGAAATACAGGCCGTTGAAGTGAGGGCTACCAAAAAAATAGTGCACTCTTGTTGACATGATTCGAACCCTTATAGTGATTTGAAACACAAAAATTTTAAAAATTCTTAATCAGTAAAGATGTAGCTTTCGGGTGACCCTTAGCCAAAAAAAAAATATTCATAAAATGGCGCCAATATGAAAAATTTTTTTTAACCCCTTTTTTTGACCTTTTCGAATTTTTTTAAAATACTAAAAATTAAAATTATTCCAACTTCAAGGGTCCCCTGATAGAGAGATATTTAAAGAAGATTCCCACCAAATTTTAAAGGAATCGGTTGAGTAGAACTTGAGATATCATGTCAACCACCTCGAAAAAAGTATTTTCGAGAAAAGCGCGTTCAAAGTTTCGCATATAAGGGTAGGATACAGGATACTGCGTCACTAAAACAGCTATATATCCGAAAATAATTTGAATTTTGAAAAATTCTCTTACGGACATATTCTTAAAATGTTAAGCTTTAAAAATATAAAAAAAATCGATTTTTTTTAAATTATAGACCAGAATACTTCCTAAATACCTGAATTTAAGTATAAAACGAGTTAGTCCACTTTCATAATAAACTATTTACCATTATTATGAATATTTTTAATAGTTTTGTTTCAACGTTTATTTGCAACTTGATTTCTTTTGTTTTATCTAACAAAGTTCTAGTAGTATTAATTAGGGTTTTATTCCCCTAGCGAAGCAATATCATCCGCATATGTTAATAATTTTGTTACACTGCTCAACTGCAGACCATTATCACTTTTATGCATTTCTTTTATATTTCTTATGCATATTCCGATATTAAATTGAATAGAAGAGGTGATAGTGGATCCTCCTGCTTTAATCCGCTATGAATATTAACACATTGAGTCGGCTCTCACTTGCTTATTTTACGAAGAAACAGATACTAACTTTTTCATTAATTTTTACAAAGAGATTGTTGATCAGATTTTTGTCACAGAACATTATCTACGTTTTGTTAGAAATTAGGCAAATGCAGAAAAAAAATATATATTTACAATTATAAGTAAAGCATTATTAACCAGTTAAGTGGGTTCGACGTGTATACACGTCGGACCAAATCTCTACTGTGGTGCGTTTGACGTGTATACTTGTTGTGTAAAATAAAAAATCACCATTCACTATAAAAACTCGAAATCACAATAAAATATAATAAGAATATTATTTGGTAGTATGTTTCCTTTATATTACCAATACGACCTCTATGTATTTTATTTACATTTATTTAATTTATTTTTATTTATAAGATGTGCCGTTTGCTCAAAAAATGGAAACCGCAAGGAAACAAAGTTTTGGTGTACGACCTGTGAAGTCGCACTTTGCGTAGTACCGTGCATTGAAACATATCACACATACATAGCTTGAAATTTTGTAAACTATTTTCTTATTTATCTTGTTTATTCTTGTTATCTTCAATTTTTCTTTTTTATGTATTTTATTATTTTTTGACAATTTTCAAGCCTTTAGTAAGAATAACGTATTCAGAAACGAATTATTAGTTTTTTTGACGAATAAAAATGTAATCCTTCCTCGTTTCACGTAAAATGTATAATAGTACCATTTGCCCTGCGTTTGACGTGTATACACGTCGTTGCTTATTTTTAATTTCGAACCCTGTGGTGATCTTTTGAAACTAAATTCCACAGTCAACTGGTTAACGTTTAAAACATGTTTACATATTATAAATAAATAAATAAGACCAGTTTTCAATGTATTAAAAATTTTTTACAATTGATTACTTATTTTTATTCTATTTCTAGTATCTTTTAAACTGATTTTCACTGAGTTAACCAATCTTATAGGTATCCTTTGGTTGAATTAAAATTTCAATTATTCTCTTCCATTTCATCGAAAATAAAAGAATATCTTTTTTGAAATCAATATAAAGTTGATATACCGGTTAAAATAAACTTCTCAGATTTTTTTTCAATATATTAAATAATATATAATAAATAATATATAATAAATTATATAATAAATTATATATTTGATCCTGCAGTCGCGATCTATTTCTAATAAATATTAAATGTTATATATTATATTTAAAACAAATATTTGACATTACTAATAATATTTATTTAAACATTTCTTTTATATTCATTCGAACGATACATTCTATATAAGTAACAAAAATTTATCCATTCACAAGCAATCTATTTATTTTATCGAAATTTAATACTTTTGAAAGTATTTATTAAAAATAAAATAATGTAATGAATAGAATTATCAAAGTTCCTAAGTACGTTTAAGATAAAACGAAAGTTTTTGTCATTTCTATCTATCGATAGCTAAAATTGGGGATCATTTAAGTGGAATTGAAAGTACCGTTTTGACGAGAATGTCTTAAGGTTGTAATATTTTAGGCGACCGGAAATGAGATATCTTGCAATAAGGAACAAAAGGATTGGAAACTTTTTGTAAAAATGAAAATGTTCCTTTTGCTCTGCCAGTTGAAACTTTAAATCCCGCTTCATTAAACTAAAATAGCACATAACTAAATATCGCATATTATATATTCGTATGCAAATCAGATTATAAAAAAAAAGCTCCAACATTAACCTTTTGAACATCTCGAAGCTTTGTAATTTTCCATTTTATTACTTATTTTTTTCCTTTTTTTTTACATGAAAATGCATTGTATATAAAATATACGATAAAAAGAATTAATGTCCGATAAAAGAGATAAACACGGTTGAAGAGAAAAAAATTCTTGTTTGTTTATGCATAAAAATTATGTATATAAATTAAGCATATTATGATATGAGAAACTGAATAAAATAATGTAAAAATATGAAAAATGAAGTAAAATATACCATATATATTATACATACTGTCTCATTGATCTGGTTTATGTAAAGTAGCTCTCGAATAGAATGTCTCTCCTGTTTTAGTACGTGCTTCTTCTCTTAAAAGAGACACGAAGAAGACAATGGTGCCAAACAGCTGAGAAAAGGAACTTCTACCTACTTGTCTTTATAGTTATTATGTGATACGATATCACAACAAGTTAAGAAAAGACTTTTCTGGTATTATCACAAACATTACCTCTCTCTGAAATACAATGCACAGGTACTTTAAAACGTATTCCAAGTGATATGCATAAATATGCATATCACTTCTAAATAGATGAGTATGTATTAGTGAGATACGAACATGTGTCTCATTTGTATTTACGATCTCGCATAATCGGATTATATTCATCAAACCGTTCCAGCGTGTATCTCGTATGGTGTAAAGAGGTATCCTAATCACATTAAACGTGCACTCTATAGAACAGCAATACTCAACTTGCTGTTCGATAAGCCTTCAAGTGTGACCCGACACATCTAATCGTATATTTATCTTTTTTTTTTTTGCAAATAAAATTGACCCATTAGTCGCTTGTTTCCAACATACGGAACCGATTACTCTTATAAACACGATGTTTAAATACACTTATTGTTTTGCAATCTGATAACCTTTTTTCTTTCATCATCGATTTTCAACAAACGGTTTATTTGATACAGGAAATAGGCGTTTGTGGAACGTTAAAGTAAAATATTGTGGTTTTATGATTTAAATAATTAACGGTTTTAACTTTAAATAAAAAAAAAATGTAATAGATCTACGAAAAAGTAAAAATGGAAAATAAAAGGATAGAAAAAGAGGAAAGATAAAATACGAGCAAAGATTTCGAAGATTCTAAAGTTTCGACAAAAAACTCAATCATCTCGTTTTTCGACTCCTTGCAAGATACGGGCTGAATCCTTTTACGATGCTCATTTAAAAAAAAAAAAACGTAGAATAGAAGAGTTGAGAGAGAGAGGAAAGTTTTCAAAATTTTTCTTTCTCCCTAATAGGGAAAAGATAGGATTAAGTATTTAGGGGAATGTAAAAAAAGAACTATCTACATTCAACGATTAAATATCCTTGTAATTACATGAATCGTACAATTTGTAAAATCGTAAGTGCTACTATATTTACTAGAACTGAAAAATCAATCTGCAACATTCAATTTGATTTGAATTTTATGTTCGTTATAACTTTTTCATTGTAATCTTATTGATTTTAACTTTTAAAAAATGACGTATACAAGGTTGCTCAAGTTGCATCCCATAAGAAGAGTAGCATATAAAATGTGTGATTTTATATATGTATAATTATGAAATATTTATAATTTTCGTAACTCTCTTTTACATTATTATCATTTATTTCTATGAATCTATCTGAGTTTGAAATATCCATAAACTTTACATGAAATAAACAAATAGTATAAAATTAACATTAGCATAAATAAGAAATTGGAATTTAAACGATACCACTTACAGTCTAAAATTGAGACAAAAGTAATCAAAGATAATATTTATAGATAATAATTAAATAGAGTCGGTTTATCCATATTTTAGATTTTAATCATTGAATCACATTTATTGATTTATATATTTTTGAAGTTATTTAAATTCTTGACATATTTCGACGTAATCTACACTTATAAATAATTCGTATAAAAGAGAAAAAAAGAATGTATATCCTTAAATCGTACCAATACGATTTAAAAACTTTCTATGAGTACGATTTAAGATATAACACGTATTTTATAATAAATAAAGATAGTAAAACAATAAATAGAACTATTAAAGGATCGTTTTGAGAAAACGATTATTTCAATACCATAAAATAAAATATACTTAAAAGAAAACCATAAATTTATGAATAATCTATTGCTATTGGTAAAACCTACCAAAAATTTACAAAAAATCATAAAAAAACTCACTTGTTGTGATGATATTTTAGCACGCAACCGGTAACAAACACCGATTGTATGAATCAATATCGTTGACATTAATGAATAAATTATAACTAGAAATACTGTTGATACTATTTTAAATTAAAAATTTAAATTACGATACGAAATTAAAAATTTAAAAGTACAATTTAGGCAATGGAATGATTTAAGCAAACTTACTGTATATATGTGTAAATGTACAGAATATACTAGCTGACTTTCACATTTGAAATAATTTCGTTATTGGCTTTATTATAAACAATAATATTTAGGGCTAAGTGAAATTATTTGAAGGGATGCATGTGATGATGGAAAGAATTTTTTTTCAGTCATTTTTTTTTACGAAACTTCGAGGTTATCCGTATGTTTTATAAAAGACTATAGATATTTTCTAATATAAATTAATTCATCATACAATTCAGCATACAAAAATTATTAAGGTACAAAACAGCAAAATCGAAAGATAAGTTTATGAAATATTTGAAAAAAAACGAAAATTCTGTAGTATATTACTCCTTTTTATCTTTTTTGATAAAAATAAAAAAAAAATGCACGTACATTAAATGTTAATACAAAGTGTGTACTACATAACAATTATACTTATTCATTGAAGTAGCGATTATAATCATAAGTGTGTTAATTATATCATTGAAATCTTAAATATGGCAAATCCAAAGTTTGAATGTAAAATATAAAAATTTGATAAAAGAAAATTTTTCTTCAAATAGCTGAGAAAAAAGGTCATTACAAGTATTAAGTAAAGTAGATGAAAAATATACAAGGAGGGAGAAAAAAAAGTTCTAAAAGGAAATAAAAAAAAGGGGATTAATTAAAAGGTAATGAGAGAAAAACTTCCGCACTATTCGAGTACTTTTAAAAGGTTATTTTTCCCGCAATGCCGAGTCATCGACCGTATTTCTTTCAACGAGAAAAAAACCGAATAGAAACATATTCTCTGTGGTATGGAATACACTGATAATAGAACATAATTTATTGTAGCTCGATTACATCTGATACTTTATTAGTTTTACATTACATTAAGACACACCTTGTTCGTTTTAATTCACGAGTAAATATCGTTAACCATGATCAAGGCCATATCTTATTGGTTTGTTGATATATGTATTTTTTCATCATTATCATATCTCTCGAAATGTCTTTGAATTTTTTATACCTTCATTAATTTATATCGACAAATTTCGTCCGATCCTTTAAGAACAAAATATTTCAATCGAGCTTAGTGATTCTTCAAAAATTCATTAACAAGTTCGAAACCAAGCCAATATTGATATTGATCTAATTATTAATTATCAAAATATTTTTTTGATTAATAATTTATTAATTAATTAAATATTTATTAATAATAAAAATATTTCAATATTCAATAGTTCTTAAAACGTTCATTAACAAATTCGAAACCAAACTAACATTGATAGTGATCTAATTATTAATTATCAAAATATTTATTTGATTAATAATTTATTAATTAATTAAATATTTATTAATAATAAAAATATTTCAATACTCAATAGTTCTTAAAACATTCATTTATAAGTTCGAAATCTAATCAACATTGATTTTGATCATAGAAATTATATCGAACCGGTTAAATGATCGGTTTTTTAATTTGTGATTAAAATTCTTCATTGCATGCTAATTTTTTTTTCTATATTTAACTTTCATTTTCAATTAAATAACTACAAATATTATTATAATTTTTATCTAAAAATTGTATAATTTAATATATAAGCTAAATGAATTATTATCTGCATTGAATTATAAAAAATATAAATATTATTAAAGATCGATTATTGTTTAAACAGAAATAAATAGTAGTCAGATGAAGTTTTATTAAATAGTGCATGCATAATATTAATATTTTACAATTAAAATGAATGAACGAATTGTTTTAATCCATATAATATTTATTCCAATAACGAAGAATATACATTTATATTTACATATTTGTGTTTTTGTGTTTGTATGTACCAGTGTGATGTGTAATTGTATTATGGAATTTGTATCGTAAATATGAAAATCGCAATGCTTTTCGACAATAATATTCGAGAATCAAGGTTTCCTCGTGGAAATTCCAATTACTAGAACGGAGCAAATACCCTATACAAATTTCACATAGTTCGCTAAGTCGTTTGCGTTTGTACATAAAGGATTCATCCCTCGAGTGGAAGCCATACGCACATATACAAACATACGTACTTCTATATCTGAATATTAATTGTTCAAACGAATAAAATGATTCCATTTATTAGCACTTTTGACGTTTCTTTTTTCTTTTTACATGATAAACTATTTACATTTAAATATAGTCGTTTGTAGGTGTAACAGTTAAAGCATAAAGTCAATGAAAATTTTCAAATTTATATTTAGCATTAAACGGTTCGAATATCAACGAATTAATTTTATTTAAAATAAATTAATAATGTATTATTAAATCTGCAAGAGATCAAGTACTTTTGTTCTAAATAAAATACGAATTTTTGGTTGAAGAAATTAATCAAAAGCGGAAACGGAAAACGGAAGTTCGGATTTCAGCTGTTTAATTTTTTTTTTTTAAGAATTTTACAAATCCAAATGCGAAGTATTCGTTTAATTTATTTTCATTTTTACATTTTATTTCTTTAACTATTCTTTATTATATCTTCTTTTGTTTGTTCTTTTATTACTTTTATTTATTTTACCGATATACTTGGTTCGTTGTACGACCGAACAAAAGATCAAAAAAGTAATTAAGAAAGGTTCACCACCATTACGATTAGATAAGAATATTTAGTCGAGAAATCGTGAGGTCAAAGGTTCGGTGTTCGAGTTTAGACCGCAATCTATGTATAATAATAATAATACATTCTAGGTAACCTCTTCTGTAACGTGGTCAATGTTTTATGTGTAAGTTATTTTTAGTAAAGCGTTTCTTCTCTTCTAACTGTATTATTAATTTATTTTTTTGTATTATTAAACATTATTTCGTCGTATGACAAATAATAATGAAATATTTCCTTATAAGTATTATTTAAAATAATAATAAATTGTATTAAATAATAACTCTTTATAATTATTAATATTAAATAATTATATTATTTTATAATAATTACATTATTTTATAATTCATATAAATTAATGACACACAAAGGTATAGCATGAACGTAAAAAAAACTAATTGTTACATAAACTTATTGTAGAATATCAAATATTATAACTTTTTAATTAAAATTTTTGTTTTCGTGATTTTTTCAAAAATTATTTATGAAAAACATGAATAAAAATATATTCGGAAATAAGTAGAAAAAAATTACAATAACCTGGATTTCTTTTTATAGAAAATAATGATTTCGATGGTATGAATACAAATAAAAAAAAAAAAATAAAAATAAAATAAGAATATAAAAGAAATAGAAGAAAAATTAAAAAGAAAGATAGTCGATATTGAATATGAAACAGACTTGTGGTACGAATTGGTAGGTTGCACGATCACTTTTTGTGAACTACGAGAGATACCTTTAAGTGGGTCACTCGTAAGCTTTTGCAGAACCACGGTTCGCTTACTTTGAAAGCTGCTTTGGATTTGGAATATAAATTTGAATATATTCCTCTGTAAACACATATAAAACTTTTAATATACACATACACATTTTTTAGATTCTTTATAAGTCCCATATAAGATACTTGTAAACTAAGATTAAGACAAGCATCGTTTTGCATCTGGTATCAAAATTTTGACATAACAAATACGAGTATTTATTAGTATTTAAATAATATTTTTATGACACTTCGAATACAGATTTATTGTGTGTTAAGGGAATTAAAGAAACGATAATTTTGTATTTCAAATCGTTTAAAATCATTTAACTCGTATTTGTTTTTTATTTTTATAGGTAAGGTCTGTGGGAAATACCATTTTATTTCATACTTTACAGAACTACTAGTTTATTATTTAATAAAATTACTTAATTATTATTATTCATTAATATTAAATATCAATCTCATTAAATAATACTCAGATATGTAAATATTCTATTATGTTTTTAAACTTTTATTTAGTTAAGGGGTTATAAGATGTTACGAGGCTCAAAAAAAGACGTCTTTTTATGAATTTTTTATAGAAACAGTTTTTATTTTTTAATTAAAATTTTTAAAGAATGTACATAAATATATGTACATTCCGAAAATGCATAAAACAATCGATTTTTTGAAAATTCTAAACACCTATAACCCCTTAAGTCAAATTAAATGGAATTCTTAAGAAACATCGTATTAAATTATAATTTTATGTCAAAGATTTGATACACACCTAAATTTTATATTCAAAATCATTTGAAGGTCATAGTGCAGTAGGTCATTAAACTTGTATCGTCAATTATAAAATGAAATTTAAAATAAAGTTGTAAGTAATGTATAAATTGTTTATTATTTCATATTACATCCTTGACATTTCAATTTGTAAATTTATTATTAGATTTGTAAAATTTTCCGGTATATTAATTAATTAATAATTTCGACAATATTCTCATGAATAGTTTAAAATGAGAAACCCTCTATATATAAGGTGTACTTTAAGGAAAATTATGAATAAAAATAACTCGTTATCAATTATATTATTCTATATTAAACAGTATATAAATTTATATTAACATTTATATATTATAATTATAAAAAATTTATATTAAACAATGTCTTAATAATTAACGAACGTGTAACTCAGACACAATTTGAAAAAATAAAATATTTTTATTAAAAACTAGATTGACACATACATTTTCCGAAGGTACCAGACAAAAGCCTAATATTTATATGCCACTACTATTACGAATATCGACAGGAACATCGATTTATTTGTTAAGGAAAAAAAGCATTGAAAATATTCGAAGTCATCTTTATATTTCAAGAACAGTATTATATTTATAAAATATAAAATAAATAACAAAAGTTTTACCTACTTTTTTTTTTAATTCGTGATTTTTATTTAATGAGTCCATTAAAACATTTTTCAAATTTTAAAAATTTTTTTGATACAACTTATAAATAAATAGTTATTTTAAACAATAGTTGTAATTAATTCATTTGTATATTGTATATTGGGTCGGGGTTAAAGTTTCTTCGTATTTTCGAAGCAGATGAATTTAAATTGGCATAACTCTGATAATAATAATCGAATGTAGCAATACTTGGGTGCCTTTGAAAGCTGACATATTATAAAGTAATTTAAATAGAAATAAGTAATATTTGTTTATCAAGTAAAAAGTTTTTACATTTTAATAAAAAAAAAAGGAAAATAAGAAATTCGATACATTAGAAAATTTTATGTATTGGGTCTATAAGTCAGTTTCCAGCGTTTTTTAATAGATGGTATCATGAGTAGATTTCGGGCAGAAATGTCACATCTAATGTGTCATTTTCGAAGCTTGTGTATCTATTAACAACATTGCATCATCATATTTGCCCATTTCTATCGGCGTCGTATATTTTATGAAGCAAAAACATGGCAAGTTATGTGCCAAATAAGCGTCATTTGCGGGAAGCGCGGCTTCCATTCTTTAATATGAAGAAAAGTGCAGCTGAGGCCAATCGTTTGCTTCTGTAAACTTACGGGGCGGAATCTATTGGTGAATCGACGTGTCGTGAGTGGTTCAAACGGTTCAAAAATAATGATTTTGACGTTGAAGACAAGGAGCGCTCCGGAAAGTCGAAAAATTTTGAAAACGAGGAACTGGAGGCTTGGCTAGAAGAGGATCCGTGTCAAATTTAAGAAGAGCTTGCTTCATTATTGGGCGTCACACAACGAGTTATTTCCCTGCGCCTGAAAGCTTCGGGATTCATCCAAAAAGTTGGAAATTTGGTGCCGTACGAGTTGAAGCCGAGAGATGTCGAATGGCGATTTTGCATGTCAGAAATGTTGCTGCAACGGCATAAAAAAAGTTGTTTCTGCATCGTATTGTCACTGGTGACGAAAAGTGGATTTATTATGATAATCCTAAACGCAAAAAAACATATGCAAAGCCTGGCGAGCCGGCCAAATCGACGCCGAAGCGAGATATTTACATGAATAAGGTCATGCTTTGCATATGGTGGGATCAGAAAGGTGTCACATACTACGAACTGCTTCAGAGTGGTCAAACCATCAAAGGACCATTGTATCGAACCCAACTAGTTCGTTTGAAGCGGGCATTGGCGGAAAAACGGCTAGAATATCAGACCAAGCACGAGTCCGTAATTTTTCACTACGACAATGCTCTGCCACGTGTTGCTGCTTCGGTCAAAATTACTTGGATAATAGTAGAAGGGAAATTCTGCCTCACTGCGCTTCACTTCAGTAGAGGGAATCAAAAATTGGCTCAATACGTTCTTGGGCTCGAAAGATGAGAACATTTTTTGGTTCGGAATTCACAAATTGTCAGAAAGATGGGAAAAAATTGTATCTGCCGATGGACAATATGTCGAATGAAAAATATTTAACCATTTTTTCATAATAAACCCACAAATTTTATGAAAAAACGCTGGAAACTTACTTGTAGACCCAATAAAAATAGAGAAGAATGCAAATCAGGCTGGTAAACAAAATTTAATAGGCTCGTAAATAAAAAATTTTTTGAAAATTAAAAAATAAATTTTATAGATATGATTTTTAGATAAGTATGACTGCATACGTATGGCAGTAAATTGGTTCAAGCATTTCCATTCCGGAAATAATGATGTAAAAGATTCACCTCGTTTTAGTTGAGTAGTTACTGGGCAAGTCTATGAAATATAAAAAAAAATTGAGGAAAATTGGTACTTCAGCTACTATAATATCAAAAAAACAGAAATTGACAATAAAAAAAAAATTCAACATATTTAGAGAAGATTGAATATAAAATACGAAAAAAAATTGTTGAACTTTTTCATTAAAATACGAAGAAACGTGATACTATTCTTCTACTTTATGTATAAAAATTCAGTATCACATTGTTGGTTTCTAATGAACTTCGAAACTAGTGAATCGATCTTAATGAGTTTTTTTTTAATTCGTGTGATTTTTTTCAACTTAATATATAGGATAGTATTTATCACGTTTATTGTTTCTTTTATTGCTAATTTAAGAATTCATTATTTGAAGGTTTTTTTGGTCTCTAGGTTCTGTAAATTTTTAATAGATGACACTGTATTACAATTCAATTATTTCGATATATTCAGGTCATACGTTTTTTTTAGATTTACATATGACATAACTAACCTTGCTTTTCATATTTTTTCGTGTATTATAATTTTATGTATTCCATTGTAATTGTGGTATTATTTTGTGGACTATTATTTATATATTACATATTATATATTTTAAAAAAATTGTATGTTGTTTTATGCCTAATTTAAATTCCCATAATTTATTAGTGAATATTAATTGGGCTGCATTAAGTATTTTAGAATTATATTAAATAGACGTTTTATAACAAAGCCACAGTAACGTGTGGCCGGAGCATCCTGGTAGTATAATATATGACTGTTATAAAAGAAAATTTATCCGCGTTTTTTTTGTTTTCATTTCGACCGAAAATCGCGGAAACGGCGAGTTCTACATCAACGGCAGGATGCAAGTAATTTTTCTTTCATAAAATTGTGGGTGCGATCAATGTATATATCACCGACAGCGTGACGAAGAAAAAAGAAAAAAACACAAAAACAAGAAAATAGGAAATAAAGAGAAAAAATAATAGAAAAGAGAGGAAAGGAAAAAGATAAAAGAAAATGAAAAGAAAAAAAACAAACTTGGAAGAAAGGTAAAAAAGAAGAGAATAATAAAAGATGATGAGTTTCTCGGGTGAAATTCAACGAAACGGAAACGTGAGTGACCGGCCAACCGAAACTTTTATCTAACATTGTCCAGGTTTTTTCTTTTTTCCAACTAGCTGAAGTAATAAAGCGAAGACATCTCGTCTAGCAAGATTTATTTTTAACGAAAAGAGTCAACGACACCGTTCTACCTATCCTAACAATTCCATTCATTTTTAATGATACGTAGACGATGAAAAGTATATTATAATATGCTGGATAGTATAAAAAATCATGCTGTATCTATTCTGTGATGGTTAGCTTAAAACAATGAAAGAAGAAGAAATAATGAGAAACAAAAAAGAAAGAGATAAAAAAATGAATTTAAGAGAACAAGCTTAGTGTAAATACGAGTGTCAACGACTCTGAAGGCATAAAAATAATTAACGTCAGTTGTACAATGAATTTTTTTAAATAAAGCACTTTTTCTCGAAGTCTGGTAAACTCGTCTAATAATTAAAAATTGTGATTTTCATGATTTTTTTACAAATTTGAACTATTAAGTATTAATTTTATAATAAACCAAATTTTTAATTCTGAAATTCAATCATTTTTTCCATTAACATCGAGATAATATTCAGGATTTTACATATGTAATTCTACATATAGTTATCTCTTAAATTAGTTTTTATCATTTCTAATGTAATTACGTGCAAAATATCACAGAAAGTTTTAAACACAATTATCTCGAGAACTATTTATTATTCAAAATAGAACTAATTCTATTCCGTTGATTTAAATTTTTAAGTGATTCAAAATGACTTTGAAAGATCAATATATTACAAGTCGATTAATTCATTACGGGATAAAATATATACATAATTTAAAAACTATTCAAACGTTACAGTATAAATAATTTTTTACGCCAAATTTCAATGATTTAAAAAGTAACAGGTCTTATTAATGTTTTTAAAAAATAGGGCAATTATTGATTTCTGTAATTAAAATTAAAAAAAATAAAATTGTTCAAATTTATATGTATTGTATAATAGAAATTATGAAAAGAAATAACCCATTACGATACAATAGGATAAGTGTCATATTCTGGTGTTGTATTTCATAATATGTAGTTGAAAATTTTGTGTTTATTAACAACATTATGGATAAAAATTTTAACCTAAATTCGAAATCTCCAAAAAATGGAGATTAATAATATACTTTTAAGTTTAATTAAAAAAAAATAACTTATAAACACAAACCACGAAATTTACACGAGTTCTTATTAACACGTTGACTGGCTTGGAGGTCACCGGTGACCGGCGAGACGACCAATAATAAAAAAAACATAGAATAAATATCGATATTGATAACATTTTAAATAATACCATTGCTTCTCTGTAATGGTTTGAAAAAATTAATGCCATACTCAAAACATGTAAAAATATAATTTTATTAATGCAAGCAATGTATCATTTGTGCACACTGGAAAATGGTAGGAAAAAAGTGCTGAATCAAAACAGACAGCAAAATGTTGCCAATTTTTTAGTGCAATTTTTTGCTATCACTTTCTCTAGTTGTTTTGAATGTTTTCATAGCACATTTTGCAAATTTATTTTTTTTTTAATTCATGACTACGTTTTTTCTGTATGTGATTGCTTCATAAAATGCCATCTCACTCATCAGAACATTTCACTAAATAAATCGCTAACTGCATCCTAAAATAGATAATTGAAAATATTTTTTGGAGTTATTTATTTGTATAATATCATTGAATTTACAGCACAAGTATTCAGTCAAAACTCTATATCCAATTTTCTGCATCTCAACAACTCTTAAATACTAATTTTTAAAAAGAATAAATAAATTTTGAATAAAACATTTCAGTATTTTGTTGAAGAAAAAGATAACATCAGATTCATAATCAGTGATCCCAAAAACTTTTAAACATCAATTTTCAAAAACATGAAACTTTCATACTCTGTATTTATCATCCTGTATTCAAATAAAGTCAAATAGAGTTTTTATGTCGAAAAGCTTTTTCCTACCGAGCCAATAAATTTCTTTTATTTTTATTGACTCAATCACGTTTTATTTTATTTCATTTAATCTTTGTTTTTATCACCTTAACCTAACCTATCCAAATAAACGAAGAAACTTTATGTTGGAATAATGTCGGATGTACAATACACAAGATGTCTCCTTCTTCTTATAATTAGGTTATGTTTCAAAATTTTGTTTTAAACAATTAATATATTTAATAATTGCGTACAAAAAGAACTTCACAAATCACATCCTGTATACGTATATAAACTTCTTGATAAAATATTTTTTTTTTTGAAAAAAATAATAAATTTGAGAGCCGCGGATAAAAAGTTTGGGCGATGTTACGTCCTTGAAGAATTCAGGCCAAAAACAGAATTTATTAAGAGTTCGTTCAATAAAAGATGCTTCTTTTAATATGCAAACTGCAAGCTTAGTGCATTATCTGTAATGTATTCAAGCTTTTTGTTTTGTCAAGTGTGAAAGTCCAGATCTAATCCAGTTTGAAGCGTCTTAAGGAAGGAACAGACGTTGAAATGAATATTCAATTAATGGCGACAAGAAATTGAGATGAGAAGGAAGATGTCTGAAAAGATATATTTGTTTAATCAACGGATTACTTTTACCTACTTATCGTGGGAAATATATGTATGTATGATTTTTCATGAAAAATATATAATATATTTATAGTAAATTTTACTAGAACATTTACACGCAAAAAAATTAGTATATCAAAATATCGATAACTATGAACGAAAGATATTGTAATTTTTATTGAATTTTTTTTTTACAATTTTTTTTGTCTGCATCTCTTTCTTTTCATCAGTTTACATAAGAAAGCTTAATCTTCGTAGACTAAAAAGTAATTCCCTTTTGTATAGCATTTTTCTAGCATGCTATATAAGTTGCTGCCAACGGAGTTAATACTTCTCATGGAAAAAAGAAAAAGAGAAAGGAAATAAAAAAAAAGAGGGAAAAAGAAAAACAAGAAATAGGGGAAAAAGGGATTTTAATTTTTAACCTTCCTGGAGAGTGTTTGCTAAATAAAAATATTATGCAAACTTTACTGGTGTTGTGTATTTGCAAACATTGACACTCATAACCGTTTTTCGTTTCTTATTTTTTTCTTATTCGTCTACGACATTCTTTCTTTTTTATATGTGCAATTAAAGATAAAAGAACCATAATTTGTAAACTGTAGACGTAAAATCAAGAAACGATGATCATATAAAAATTATTTTTCATTAGAAAAAAAGATATAAAATTATTAAAATAATAATAAAACTAAAACGTAATATTGTTATTAAAAATAAAATTAATATGTAAAAATTGAAAAATAAATATAATAATGTAATGAAGACGTAACGAGTTAATATTTTGTCATATATAAAAGGATGTAACAGTTAAAATATTTGAAATTTAACGAAAATAATATAATAGCAAATTAAAAAAAAAATGATATATAATAATGATTAAATATGTAAGATAAAAATATTTTTGTATCTTTAGATTAACAAGACCTTTAATAGCTTGCTCGAGTTCGTGACTCTGTATGGATTGAAATGAAATTGAATTAATTACAAGAACTATCTCGTTCTCGACCTACGATTTCACTCATCTCACTAATGCGAGAGTTACTCGAACAAGATAAGAAATTATCAAGTATCTAACCAGATTATCTAATCTTACATTCGTTTTCTATCAAACGTATGAATCTCTATTCATTATACTTATTTTTAAACCAAGTTTCATTCCAATAACAATTATTAAAATTAAATAAGTAATAAATTTTTATAAAAAAACAAATAACGTTTCAGTATAACTATTCTTAATCTTAAAATTCGAAAAGAAAGTAACTGATGCAACTAGAACTCATTTTTAAACCTGTCTGAACAAGTATGAATTTTGATATTTACATGATCATTATCCAGCATCTAATATTTGTAAGCCAAGTAATCCTTAAAGCTGACATTTGTCAAGGAATGATTTCCAATAAACATAATATAACAATATAGCATAACAAATTAATGCAACTCACCATCTAATCAGTGACCTATCAAGTAGTGCCCCTGAACGATAAAAATTTCGGAGCCTTCAAATTCAAGTTAGAAAAAAATCTTTCAACTAAATTTTCATCAAGTTATTAACAAAATAGTAATCAAAAATTTCGTACCATGACACATTAACTAAATTTATTTCAAAAAATTTAATAAACCTTACGCGGGGTACAATAAGATAGCTACATTTAAGGTTATGGTAAAACGAATTAAGGATGCAATGGAAAAAATTAATAAAAATCTATAAGAAATTCGTTATTTCAGAAACACCATATTACAGCGGTGTCAAATTTATATTTACATAGGCGAATAACATTTTGAAAAATATATTTACATATTTTTATTTATATTTTTATTTATATAAGATATTTTATGTGTTATAACTTTTGAATAAAGCTTTAAATGACATATGTTTATAGAATAATTTTTTTCTTTTTTTGACACAACGTGTGTATGAAAAAGCTTTAGACGCCCTGTATAGTATATATGTATATTCAATTTAGTGGGATTATTAGTTTCCGGGTCGATCACTAAAGTCAAGCAACGTGGGCACGGTTAATAACATGGACGGATAAAATAAAAGACAAAAAATAAAAATAAAAGATCAAAACTGTATGCTGTTGACTCTAGAAAGTTGATAAAAAAACGACCTCTTTGATAGTATTAAATAGTATGAGAAGGTGTTAGTAAATAATTGACTCAAACCCGTAAAAAAGAGAAATTAAAAAATAAGCAATATATATTAAATTTGTT
This sequence comes from Polistes dominula, assembly GCF_049000335.1. Taxonomy (NCBI): domain Eukaryota; kingdom Metazoa; phylum Arthropoda; class Insecta; order Hymenoptera; family Vespidae; genus Polistes; species Polistes dominula. Next base: position 4,792,914 of record NW_028301061.1, on the reverse strand, counting down.
AAACATTATAACAACATTTCCTTACTATAAAAATAACTATCTATTTTTCCATTTCTTGTTTGAATTTTCATTTTGTCCTTGTAAATAAATTACAATTTTATTGATCCGAGTCATGTAATCGGTTGAGAAACACTCGAAAAAAAATGGTACAATAAAATAAGACAGGAAACAATTATAATTCTATTTATATAATAGAATATATTTATATCTATAATTCTAATTATTTAATATCACATTGGTTTTTTACCAACAGTATAGACTTTTATTTTTACTATTGTTATCGGTGATTAAAGTTTTGTTTTAATGGTAGATGCACTTGTTTAAAATATAGAAAAAAAGGATTACATATTTTTAACAAAAAAGTAACATAATATAAGAAAAATATTTTGCTATATATGTATAATACAGTTAGTTTTAAGTTTAGGAAAGAATATTTGAAAGTGGTTACTCGAATGAGAAAATAAATTATCATTCATTATATTTACATTTTTTCTACATGATAGTCTACATTTTCCGTTTATTATTTGTGAATTAAGTTACGTTCTAATAACAATTATACCTATCTAAAAACAAAAAAGAAGTTCTTAGAAACAATTAGAGTATAAGTATAAATGTTATTAGTATCAAGGTGAGAAAATAAGGTGCGAAGGATAAAGATATGGAAGGGGGGAGGGAATGCGGATGAGGATAGAACAAAATTTTTATATCCTTGAAAAGAACGAACCGCAATTTTTTCTCTTTAGCCAACATTACAACGCAATATACTTGAAGAGGGTTATGGTATACCCCTGGATTTTAAAGTTTTAATGCAATAAAGAAGAAGTTCTGCAGGCTTCGAAGTAAAATCCTACCTCCCATAAAAACTTGTATAAGTAAGTACTCATGAAGGCGAGTCATCTAAGTTCCATTCTCTCTTTATATATCATGAAGTTGTAAATAATCGGGGATTTATGCCGATCATAATGTTACACAAATAGACAAATTCTGTGTTCTCAAAAATGCAACGCTCTTACACATGTATGAAATTCAAATAAGCTTACACTTTACAATCGAATGAATGGCAAAAATCATTTTCATAAAAATTAAAAAAAAATCGATTTTCTTACGTATAGGAGTCATAAGAGTACTAATAATATATATGTATATGTATATTAGGGTGGGTCAAAAAAATCAATTATTTCTTTTTTTTACAAGTGCCATGAAAAAATGGGTTGCGAGACACCTTAAACAAATTCTCACCAAATATGAGCTCTTAATTTTAATAGGTAGATCCTCCGCATCGCAGTTTTTTATTTTTTTTCCAGTCCAATAGATTAAAATTCATACCTCATTATTTATTGATTGTACAGAAAAATGTTCTTGACGAATTTTGTAGGAAATTTAATGCTCTACAAAAAAGGTATCTTATATTTTTTCCGTAAACCTTACCATTTGAATGATATTGAAGATTTAAGTTTGATTATTTTAAGACAAATTTCATTTTTGTTTATGAATTTTATAACTCGACAATAAATGACTATTATGAAATGCGCAATACAAATTTTTGTAGGAAATTAACTGCTCTATAAAAATGGTGTCTTATGTTTTGGCGATTAAATTCAGCGTTTCAAAAGATATTCATCATCAAACTTTCATGTGTACTGATTTCTATCTCTAAATATTGTATATTAGTATAAATTTTATAAAATAATTTAATATTCGATCATAATGCAAAGTTTCAAAATTCTTATACACAGAAACCAATGTAAGAATTAATAAACCTTCAAACTGGTTTAAATTTCATTGCAGACGAACATTTTATTTTTAGAGGAACATAATTTTATTTAAATGATAAAAAATTAATCTCACAAGAGTATGTGTACTTACGTAAGATATAATAAAAATACTATTATTTATTTTTTTTAAGTAGTACTTAGTTAGCCCTCTTCTTCATCTTATAATTCTTTTGAAACGATTAGGCTTATTTTATGATATCAATTATTTTTATCAATTATGTAAACTTTTTCTTCTGTTTTAATAACAATGTTCTATAATCCTTAAAAATGTTTCTGCGTATAAGAATTATTATAAATATTGTATTGCAAGAAAAAATATGCACACTCCTATTGAAGCACATTTTATAGTGTAATTGAAACTTGTTAATGATAATGTGTACACTGTTTTAAATTTTCATAATTTTTTTTACTTACACGAGCTTAAAAGTACCTCCCCTATTTTCCCCCGTGTTTTAAACACAGTCAACTGAAATACATTTTATAGATTGATCAAAACCCTTTGGGCATTCTGTAGAGTACCTAGGGCAATTCATATATAGAATAATATATTATTTCATGTATATAACATATATATGAAAATAGTACCACAAACTGAATGTGTTTTTCTCGAAATATAATTTATCATGTGTAAAGAAAAACTACAAATTGCATTATTCAGATATTTTTACATATTATTCTGCGCACTTTTAGTTATACTTAAAACTAAATCCATAATGATTATAAATTTTCAGAAATGAAAAAAAAATGCAAATTTCGATACTAAAATTTTGAATATTACCATTGAATGGTTTTTAATGAAATCATTTCTATAAATAATAACTTTAATTTTTGTATTTAAATAAGAAATTGGAGAAAAAATAAATTGCTTACGCAAGTTTAAAGAAATTTTCCTGAGAAATAATATTATTGGTGTTTAAATGATTTTTGTTCTTTTTATAAATTTCTTTACCGATAATTAAGAGTATAATAATTAGGCACACAAAAAATTCCCAACGATAATTCGTTGTTCTTATTGAAAAAGAAATCAATGAAAATACGTTTATTTTTTCGCCATTTGATCAGAATGAAAATAAAAACAGAAAAGTGAATAGAAAAAAAATGTAAAAATTTGATATAGTTGTAATGGACGTTAACATATTTCTGCCGTGTCATATGTAAGATAATTATTTTCGGTGTGTACCCTTGTCCCACCCAATCCTGAGACGTCACGTAAGGCGTATAGTATCGATCCAGAAGGACGATTTCTGGGTCGTGATATTATCCCTTATAATCATTAAATAAAACAACGATCCATGTTATTGGAATTTCTTTTTTCCACTTGGATTTATTTTCTTTGAGATGAATGGAAAGAGCTTTTTTGAGAAAAATCTTTTCTTCTTACAAAAACGAATCTCTTAAGCAACTTTGATCCATTTAAGGATAGGTTAAAGTACTAAATTACTTATAATAAAAATCGATATCTCAGGTTTCATCGTATTATTTGAACTTAAAACGAACGTGTACTATTGTTAAACTTATAGATAGTACAACCATCTGACATAGAAATCAATTATACATTAATACATAATAATTCTACAAAAATATTTTAATTTTTATGTAACCTTATTCATTAGCAAGAAAAATATAACACATACACACACACATTAAATATTTATATTATTTATATATTATATTGTATATAATTTAATTTATAACTTAATATACTTAAAATACACTATGGTATAGCTCTAGATTTTAATTAGACCGCGTTATATATTAACAGACCAAGTGTCGGCATATTAGTTTTCCACTATAAGTCAGCGGTTCCCAAAGTGTGCACCTGAGCTACCAGTGGGGGAACTGAAAAAGAAAAAATAAATAAAAGAAAAAGAAAATGAGAATAATTGTGTTCAATTTAATTCGACGATTTGAATAAATATACGGCGACTAACAGGCTCATTCATTCCACTAATTATTAAAATTAGTTGAATTTGTTCAGTTCATTTTTTCGTGAATTAACTCGTATTTTATTTATTTTTACCTTACTTTTCCACAACTTGGCTATTTCGTAATGTATACTTGTTAGAATTTCATATATGGCACCTTGAGAAAATATAAATCAAAATATTTTGAGAACCACTGTTATCAGCTATTTTTCGTCTCGTTTATCATTGTGTTACTCAAGTCTAACAAGAAGACTGAAAAGAAAACACTCTATTGATCTTATTGAAATTAGTCCCTAGCATATATTCACAAATTCAAGTTACAATACTACTACATTTTAACCAGTGATAATATGATGAATGTATGATAAATGTATCATTATCAAAAGTGTAAATAACTGTATTACAGCAACTAGAAACACAAATAGAAGGATTCCGTTTCATCGATCGTGGGTCACTGAAATTAGGGTACATATAAAGCGAAAAACCGATATCGCAAATCATACCAAATAATACATATTCAATGATAAATTTTAACAAATGTAAAATTCTCATGGTTGAGATTGCATGAAAAAAAGATTTAAAAAAAGATACTTATAAAAGAATTGGAAAAAAACAAATTTATTATTGCTATATCAAAAAATCCTTAGTCTTTTCATTAATTGTAAATTAATATGAACTTATTTATACAATGAATTGTTTATAAGATAGTATAAATGTATTATAATATATATAAAATAAGAGTATTATGTATATTGAGATTTTAAGCCAGGTCTTATTCATGAATGCAAAGTTGAATAGCAATATATTATCATTACATATGTATTATCATTAAATCAATTATTTTTTAGATTATCTAGGTAATTTGCAGATTAACTAAGGTGGTACGTTAAAGAATAAAAGATTGTTTCATTTATCAAATTACATAGGTTATCTGCAAATTACCTAGATAATCTGCACATTAACTACTCGGCACTTGTTAAAATGAAAATAAATTCTTTGCTGGAACAACAGTAACGTTTCTATACACTTTAATTAACATAATATTATTTATTTATTTTTCGATATCTAAAGAATTTAGTTAATACAATCAAGTAATTAAATAATTAGTAGATAAAATCAATCATCAATCAATTACAAGACTATAATAGAAGAAATCTGAAACGATTTAAAAATTACAATTAAGGAAATGAATTTGCAAAACATATGATAAAATTATGCCTACTTATTAGTGCAGTCAAAGAATTGTATTTTTTTTTTTATTGCATAATAATTGATTTTTACGAGGAGCATACCAACTTTAATGTGTATATTAACTAAATAAAATGCAAAAAAACTCTTGATTCCATACAATAACGATAAAGCAAATTAATTAATCTGTAGATTAATTAGGTAATATGCATATTACTGGCTTTTGAGTTTTAGCGGTAACATGCATATTATATTATATAATGTAATATTTTATATATCTATTATTTATATTATCATAAACATAAACATAAAATTATTAAAATTTCAGTGTCTTTTGAAAAAAAAAGAAATATATTTAAACGATATAAAATATTTTTTTATTTCGATCTCTAAAAACATATTAGTTATTTTTGTATAAATTTATTAAACTTACATAAGCTCCTCAGCTGTAAATAAAACATGTGATATATTACAACAGAGAAATATTACGGAATCCAATCAGTCTTTCGATAAACCTACGAATGTATTCTTATAGAAAAATAATTAGATAATTATTCGGAAAATTATATAATACATAAATTATGTCATAATGTCATAGCGAAAATTAAAAAAATAAAATAAAACAAAGAAATAATTCTAATAATTATAGACATTTTCACTTAATAATTTATTACGCAAATGATTTCTTTGATATGTAGAAATTTGTAATTGAATTTTTAATTAAGTCCTTGCTTGTATTTAAATTTATGATAATATTTTATTTTTACATGAAAAAAAAATAGATTGATTTTTAAATTCGAAAAAATTTTTCCAAAAGTGTTTATTTTAAGCTTACAAAAGTCAGTCGGGATATTTCAAAGTATCAAACACTCACGTATAAAATATTAAATATTTCAAGTGCCCTAGGCAAAGCAAGTACAGTACTGGTGTCGTAGGCGCTTTTAGGGAAAGGTGTGGTTGTATGTATATATGTATATAAGAAAACCATACATTCTCTGTTGGCCTCCTACCTACCTCGGTTTTTTCCACGACCGACTTTTTACAGTCCTACTAAAATATAAATTTATTAGAAAAAAGCCGAGGAATGCTTAGTTCTAAACTTGTACCAGACCTGAGAAAACCTCGATATCTTCGTTAAATTTCTAAAACTCTAACACGAAGTTTGTAAATAATTGCTTATCGTAAGAATACTCAATAAATGGTACACAAAAAATTGACAATGATTTACTCTCAAATGTCGATAAAAATATATATAATATATTTATCATGCATTTACAGTAATATATAAAATATTTAATGAAATTAAATTAAACTTAAAATATATAAAATCGTTCAAAAAAAAAAACAAAAAACAAAAAGCATTATATATTATGAGACTTAGAATAAAAATTTGAAAAATAAAGTAAAAAGGAATAACCTTGAGTAAACAGAAAAGAATTATAATCAATTGAAAAAATAAATTATTTATTTTAATATTTTCAAAAAATAAACTTTTAACTCAAACATCGTTTAATAATAAATAATTCATACTTTTATGCTATGAAAAAAAAATGTTTTTTATAAATTAAAAAATAAAGGAACAATTATATAATATAATAATAAATGAATTAGTATTAAATATTAAAAAAAAAAAAAAACAATTTAAAAAGAATGAATTTATTTTGTACAAAGTTCCATAAACGTTAAGGTTTCTCTTAGTTATTTCCTTTCTTTCTTTCCTATCTTCTTTCTTTCTCGAAGAAAGGAGGGAATGAAGGGCAAAGGACGAAGGATTTAACTGCAATCTTTCGACCGTTAGGTATATTATTTGAAACAGAGGCATCCAAAGGCGTCGAAGGGTGTCGTCATGACAACGGGTTCGAACCATATACGCCCAAGTAGCGTCCTGTTTGCCAAAGGTTCCTTAAGCTTTTCATTTCGTGTTACACGGAGTATTCAACACGAAAATACTAAGATCGTGTTCAACAAGTCGGTCATTTGATAACGGATCATAAAATGTATAAGATCTATTTTTACCCTTTTTTTCAACTTATCCTATTTCTGATTCTCTTTTTTTTTCTCTCATATCGCATTTAAAACTAGTTCCATAAAAATGAAATGACTTTGGTCAATGATAAATCTTCTTATTTGATCAAAAACACCAAAGTGTTACATTTCATAAATATTTTTAGGTAGTTTGAAAAGAATGCAAAAGAGCACGTTAAAACGTTCTAGGTTCAATTGTAACGAGAAATTTGCACAGACTACGAGATGTTTAATTAACTTCATTAGAAAGCAAGAAGGGTTGCGTTGAATATTTTATGAACGGTATTTTTGATCGAGCTCGACTTTGAAGAAAAGGTAGAAGGAGGTCTAAGGAATCTATAAGCCTTTTTAAATTTTGAAGGGAGCAGACGCAGGTACTATCGCGACCTTTTTCTATATATCTTTAATAAAAAGGAAAAGAGGAGGAAGGAAAAAGATATCGTGACGATGTCACGCATTGCGTGACGCCTTACTCGACATTTCCTACCTTTTCTATTCTCTGACTTTTATTTTTCCCTTCTCTCGCAATTTATTGTGAACGATGCCATGATGAATCGCCTTTCTCAAGATATATGATAATTCGGTGAAAAGGTTTTACCCCGAGCACGTATCTGCCTTCCTTATTTTTCTTTTTATTTTTTATTTTTTTATTACTTCTCTTCTTTTTCCTTATAAAATTCCAAGATAAAAATTTTTTATATTAATTCGTAGCTCTTTGTTAATAGCAAATTGAAAAAAAAATTATAAAATAATCGATATAAACATTTTTTTTTATTTATTACTTAAATCAAGTATTATTTCGTGGAAAAAAATCTTTTACCCTCCTTTCGCCTGTCAAATAACCTTGATTCATTTCATCTACATTGAGAAGTCAAATGAAAATATTGTATTTGTTATGGTGTGATCGAAAACAGAGGGGTGTGATGAAACAAACAAAAATATGGGTCCAAAAAATCGATTCAATCAATTTATTTTAAAATTATCTTCAAAATTACACCTGGGTACACTGATGGTGAATCTAATATGTTCATATGTTAACTTAGATACTTTCTCTCTCTCTCTCTCTCTCTCATTTCTCTTTAGTTATTTTATTAAACTATGTTTCTATAACACACGTCGATAGTATTCTAAATAAAATAAAACTAGAACAAATAGCTCTAATATTAAATGCTGTATATATGACTTTCCGATAGTTGCGTATGTGTATAACGAAAATAATATTCCTAATAAATAAAATCAAGGATTATAATACGTTCCGATTTTAGTATATTTTTCATTTTTAATATAATCATATTAACGTTGCTGAACAATGACGACCTCGAGGGTAAAATTTTTCTGTAATGTAAGTAGAGTGCATTATAGTATTCAAATAATTGTTAATTAATCGAAAGGAATGTCTATTGTTATTTAAAATCACGGAGTACACGTTCTATACAACTTTCTTTTCGAAATCAAACAATAAACTGACTCGTTTGTCTTCTGTCAAAATTCTTTTATTAAATCGTTAAAATAAAAGTTCTTCTGTTAAATGAAGTCGAAGTTTAATCATTAAAAAAAATAGTTTAGACAACATGATAGTTAATTATGTCAGAAATGGAATATGAAAACCATAAATATGGATTATTACGAAGTTTCAAAACTGATCGTTTATGCGCGTGCTACATTTAGTGAATTTTCGATCGATCCCTAGTTAAAAGGAAATGATGTTTCTGTTCAGTTTTTTGACTCTTTCTTCGAATTTTTATGCTAATTGATTCCTAACAAGGAAGTACTTGTATTTTCCTACCAAAAAAAAATACCTTTTGAAGTATGCCTCAATGGGATATTATTGTACCTATATTTGTGTGTGTGTGTTTGTGGGAGTGGAATTTTATGTATGCTCTCTGAACGTTTTATACGCGTGGGTGTATTTATATGTGTATAACTTATGTAGTGTATGTAATGTATACACGCTTTTGTGTGTGTGTGTGTGTGTGTGTGTGTGTGTGTGTGTGTGTGTGAGTGAGTGTGTGCGTGTATATCAGATTATTTCCAGAAAAAATTTTCTAACGATAAAGGAAAAGAGGTGAATGAACTTAAGCATGCGCGTTACGTTAAAGAGAAATATCGTTATCAAAAGTATCACGTAAAGTATTTGTATTGTTTGATCTCAATGGTAATAAAGATAATCGAGAAGAAATAAAAATTCTAAAAAATAATTGAATTTTATGCATAATATACGTTACTTTACACGTTAAAAGAAAATACATGCTTTTTAATCATGAAAGTTACTATGAAAATGTATTAATACGTTAAATTTAAAAATATCTCTTACCCTTTTTATGTCAACATATTAAACGATAGTATCAGAGCATAATTAGATCAAGATAAATTGATTTATCTACTATTAAAAATGATCTTATACACCTCATAATTTTCTTTCATTCGAAAATTGTCGTTAAAAATTTGTATAAAATAATAGAGGAAACATGTGCTCAAAATTATGAAAATGGTATAATCAAAATTGAAAAAACACGAGTTTATTAGTTATTTCACACCATATTATTTTATACTAAATTAATTCAGTATAATTTTCAGGATATTTTCAAAAAATAAACTGCTTGATAGTGTTTGTTATTTCAATATTGTATTATACAAAATTTATTTAAGTAGTGTTCAAATCTTTTTCTTTAAATATCTCGAAACAAGAGAATCACTAGACCACTTTCATAATTATTGGCACATATGTGAAAAGGAAGAATGAAATAAGAATTATAAAAGTATAGTTATATATTTTCTCATCGAATTTTATTGTTATCATATTTAATTTATAATTACTCGATAATTCTAACAAAAATGATCGCTATTAAAGAAATTCTTTTGCAGGTACACAACAGTATTATAGATTTTTATCATAATATTTGTCCTGTACATCTAAGAGCTTAGAAAAGTTTACCATTTCTTTACAATTACAATCTCCGGTCTAATAATACTCTTTCGGATTATATTATAAATAAAAAGAATGAAAAAAGGAATTAATATAAATAATTAACGGCGATTGTATTTAAAGATAATATAATCAAAATAAAATATTACATTCATTGTAACTATTGTTTCGCAAGTGTAATTTAACGTATAAAAATTATATAATAATTTATGACCTATGACAATTCGTACGGTTGTAATCTTGAAACTAATCTTCATTAATTTCTTTATAAATTGGTATAAAAATCTTGTGATTTACAATGCAATGCACATCAATAAATCGTATTAGATGTACATAACAATTATATTATTTTATGTAAATATTACATTATTACTAGAAATATTATTTTTCATTGTCATAACAATGTAATGTGAAAAGAAAAAGTACAAAGTTTGTATGTAGAATAGAAAACATTTAAAATAACTTAGGTTTGTCATCGTTTTTTACATAAATACTAATTCTAAGTTCGAAGAAATGGATATTTCAACGAACATCTTGTTTTGTCATGGTCAGAAATACTGTTTTATACATATTTTCCTTTCAACACTTATCTACTATTGAACATTAAATTAATCAAAGTAAACAAATCTGTCTTATAAATCGCACAGCCCTTCATTCTTTTTGCAATGTTACTAAAATTCTCTCAAAAAATCATTATTAAAACAAACTAAAATAACCGAAATTACATTCGACAAAAATAGTTGATAAGTAAATTTATATATAAAAAAAAAAAAAAAAAAAAAGAAAAAAATAGCAAAATATTTTAGCTGAACTGTTACTTTTCTAAACTTGCATAAATAATTCTCGAAGATAAATTTCATTCTTAAATATTATTTTCGATTTAAACAGTTATAAGAAAATTCCTAAATTCAATCATGTTTGACTTAAAAAACTACTGTTCTTTGTTATTAAACCAGCACTGCTTTCCGACATCGGCATTACTGTTGATTTTTCACCCTTCGGTAATTTCGGATTAGACTTTAAGTTGGGTTTTAGTCCCTTCAAAATGTTCTACAAACAGAAACAAAACAATTATTGATTAACATCAATAAGAAAAAAAAACATATGGAGAAAAATAAATAGTATAATTAATTTTACCTCCTTAATCGATCCTGGTGTAACAATGACATAATAAATCGCATAAAGTGGTATCCAAATCATTGATGAGATACTTAAACAAAAACCAACGATTTCTGCCCATGTTGGATATTCATAATCGTTTCCATATTTCAATGGTTTATAAAGGACGCATTGAAATATGAAAATAAACTGTAAACAAACATAATATATTAACGATAAATATATATATATATTTAATAAATATTTTATAAAAAATATTTTAGACATATCGTAAGATTTTTAGTATTATTATTTCATTGTTATACTCACTGCCATAATAACAGGAGCAAAGAAGATCCAACAAATGTACCAAAATTTATTCAATCGTATTCCCATCATTTGATGGACACAATCGCAGAATTTTTGTGCTCCGAAAAACCATGATATTGCTATAGTTTGGAAAAAGCATACCCATAAAATCGACATTCCACTTGCCGAATAGAAATCCATTAATTGAAAAATATAAACACCTCCCTGGAAAAAAGTAAAAAAACATTTGATAATTAAATGTCACACAAACACAAACACAAACACACACACACACACACAATTCAATAATGTCGAAAAAATATATTGGAATATTTTAAAAAATAACTAACATTTGTCACCATGGGTAGTCCTAAACAAAACATGAGAATGCAAATGGCGATGGTAAATTTGCCTCGATGTGGGCGTAGATTCGGCCAATTATCGATGATACCGGTGATGAACGAATCAACGATGCAAAATTCACTATCGATTCCGAGAATCTATAGTAAGAAAAATGGTCATAATTATTATTAAATTAAAATAATTTTAATTAATTTTTATTTTACATACTCTTGTGTAACATTGTGTAACGACGAACAAATATGTTTACTCTGCTGCCAAATCATTTATTTATAAGAGGTATTTTCCAAATTTGTTCAATCTTATGAAGAAATAAAAAGAAAGGAAAAAGAACTCTATTTATTCGGTTTCCTGTAAAAGAAAACGATTATTCTAATCCAATAATCTTACATTTTCTTTTTATTAAAAAAAAGTTAATGAAAAATGAAAAAAGTAAAATATTACTTCCAAATTTAAAATATTTTTATTACTAAGTAAAAGAAAAAATAAAATAAAATATATTTATCCCATTTGATATAACAGATAAGTATTAAATAGAACAAAAATTGATAATCATGTAGAATAAGGAATCCGTAACTGATTTCAATTACCCTGAAATATGTTCTCTAGGTCAATATTCTGATTATTTTATTCTCATACTGTATAAATGCTGTTTGTTTCTGTATAATATTCATTAAAAATTTAATTAAATTTAGCCAGCTTGAAATAATTTTCGATAAATCAATAAATGTAAATATAAGATTTATTAGAATTTATATTGATTTATATTAACAATACTAATTCGCCTTTCCTTTATTTAGAGTAATTAAATGTGACATATTACAATATGCGTGCATAATATTTAAGCATATGTGGTATATATGCATATGGGATATTCCACACTAAATCAGTCACTTTTTGAAATGACCCCTTTAGATTCAGCTAATAAATATAAATATTTTATGTTATTGTTTTTTTTTAATTTTTACGATTACCTTTCGTTTAGATATAAATTTTTGTAGAAATTTGAGGTTGTTTTTTTTAAATGTTTGTAATTTTTGGAAAATTTCATCAAATCAGTGACTTTTTTGTTTTCGAATTGTTTATTTTTAAATTTTTATTGATGTTATAAAATCTTAAATTTCTAAAAACATTTATATCTCAAAAAAGTGGTTGTAAAAATTAAAAATAAATCGTGAATATACTTTTGGTCGGGCTTAATGATTTATAAATTTTTCAGCTGAATCGGAAAAGGAGTCACTGTATTCATTTTTACATATTATTAACGATTATAATATCAAAAAAATCTAAAAGCTTTAAAAATTACTCGAATTATATATTTCTAGTTAGACCGGTGACCCTTTTGAGTGTACAGTGTTAATGTAAATATTTATTTATTTTCACTTACAGACGGTGTAAAATCCATTAATAATATTTATTCATGTAATGACAGAAGTATTTTTAGTTATTAACCAAATCAAAATCTAAAACTATTCAATAAAGTTTAATATATAAAGGCAAATTTATAATTTTCCATAATGTAATAATATTCTTTTGTACGTGTATTGTGTTATTAGTCTTATATATTATTATTTATTTATAGGTTTTCAATTTTTGTTATTCAATTTAATTTTTGTTTAATACTATCCTGTGATAGAAAAAAATCATAAATACCAATACGTAAGAGTAAAACAGTACAACTAAAAAAACCCCTACCATATAACCCATTCAAATTGCACACTTCTATAGCTTTCCAAGTATGCGTTGGGTAAAAAAGTTTTCTATACAAAAGTTGTATAGTTTGAAGTGATATATTATATAGTGTATTTATTTTTTTTAAAAGTTGAAAAGTTTCGGAGATTTTTAGATTAATTTCGTTTTTTTAAATGGTCAAAAGTATCAATAAGCCATATGCCAAGTTTCCAAAATATATAATGAATCATTCTTGAAAATAAATTCATCAAAATCGAATAACATTCTCAAGATATTTTCCCCTTTAAAAAAATAAAGATTGACCTTGAAATCTCCGAGAAGAACTCTTCTCTTCCATCTTTAAAAAAATAACTACACTGCATAATATATCTTTTCAAACCATGCAACTTTAGTATATGTACAAAACTTTTCCGTGCAATGCATACTTTGAAACTTATGGAGATGTGCAAGTTGCGTGAACTATACTCTATTGTGGTCAATTATTGACACATTCTTGTATACTATAATTTGTACACTGTACATTGTACAAATAAAATAAACTAAAATTTAATCTAAATCAAATATACATAATAATAAAGTACATACATATAAATAAACAAAGAAAGATCATTTAAAAAACCAGTAATTAATATACAGATAATACAAGACGTACTTTCCTTTATATCACGAAAATTATAAAATCAAGTTATATCATACATAAAAAAAAATTACTCAGAATATTGACCTTGACAATATATTTCAAGATTATAGAAATCGATGAAGAGAGTCCTATTCTGCACGAATACCATAAAAATTGTCTGTCTTTAACTTATTTTATTTATAAAAATAATTTCTATTATTATATTATCCTTTAGTATCGTCAAAAACAAAATGATATTATTCATCGATAATGACAAAGTATTGAGTTCGAAGCACAAATGGTTAAAAAGTATGAAGAATATAATATTTGGTAGAAAAAAGTGTAATTTTTTTTTCTTTTTTTGAAGAAGAAGAAGATAGTGAAAGACAGAGACAGAGACAGTGACAGAGACAGAGACAGAGACAGAGAGACATAATAAGTCTCTCACTGGAACAATAATTTTCTTACGAGAAGCATGACGAAGAATATAATAGCCCAAATCGAAGCACCAGGAAGCTTTAGAACGACTTCAGGATAGGTGAGGAACACAAGACCAGGTCCACTCTTGACGACCTCAGAGACCTCAGTACCTTGTTCCAAAGCGATGTGACCCAATATCGAAAATGTCAAACACCCGGCCAGAAGACAAGTTAGTGTGTTGACTACACAAGTAATTAGTGCATCTCTGGAAGATAAAACTTACTATTTCAAAGATTTCAACGGAAAAGGTTACTTTGCTTATTGATCGAGCCTGCATAAATTTTGCATTTCTTTTTATTTATTTAAGGGGTTAGGGTTTTCTAGAGTTGTAGGATTTTTTTTGTATCGTTTTAATTACTGACCCCTTAGGACCTCAAAAATGATATCCCAAAAAATATAGGCTTGAACATATTATCTCTAAGTACTTGTTTTTCAAAGTATAGTTTTTCAAAGTATATCATGACTTTCTATAAATTTAAAACTTTAAATACGTTTATCTCAAAACTGTATTTTTCAAGTTGGCCTGCCCCCATAATTTGAACTATTTTCAACCAATTCACTTCAAATTTCTAATTAGATCTTTTAAAATACATTGTCTAAATAAGTGCATAGGATTTTATTTTTATATATGGCATAGTTCATTTGTTATTAACAATTTTGTGACGATATTTTCTGCTAATTTTGCAAATTTGACTTTGAAAGTGCGTTAATCGGCCTAAAATCAATATATTTTAAAAATCCTTAATACTTCTCTAGCTGTTATTATGTATAATAAAAAGAAATTTAGTGACTTATCATAATTCAAAATTTATAGTAGCAGTTGGTATGGCTGTGGACCCTTCCAAAATAGAAAGGTCATCTGAGACTCGCTGAACAGTAAATAAATTATTCTATAAAAATTGTTTTACGGTCAATCTCATATGTACGATAAATTTCTACCTTTGTAAACTCGATTTATTTTATATTTTTTCTGAAAAAAATTTTTAAAAAAGCCTATCTTGTCGGTCCTCTAGAGTAGCCTAACCCCTTAAGAAAAAGAATCCTTTGTGATCGAGTTAATCAATGAAAGCGTAGACAAGCGTTGAGTGTTGAATGTAAAAGTTAAGAGTTCATATGTTTAAGGTTAACGGAAAAACGGAGAAAAAGTATGTCAAACTAATTGTAAGTTTAAATTAACACGTTGACTGCTGCGCACATTTCACATGATTTTTTTGTAGTGCTTATATAAATTTTGTATTATGGGATGCATATTTTGTTGAAATTTTTTTTTACAGCAGATAATTGTGTTTGATGTATTATATGTATGGAGAGGGTAGGGGGTTTACTTGTGACCCCCGAGGCGCTGTAGACCATTTTTGTGATTATCAGTTGTTTTAAATAAGGTAATTTGCAGTTGATTTGTTTGATCAAATGACAAATGCTTTCTGTACTACTTTTTGTAGTACAGGAAATTGGATATTGAATTATTACTGATTATTGGTACTGTAAATTAAATGGCGTTATACATACAAGTAACTAGAAAAATATTTTAATTTTCGATTTTAGGATTAAGTTAGAGATATATTCAGTAAAATGTTCTGATGATGAAGATTTTATCAAGCAATTAAGTACAGAAAAAATGTCGTTACACGTCATGCAAATTTTCTTTGTATCAATAAAATTATTTTTGCATATCAATGACATACAAATAATGACATTTGTATGTCTTTACTTTTTTCAAACCCTTACAAAAACAGTGGTATTATTTAAAAATTTACACTGCAGTCAACATGTTAAAAATGAACAGGCAATTTGAATCACGTGGTTAACTTTAAAGTTACAAAGCGAAGAAAGAAATATTTGTTTCTGAGTGAAACAACATAACTAAGTTAAATATTGTTTTACCTATAACAATTGTGACGAAATCTATTGTAAGATCCCAAAGCAGGTAAGGCGCCAGTTCCGATACTGTAAGCGAAGAAAATTTGTGTTGTTCCATCGATCCACGGCCCGGGACTTAACAATTCCTTCCATCTTGGTGTCACGTAATATAGTAAACCATTGTAGGATCCATCCAAGGTCACCGCTCTTCCCAAAAGAATGAAAAGCACCACGTACGGGAACAACGCTGAAAACCAGATGATCTTACCACTTTGATGAAGACCACGTCGGATGATCAAGTAAACGAGTAGCCAGCCGAGTATCAAACAACCCAGAAGTTCCCATTGCATTCCACCGATATTTTCGATACCAGATGTAACCCCAAGAACTCGTCGTCTGAAAATACATAAATATCGTGATAATATTTTTACAATTTTTATAAGTATGAAAAAAACTGATTAATTACTCGTAAAATTCTTCCACAGGAGTAGTGTGATGATAGGTTATGTTTTTGGTATAGTTTGCGTCAGAAATCATTTTACTTTCTGTCGATGCGTCAAAACAATTTTCCGTATTCCACCAATGACCTAAGAACAAAAAAAGAAAATTTCATTTATAACTATGATTAATATTTTACAATTATACGAGTATATTTTTCTACGTATCTACAGGCAGAAATTTGAAAACTGGTACATCTAAAAATATCTCGAAAATAACGCATATTTAAAAAGAAAGTTTGATACAAAAGTTCTTTTCAAGGTTAAATAACGCTGTAAATTTTGTCCGCGAATCAAACAACTTCTATTTCAAACTTTTTTTGCAAAAATATATAAATGACTTAATTTCAAATTCACTTTCTATTTATCATTATATACAAATATGTTTTTGCTTATGTATACTGAGTGTTCTATAATTGGTAATACAAGCAAGAAGGAAGGGTTATTCTACGTGAAAAATTTAATTGAAAATATAAAATAAAATGTTTTCATATAAGTATTTGTTTTCAACAAAAATAAGTTTAAAAATTTATCAAGTACGCGGGAACTTAACTGAGCTTGGAATCTTGAAATTTGAAAGCCTTGTTCAGTAAGCATTAGAGTAAAACTTATATAAGAAAAATCGTCATACTGACAATGTTTATGAACTTATTAAAAATCACAAATAAAAGATAATAAAATTTGTCGAGTAAAAACCGAATCAAGTGCACGCGTACTTGACAAATTTTCTAACTTATTTTTTTCGAAAACAAAGTATTGTATGAACAAATTTAATTTTTCATGTAGAATCATCCCTGTTCGCTTGTATCATCAATTTCCAGATATACTATATACATATATTTATATATTACAATAATAGTATATATAGTATAATGCAATAATCTAAAAAATATATTTACCACAACTACTCCAAGGGACACCAGGTAAATTAACAATTGTGCTTATAAGATAAAAGAGAGTCCAGGAAATAATTATGCAATAATATATGTCGAGAAAAAAACTATAGTCATCGTAGCATATCCTACACCTGCAAAAGATTAAATGCAATGATAATTTTTTATCAAATATATTAGGATCTTATAAACCATGATTTTTATAATCTACCTTGTAATAAAGGACACAATTGACTGAGAAGAGTCATTCCACCAGCTCCAAGATATTGTCCAATGGCGACTTCTTGAAAAAATATTGGTATTCCACAAAACAGCATAGCTATACCGTAAGTGATAAGAAATGCACCTGTGAAAAATGAAACTATGTACTTTTTTTGTTAAATAGACGTAAACCCGAATCATTAAATATAGATTGAGATAAGGGTGATTAATCTTTTAAGATTTATCAATGGTAATATGTTAGGTCATTAATAAATAAAAAGCTTAAGTATCTTTTATCTCATATGTCAAACTTATAAAGAGCCAACAAATGTAATGTGATATAAAAAAAATGTACACACCCAAATAATATTAATTTATTTGCGTTTTTTACTTTAATAAATATTATTTACTTAAGGGTAAAATAAAGTATTTTTAAATTTCTCTACAAACTGCTATGATTTGTCATTTTACGTACTATATTTTTTACTTGTCGTTTTTAACCATAACTTCAATTGTTAAATTATTATAAACTTAACAAATTATATATAAAAATCTATTAATTATCATATCCTAATATAAATTAAATTGAAAAAGAAAATAATATTCCTCCGTTCGACAAACCTTTAAAAACAATTTTATGTTATGTATTAATCAATAAAAGTTTATTTGAATTTACCACCACCGTTCTTATAGCAAAGGTAAGGAAATCTCCAAACATTTCCGAGGCCAACGGAAACGCTGATGCACGAAAAGAGAAAATCTAGTTTGTTATCCCATCCACCGCGTTCTGCATCTTCCTCACGGCTAGCAAAATCCGTTGACCTTCCTTGAATAGCGGACGACGACGTTTTCGCGGCAACACGTGATTCCTCTTTTCTCTTTTTATTTTCCGTTACCGTAGATTTAGCTTTGAATTCTATAAAGGTCTGATCAGAATCAGGTTGATTCTTTTCCTCATCCCAATAATACATTTTTTCCGCCATTATTTCTGAAATAAAAAAACGACATTCTGTTTATTAGAAATAAATTTTGTTTAAATCTGTTTATAATGCCATTATTTTAAATGAACCTTATAGATTCAGCTAAAAATTGTATATTAATTATATTAATAAATTGTATATATTATTAGACCCAATCGAAAACGTAGTCTTGATTTTTTTCAAATTTTTTCGACTATTTCTTTTTGAAATATAAATTTCTTTTTAAATTTTAGGTTTTATAACATCTTATGTAAACTTTTTTTATTTTTATAAAATCTTTTAAAAACGAACAATTAGAAAAAACAACGAATTTTTCAAAAAATTAAAAGCATTCAAAGAAAAACCTCAATTTTCTAAAAAAAAATTCATATCTAAAATTATAAAATTCATATCTTTTTCCGGGTTCAATAGCATAAAATATTTTGCTGATTCAAAATGGGTCATCTAAAAAAGTGACCGATTTCTTGTGAAATGCCCGTTATACATCTTTGTTAATTTCGTAACCATTAAACCAATAAATCATTACAATATTTCAATATATTGTAATTCCATATATTCTAATTCATATTTGTTTATTTAATTATTATAATTATTGCAAATTTTTTTCAAATATCCCGATTATTCAAATGGTTTATTTTATATTCAAATACTTGTAATACTAGGACAAGCACATTAATTCTTCTTATTTAAGCAGACAAAACTAATGATCTGAATAATTTAGTTGTTTGAAACAGTGAGTCCTGAAAGTTAAATCAGGAGCACAACTTTTAATATAAATCCTATAATAATACAATTCTGAGAATTATAAAAGGATAATGAATGAATTTACATGACCTTTAACGATCTATATCTCTTACTGTCGCATAATCGACTAGAAACATGACGATGCGAGCGATTATATAAATTACCCTTTTACGAAGAATCGTGTTATTGGATAATCTTTTTTCTGATAGCATGCGATTCTTGATTATATGATGGTAGCTTTTATTAAGAAGAAGTTATGACAATAAATTGCTAAATTATTATTTAATAGAAGAAAAAAATACGCAAAGTGACCTTTATGTAACAAAATTATTTATTTACTTTCCTTCATCGTTTTGATAATAATTAAAAATCTATAACATAACGATAATTGCGCCAATAATTATAACAATAGACTAATTGTAAGTAAAAAAATTTAATTAATTTGACTTTACTTAATTAAGAATTTAAAAAAAAGAAATAGAGAAAATTAATTTTATTCATTATTTTATGTAGATAATTTTATCTATTATATAATTTATTATTTTAAACATTTTATTTATTGATGTAGAATTAATTTAATTTTATATCACTATTATATAGATTTTAAAATAATTACTAAAATTAAATATTTTTGAATTTTTTAACGTAGTCCACTATTGTAATTACCGATACATTTATTACAATTAATTTAATTATTTTTAATATTAATATATATATTTATTTATTTAATTTTAATATTTATTGAAACTAAAAAAAAATTGATTTTATTTTATACATTTTCTTTTCTCTCTTCACGAAATATGCACTCGGATCATACGTGCACATATTCAATAAATTCAAGTTGACAAGTACCAAACTATAAGATAGATGATCGCTGTTTTGTTTAATAATCGTTCGCTCACAAACACATACTCATACACTCAAAAAGCTATCTCACTTTACCTATCATTTTCTCTCTTTGTATGAGAACAATCTACCTATCAGATCTGTATTCCAGCGCATTCATACACAATTCATCAACCTCAATCTGTGGCTCGACAAGTTTTCAAGTGCTTCACGTAAGGCCCAGTCATGAATTGTACTTAATTCTTTTTTAGTAACTAAAATTGATTTCCACTCTACAAAACCTTGTCATAAGGATTGATCGATCTTATAAACAATACCAAAAATCATATCAATGTTTAAATACACCTATTCTTTTTGATTCATTTTATTTCGTTTTCATCTTCGATTTTGAAATTTTTTTCTGTAACCATCGCCAATATAGAGCCTGTTTGATATAAAAACGAATGTATGTTAAAATATTATATTGATTGGTTTTTTTCCTTTGATATTAAAAAAAATATATTAAAATACCACAATGGCAATCAAATTCCTTTATAAATTAAATAACGGAAAATTTGATTTATATATATTATTTAATAAATAAATAATAATACATGGATAAAAAATAGATAGAAATAATAAGTAGATAAAAATTGCGATTAGATATATATTTTTTGATAACAAATCATAGCTTATATTTTATATGTTAAAATTTTGGTATGTTTTATTTACTTTTGTTATGTATGTTAAAAAGAGTTTAACATAGAAACATACTTTTTAAATAAAATAATTAACATATGTGGCCCTCGAAAGGAAAAGTTTGAGTACCCCTGCACTTCATTCTTACCCTACAATAATTTATTATTTTATAAAATTGAAAAAATTTATTTTATCATTTAATTTATAATATAATCAATTTTAATACAAATTTAATTACGAAATCAACGTTTTCAATTATTTTATTTAATTCACTGTCACAATTGTCAGAGCATATATCAATACTTTTTCTTATGTAATTAAATATTTCTTCCAATGTGATGTACACATATTGTCCAAT